>NC_052944.1:0-600000 GCF_013358895.1 Oreochromis aureus
GCATTATTAATTAAATACATTATCATTCATACCTACATTCATAAATAACAAACAAATACATTTTATTAAACTATAATACCAAAGGCTGCATCATCCACACAATTTATTATTAGATAACAAAGGCTTCACCAGAGACAAGACAAAAACAACACAACAAAAAAACAAAAAAATGGTCTACCTGGAGGATGACCAGGATTGGATCCCTGTACGGTACCGGGGACGGCGCTTGGTGCCTGGTGGCCGTAACAGGCAGTGGAGTAGCGGGAGGGCCCAAGGGAAGGACCGTGCACCTCCGCGTCCCTTTAGGGACCGGAACACTTTTCCTCTCCCTAACCCTACTAAACCCCATGCTGTTACTTTTTTGAGCCCTAAACCTAACCCTTCCCCTCCCCTCCCCTATCTATGGGTGAAAATGGAATACAACCCCTTTGCAGGTCTGTGGTGGGACCTTGTGGACCCCTGAGTGGAGAATAAGGAAGGCCTGTGCATTGAAGCCCGGCCGCCTTCGGCGACCGAGCTTCCACTTTGTTTCCCTTAACCTCCCACCTCTCCTCTTTACCCCTCCTCCCCCCACCCCTCACTTCTCCAACCCCATCCATGGGACCCCGTCTGGAGCTTCGTTGGGGGTTTCTGGAGACCTGAGATGGGCACAGGTATGGTCTGTGCATCGGAGCCCCGCCCCCTTCGGGGACCGTGCCCCCAAACTCGATTTCCCCAAACCCTATTTCTTTAAATACATAAATAAATAAATAATTATTTGATTACAATAAACAACAATGTATTATTACATATCACAAATTATGTGCAACAAACAACAAATGGGGAATTGGGACATATGGGGGATCAAAACTTTATTAAAACCATTAAAAACACGACATTTGATTTATGACCTTTTTAATCACTTTATAATTTACAGTTAAAACACAAGTACAGTCATTAAAATCACACACTTTATTCAAACCCTTAAAAACACAATATTGCTTAAATATACAAACCCGAAAATCATAAAGACATAATTCGGTGAAAAAACATACTCATTCAAGTTTAAAATTATAAATATATTTCTCTGCAAACCTAAAAAAATTCATAAAAACCTAATTGGATTAAAACATACAACTACAAATTTCTAAATCTTATATACATCACTTCAAAAACATTAAATTCTTAAAAATTCACATAATTTACAAAATACATTTCATAAAATACAATTTCATTACAAAGGTTAAAAAACACACATTCACTGTAGTCTAAAACCATCACAGACATTTGAAAACAAATTGCCAAACCCAAAATTCAAAAACTCACGTACACGAAACCAAGCCTATAAAAGGCTGCACAGCAGAGAGGAGCTCATTTGGGAGCTGACCGTTGAAGAGACAACATCTCTCTCTCTCTGTGCATTCCCAGCTTACAATTCATTGTGCCCCAGCCTGAGGAAGACCTATCTTGGGTCGAAACGTCGCGGCAGTGGGCACAGTAATTCATTGATTTTCACTTATTAAAAATTTAAAAAACTTTATTAATTTCATTTATTTTTTATTTTTATTTAAAAACACAAATTTCATTTACGTTGTTTCTTTTTTCTCGCCTTTGTTTGTGATTGCAAATTCATATACACATATTTTTCATATCTAACTGAAATAAATAGCACAGCAAAACAATTATTAAATAAAGATAACAAAGGCGACATCAACAGACACACAAAACAAAAAATTTAAAATTCAAGACATGGGGTCCCGGATGGACTCGGAGGGCTGGACGGTGGTGCGTCACGGGAGAGGGCGGCTGCCTTCCCGTGGACGTGTCCAGCAGGGGACAAGCGGCAGAGGCGGAGGGATGGACAGAGCACCGTCTGGACCCTTCAGGGACCGGACTCAATTCCACATCCCTAACCCTCATATAATTTATTGCAGTCCAAATAGATGAATACATACAGGGTTAAAACCTAATTTTTTGGAAGAAAACAATTTGGGCGGTTTAAAATGCATTTCAGACCAGAGGGTATATAAGGAGTGCATGTGGGAGAGAGACCTCATTCTGCTTTCGACAGCCGAACAGTGCACACCTCCAGCAGCCAGCCATTGTTTTGAGCGCTTGGATTTGAGTTTGTTTATTTTCTTTCGTGCCTCATAGGCCTGAGGAAGACCTTTTAAGGTCGAAACGTTGCCTGAGGCACGTTTGATTTTTTTCCAACCGGAAAACACGGTTTGTTGTTTTTAGGGATTTTTAAGCCCCTGCGCTCTCTTTTAGTTGTTTGCAGATCTTTTTGTTTAATTTTTTTATACCATACAGCCGAACAGACGGTTTTTGTTTTAAGGGATTTTTAAGCCTTTGGGCTCTCTTTTAGTTGTTTGGAGATGAATTTACGGTATTTTGTTTTAAGGGATTTTTAAGCCTTTGGGCTCTCTTTTAGTTGTTTAAAAACAATTCATTTTTTTCATGTCATTTCAATTTAAAAACAAATTATTAAAAACCACTCGTCATGGCGGACGAGTGGCAAGTAGTCCGCTACGGAAGGCGGCGCCAGCGCCTCTTCCTTGACAACCCAGGCAGGGATCAGGGGTTCTCCCATGGGATGGCCCGCGCACCTTCCTTCTACCCTCGTAGGAGGAATCAATTCCCCTACCCTAATAGTAATAAGTGTGCCTCTTGGAATAGGCACACTTAATAATAAATCTGAGGAATAGTAATAAGTGTGCCTCTTGGCATAGGCACACTTAATAAAGAGAAACAGGAACTCAATAGTGTGAATGCCTTTGAGGGCATCCACACAATAAAGAGAAACAGGAACTCAATAGTGTGGAAGCCCTTTGAGGGCATCCACACAATAAAAAATTACAGACCTAATCTGTAGGTGGCCACTTTTGGCCACGAACAAGCTGAAAGGGTAGTGATTTTGATCAGACTCAAAGGGTTAAGTGCTTCTGTAGGACTGATGTCATTTTCATGGTTGGATCATTTAAATGAAGCTGGACTCAGATGCAGTAAATAAGTTGATTGATCATTAATGAATAAAGCTGGTCAAATCCATCACGTGGACACATGTGATTGTGTATTGTAGTATTGATCCCAATTCTGGTATTAGTCCTGGATCAATAACACTGGATGGATGCGTTCAGCATGGAGCCCCTGAGCTGTGTTACGGACAAACATGGAAACTGACGAGTCTGTGTCATTCAGTCTGTAACACTTCTAAACAACAGAGGCTGACCCAAGTGCCTCAGAGCCAGGCACGCTCACATCACAGCTCTCTAAATAAGTTTCAAAATAAGAGCTGAAAGCTGTGTTTGCTTGTCATAGCTTATTATTGTGGAGACTAACATTCAGTGATCATGTGTTCAGACTCATAATGATTACTCTCATAAATCCTGATCTTTGTATTTACTGTGTGTTGGATCAATAACTGAGATTCATCGTATCACACAGCTGTGCTGCTGCTGCTGGTGATGTCAGCACATGTGGAACTTCTTCAAATGCAGCTGAACTCCAGCTGGTATTTTATTGGACTTTGCAGCTGTTTCTGGTCATCAGTTCATTCCTGCAAACCTCTGAACCTGAACAACAATGATGCTGCATTGCTGGCTGATCCCAAAAGGTTGATTCTGTTCATCTGGACGTTTTCAGAAACGTTTGCTCACTGATCAGGTGACTTCTTCAGTCTCAGCTGACTGCAGCTTTACAACCTTACAAACAGCACATTTGCACAATGAGTGAAACCAGCAGCACCTGATATATATGATACTAATATCATACATGTACATATATAATCCATACTAATGATGAAGGAACTGAGCTCACAGTCCATTGTTCATTCAGTGAACTACTCAGTTTATTTTGGGCCTCAGAAATGCTCACTCTGTTTGTACATCACTGTCAGCAATAGACTCATTCTGCTGTGGACAGGAACACATGTGACATCACTTCCTGTTTGTTTGTGACTGAAGAGGAAGAAGTTTACAAGGAAACATTTAGAAGAGTTTCAAACATCAACTGATTGAATCCATGAATGTGAAAACGTGTTTGTGAGTGAAAGAGACAGACATGTACAGACTGAACTATCTGTTCAACAGTCAGTGTTTCTCTAACAGGAGACACTCTTTACACTCCACTCAGCACAGGGACACTGAGCAACAAAGATGCCTGTCTAACCTAAACCCAGGATAAAGAGTTTGAGTGAATGTGGTGTTGAAGGTGTGGAGGTGGATCAGAGTGTCAGAGGAGACTCTGTAGAAGGACAGAGTGCCAGCAGGACAGTCCACATACACTGCTGCTCTGTTAGAGACAGAGGAGGAGGAGGAGGAGGAGATGAGTTTTTGTCTCTTATTGTGCCTGACAGAATAATCAAGAAAATTATAACAGTCCAGACTCCAGGACTGATCATTCCATCCAAACCCACAGTCACTGACTCCTTTCCTTCTGATGCTTCTGTAACTCACTGATATATCAACTTTTCCTATCCACTCGACCTCCCAGTAACAGCGACCAGTCAGACCATCTCTACACAGCAGCTGAGGATCAACATCAAATCTGTCTGGATGATCAGGATATGACTGAACCTCCTCCACATGTGTCACCTTCCTGTTGTTGTCAGACAGTTGGAGCTTTGTGTTCACTGTGTTTGTGTCGATTGTGAGTTGACAGGAATCTGATGGAGAGAACAAACACAATCCAGCTGCAGTTATTGATCCATCATCTGTTCATTGATTGACACTTTGATGATGACTCCTGACATGATGAAGATGGTTGAATGTGTGCTGCTTTGTTTTCATGAATGCCATTAAAAACACACTTACACTTCCTCAGACCTGGTCTCAACCATCGGACTCCAGCAGGCTCCACCCTGAAAGGAGGAGGGGTCAGAGCAGTCAGCATGAACACATGGACATTACATGGCTCTCATACACAGACTGTTACACACTGAGCTCAAAGCACGGCTCCACTGTTTTATTCAAAGAAATCTACATTTATTTATCAGCACATTTAAAAACAGCTTGAGCCAAAGTGCTGCACAGAGTAGAGATAAAATAGGAAACATACACAGTAGTTACTATAATGGTTCGTCAGAATTGAAAGCTACAGAGTACAAATGTGTTTCCAACCGCGTTTTAAAAATGTCGAGTGTTGGTGAAGACCTGATGTGAAGGGCGACTGTTCCAGAGTTTGGCTGCAGCGATCGATAAAGCTCACCTCTGTTTTTACGTCTAGTTCTGGTCAGAACCTACTTATCTGCAGACCTGAGGGCTCGACTTGGATTATTTTTGTTAAAGAGAGATAAGATGGAGCCAATCCACTCAGAGATTTAAAGACAAACAAGATCTGGAAGTGAATTCTACGATGTACTGGTAACCAGTGGAAAAAGCTGGAAAAACCTGGTGATGGGTCGTCTAGCACAGAGCCACCGCTGGAACCAGACAATTCATGAGGGAGAGAACTGTGACAGCGCCCTTCCTTCGCTTGACCTCAGTCGCTCTCGTCTGCTCCCTCGTAACACTGCTCTTTATTGAGGTTACATGAATATGCATAAGTTCATTAACATATGACGTCTTACACAGGTATGAACAAAGAGTACCAGTCTGTGCATAGTGTGTGTGTGTGTGTGTGTGTGTGTGTGTGTGTTCCAGATGTGACCCTGTGAAGACTCCCCAAAGCTGGTGCTAAGAGTCCAGCGGTCCCCCTAAGAAAGGGCTCTTATACTTAACCAGACACAGAGTAGGTGTCCTCCTACACCATAAATCAGTAAGAGAAGCTACGACCTCTCTCATGACCCCAAGTTGTGTGTGCATGCCAGAGCACTCTGGAAGGCACACAGAGTCTTTACAGACTACTAAGGATCAAACTTCTATCATTATGCAATCGATTATCAAACTCTAAGCATATATGAGTAAATATTTCTAAGCATAAATGACAATCAACAATATAAACCTTACAGCTGGTTTTAATAACAGAATTTATCTGTTTCTCAAATGAGAAAGAGCTATCAAGAAACACTCCTGAATCTTTAGTTCTTAACTTTTCCAGTGGGCCATGGTCAACATTATCTGCTAATGCTAAATAGGCTGCCGTTATTAACTAATGCTAATTTGACGTGAATTAGCATTATGCACTAATGCTAACACTTACTTTTTAACAATGTGAGTAGCTAATGCTAACACTATTTCCCTTAACTTTATAACAATGTGAACGGCTAATGCTAACACTCTTTTCCCTAGCATTACATCTAGGGTTGCCAACTCCCTGAAAAATAAATAAGGGACACCTCGTGGCCAGGGCCGGGCAACCCAGTCTTCACCCTTCCCAGTGTGGTGAATTTTGTAGCTCTTTTTTTGTGTGTGAAATTATTTTTTTTAACCATTTGACTTGAATTTGATTTAAGTAGATGTATATTCTTTGTGATATGACCATATGGGAAACAAATGATCATTTAGCCATTTATTTTGAGCTCAACATTAACACAGTAAAACAGGTCTCTTTCTTAAACAGAAGCCTGTCATGCTTAACTTTTGAGAATATAAGTAAATCTTTCTTTAAAAGAACTCTGTCCTGCTTAACTTAAAATTATATAAATTAATAGAAAACAGTAGAACGAAAAACATTCTTGTAACAGTGCACATATAGTGCTTTTAGTACAATTGGCTTCAGTTGAGGTATTATTTCAGCTTTTCTAATGCTAATCAGCTGCTGCCGTTTGTAAACCCGCTTGTTCCCATGATTACGCATCATAACTCATCATCATTATTCATCTATGTATTACTTTTATGTATTAGTCATCTATTTGTTGTAATCATCTATCCTTGCAGTTGTTTATTACACAAAATAAATTATATTATCACACTTCTGGCCACATAGCGCTGATATTCACTGCACATGCCCATATTAACCTTAACCAGAGGGTTTAAAAAAACAAACCAGTGTTTACATACCATATCTGCTTCTGCCGTGGCCTGGTGGACAAAAAATTGGTTAAGGGTTCCCCGAGCTTTCACGCCCCTCATGTTCTTCATGTGCCCACCATTAGAAGCATGTCTATGGAAAAAGTGCGCCGGCACACAGTGCAGTGCGCTTTATAGTTGTTATCGTGCACTTTTCCAGCCAGGTGTTTTCCTTTTCACATTCCTCCCAGTAGTTTTGCACCCCTTTCTTTCTTTCTCTGAGGGGAACAAACATTGCTGGTCTAATGCGGGCTTACACTGTACGATCTTTGGCCCATTTTGAGACGATTTTTGAGTCGTGCGACCGATTTGGTGATCGGCCCGAGTTTGGCCTTCATCGTGCAGTATACGTGGGGTAACGAGAAGCAATTAACACCTCGACCAGCTCCCGATCATCAATCGCTCGTGAGGGTGTCACCGCAGCCGCGCACACTGCTCATGCGCAAACACGTAAACGTCGGTGAAAAAGACGGAGCAGCACAGCTGTGCAGCGTGTGATCTGGACACAAACGATGGAGGCACAACTTGTAGAACTTTGGAAAGCTCATCCGAGCCTTTTCGATGTGGCCTCACAAAATGATCACGACCACAACAACCGTAAAAATAGTTGGATTTACATTACTGCTCAATCACAGCTGCCTGATCAATGTTTTTCATTAGATATTTTGGCAAAGTTGTTGGTGGTGGTGTGCGTGTCTGTGTGAGTGAAAGACACAGAGGGAGAGCGAGCGACAGATTTTCTGTTATAACCTTCATTTTATGGAGGCACAGTGTGAGCACTCAGGTCGCATCAGAGCATCGGGCCGTATAGTGTGAGACCCTGAATCGTGACCTACGAACTTATAACCCCTGCGAGTCAATCGTGCAGTTTGAAAATCGCACAGTGTATGCCCAGCTTTAGGTGTACTGTCGTCTGAGACTTGCGCCGCAGTGTCGGCGTTTGTTTCCCTTTTGGCCATGCTTCTTGTTGTGGTCATCTGTTGTCTTCCGGTATTTTCTCCGTAAGCGACCTTTCCTCGACCAATGAGATAAGCGGTAATCTGAATTGCCATACTCGAATTGTCATAAGTGTGCTGTCAGCTCATTGGTCACAAAGCAGGGGCCGGGAATGATGTTTTCTAACAAAGTGTTAATTCCATTAAAATTTATAGACTACTTTTAAATCTCACTGTATTACGGGACAAAGTGCGTCCCTTATTAGCTCAATACGGGACGTGTACTTTTGTTTCTAAATACGGGACGATTCCGTTTTTTAAGGGACGGTTGGCAACCCTAATTACAACAATCTGAGCTGCTAATGCTAAGTAGGCCGCCATTAGCACCTACGTCTAATTTAAGGCAAATACGCATTAGAACCTAATGCTCATATCGTTTTCCTTTGCTTTATAGCAATGTAGGCAGCTACTGCTAAATTGACTGCTGTTATTAGCTAATGCTAATTTAATGCGAGTTAGCATCATTTGCATTATGTGAGGAGTTAATGCTAAGTATGCTGCCATTAGTGGCTAATTCTAATTAGGGGTGAATAATTATTACCAGCTAATGCTAATATCGTTTTCCCTTCCCTTTTAACAATGTGAGCAGCTAGTGCTAGGTAGGCTGATGCTAGCAGCTAATGCTAATTTGATGTGAATTAGCATTATATTTGTGAGGAGTTAATGCTAAGTAGACAGCCATTAGCAGGTAATGCTAATTTTAGGTGAATAGGAATTGGCAGCTAATGCTAATACCATATTTTCTTGCTTTATTACAATGTGACCAGCTAATGCTAAGTAGGTTGCCGTTATTAGATAATACTAATTTGAGGTGAATTAGCATTATCCGCTTATGCTAACAATGTTTTTTTCATACTTTTTAACAATATGAGTAGCTAATGTGAACACTATTTTTCATTCAATTTTAACTTTTCCGCTGCGATGTGACGAGTTAATGCTAAATAGGACGCCATTAGTGGCTAATTCTAATTTTAGGTGAATAACCATTAGCAGCTAATGCTAATACCATATTTTCTAATTTGACGTAAATTAGCATCATCAGTTAATGCTAACTCTTTTCCCTTGCATTATAACAATATGAGCAGCTAATGCTAAGAAGGCTGCCATTATTAGGTAACGCTAATTTGATGTGTTAGCATTATCCGCTACTGCTAGCAATGTTTTATCTTACCTTTTATTACTTCTTAACAATATCAGCAGCTAATGCTAACACTACTTTCATTTCAGTTAAGCCTATTTAGCATTAATTAACTTCATTTAGCATTAAGAAGTTTATGCTAAATAGGCTACCATTAGTGGCTAATGCTATTTTTAGGTGAATAAGCATTGGCAACTAATGCTAATACCATATTCTCTTGATTTCTAACAATGTGAGCAGCTAATGCTAAGTAGGTTGCCATTATTAGCTAATGCTAATTTATCCGTTAATGCTAACAATGTTTTTTCTTACATTTTAACAATATGATTAGCTAATGCTTATACAATTTTTCCTTCAATTTTAACTATGTGATGTGTGTTACCGTTAATAACTATTGCTAATTTGATGTGAATTAGCATTATCAAATAATGCTAACTACTTTCCTTTGCATTATAACGATTTGATACCTGATAATGCTAACACTTTTCCCTTCCATTTTAACAATGTTTGCAGCTAGTGCTAGGTAGGCTGATGCTAGCAGGTAATGCTAATTTGATGTGAATTAGCATTATATTACTGAGGAGTTAATGCTAAGTAGACTGCCATTAATGGCTAATGCTAATTTTAGGTGAATAGGAATTGGCAGCTAATGCTAATACCATATTATCTTGCTTTATACCAATGTGACCAGCTAATGCTAAGTAGGTTGCTAATATTGTTAGCATAATCCGCTTATGCTAACAATGTTTTTTCTTACTTTTTAACAATACGCCATTACTGGCTAATTCTAATTTTAGATGAAAAAGCATTAATAGCTAATGCTCATACTGTTTGCTTTGTAAGAATGACAGCAGCTAATGATACGAAGTCTACCGTTATTCACTAATGCTAATTTGATGTGAATTAGCATTATTCGATAATGGTAACTCTTTTCCCCTGCATTATAACGATGTCAGGAGTTAATGCTAAGTAGGCCGCCATTAGGGGCTAACTCTAATTAGGGGTGAATAATTATTACCAGCTAATGCTAATACTGTTTTCTCTTTCCTTATAACAATATGAGCAGCTAATGCTAATTTGATGTAAATTAGCATTATATTAGTGAGGAGTTAATGCTAAGTAGGCTCCCATTAGCAGCTAAAGCTAATTTGAGGTGAATAAGCATTAGTAGCTAATGCTAATACCCTTTTCTCTTGTGTTTTAATGACGTGAGACGTTAATATTGTTCTCAAACAACAGAATGAGAGTGAAATATTGATTCTAACAGGGCCCATAAACAGCATTAGCTTAGCAGCATTAGCTTATCAGAGTTTCCATCATGGTCACACAAATCCTTAGCAGAGCAAAGTGGCCTACTTAGCAATAGCTGCTCAAGTTGTAAAAAGCAAGGGAAAACAGTATTAGCATTAGCTGCTAAATGTGCACTTGAGAACAAATTGTGAATTCAGCTGTGAATGTAGAGTTTGTCATTATTTAAGCTTCCATTTCCAAATGTTAGCTGCTCCTGTCTGCCTCTTTGTCACACACACAGACTGAAATGATTCACAGCCTTGTTTCATCCTTCTGTCACTATCACTGTGGACATACAGCATGGGAAACATGGCTGACACTTTATTTGGTACACAGTGGCATCTATCTCAGGTACACCTGTGACCTAAATGTTCCTGCAAACAGACTCCTTGGACACCCCTACATAAATATCTATGTACTATCCAGTTAGACTAGTGTGTCTGTCCCTGAAAATATTCCTGCATGTGTGATTGTTCATGTGTCATCTGCAGAAAACAAACAGGAAGTGAGTGAAGGACACAGGAAATGTTTCCAGCTCTTCCTCCTCTATCAGACATTCTTCATACCTGAGAGTGCCCAGTCTCCAGCCTGGATCCTTCAGTCCAGCCGACAGCAGCTTCATTCCTGAGTCTCCTGGATGATTGTAGCTCAGGTCCAGCTCTATCAGATGGGAGGGGTTGGAGCTCAGAGCTGAGGCCAGAGAAGTACAGCCTTCCTCTGTGATCAGACAGCCTGACAGACTGCAGACACACAAAACATCTCAAGCTGTTTAACAGAGTAAGGTAACAGCCTCCAATATTAGAGAGAAAGCCCCAACCATTTGACAATCCACTGTGAGCAGCACTTGGTGATGGTGGGAAGGACACAAAGATCCTCCCAGTGAAAACAGGCTCCAGGAGGAGCATCTACCACGACTGGTTGCAGGGTGAGGGGAAAGAGAGACAAGAACAAAACACAAACTAAGGAGAGAGAAGACAAAAGTTAAGGACATGCAGTAGTGACATATAAAAGCATCAGGAGTGAAAAGAGGGGAGTGGAGAAGAAAGCAGAGCATCATGGGAAGTCCACCAACAGCCTGAGCCTATAGCAGCATAACTAAGGGATGGTTCAAGGTCACCTGATCCAGCTCGAACTATAAGCTTTATCAAAAAGGAAAGTTTGAAGCTGATCTTCAAAGTAGAGAGGGTGTCTGTCTCCTGAACTCAAACTGGGAGCTGCTTCCACACCAAGTCCAGCATAGCCAGGCTTTGTTTGCTGCTTTGACAAAACCTCAAATCCCAGTCAGAGATGATGAGCATCATCACAGTGATGATCATTTCTCTGTTAACCCAGGCTTTCTGCTTCAGGATCTGTGCAACAAAGGAAACATGGAGATCACATCAGTTTGTCATCAAAGTCTAATTATTAGGGCAACTTAACCTGTTATTATCTCGTTAACTCATTAATTGATTAACGTCAGCAATTATTTTAATCACAGTTTTTAAAATCATGATTATTGTGAAAGTGCTCACTGGCTCTGAAGATAAAGGCCATGGGTCACAGGAGGGATGTTGATCAGTGCTGGCTTGAAATGGGCGTCATTATGCGTCTCAGCCAATGAGAGCATTGAGGGTGGGCCTATTACTACTGCAGCGCTCACATGACCCAGTACAGAAAGAAAGGGGCGGGGACAGAAACATGGAGACAGGTACAGATCTTTGACATGTTCATTTTAAACTGTTCCAGGAGGCAGTGTTGATACAACTAAAGTTATCTGGAAGCACAGTTGAGTTTTTTATCGTCGGAGTACTTGAAGTCTGAAGTATCACTTAAATGCATTACACACTGTTGATGGCAGCAAACAAACCACCCAAACAAACAGTGGTGGGAGGCTTGGGCAGACTACGTTGGATCAGCTTGTGGGAGGAGTCTAGATAAACCAAAGAAAGACAAGCTAACAAACCCCACAGGGAAGTGAGTAGCTACAAACTGCAGGCGGATTAGTGTTGTTGAAGAAGTCGGTCTGAGGAACGTTCTTAGGATCAACAAATGACGGCATGTATGAGCCTCAAGACGCACCATCACAAGAAGAACACATGAGCTGTAGAAAAAGAGAGACTACGAAAGCCACGGTGTTACAACATGAACCTGCTGTTGGTCTCTCTGGAGACTACTGGGCGTGGCTGGGTAACCATGGTTACCTGGGAGTTACAGAAACATGCTAACATGTGATTCATGTTGCACAGCAGTGGGACATTTGAAATAAAGTCAGCACACTCAGTACAGATAGTGCATCAAATATGATGCTGCTGCCAGACGTCTGCCTTTGAACACGTCCCTGCATCGCGCACAACACCAAGGTTGCCATGGCAATCACAGCTAACAGGGACAACGTGCACAGCTGGAACCCTGCAGGTATATTTAACATGATGTATTTCTCAGTGTCCTGTCTGTGTGTGAGAGACAAACAGCCTCTGTATGTGTGTGTAAATACAGCATGAATATGTAGAGGACATGTTTGTGTATATAAGTACATGAATGCTCTGCGTCATTTGAATCTTTGATTCTTGTTTCTGTTGCAGGTCTGTGACTGAACTTCTGGGAGGAGAAAAGTTGGTTTCATGCTCTGTGATTCTGTGATTTGTCATCTCTGTCAGGTGATGGAGAGCTCAGATGATGACTCCGCCTACGTGGTCAAATTCAAGTCTACATTCAGACCAGACCTGGAGACACGCAAGCAAAATGCCAACATTGTATATGTGAAAACTGAAGCTTGTTCTCTGTTGCTGCTCATACAGAAGAAGAGAGTTTCTTTATCATCAGAAAATGTCAGTGAGCTTGTGAGTCTTAGCAGCTGGCTCGGTGCAGAGGAGGTAGAAAATATCAAGTCAGAGGAAGATAAATGCAGTTCATGTTGTCAACTCAACCTGGACTATTGAAAGAGTTTTTCTTTGTCTTGTTTCTGACGAAGATTCTCCAAAGGAAATCCAGCACAAACACACACTTCACACACTCAAAGTTCCTGCACAGTAAATGAGCTGATGAGCGTTTGTGCTGCTCCCTGATAACAGAAAAATAGTTCCGCGGGTTCCTGTTCTGAAAACACACATTTATAAATGTTCACTTGCTGTTGATCAAAGGTATGTTGGTGGCTCTGGACGCTGAGGGGAACTTTGTTTGGAACAAACTAGATCAAATGTTAACGTCCTGGCAGAGGCAAAGAACTTTGATTTGATATTTGATTAGATTAGATTCATGTTTCAGCTCAGACTGACAGAAATATTTGAACTGCTACTGTGTTAAAGGGAATACTGCTGTTAGAAAGCACCTGATTTCTTTCTGCACACTGAATGTTGCACTTCTCATACTGCAGTACTATTAAAATAAGTACACAACACACTACTTTGAACTCATGATTGAATGTTGCTGTAACAATGCCATTAATGGTGATTCAAAGTGTTCATGGTTTCCCAGCACAACAAATGATTGCACAAGTGTGACTGATCCACTTTCTAATGTGTGTGTAGCCCACACTGTGTGTCACTGTGTCACAGGTGAGTCTGTGTATCCAGGTTCTATGAGGAGAACAGGATATAGTGACTGAGTCCAGCAGCTTAAAGTCTGACTCCATCCTCCATTTAAATAACTCACACCAACAACTGAATACCTTTGCCTTTGTGCAGCTGACACTTCATTTTAATGTCCTTCTATTCTGGTTCATCTGGTTTCAGTTTCTATAAGCAGGTTTCATCAGTGACTCTGTGACCTCAGTAATCTTTGCTGGGCCTTAATGCTCTGAACAAAGCTGCACATCACAAGACTAAATAGAAATGAATCAGTCTTTCATTTCTCACTGCTGTTTGACTTCAGCTCTCAATGTCCCACCATAACCCATGGAAAGAGTTACTGTCCATCCAGGCTCCTGAACATGAAGCTGATGAAGGTGGAGTATTGTGAGGGCTGATGGAGATGATGATGAGGAATCCAGGAGCAGTGGGTGGATGGCAGCATCAGCATGAAGGATCAGTGTGAGAACACATCATCATCCACAAAGAAAACCAGTCTGAGTGTCTGACGCTCTTGTTAGAAAGACGCAGTCCCAGCAGTTAGCTTGTCTGCTAGTTAGCTGAGAGCTAACTCGTACATTGAATACCAAACTGTGTAAACCAGGGGTGTCAAACATATGGCCCGTGGGCCAAATCCAGCCCTTGAGATAATTTCATAGGTCAAATATTGATGAATTTTCAGGCTTGCTGATAATCAATGTGAGCACGGCTGAGATGTTATTCTGATGAGCAAACCATGTGGCCAAACACTTTAAGAGACAGACTGGGATCATACCATTATGTGAAAGAAGACGGAAATGTCCCATAGACAGCAAGGGTAGTGGTAGAGACCAGGTACACAGAGAAACGGGGAGCTGTATTGAAATGCAAGCATGTCAGGAAAGAGTGAAAAGGCAAAATGAGCAGCATTTGGCTGCATTTCAGTGATATTGGAGACCACAAAGCTGAGTGCAAAATTTATATAGGAGATATCTAGGAGATGCTGAGAGTAGAACTGATAAAATTAGGAGCTGGCTAAAGTGATACCCATTTTTATTTCCACCCATTTTCCATTGTGGAGGACAAAAGGTTTCAAACTCGTCCAGGTCTTAAACCTCACGTGTGTTCTTCCTAATAGCAGTAAATGGATAAAAATAAGGCTTTTATGAAAACACTGAATACAAATTGCTGCCTTTAAAAAGACTAAATGTACAGTTCAGTATTGAATACTACTGTAAGGAAGGAAGTATTATTTTTATTATTTCATTTTTATTAATTCTATTTTTATTATTTTGTTATTACTGTTGCATCATAATCATATAACAAGCATTTGTATTGACGCATTTATTGAAGTATTGATATTGTATTCACAGGTTTAAACATATTGGCACCCAATTAATTAGTCTTTAGTACAGGTCCAGTAAGAACCACTTTAAACTGTTGAGTTGAATCTATAATTCTAAAGGCTTTTGAATGTTTTTATATTCTTACACTGAAGTCCAGACTTCAGTGTGTGAAAGACTGAGTTGCAGGCTGACAGGAAACTACATGTTTGCAGGGCATGCTTTCTGCAGAAGTGAAACCGAAAGCAGAGTCTGAGTGCAAGTTATTTTGAGCAGGTTATTTGTATTATCTTTTATGCATCTATATCTTTGATTAAGCTTTTAGTAGAGGTTCTTGATTGAAACAGTTGTTTAATATATTTTACATATAAGTCAAGATCATTACACACAGGATGGCCTCAGCCTGGTTGCCTAAGCCGAGGTCAAGTAAAGTGCAGAGCGAGGATCACACATGCACACCCCATACATGCACAGACATACACACACACATACACACACATACAGTTAGAGAGGTTCATTTGTAGGTGAAAGTTTAAGCATGTTTTGCTAGGGTTGTAGTTTTTATGTTGGTGTACGTGACTGTTTGATGAAGAAGCAGGTGCAGGATGTGAGAGCTGAGCTGGCTTGCGGGAAACCACCTGGGAGAAGATGGAAGCCAGTGTCCTTTAATTGTGTCACAAGTTGTCAAATAGAACATCTGTGGTTTTGAGTTGACGTATCATGTATTGTATTTGTGAACGCAAGAGGGGGCGTTAAACCCCGATGTATATAAACTGTATTTTGAAGTTTGGAGACGAGATCTGATGCTGTTTGTATACAGTGGAACATCTCCCACACTGCGTGTGTTTCATTAAAATCATCATTTGACTCCACCTGGCAGGGTCAGTGTGTTATTCCGATCTCCTCCATCTCTCTCTCCTTAAAATGAACCTTAACACTACATAAAATAAACTATATATAAAGTGTGTCTGAATGGCAGAGATGCAGAAATATGTGCATGTAGCACAGAGCCACGGCTCAGTGTCTGAATGAGTCTCACAGACCTGAATGTGCTGTTGAAGCCATTTATAATTATAACGTAATTCTTTACTCGTTTGATCTGCTCCTTACCACAAGCGACCAGACGTAGAAGGTTTTGGACTTTTAACTATATTTTCTTAAGTTTTACAACTTTTCTTACTGTTAAAAACCTCACTATGGCCATTCATGCTATACAAAGTAATTAGACATGTGTGGTATCTACAGAAATGTCAGAATCTCAGCTAAAAGGTCACAAAACCATCTCAACAACCACCAAACAGCTAAAACAGCAGGTGAACAGATTACACAAAAAAGATGTAAACACAAATCCCCCTGATCATCTGTTTTTTCAAACATGAAGCGTAGTTTTGGACGTTCATTTACTGCTGGTTCAGTGAATTTTGGTTGGACAGTGATGAAACCTGCAGTCTCAGAATCTGTGAGAAGTCTGCTTCAGCAGCATTGTTGTGTTGTGTGCTGTGGATTCACCTCTGGAAACTCACTGTTTTACCATCATGTTTCTACTTAGACAATAAAAAAGGAAGCAGTTCCCAGGAACTACTTCCTGTCTTGTTAACATAAGAGTATGTTGCCCTTCAAAACACCTCCACTTCTCCTCTTATTAGAGGACTGCCTTATTATTAATCTGCTAATTCTGTCAGTTGATGAAAGAACAATGCTTGATCTCACCTGAGAGTTTCCAGTGTACAGTGTGGACTCTTCAGTCCTTCAGACAGAAGCTTCACGCCTGAATCCTTCAGGTTACTGTTACTCAGGTCCAGCTGTCTCAGATTAGAGGTCTGAGAGCTGAGAGCTGAGGACAGAGCTTCACAGCTTCTCTCTGACAGGTCACAGTGACTCAGTCTGAAAAATAACAGATAAACAATTACAAAAATAAAACACTTATGTTGAAGTGTAATGAGATACTATTATATTTAGCAATATTTAATCTTGTTTTTGTCAGGAAACTGAGCACTTATGCAGAGAAACGTGGAGAGAATCAGAGAAGTGAAGAGAGAACAGCAGTAAAACAACACTGAATTGTTCAGTGTGCTTTTGATATCAACAAAATGTGTCAAATTTCTTTATTTTGTATTTGTTTTAGTAGAATTGATGATTATCACTTAGATAACAACCACAGCCTGGTCTAAATTGGTAACAGTTACACCCAGAAATATTTCAGAAATGTGGACAATTTGTGCTCCAATGTATTCAGTATTGAACAAACTGAGTACCGATGACCACTTAATATTTTTGATATTTTATTTGAGTTGTTCCACCTGATCTGTGTTAACTAGAATAAACATTTAAAAACTAAAGCTATGATCACAGATTTACTTACAGAGCTTTGTTGGAGGGTTTGACCACTGGCAGCAGCCTCAGAAGAGCCTTTTTAAAGGCTCATGTTCTCACTTAGATCATTTATTTCTACTTACATTTCTTTCTGGGAAAAATGGGGATTACTTTGAAAACAGGAACTATTTTCCCCAAAAATCAGCCCTGGATTAGTAAATCACTCAAACATCTTCTCAGTCAGAAGAAGCTGTCTTGTTATGAGGGACAGAAGAAAAAGATCGAGGCACTGAAACTTGTCGAAAGAGAGATAAAGCAGCTAAAATCAGGTCTAAAGTAAAGCAGAGCATAAGTTGAATAAAGGACACTCAAGGCTGGCTTGGAAAGGAATGAAGTCCATGGTGGGGATGCAGAACAAGGAGCAAAGATGAATGTGATGCTGAATCAGCAGAAGACTTGGACTCATTCAATTCCAGCTTTGATATCATTGATTTCAATGCAGAGCTTTGTGATTTTAGGAAAGGGCTGGTAGCTCTGAGAGTGACACTGATGAGGTGTCTGTGAAAGTTCGCAGTCATCTAAAGAGCTTAGAAAAAAAGGCATCTGGACTTCTTTAAGTTTCTTGAAGACGTTTCACCTCTCATCCAAGAAGCTTCTTTATTTCTAGGGTCAAATGGTGGAGAGTCTCAGATGTAAGCCCTGTGGGAGAGTCCGCCAAGGGGGTCATGAACCCCCCTGATGATCCTCTACCTAATCACACGAGCCAAGGTGTGAAAATGGGTGTAGGTCACAATCAACCAAGGTTGTGGAGAGCTCATTGTGAAACCTAGCCCCACCCAATCATGTGATTTCCTGAGGTTAACCTCTGTACAAAGAGACTTCAGCCATATGAGTGAATGAGAGCACACACAGGACACTCTGATGTCTGAATGTGTGTGATTCAGTGAAAAAGAGGATTGTACTGAATATACTGTGACTGACAGAGTTTAAAGAGAAAGGTGTGTGGATTAACCCTTTAAGACCTACCATAGAACCAAGTCCGCTAGAGCTTATCTTTATATTTTTACAGGCTGTAGTGCCATTTTTGGGAGCATTTCAAGTTGCTATACATCAATACAACCATTATAGCCCCAATTTTAATAATATGTATGCATTCAGTCCATAGTAACTACATAAATTGCAAAAAAGTGCAATAAACTACAAAAAAATTGAAAATCGTTTTTGTTTTGTGTTTTTACATTTACTTCTAGTTAGAGAAATTTAAGAGGTTTATCCCTCAAAACTGTAAATACAAAAAAGTTGCACAAAATAGTTTCCCACCACAGGAAATTTATTTTGAGTGTCTTCATAGTTTTATTTTTGAAATACACCAATTTCTATATATTGCAGAAAAAATGGAAATAAATATTATAATCCAAATTTGCAAAAAAACAGCATGTGCATCAAAATAAACTATTTCCAGCAGTGCAGTTTGAGTTCTAAGCATCCCAGAAACGATACAGAAAGTCATAAAGTAAAAAATAACTTTTAAAAACACCAGTATAGGCTTATAAGGCCCTGGAATTAAAAAAAAATAATTTTTCCACAAAAATGACATCACTTCCGGTTTCGGGCAGGTAATGGCAGACATGCGATAGTTCGCACTGACGTCTACTCCAACGTAGGAAGTATTACGAACAGCTGATCGGATCGGCAAAGCGTGTTTCTGGAATATTATTGTTTTTGTTGCTGCAAGCGCTTTTTATACAGTTTTTGCAAAGCTATATGTGGAAGGAAACCGTGATCTAGGGCAAGCTGATGGCATAAGATGTAAGTACAACTTCTCCGGTTTCATATGCAAAAAAAAAATAAAAAAAAATACTGCTCTAGCTTACGTGGTTCCGGTTCTACAGGGATTAAAAATAGTTACGCTAAATGGAGCGTGCCCGCTCCGACCGGTCTTAAAGGGTTAAAACGGATTGTGCTAAAGTGAACGTGCTAATGAAATCTGAACTGACTGAAATGTGAAGTGAAGATTATTCAAATGTGAAAGAGAGCGAGAGACTGATAATAAGGTGAAGCTGAAGATCAGTGAAGGGCATGTAAACACCTGATTGGCTGAGTAGATATCAGATCGACAGTTTCACAGTTTTCCCTGTGGATTATAACTTTAGGAAGATGTGACATTCATCAAGGAATCCTGCTCTCCAGATTATTTCCATGAGCACTGAGCTGGAACACATCTACAGTGCTGGAAGTGCCCATCTCACCACCAACCTCTCTGTGCACATTCACTTTTTAACCCTTTGTGAGACAATAAAAGTTTAAATCTGAGTATTTATCTATGTTAGTGCTAACACCTCTAATAGGTTGCTTTGGCCTTTCCAAGTAATATCTTCCCTTGGATCTGTGGTCCAGGCTCCTAAAACCATCATAGTTTAACAAGCACTACAATCTAGAGGAGAGCTGCACTAACAGCTGTGACTGATAAGATCTTACCTGCAAGGATACTCAGGTTTATGTGTATCAGGACAAGCAGGGAAGACATGGACATCAACTCTGTCAGGCTGCCTGAGTCCGCTCACCCACATCAGCTCAGAACTCTGCATTATCTACTGAGTCAGACTCAGAGGATCAGGGATCAGAAGTTCTACACAGAGCTGAACCAGACTTCCTGTATAGAGGTCTTTGGGCCTACTGATCCACAGTGTCAGCACAACTTTCACATCATATTCAACTCAGCACAACTAAAACATGCTGACTGACCTCAGAGTTTCAAGTCCACATCCTGGACTCTCCAGAAAACCAGACAGCTGCTTCACATCTGGATCCTGCAGGTAGTTGTAGCCCAGCTCCAGCTCTCTCAGATGGGAGGGGTTGGACTTCAGCGCTGCTGCCAGATAATCACAGCTGATCTCTGACAAACCACAGCCCCACAATCTGTATAAAGAATGAAAGATGTAAGTTTATTAGACAAAGTGCTTGAAATCATTCAGTGTTTCATCATCTGTTCAGAGCTGAAGAAGGTTCAGAATGTAGAAGTTTAGAAAATGGAAACTCCAAACAGCTGAAGCCAACAGGAAGCAGCTTCAAACAAACAAGAGAAAAAAAATTAATTTTTCACATTGAAGTTTTGCATTTATCATAAAAACATAAAAAGTTATCACGTTTTACTGTGTGAAATAAAAAAAAAACTGAAGAAGAAACATCAGAGTCTAAAACAAAACAAACTCCCAGTTCAGGAGGTCACAGTGAGACTGTGGTGAAGGCTCTACACTAAAGCTTCACAAAAAAGCTGAAGTTTGAAGCTGAAACTGTAAAGCTGTGAGTGAAAGATCTCCAGCGTCTGTCACATTACAGGAACCTTTCTTATTTCCACATTGATGAAAGCATCATGCTTTGAGTTCCTGCTGCTTTTGTTGAGTCACACTGTGAAACTGTGCTGAGCCACAGCTGAACCAGCATCCCTGTACAGCAGACACTTACAGCGCTTGGCTGCTTCCATTGAACCCTCTACACAGAGCTTCAGTTTCCTCTTCTGGTCCCAAAGTGCAGAACAACAAGGTTTCAAACAGCTTTGCTCCAGCAGCATCAGCCACAGAAATGCAGAGAAAATTCTTTGGATCTCTTGGTTGTGTTATATGATGCTGTGTTTGCATATCTGGTGTCTGTGTTGCTTTCTGAGGATGGATCACCCATCTACTGCAGCCCCAGATAAACAGAGCTGGACCTGAACCTGGTAGCTTCACTTAGAAGATACTTGTGATGGGAACGTGTGAGAAGTTTTGTGCAGACAAGTGTGGATTTAGAGTCTGGGATGAGCTCTCCACAGTCTTTGTGGAGATCCACATTCTGCATACTGCCTGTGAGAAGCTGCAGACATTTCTCCTCCAAATCCACTGAGCAGCTGCTCGTGGTGGTATTAGCTTCATGTGTGCGTGTTAGCATTAAGCCTCGGTGACACTCTGCTGTGGACATGGTCACAGCTGGACGCGTGATGGACGAGTCATCCTTCCTGTTAAACTTCTTTGAGGTGAGCTTGAAGCTGCTGCTTGGGGCACATGCATAGCTGCTTATTGTACTGCAAATGTTCTGCAGACGAGTCCACGCGCTCACAACAAAGCTCAGCGTGGACGACACTGTGCACGCTCCAACGCTGATTGGTTAGAGAGTGGGCGGGAACAGGGAAGAGAGCAACAGCAGCGTTCAGCACAAACATGGAGGATCAAAGAAGAAGAACATGAGAAGCTCAGATGGAGGCTGCAGTGGACACTTTTCATTGTTTTAACACTCACTTTCATTTCAGCTTCACCAACAACAGCATAAGCAGCCCACTGACTGCGTGGCCGTGACAGCGCCCCCTGGTGACTGTAAACCACTACAACATGTAGACGGCCGTCTGCTGCTCATTTCTCTGCCACCATCACAGGAGCTCTTTATCCTGTTCTACACTCTCATTGGTTCTTTGTCTGCTTGTTTTTACAACAGTAGTCATTGTGATTGTTCAAAGAAGACAATCAGCTGTGACTAAATGTAGCTCCTACAGCAGTGATGGGAATAACTGCTGAAGCTAATCCAGTATCAAAGCTCAGGAATCAGCAGCTCCCACCTCGTTTTCTTTGAACAACTATTTTTAGCTGCTGTGTTTTTGTGTTTCTGCAGACCTCAGACATCCTGCTGCTCTGCAGAACTGAAGCTCTAAAGGGCTCAGCCTTTATCTCCAAGAAACAAAGCTGATCATGGAGACCCAGCAGGTCAGCTGATCTGTGGACAGCACCAGCATCTTTAAGTAAGTCTGAGAGGTGAGCAGTCTTTGGAAGCCTGTCTGATAGTCTCAGAGCAGCATTTGGATCATTATTTGGCTTTTCTTCTATTATTATGTTTAGTTTCTGCTTCACAGATATTCTCTGAGATGTTCTCTGAAATGTTTCCCACTGTTGGACAAACTTTCACAGTTTCTTCATAAAGGAGATCTCCTGTGGAGTCCATCTGTGACAATATGTTAAACACTGAATTATGATTCATATCTGAATGTACTGACTGTTAATTATTGATGAGAACATAATCAGTAAATATAAAGATGTTTGAGTTTGGCTTTGATGAATCAGAATAAAAGTAATAAAGTAATGATTTTAGAGACAGGCCTAACTCAGGCCAGCTGACAGCCTGTGTACAAACAGACTTCAGCCATATGAGTGTGAGTGAATGAGAGCACACACAGGACACTCTAATCTCTGAATGTGTGTGACTCAGTGAAAATGAGGATTGTACTGGATATACTGTGACTGACAGAGTTTAAAGACAAAGGTGTTTGGATTAAAATGGATTGTGCTAAAGTGAATGTGCTAATGAAATCTGAACTGACTGAAATGTGAAGTGAAGATTATTCATTATTTACTGAGTCAGACTCAGAGGATCAGGGATCAGAAGTTCTACAAAGAGTAGAACCAGACTTCCTGTATAGAGGTGTGTGAGCCTACTGATCCACAGTGTCAGCACAACTTTCACATCATATTCATCTCAGCACAACTAAAACATCCTGACTGACCCCAGAGTTTCAAATCGACATCCTGGACTCTCCAGAAGAACACACAGCTGCTTCACTCCTGAATCCTGCAGCTTGTTGTTACTCAGGTCCAGCACTCTCAGATGGGAGGGGTTGGACTTCAGCGCTGCTGCCAGATAATCACAGCTGGTCTCTGACAAATCACAGCCCCTCAATCTGTATAAAGAATGAAAGATGTAAGTTTATTAGACAAAGTGTGAGCTTGAAATCATTCAGTGTTTCATCATCTGTTCAGAGCTGAAGAAGGTTCAGAATGTAGAAGTTTAGAAAATGGAAACTCCAAACAGCTGAAGCCAACAGGAAGCAGCTTCAAACAAACACAACAAGAGAAAAAACTCTGAATGTTTCACATTAAAGTCGTACATTTATCATAAAAACAGGAAAAAGACTTGAAAAAGTCGTGTTTTTCCTTCCAGGAACAACATGGTTTCACTTTTAAAGGTGAAGTGTGAAAGAAATGGACATATTTGAAGTCCAACACCTTTTTCCAGTCACATGATTAAAGCAGACAAACTACAAGCTCATTTTCATTCCAACAAGTCATCTTCTCACCTGGACTAACAACACTGGTCTCTATGTGCAGCTGGCTGTAAGACCACTGCTCAGGGACCATCTACAAAGTGCAACACTGAAAGAACATCACACACTCATTTGCTTCCATCACACAAACATCTACTGTCATTATTGTCACCAAACTGTGGATCCTTTATTGCAAATTCAAATGGGATTCAAATGGTCAGACAAAAGAGGGTTATGAGGAAATATGATGAAATGTTGTGTATTAGCAGCAAGTTATTGAATCCTTTTCCTCAGAAACCAAACAAAATGATTGACAAACATGTTTATACAAACTCAGTGTTGGACTTGGATCGGCAGGATAACCCTGATGTTTAAAGGCATTTTAGGCTATTTTCACACTGCAGGCGAACGCGCATCAAATCCGACTTTTTTGACCCTATGCGACCCATATCCGATCATGGTATGACAGTGTGAACAGCACAAATCCGATATTTTCAAATCCGACCCAGGTCACTTTCATATGTTGTACTGAATCCGATACAAATCTGATGTTTTAGAAAGCGACTGCTGTGTAAATGGTTATGTTGCATTAATTCCGTCTTTTAGGGGGCGATCGTGGCCCAAGAGTTGGCAGTTCATCTTACAATCGGAAAGTTGCCAGTGTCCGGCAGCCTCGCCTCTGTCAGTGCGCCCCACGGTGGCTGTGGCTACAATGTAGCTTGCCATCACCAGTGTGTGAATGGATGAATGACTGAATGTAGTGTGAAGCGCTTTGGGGTCCTTAGGGACTGAGTAAAACGCTATACAAGTACAGGTCATTTACCATTTATGTCACTGACACAAGACAGATTCCAATTATCAGCGCCAGAAAAGACAAACTAGAAAGCATGGTGGGGGAAACCAGAGACAGAGTGAGTTAATGGACAGAAACTGAGGTATTGGACTTGATTAGCATATGGGGAGACAATTCTGAAGAAATTGATAGACTGCTGCAACAACACCTACCAGCTCTGTAGCCCCATTTTTACTTCCGTAAACAAAGTGCGTTGTGTGTGACGTCTTCTTTTGCGCATGCGGGCCACGAACCATACACACTAGAGTGTGTTTGCTGTCACATTTTATTTGTAGTGTGAACAACTAGACAAAAAAAAATGGATTTGATGAAAAAATCAGAATTGAGCATTAAGACCTGCAGTGTGAACGTAGCCTTTGTCTCGCTGTATGAGAGTCCAGTTATTACTCAATATTTATGGAGGATGTTTTTAAAGTAGGCTCAAATATGTGACAGACATTTAATCCCATTTCAGTTTGGCCTCATCCTGGGCCGGCTTATCCAACACACTCTTTCTTACATTTTAGCTCTTCAAGCCAAACATAGTAAAACAAGCATAATTCTGTTTCCTGATAAAATGATGTCACAGGTAGAACAGAGTAAAGTGGTGGTGTTACAGCCTTTCTCCCCTCTGCTGCCGAGGCTGTTAGTCTCTCCCAAACTCAGCTACAGGACTTCCAAATGAATGAAAGCAGCAGAACTGACTTTACAAATGAAAGAGGAAGAGGAGAAGAAGAGGAGAGGGAGGCCACCCTGACCATCACTCCAGCTGAAAACATCACACTTCCATTAAAGTTGGTGAGAAAATGTTGAGCAGGATGAGCTGCTGGCTAATCTGGAGGCTGTAGCAGCAGCTCACAGTCACAGTGGATTTCCACTCATGAAAAAGCTCTGGCTGCTTCATTTCTCATTTCATATCAGAGACTTTAAAGCTTCAGTGAAGCTGTACTGTGATGCTTCCTTTCCATATTCAGCCTGATGTGCTCTGTACTGTTTTTTGCCGGTCATGTAAACAGGAATGAGCAGCTCATTTCACTATAAAAGGTTAGAGCTGTAAAGAAAAACAGAGCTCATGAATTGAAACTGATTTCATTTTTTAAGCTGCAACTTTTTAGTTGTTCCTTTTTTTAAGACTTATACATAATTATATTTACAATAAGACATATCATTCCCCTTTTCCCTGCCAGGCACCACCACAGTTCACTTCAATAAAACTTTACTTCAGATTTGTTTTTTGTTTTGATCCAGCAAAGGAAGCTGTCTCCCCCGTGGGTCCAGTCCTTGTACTAAGCTAGGCTAAACATGTCCAGTGCCTGTCTCTGTGCAGCTTTTAATCTGATGTGAATAAGGAAGAAATGGAGGAAGAAGAAAATGACTTCATCAATCAACATGCAGCTACCAACTCAAATGGTGAGGTGGTGGTTAGTTATTACTGTTGTTTATGATCCCCTACATTATCCTACATTCAAATATATTCTCCAGCTACAATAGTGTTTGTGTTCCTAACAGGATTTCATGAATGTGTTATTGTTCATCTCACATCTGTATGAAACAAAGAGGAAGTTTATCCTTCATGATCACAAACTGTTCCAGCATGTAAACCTGAGATCTGTGTGGAGCAGCTGACCTGTACGATGTGCTCAACACAAACATTATTTACCATCAGTTACTGTGTGACTGAACCGCGTGGGTGTATGAAACATCGCTTTTAGTTTTAATAGCAACATTCAGTAACACTTTGATTTGTTACAGACTGAGCAGAGAGAAGTGGCTCACTGTGAACGCAGTGATGAGAAAAAGAAACTCAGCTCATTTCTGCTCTGTTTCATGACAATCCTGTTATTGAGGAACAGTAGGTGGGCTCACCTCTGAACACTTAGTCTGAGGACTCAGTGAAGAGTTTTAGGATAGAGACAAAGTTTTGGCACTGCGATAACAACTTTGATGTTCCAGTTACACTCGTTCTGATAACATCCTGAAAATAAACTCTCCTAGTAGCAGCTATCACAGCCACAACAAGCCAATGATACCATTTTTATTTCAGTGTTAGACTTCAGTAGAGATCATACAAATAACTGTAGCTGTTGTAGCACCGACCAATGTAGCTAGTATTCAAACAAGATCAAATAAGCCCACAGTACTGCAGTACTGTGGGCAGGGCCGGGGATTTCTAATTTAGTGACTTGCTATGGAAAAACAGTTCAGACATCACAAAATGTTAGTTATTTAAATTAATACCAGTCTCTGCACTTAGTAGAATGACACCTTTCAGCATCTAATGATACTAAGAATATGTTTTCTGTATCAGTATTAGTGATGAAACAGTGAGGAGACTGTTGAAGGGAACGATGAGGGGAAACTGTGACAGCAGCAACAGAAACCAGGAGACAAAGCTGAGGTCTGGGTTCCTCTATGCTATTCAATTCAATTCAATTCAATTTTATTTATATAGCGCCAAATCACAACAAAAGTCGCCTCAAGGCGCTTTATATTGTACAGTAGATCGCACAATAATAAATACAGAGAAAAACCCAACAATCATATGACCCCCTATGAGCAAGCACTTTGGCGACGGTGGGAAGGAAAAACTCCCTTTTAACAGGAAGAAACCTCCGGCAGAACCAGGCTCAGGGAGGGGCGGGGCCATCTGCTGTGATTGGTTGGGGTGAGAGAAGGAAAACAGGATAAAGACATGCTGTGGAAGAGAGACAGAGATTAATAACAGATATGATTCGATGCAGAGGTCTATTAACACATAGTGAGTGAGAAAGGTGACTGGAAAGGAAAAACTCAATGCATCATGGGAATCCCCGGCAGCCTCACGTCTATTGCAGCATAACTAAGGGAGGATTCAGGGTCACCTGGTCCAGCCCTAACTATATGCTTTAACAAAAGGAAAGTTTTAAGCCTAATCTTGAAAGTAGAGATAGTGTCTGTCTCCCGAATCCAAACTGGAAGCTGGTTCCACAGAAGAGGGGCCTGAAAACTGAAGGCTCTGCCTCCCATTCTACTTTTAAATACTCTAGGAACAGCAAGTAGGCCTGCAGAGCGAGAGCGAAGTGCTCTAATAGGGTGATATGGTACTACAAGGTCATTAAGATAAGATGGGGCCTGATTATTTAAGACCTTGTATGTGAGGAGCAGGATTTTGAATTCAATTCTGGATTTAACAGGAAGCCAATGAAGGGAAGCCAAAATAGGAGAAATATGCTCTCTCTTTCTAGTCCCTGTCAGTACTCTTGCTGCAGCATTTTGGATTAGCTGAAGGCTTTTCAGAGAGTTTTTAGGACATCCTGATAATAATGAATTACAGTAGTCCAGCCTGGAAGTAATAAATGCATGAACTAGTTTTTCAGCATCACTCTGAGACAGCTGCTACACACAGCCTCCTGCTCCTGGACTTTAGTAAACACATAAATATCTCCGAGTACACTTACTTCAGAAACTTATTTCAAGTTCACTTCAGCCTTAAATGACCCACAACATCAGCACACATGAGTAAACAAAGTAACTCACACAGCTACTGTTCAAGTTTAGTCATCTTTAATACAAATATACCTCATTATTATGAATCTCACAGCTACCTGCTCATTGAACTGAACAATAATTCTGTTTTACCATTAAAACAAAATATGTGACTGTAAAAAACTTCAGACAGTAATTAAGAATCTCCTAAGCAATCCAAAGATAAAGAAAAGTTCACCTGCCAATTCTATAAAGCCTGGTTGTTTATACAATAATATCATTTAATGATCAGCAGTGGGGATGTTTGGATCCTGACCTGAGAGTTTCCAGTGTACAATGTGGACTCTGCAGTGCAGCAGACAGAAGCTTCACTGCAATACAATTATTGGTACTAAATAGCTTCATTAAAACACAACTGTCTTTCTAGGTGAGCACTTACTCCTTGTAAGCTCCACCTGCTCCATCATCTGAGTCAGAAGACATGAAAACAAACTGTAAATCTAGTACAAACATCATTTCTGACTCATGATTGGAAATGTAATCAGATCCATTTGTACATTTAGAGCCTGATACTGAAATATAGCAGCACGGACATTCACAGCAGCAAAGGGTTCTTGCTGATCTGAGCTGGCTTGGCCCTGGCTTACTGAAGATTAAAGAAAGCGGAATCAGCTGTTCAAACCCCACAAGGCTGCTCGCTGTGACTGAAACAATGGGACGGGTCGTGACTTCTCAAAATGGGCTCATTGAACGCAGCACAGATAAGATCTTGAAGAAGCTCATGGCGGTCGTGAGTTCTCAGACTTTGCTCTATGAGTGCTAAACTGATAACCTCTCGGAGAAGCTCGTGGCTCTCCAACGGGAGATTGAGAGACGAGTGACGGACTGTTAGATCAGCTGTGAAATTGACATGCAGTTGTTGGCACCAAAGAAAACCACCATCATTTCATACGGCTAACATACCGGCGCCAGCTGTGGTCTCAAGGCTGGAGCTGAACATAACAAATCTCACCCTGATAACAGACGGTGCTTAGACCGTTCCTTCCCATCCTAACAAAGGACAGCTACCTAGCCTGACCTGTCCCCCCAATGTGATGTTTGTGTATTGTATGTACGGTTGGCAAGGTCAGTATCCTAATTGTCCCTTGAAAATAAATACAGTGTTCTGAATCTGAAAAGATTACAGAAGACGACTGTTCAGTAAATATTACGCTCATGCTGTCAAGAAACACCAAAGGTAGGTAAAACTCTGGTTGTTGCAGCCATCCAGTATGACATGCTTTGTACTGTTCTGCTGCAGTTTGTGACACCTGGTTGATGAGCTGTGAAGGACGATGAAACAAACACTTCACTCAATGTTTTTCTTCTAAACTGGATGTAATTTTTAAAAGTTTTTCACACTCTGTCCCAACTACAAATAGGGGAGAACACAGCAAATACATAAACTTTACCCACTTGGATCCTTATCATTCAAGATTGTGAAAAGAGTCTCTACTCAGAGAATACTGGTGATTTTAGATGAGAGAGATGATTTGGAAGATGATGAAGGGGAAGAGTTTTCAGAACTTGAGGCCTTTTGTCTTCACTGTATAGGACAGAGAAGACAGGAAGGGAGGGAGAAGTGGGGTTGGATACTATTGGATACTATTGATCTAACATCCTGTGGAAACATCAAATTTCAATTTAAGAGCATTTTGAAATTGTTAAATGAGTAAGTCATTTTGGAAGGCAGAATCAGACCGACTTGATATTGATATAGTATCACTTTGGGGTTGTATACTGTTGATCTAAATAGTTCCAAGAGTAAGTCAGATATGGGCAATTTGAAAAGGCTTTTATTTTGGAAAGCGAAATCAGCCTGACTTGATATTGATATGGTATCACTGTGGGGTTGTATACTGTTGATCTAAAGTGGAATTACCCTGTGGAACCATAAAGTTTTCTTTTTAGAGCATTTCGAAATCGTTCCAAGAGTAAGTCAAATGTGGTCAATTTGAAAGTGCTATTAATTTGAAAGGCAAAATCAGACTGACTCGAAATTGATATGGTATCACTGTGGGGTTGTATACTCTTGATCTACAGGGGGGGGCATTCATATGGATACACTGTAATAACATGGGAATGGTTGGTGATATTAAAGTCCTGTTTGTGGCACATTAGTATATGTGAGGGGGCAAACTGCTCAAGATGGGTGGTGACCATGGTGGCCATTAAGAAGTCGGCCATCTTGGATACAACTTTTGTTTGAGTGCTTGTGACACATCAAACTTATTGGTAATGTCTGCAGAAGACACATGGTTCTTTTTATTACAGTTCCCAAACATTTTCAGAAGATAAACAAGGAATTGTTTGCATTGTGCGTGTTGCTAAGTTTATTTTTTTCTTGGCATCTTCTTGTGACCTTTGTCATTTTGTGTGATTGCTCTTGCTGACCCTACATACTAGGAGAGAGGGTGAGACTAGTTTTCTTTCTCTAGAGCAGGGGTCTCAAACTCAAATGAGCCGCGGGCCACTTCTGGCACCATCATCTCAGTAGTACAAAGTAGTACAAACACAAAAACCCCCACTAATATTTCCTAAAATGTAGTATTTTGTTTGTTTTATTTAATTAAAAATACTGTGTAACAAGACAAAACTGCAAACAAGAACGTAATTTTTTTTCTCACTCTTAACTATCTGAAGCCATTCATTGAACTACCAAATAAACAGCTCTTTCTGGCCAGACACGTGGCAGCACTTTTGCTATAATTTTGTTTGTATTTAACAAAATAAAAATGCAGGCATAAGCGTACACATTAGTTTTTGACTGCAAGTTAAAAACTGTTTTCTTTCCAAATAAATCTGTCACTGAACTAACACAGCCAATCCCTCAACATGTTTTTACTCTCTTGTTACCTCGGCCAGGTCCGCGGCTCTGAACCGTGGTAAGGAGACCTCTGGAAAATACTTTGGGTTCTGTGTCGGGCTCGTAGTCGGGAACTAGCTTTACTGTCTGGGTCAACTTTGCTAGTGAGAGACAGAGAGAGGCGTTAAAGGCTGCTCCAGCAGAACTTTATTGTTTCAGAGGAAAACACGAACACAGTGTACAGTCGAGTCTTAATAGCTTACTGGGCTCGTCAGGCACTCTTTTGGCCTGCAGTGGTTATTATTATATTTACATGCTTCCATCTCCTGTTTCTGCTCGGTAGCACCTCGTACTTTTCCCCTTTTTCTCCCTCCCTCACGCTCACACACACACACAGCGGGAGGGGTGGTCCCACACGTTCTGCCTGCCTACACCACCCATGAGGCTACAGTCTTAAAGGCCCATGCCTGTAACACTCTGCCGTCGTATTAAATCATTTTTCGTATAATAATTTTAAAAAAAAATTTCTTCATATCAATATGCGGGCCGCAAGTAGAGGTGACGTGGGCCGCAAATGGCCCGCGAGTTTGAGACCCCTGATGTAGACTGTCCCTCCTGCCTCTGCCTTTGTACTGCTGCCTTTTGAACCTTTGTTTTTGAGTTGCTGCCTGTGAGATGATTAGTGGTCTATTAGTGTTCTTGTGTTATTTGAATAGAGATTGAAAATGTGACGTCATTCAGGGATAAAACTGAAAAGGATTGTGGGAACGAGTGGCAAGCGGTACTAGCGCACGCAGGCTTTCACATGAAAACAGTCACACAGCGATAAAAAGAAACACAAAAAATGGCAAGAAGCTGTTGTGTTATTAACTGCAATAGCTGGTTGCATGACGGCCACGGGAAGCCGATGGGTAAAGAGATCGGTTTTTATCGGATTACGTCGTGGAAGAGAAATTGTTCAAGCCGTGTTTCCGAAGTAACAAAGAACCAATGGATGGCCTGGATTGCAGCCATTCTAAGACCAAATATAACGTCCCAGAACACTCCAGTTCACATGTTAGTCTGCGCCAAGCATTTCCACAAAGGTGAGTCTTATGTTGTAGTTATTACGTAATTTATCATAGCTGTTTATGTAGGTTACAAATAAATCTTATATTGATTTGAATTGAATTCGTTGCGCTATGCTGCTTTGTTCACTGTGGCTTTGCAGGCTAATGTTTGTTGTGTTTTGCAGGAAAACCAACCTACAAAATGCTGGAATGCGATCCAGACTGGGCACCTCCATCAGCCCGGGTCACACCAAGTTTAAAGCTGCTACCACAGCCAGATTTGATCGGTTAAGAGAGAGAGCGAGATCAAAACAGCCACGAAAAGTCCCGCATATATGTGCCCAAGGGTTGTATTGAAGCAGTCAAGTGATGAATAACTGTTTTCCAGTATGTTGTTTTGCAATGTTGTTTTTTTTTTCTTTTCGCATTGTTGATTAGTTTTTTACCGAAGCAGCTAATAAAGCATGATGGAATACAATTTTGCCTTTTTCCTTTAAGATTCTATAATAGAATGAAACAATAATGCCAGTTACAAATAAAGACAATAAATTGAATGAATTACGAAACAATAATTTTATTTCTATTAGATCTGAAAATGTTGTGTAACACTACAACCTGAAACGACAAATAGATTGTGTTTGCCTGTACAGGAGAAAAAGGAAAAAAATTTAACAACAGCTGTGAAATGGAATAGTCCAAATCACCAAAGTAAACTGGACCTGGGCTTGTTGCAGGGATCTGAAGTTACTAAACATTTTGTGAGTGTATGCACTCACACTTAGGACCATATAATAATAAATATGTGCATGATGAAAGTTGGGCAGCACACTAACGTCCTTACTCCACTCTGTATGCTCGTATGGGTCTGACCATTTCACTCATTTGATTTTTTACCTCGTCCTTTTTCAAGTGCATCACAAACTATTGAAATTGGAACCAACTTTGTGAAGCAGACTTCCTACCAGCTGCTGTTTTGAACATTTCTCATTTCCTCATGAACTGTATTAAACTCTGTAAATGAACTGAGAACTATTTCTACATTTGAAACTATGGATTCATTTTCCCATTCACCTCTGTACGTTAGTGTATAATTGAATGTTAGACTGGGCTCCATGGAAACACTTGGACTGGTCTCAGCTGCCTGCTTTCTGTAGTCATTCCAACAGAGTCCTTTCTCTTCTCCAGCTTCTGTTTGAAATCCTCTCACAGAGCCTGAATCCTGCTTTGTTGTCATGTTTGGGCCTGTGTTCGGCTGCTCTGTGTTCCTCTGCTTTAACACACACCTCACCACAGCAGCTGTGTGGGTCGTCTCTGTAGCAGCCAGATCAGCTTTTGATACCATGAACATCATCACAGCTCCTAACTTCACCTTTGTTAGCTTTCCAATAATTCATGTCTTTCTTTTCTCTCTCTGTTTCCACACAATCTCAAAGTCTCTGCAGGCTGTTTTTATCTGCTATCATCAGATCTTCAACAGCCTCATTCCCATCCCTCACACACTCTACAGCCTCATCAGTACTGACTTCATCTTCACTGACTGATGGAGCACAACATGAACCTGTGGAGGCTGAAACACTGTCCTGTCAAACATCTCCCCGTCACCACTCTACTTCTGTCAGCCTTTAAATGGATCCCACTCAAGTCTGTCACTTCTATTTGGAGCCAAAAGGAAAAACTGTTGTTCAGTCGTTTGGAAAAACACAACATTTCTGAAAGCACTCAAACTTCTTCACATTTGTCTTCAGATGCACATCATTCAAATATCTGAAATACAGAAAAACAACAACAGCTGCAGTCAGTGAACTCACCTCAGAGTCTCCAGTCGACAGTTTGGACTCTCCAGTCCAGCACACAGAAGCTTCACGCCTGAACCCTGCATGTAATTGTAACTCATGTCCAGCTCTGTCAGATGGGAGGGGTTGGACTTCAGAGCTGAGGCCACAACTTCACAGTGAGTCTCTGAGAGTCCACACTCATTCAGTCTGTGATTATAGAAAATATAAAATGTGTTATTATAACAGCAGAAAATCTGCATTATAAACACATAAACACAGACCGAATGTATATGAAGACAAAACACGTCATAATTTGATGAACATCTGCTCTTCACATCTGTGCTTCAGCTCCTCTTACTGTGTTTGACATGACACAGTGATTGAGTGTCTCTCAGACCTGCAGACTTTTAGTGAGAATTTTTGTTTGGCTTTAATCTGCAGATGAAGGAGGAAGATGGTGTCACATTTAGGCTTCCATAATGTCCACAGTCTGTCACTGAGATCTGATCGAGAGTCAGAGTGAAGACTCACATTTGGACTGTTTCCTATTTGGAGTCTTCATTAATCCCATGCAAACGTACACCTATCTGGAACAGCCCTGACATATTACAAAACAATAATATGATAAACTTTTCAGAATGGAGTGGTAAAGGAATCAAATATTTAGAACATATACTAGAAGGAACAGAATTTATTCCATTTGACAGACTAGTTACACAATATGGGATCAACAAGAAAAGTTTTTTAGAATATCAACAAATTAAATCCATAATAAAAAAGAAAATTAAACCGGGTCAAGTTGAACTACAAACACCACCAAGTGTGGTTCAATTTCTTACTCTTAAAACCCCCAAATTACTATCCAAAATATATAGAATGCTTTCTAAAACAGATGAATCAATATCACTTCCTATTGCAAAATGGGAAGCAGATTTATCAGTTAACTTAAACCAAAACTTCTGGTCTCAGATTTGCTTATGTGGGGTTTTTCCTGTATTTCTAACATGCCAATTTGCTTTGTTGTGATTTATTATTAGTCAGACCCAAATTTGTTTTAAATGACAAATTTATTTAAGACGGAGTGATTTATGTTAGTCTGTGATAGTATGTGTTAACATCCGCTCATAGATCCTACCTGCCGGATCTTCTTTTCATTGATATTATTGTTATGACTGATGAAGCCGAGCTGGTGAGCTTCTGTGTTGATTAAATAATGTGTTAAAGCCATAAATATGACTATTACTAAACTGTACTGTCATTAATAGGGTTGTTTTGTCAATGTTGTATGGTTGTTTATTTTGTGTCTTTCAGTTGATTACCTGGCTTCTGTAAAGGCACGGTTACTGTACTGGTGTTAGCTTACGCTTGTGCAATAAAGCTTATAAAAGGCAGCAATCAGATGTCAGAGCCTGAGTACGACACAGTTTCATCAGTTAAAACACACCCTTACGGTGGGAGTTTACTAAATTAAAGGTAGTTAGCTTAGTAAAAACCGTACAGTAATCAGTAATCAACACTTAGCCAGTCCCCGCGACGGAGAAGCGGAGGAGGGTCGGTGTCGACTACGGAGAATCCAGCGATTAGACGGAGCCCGGCCGATCGTCATGGCCAATCGACGTGACTTCGTTCTCAAAACACCGTCAAGCCCTCGTACGTGAGAGACTGTGTGTGGATTTCTTTGCTGGGACTATTAGGCCGCTGGCATAGGATAAGCCAGCCGCCGAAAACGAACTTTTAATTCAGTTACCAGCCGCTAAGCGACTGGTAGTGGGTCGCCGCCATCTTTGTTGAGGGCAAAGGAATAACGCCGGTAATAAACGAGGAGCAAAAGTCAGTATGGCATGCCGAGAAGAATTAAAGAAAAGGTGGTCCTCTGCGCAAGCAGTTTTTACTAGGAAGGCCAATTCCATTGTTTTTAACATTGACCTTCTGACTAAACATGACCTCATGTCTGAATGTAGGACACTCAAAGACAGTTATAATGAGGTTTGTGATAGCAGCTTTGATTACATTGCTGCTATGGAAGAAGAAGATGCAAGTGGGTTTGCAGCAGAAATAGCTGAAGTGGAGAAGAAGCTGCAGGACTGCCGCTCAAAATACCAGACCACAGAAATGAAACTAAAGGAAGCATCATGGTCCCGTTGTGCATCAGGTCAGTTTGACAGTCTAAGAGTTGACCTAAAAGATGCGATTAGCCAGGTGGAGGCGCTCAAAACAGGTCAAACAAAACAGGATCAGTTTGATTCAATGCTCACTGCTGTGGAAGGCAGAGAGGAAGCTCTAAGTGAGTTTGTGCTTAAGTGGGATCGTTATGTTCCAGAGAGAGAGGTGAATGTTATGCGAGCTTGTCTCAAAGAGCTCAAGGAAAGGAGGAGAGTAGCTATGGTGGTGCTGGCTACCACCCTGGATGGAAGAAAGAGATCTGGGTGTGGCGACCTTAGGAGCCGGACTAGCAGTGAAGGTGAAGGCAGTGATGAAGGTGGCGCTGACGGTGGAGTGACGACCAGCACTAGCAAGCCCAGTGGGCCCGCAGCGACCGGTGGAGATGATGGCCCAGTGCGTGGCGGTGGTGCGCTAGATGCTGACGTGAACCCTGCTGCATACCAAAGTGCTGCGGTGGACAGTAGTAACCAAGTCGTTGATGCAGGTGGTCCCGATGGAGCACGAGCTGCAAGTCCCTCCACTGTAACCCTTCAAGCGCCACCACAGGGACCACTATCCCAGAGACTCGTGAGTCCTGTGTTCAACCCTGGCCTTTCAAGCACGCCACAGCAGCTTCGAGGAATACATGGTGTGAGACCCGATGGTGCTGTGGCAGGACAGAGCACGTCGACCGTCTCTCAAGGATCACTCGGAACGAGGATCGCGCTCGCACCGCTGAGCCTACCTAAGTTCTTTGGGGACAGGAGGAGCTACTGGCGCTGGAAGAGTAACTGGGGGACCCTCCAAGCATTAGCGGAACCCACAGGTTCCCCGGAGTGCAGACTCTTCCACCTCATGGACAGTATTGCTGATCCAGTAAAATGTGAACTTAGGCTGTCTCACTGCCGTACTGCGAGCGAGGTTTTCCAGGTTTTAGAGGACTGTTATGGTGACGTATCACAGATAGCAGATGACATTGTACTTGAACTACAGGAGTTACCAGGTGTGCGCAAAAACAAACCCAGAGAGGTTTTACAGTTGATCCAAGCTGTAGAGAGGGCGCTGTTGGACCTAATAGACCTAGGTTGTGAAGATGCCATAAAAAATCAGTTAGTGATCCGCTCACTTGAGAGTAAGTTGCCGGACAGTATGAAGGAAAGGTGGCTTTTGTACCGGTGTGATCCTGTTAACGATGTCAGTCCACAGAACCGGTTTGATAAGCTATGGCAGTTCCTGAAAGATCAGAAGACGGTTCTGATGCAACTGGAGCAGTTGCAATCCATCAGACAGTCTAATACTGCCAGGGCAGCTGAACCGAGCCCCCGTGAGAAACCAAAGGAGAGACCAGATCGGAGGATGGAGAGACGTTTGTTCACCAAGGCTATGTGAAGAGTAGAAAGATATTTTACTGCTATTATTTGTTGCTATTTTTATAATCAGTATTACCATTCCACTAATTATTCATAGTGATGTTGCATTCAAATGTTCAAATATACTGGTATCATATCAGTCTTTATTACAGGTGCAGTTATAACCACTTTAAACTGTTGAGTTGAATTTATAATCTTAAATGTTTGTATGCAGACGGCATGGTGAAAGAAAAGGCCCCACGTAGAGTAACTCTGTGCCAAAATAAGACAGGAAGTTACATGTTTTTGAAGTTGCATGCTTTGCAGGAAGTGAAACCGAAAGCAGAGTCTGAGTGCAAGTACTTTGAGTAGGTTATGAATCTGTAGTATCTTTTATGTATCTATATCTTTGGATTAAGCTTTTAGTAGAGGTTTTTGATTAAAACATTTATTCAGTAGATTACATATATAGTTCCAGTTAGGTTATTACATGTAAGGATGAGCCTCTGTTCTGGTGAAAGGTCAGAAGTGCAACGGGTGAGATGAGAGAGCATTTAAGGACGAGACACACATACACACACATAGTTTCAGTTGTGGACGGGCTGGCCTTCTGTCTGGTGGAAAGGTTACAAGGTTTAGCTGATGAAGTGAAGGGTGAAATAAAGGGCAGCAGAAGCTGACACATACATACACACACATACACATCGTAGATAGACTCAGTGATATAGGTAAGAGTTTAATCATGTTTTGTTTGCGACTGCAAAATTGTGCCTGCATGAGTGACAGTTTGTGCAGAACGTGTGCTTGATGTTTCAGACAGATAAGCGAGCGTCCGGGGACAACAGGAAGACACCTGGCTTCGAGCCAAAGACAATGTTCTTTTTAAACTATGTTAAAAGTTGTCAACAGAACATTTGTGGTTTTGGATTGACGTATGCTGTATTGTGTCTGAGAGGGGGGGGGGAGCAGTATCACCCCAACCCTATAAAGCCTTGGTTTTGACTATTGTAAGACAGTTCAACACTGAATCTGCACAGTGTTGGACTCCACATGTGTATTCATTAAAATGTCGTCTAATTGCACCCGGCAGGATCAGTGGTCATTATTTTTGGTCTTCCTCCTCAATTTCTGAACCCTTAACAGCTACTGCAAGCGAGACGACAGGTGAGCTGTCACAGAATCCTTGCTGTTTGTGTGGCGAAGAGGGTCATACAGGGCGTTTATACCGCTGTAAGACGTTTAAAAGGGCCAACCCGTGTGAGCGGAGAGCTTACGTGAAAAGGACCAGGGTATGTCCCAGGTGTCTGGACTCCCATGGCAGTGATGACCCGTGTAGTAAAAACTTTCTATGTCGTAATGAGGAATGCAGAAGGGGTGATGCCTCATCGGATCACCATTTCTTCCTGTGTCTTAAAACCCCAACTAGGAAAGATACAGCTAGGCAAGGGACCAAAGGGGGGAAAAGGAGAGAACCCCGTGGCCCAACGGAAGAGCAAGAGGCTGTGTTTGCTGGTCTAGGTCTGTCCCCGGAGCAGCTGGAGGCTGTTCGAAAGGCTTGCACAAACAAAGTGACTTCAAAGTTGTGTGCTAGCAGAGGCTCGGAAGATGAGAGTTGTCTGAAGGACAGGACAGGATGTTGTTGGACGTCACCACCAAGAGGGGAGACTGGATTGGAGCACTCATCGATTTAGCCTCTGACACGAACTACATCACCCACCAGGCAGCGGAAAGGCTTGGCCTGACTGGTGAACCAATCACCTTGGTTGTTCATGGTGTTGGTGGCATGGAGGCAAAAGTAGAGACAAAGAGATACCTGGTGAGCATAAAAGTAGCCACAAAGAAGGGGACATGGCGACTCCATGAGATGGTTTGCTATGGATTAGAAGAGATTGCCAATGTGGGTCACGTCGTGGACTCGGAGCGCCTGGAGAAGTTCTTCCTAGGCTCCGTCGAGCCGGGGGAACTGATCCGCCCTGAAAGGATTGAGCTACTCATCAGCACCCGAGAGGGTCGTCTAGCCCTCCAGAGAATGATGAGGTGCGGTGACTTGGTTCTGTGGGATGGTCCGTTAGGGAAAACCATCAGTGGCGCACACCCAGATCTGTTTGAAGATGTGGAGGTGACTGCACGTTTCTCATCAACCCATTTCGCGTGCTCCATGAAGACAGAGTCTCAGAGAGTTGCGGCCCTTCGTAACTGTTACCCGAAACCAAAGAACAGCGTAGAGGTCGGTACCACGAATACATCCAACGCTGAGGTCATCAAATGGTTACAGTGGGACAGTATTGGTGCCGCCTGTGACCCCGTGTGTGGCGGTTGCCGCTGCGGGAAGTGCGCCCCTGGAGGGAAGGAAATGTCAGTTGTTGATGAAAGAGAATTGGAGATCATCAGAGGAGGTCTGACCTTCAAGCTGAGTGACAATCATACTGACGAGCCCCATTGGGATGCTAAATATCCCTGGAAAGAAGACCCTGCGGCCCTACCTAACAACCGCAAAGCTGCGGAGGCGACTTTCCTGAAGTCAGAAAAGCGCCTCGAGAAAGATCCGCTATGGAAGGCGGCTTATGCTAAGCAGGTACGTGACATGCTGGCAAGGGGGGCCGCTATTCAGCTTTCGCAGACAGTGTTGGACGAGTGGAAGGGAGCCGTGTGGTGGATAAACCATTTGATGGCGCCCAATCCACACTCCAACACCACGCCGGTGAGGCTCGTTTGGGACAGCAGCCAGGTGTACAGAGGTGTTAGTTTGAACAGCATCTTGATGAAAGGCCCAGATGTTCTGAATCCCATTAGGGCAGTGCTGCTCCATTTCCGGGAGGGAGAGCATGCGGCAATAGGGGATGTCTCCAAAATGTATAACTCTGTATTGCTGGAGGATCAAGAGGTGCATGTTCACCGCTTCTTGTGGAGGCATTCCCCAGAGGAGGACATAAAGGATTATGCTGTGGTGCGTGTGAACATGGGTGACAAGCCTGCAGGTTGTATCGCTCAGGTCGCTATGCGAGAGACTGCCCTCCTGCCACAGTTTGTCAACAGGGTGGAAGAAAGACGTGTCATTGAAGAGGATACTTACGTGGACGACATCCTTGTGTCCCACAACGACCCTAAGAGACTGAGCGAGATCCTGGAGGGGGTTGAAACCATTCTCAAGTATGGGGGGTTTTACCTCAAGCCTTGGGTGCGGTCTGGCTTTAGTGGGAGGCAAGGTGCTGTTCCTGCCGAACCTGAAACCATCATGTTGCCCAACCAGCTGCGGACCGAGGACAACAAGGCCTTGGGTGTGGGTTATCTCGTGGAAGAAGACAAGTTCTTCCTCATGGTGGCTATCAACTTCTCCACAAGAAAGAAAAAGATGCGTACTCAAGTAGACCTCACTGAGGAGAACATAGGGGAGAAGACGCCGAATCCCCTCACCCGTCGTATGCTGCTGAGTCAGGTAGCAGGGCTCTACGACCCCCTTGGTCTGGCGACGCCCCTGAAGCAGAAAGGTGTCATTCTTGTCAGAAGAGCCTTTCAGGAGGCCGGGATACTGACTAAGGACACGTGGGATAAGCCGCTGTCTAGTGAACTACGTGGGAGAGCGATTAAGCTCTTTGAGGAGTACGCGCGGCTGAGTACCATCACCTTTCCCAGGGTGTTCCCCTGAGCAGCTTGGTGAGGACTCTTCATGGCAGACCGGTCCCATGTTCCTAACCAAGCCAATAGAGGAATGGCCCATAAAGTCGGCTGCAGAGGTGGCCTCTGGGACTAGAGAAGTCGTCAGTCGACTCCAAAGAAAGGCTTTTTCTGCCATCTTAACAAGGTCGCAGGAAACGGCGCAGACTACTCCAGATGGTTTTGATAGTGTCAACACAGTGGTCGGCGGTCGAATAAGCCCAGAGTTTTTACCATTCAGCAACAAGGTTACTTCTTTTGAGACTGTGGGGTCTCCTTCTGTTGCTTCTAGTGTCTGCAGGATCAAGGAGTACTGGGGTTCAGCCTTGATAAATCAAGTAGATCTTTCACGGTTCAATTCTCTAGCCAAGCTCTGTGGGGTCATAGCTTATGTCCGCAGAGCCTTGCGCTTTTGGTTATCTGGCAGGGGTCAAACTGCTGTAGGATTAAAGTGGGAGGCAGTGCCCATGGCCCAGGAGCGGGTAGCGGCGTTTCAGGACTTATGCCTCGCCGCCCAAGCAGGTGTGACTTTCCCTACGACAATGCTCAACCGCCTGGTTGTGCGCAAGGATAAAACAACGGGGCTCTTGATGTGCCATGGCCGGATTCAATCCATTGAGGAGGAGAGGTCCGGGGTCCCTTTGATCCCCTACAAGTGTCGGTTAAGCTCTCTCCTCGCTGAGGACGCCCATCGTGTCAACCATGAAGGTGTTTCTGCCACCCTTCTTCGGATGAGGAAGAGGGGCTGGGTAGTTCCCAGGATCGTACGGAAGGTGATTGATTCGTGCATAAGTTGCAGGAAGTGCAGGGCCAAGCTATGCACTCAGGTGATGAGTGATCTTCCTTCCGTACGCACTACGCCAGCAGCCCCTTTCGAGTACACTACTTTGGACTTGTTTGGTCCGTATTTTGTCAGAGACTCAGTAAGGCGACGAGTGAAGAAGAAAGTTTGGGGCGTGGTTTTTAGTTGTATGGCCTCAAGAGCAGTTCATGCAGACATAGTTGAAGATCTGTCGACTGAGGGCTTTCTGAAGGCATACCAGCGGTTTACTGCCCTGAGGGGTCACCCCAAGAAACTCTGGTCTGACCAGGGGACCAATTTTGTGGGAGCTAAACCTGCACTGAAGGAGCTCTATGATTTCCTTGGTAGTATCGACAAAGAAGAGATCCAAAGAAGGGCAGCCGTGGTTGGGTCTGACTTGATGTGGGAGTTTAGTCCAGCAGACTCCCCTCATCGGAATGGAGCGGCGGAAGCAGCTGTTCGCATGTTGAAAAGGGCATTGAGCAACGTTGGTGAGGAGGGAAACTTGACTGCTCTGGAATTCCAAACCCTCCTCTATTTGGCGGCCAACCTCACCAATGAGAGGCCTATCGGGGCCAGAGCTCAAGTTCAGGAAGAAACTGTTGTGACACCAAACTCTTTGTTGTTGGGTCGGGCAGGGCCCAGGGGTGACACCATGGGGTTTGAGTTCCCTGCCTACCCATTCACCCGTCTGCGTGCAGTCCAGGTGGAAGTGGACAAGTTTTGGAGGCGCTGGAGCCAGTTGGCCGGGCCGCACCCGTTTGTTCGGCAAAAATGGCATGCCCCGGCGAGAAATGTCTCTGTTGGGGACCTTGTTTGGGTGGCAGATCAGAATACACTTAGAGGCCGCTTCAAGCTGGGCCGTGTGGAGGAGGCAGATGCAGATGACCGGGGTGTTGTTTGGGACGTCAAAGTAAGGATTTGTTGTAGTCGTCCCATCAACTGGTCCCAGGCAAGGAAGGACAGGGAACCATGTCATTCCACCATTCTCCACAGGGACGTAAGGAGGTTGGTGGTGTTACTGGCAGTAGAGGAGCAAGAGGGACGTGGTTCATCCCCCTGAGTACCCGAGAAATACTTGTGGATTGGGGACTCTTTGGTGTGGGGACCAGGCCCAACTTGTTTAAAACACGGTTATAAGAGTTTTTGTTTTCTATAGATGTGTATGCTACTGGTTATTGTGGCCTACTTAGTCTGGCAAGTAGCCCAAGTGGGAAGTGTGGGGTTTTTCCTATATTTCTAACATGCCAATTTGCTTTGTTGTGATTTATTATTAGTCAGACCCAAATTTGTTTTAAATGACAAATTTATTTAAGACGGAGTGATTTATGTTAGTCTGTGATCGTATGTGTTAACATCCGCTCATAGATCCTACCTGCCGGATCTTCTTTTCATTGATATTATTGTTATGACTGATGAAGCCGAGCTGGTGAGTTTCTGTGTTGATTAAATAATGTGTTAAAGCCATAAATATGACTATTACTAAACTGTACTGTCATTAATAGGGTTGTTTTGTTAATGTTGTATGGTTGTTTATTTTGTGTCTTTCAGTTGATTACCTGGCTTCTGTAAAGGCACGGTTACTGTACTGGTGTTAGCTTACGCTTGTGCAATAAAGCTTATAAAAGGCAGCAATCAGATGTCAGAGCCTGAGTACGACACAGTTTCATCAGTTAAAACACACCCTTACGGTGGGAGTTTACTAAATTAAAGGTAGTTAGCTTAGTAAAAACCGTACAATATCACTTCCTATTGCAAAATGGGAAGCAGATTTATCAGTTAACTTAAACCAAAACCTCTGGTCTCAGATTTCCTTAAAAACCTTTCATCTAATTAGAAATCCCAGTCTTCAATTAATTCAATACAAAATACTACATAGAGTGCACTATACAGGTCATCGGATGTTCAAGATGGGCTTTACGTCTACCAACAACTGCTCACACTGTCAAACCAATTCACCAGACAATTATATCCACGCTCTTTGGTTCTGTCCACCAGTTCTGAAGTTTTGGCGCGAAATATGTGAGGACTTATCAAAGTGTCTGAAATGTAACATTCCAACTTCCCCTTTAGTGTGTTTGTTGGGCAGCTAGATAATGTCACTACAGATAAGAATATAGCCCATATGGTTTTCACTGCCCTATGCATAGCCAAGAAAACAGTCCTCATGAACTGGAAAAATAAAAATAATCTTAATTCTAACCAATATAGAAATTATCTATTAGATTACATTAGTCTTGATACAGCCTCTGCCACCACATCAGATCAATTGCTCTGGGCTCCTTTGATCAGCTCCATCACCTAGTGGGGGTGGGGGGGTCATAGTTTGGTCCCATCTTCGCTGTTGTGATTGGTGTGGGGGTAGGGACAGGCTTAGGGCGTCGGGGGGGTTCCCCAGGAGCATCTTCCTTGGAGGGCTCAACCCGGGGTAGCGGTCATGGCCTATTAAGGGCTCTGTTGGCTCTTAGGTGACGGTTTCCTCGTGGCTGCGTGCAGCGGGGCTAGGGGAGGGTCTGTGCTGACAGACGTGGGTTACTGACCTGGTAGCCTGGCTGCTCCTGGGTGGGTCCGGGACGGGTGTGAGGTCCTGGGGGCGCTCCGTCTCCGGGCTGGGGTCCTGGCTGGGCCTCGGGGGCTTGGGTCCTGGTTGGTGTGTTGCCGGGGTTGTGGGCGGCTGGGTGTATGGGGGCCCAGCCCTGGCACAGGGTGCCGCCAGAGCATCGAGCCACCTGGGGGGCTCTTCGACTGGTGGGGGAGGTTGTTACATCTTGCAGAAGCTTTCCTCTCTTCAGGAACTCACTCTGCAGGTGGGGGAGATACAGGAGAGGTGGAGGAAGATCTCAGCCTGGGCGTCTCTTGTCTCGTGTCGTCTGGAAGATGAGTGGATGAGGTGGGTGCAGTTTTCTCTGTGGTGGGGTCGGGTGGGCTGTCCCGGGCTCTGTGGGGCCAGGCGGCGCTGCTTCACTGGGCCCTGTTCCGGATGGGCCTAGGTCCCCTTTCCCTGGCGGGTTGCAGAGTATGGGGGTGCCTACTGGGGTCAGCGGGGGAGCTGGCCCCAGGGAGGGGTCACTTGCCCCTCCCTTCCTTCCCTCCCCATCTCCAGCTGCCTCCCTCTTCCCGCTCCACCACAATCACCCACACATGCAGGGCCTTGGGGTAAAGGTGTGTCACCAGGGTGCAGGGGAGGCATCCCCCCCCCCCGGTCCCCTTCTGGCTGCCTGTGCCTCAATTTTATCTCACAACTTAGACATTCACATTACTCACACTCTCATAACACATACATATAGGATCTTGGGGGTGGGCACGCTACATGGACTCCAAATTACCATCAGGGTGTACACCTCACCCCTGGCTTCGTTGCCCACCTCTCAATTTTAAATACACGTAGACATTGAGGGCTATCAGGAGGGGCTATGCACTTACCTGCTTCTCTCTGGAAGGTAGCTCCATGCCCTCCTGGGTTTTAAATGCACCTTAGAACACACATACATCAACACTACATATGAGCGGGCAGAGGGAGGTTTGAAGTCTTCTCACACCCCCGTTCTCTGCGGCCTGCTGGAGCGGGGGGGGGGGGCTAGGAGGAGGAGTTGGGGTCTGGAATGTGGGGCCTCCCTGCCGCTGCGTGGTCGGGGCGGTCTGCATCTCCCCACCGCAGGGAAAAGGGTAACACCACCTGGGTCTGGGTGCAGTTTCCCCCTCCAGGGGCAAGGGTACCTAGACCTGGGGCTTAGAATACGCTTGGGGAGTGTGATTGTGTGTACAGCGTCTCTTTATGTCTGTCTCCACGTTGGGTGAGTGTTGAGTAATTGCATATGAGAGCATGAGGGTGGGAATGGGTGTTTGTATCTGTGTGTGCCTGTATGTCTGTGTCTATATGTCAGGTTGGGTATCAGACGCCACCTCTCTGGGGACATCTCAGGCCCTCCAAGGTATGGAGGCCTATCTCCCCCCACCACTTCCCCTGCCAGTGGCAAACGCCCTCAGACATGGGTGCGTTGGTGGGTCTTTGTGTCCGGGGATGGGCGCCCAGGTACACACCGGCTCACTCCTTGGCGGCTGCTTATCGGGGCCTGGCTCCTGGGGCTCGCTCGGGCCACTTCGGAGGTGGGGTGCCCTCGGCCTCTCGGCCTGGGGCTCGGTCACTCTGGCGCAACTGGCTGCCGGCGGAGCTCCCGGGCACGTCACTGCAACCCCCCCTGGCTTCTGCTCCACGGCTGCTGAGTGACCCCTCATCTGGGACTCTCCTCAGCTCTTTCTGGGATAGTGGCGCGGCTGCCCCTCTGTTGGTCTTCCTTGGTCTCTTGTGTTCTGGGGGCCTCTGGATGTCTGGAGTCTTGATCTCCTCCATACCTGCTTCATGCCCTGGAGGACGGGCAGTGGCCCCCACACCCTCTAGCAGATCATTACATGAAGGAACCTTTTAAAACAAGCGCGCTCATGCTCACAGGTGTACACACGGGTGCTCACACACACAAACTACACCCTTTTTGGCTCCTACCTCAAAGCACACTGTGCGCTGTCGATCTTACGTGCTGCACAATAATGTTTAATATTTAGTATTTACTGCCATATTCCCATAGATCATCATGATTAGGGATGGGTATCGTTTAGGTTTTATCCGATACCGGTGCCAAACCGGTACTTTTGAAACGGTGCCGGTGCTTAAACGGTGCTCAAACCGGTGCTTAAAGAATGGAGAACACAAAATTGGTCCAAAAACCTCTCATGTTCAGCTGTTTTTTGTAAAAATATAACAATGTTAGCCTTTTCTGCAGCTATGGGGCATATATGGTATCACTCTTGGCTGGAAGCTGTGCTTAAACAATGGAAAAAACACAAACTTTGTCCAAAAACCTCTCATGTTTAACTGTTTTCCACTTTTTTTCATTTTAACCTTTTTGGCCAGGATGAAGGGAGTATCTGCCATCAAACAAGAAGACAGCCGCATGTAACTACGACGGTGTTTGCTAGTTCACCTTACATGCATTAATTTAATAACGTGGTTAGCCTACTCAACGTGAATTACACACGAACAACATTAAGCTACTCACGCAGAGAAGAACGGCTGCTGCTGTCATCATTTCTGCTACACTGGCAGGGCTAGGGGCCAGGACTCTACTCTTCGGGTTTTTGGGGGATGTTGCTAACTCCGGGTCCGATAACAGGCACCACACCCCCAGTAGATGTGCTCGGTGTGAGCTCTCGCAGCAAGCTATCAAACACGGCGCATTTCTCGGCTTTTAAAAAAAACGCTATGCGTCGCCAGGTGTTTCATCGGATTCGAGATGTTACCTCCTTTGCGCAGTATCACAATATCACCTTAAAGCACTTGTTGCAGGCTGCTGAGTTTGCATATTTTGCTGTGAAATACAGCCAGACTTTTGACTGCTTCGCCTTGGGCATTTTTAATCTGTAGGTCTGCTCTAAAAGAACGTACGTACCTGGCCCCGCCTACTATCCTCGGAAACGTAAAATGATTGGCTAAAATCTAAAGTCATCACAGCTCAGGAAAAAAAAGCACCGAAATAAAGCACCGAAATGTGTGCTGCTTTTCGGTCTGTTTACTACCGTTTATGTCAGAACCGGTGCCATCATGGCACCGGACACCGGTACCCATCCCTAATCATGATGTTTATTCTATTGCTCTCGTCTTCTTCTGCTTGTTTTCTTTTTTCTTTCTCAACAGGTGATCCAAGTGATTGATAGATGTATTTTTTGTCTGCTTATTTTGTTGGTTTTTGTTTTTTGCCCTTTATCCCCGTCCCTCTTCTCTGCTGTTTTTTTCTTCCCTCTTTCTTTCTCCCTTTTCTTTTCCTCATTCAAGTCTGTCCCATATCTAGCAAGTGAAAATAAAAAATAAAATAAACACAAAAGGTGAATCAAATAGACCATTACGGCAAGGCTGGGATGGTCCATTTGGTAAAGTAAATCCATCGGGCATCTTTCTTCGCCTTTAGACAATAATTCTGATGGCAAAAGAGCCAAACGGGACGGCAAAAAAAAAAGAAAAGAAAAAGAGAGATGTGCTTTGGATGTTAACTGCATTTTGCGACAGAGACAGACCTTACAGCAGGTAATACACTCTCAAAAGTGAGCCACTTGGTACAGCAACAAATCACCTCCATGAGTGACATCTTCAGGTGGCGAGTCTGGGAATGTTTAAGCCACTCTAACTTTATTTCCATTGATCCCATGTGCTAAAAGAACACCTAGATGGGTTCCAGTGGAGTTGAAACAAGAATAATCAGTTAATACCTACCTACAGTATTGAGCTGACCTGACCCTATAATACTGAATCTCTTTTTAGAGACTGTTAAATCTTTATGTTATCATACACTTGCAGACAGTTTAATCGCCTCTGACAGTGAGAACTGGGTGAGGGTGGGGTCTCCTGCTGCCTTGGATGGTCCGTGCAGCTATATGAGAAAAGCACTGTTGCATTTACCGTATATTTTCATATTGCAGATATTTCAGTGACTGTGCGCTACAAATTTTCTTTGATAAAAAAACCAAGGGGCACATCTGCTCATCTGTTGCATTGAAATGTATCTAAAACGTTAACAAATAATTCTAATATAAAAAAAATTTCTTCTATATTCTGTACATTTTTTTCATACCTGATTAGATACATTGTGATTCAACAAAACAGTGGTAAGTGAGACAATTTATTTTATTAAATAAAAATTCTCCTCCTACACACCTGCCAATCATTCAAGTCTCCAGAGAGTTTAAACCATATTCTGTGTCTTGCTATTACTGCAAGATGCAAGACAGGCTAAGTACCTGCAAACCCAAATGTTTCACTTCACGTATTTTTCCTGCTGTATGGACCAGTGAGGCCTTAGTTCCCTTGATTGGTCCGGTTTCTGTCAAGGTCCCCGTGAAGTTGAAAAATGATGGCCAAGGATATTCAATCTGCACAATTTAAATGCACAAATAAAAGAGACGGCATGTTAAGATGTCATTTTGCCTTGCCTAGACCTGTTTCACTGCTCTTTCCTGAACAAAACTTGCTCCCTCCTTTTTTCATAATCATTTACCATCCGGCACACCAACATTTCCATTTGTCCTTTCTGCCAGGTGTACCCCTAATTTATTTTCAGAAAGCAGTAAACTCATGATCACTGACGAACCATATTAACCCAGGTATTTTGCATATTCCATTCTTACCCCTGTTTTTCTGTCCCTCCCTTCAGTGGCCGTCCTAGCCTGTTTGGCGCCCCGGGCGAACACTCCCTCTGACAAATCAACAACTGACAATGACTAATTAATATTAAAATCTGTAACATAATGTATTGTTTGGAGTTCAGTCTGTTACTGTTACTATTTTTACCATTTCTTCTTGGAGCAACTGTAACCCACATAATTTCCTTAGGGATTAATAAAGTATTCTGATTCTGATTCTGATTGTTTCAGGATGACCTGCCATTATCCAATGACACGTCTGCTTACCTGTATCTTTTGCTTGTTTCTCTTCCTTTTCTTTTCTATTTTTTCTAAACTGAGCACCTGATGACTTTGAACTTTTCTTGTCCATCTTCCATTGGTTTTAATTTTGCACTCCAGTATGAACACAAATCCCCAAACTCGAGGATCACCATAACATAACCTAACAGACCGACACCTTAGTTCACAGATTCACTTTGTCTAAGGTGTATTTCTGGGATTTCACACAACCCAGGATTCAAATCATGAATACATAATGGGCTTGGATTTACAACATTATGAATGAAATGTGCTCTATTTGGAAGCAGCCGGCCCCCCTCCCCTTTCGACGGGTTGTTTGTGAGACTTTAAATCATCAAACTGTAAATTATAAATTTTAAATTGTTATTGATCCCTTTACCCCGAGTCCTAAAGTGTATATTTATTTTCTTACTCTTCTTATATTTATTGTTTTTTTTGGGGGGGGGTTGCCGTCCCGTTTGGCTCTTTTGCCATCAGAATTATTGTCTAAAGGCGAAGAAAGATGCCCAACGGATTTACTTTACCAAATGGACCATCCCAGCCTTGCCGTAATGGTCCATTTGATTCACCTTTTATTGTTTATTTTATTTTCACTTGCTGAATACGGGACAGACTTTACTGGGGGAAAGAAAGGGGAGAAAGAAAGAGGGAAAGAAAAACAGCTGAGAAGAGGGACGGGGATAAAGGGCAAAAAACAAAAACCAACAGAATAAGCAGACAAAAAATACATCTATCAATCACTTGGATCACCTGTTGAGAAAGAAAAAAGAAAACAAGCAGAAGAAAACAAGAGTAATAGAATAAACAACATCACAATGATATATGGGAATATGGCAGTAAATACTAAATGTTAAACATTATTGTGCAGCACGTAAGATCGACAGCGCACAGTGTGCTTTGAGGTAAGAGCCAAAAAGGGTGTAGTTTGTGTGTGTGAGCACCCGTGTGTACACCTGTGAGCATGGACGCGCTTGTATTTAAAAGGTTCCTTCATCTAATGATCTGCTAGAGGGTGTGGGGGGCCACTGCCCCGTCCTCCAGGGCATGAAGCAGGTATGGAGGAGATCAAGACTCCAGACATCCAGAGGCCCCCAGAACACAAGAGACCAAGGAAGACCAACAGAGGGGCAGCTGCGCCACTATCCCAGAAAGAGCTGAGGAGAGTCCCAGATGAGGGGTCACTCAGCAGCCGCGGAGCAGAAGCCAGGGGGGGTTGCAGTGACGTGCCCGTGAGCTCCGCCGGCAGCCAGCTGCGCCACAGTGACCGAGCCCCGGGCCGAGAGGCCGAGGGCACCCCACCTCCGAAGTGGCCCGAGCGAGCCCCAGGCCATGGATTTCATGGCCAGCTCCCCCGCTGACCCCAGTAGGCACCCCCATACTCCACGACCCGCCAGGGAAAGGGGGCCCAGGCCCATCCGGACCTTTACCTTTACTTCAGCAGAGGGCTCTCGCGCTCACTTTTCGCATATAGAATTTTGAAAAAACATCGGTGAAAATTATAAGTCTGTATCATGATGTCTGGTGTTTTCGTGTTTGTTGGTTTGATTTTATTTTGTTTTATTTTGCGAGTTGGTTATTAGATGCTGCTCCAGCCGGTCAGAGAATCCCCCGCTGCCCCGCCCTCTCCTCCCTGTGCCGCAGCAGGCGCACCTCGCAAACGGAGGGTGCCCTTACTCCCAGCAAATGGGCGAAACCGATCGGTGCCTATGCCATTCCCAATATGCACTGGCTGATGTCAGGGCAGCATGAGTACGAGCAATTTTTTATTTTTTTTGCCGATGCCCGTGATGCCGCCCCTCACCACCATGCCGCCCCGGGCAACCGCCCGTGTCGCCCATATCAAAAACCGCTACTGCATTTGCTGATGTTTGATGTTGCGTTTTCGGCCACCCCTAGATTGGGCATAACACTGCTCTCTAGCTGGGGCAGGCCGTACTCCAGGAGCAGCATTGGTATTATATTCAAACAGGCAGCTGAAGCTGAAGCATCAGCACCATTTTCATTAGCCGCCTGCTCAGTCCCGGTGCCATTTTCCATGCTCCCCTAAACGTTTTTGGCAGTGGAACCAAAATTACTTTGTCACATTACATTAAGGTGGATAACAGATAGAACCTGTATGTACTTATAAATTTAGCAGCAGTTCTCTTGAATTTGTAGCAAGTGCTGAGTGGCGCCCTGGAGATTACACTCTCTTGTGATTATATTTAAAAGCAGTAGATGTTTTGATTACAATTACATACATACTCTACATTTAGAAAGGCTATTATTTCGACAAACGCTTTTTATTTTTGTTTTTAGATTTTTAGTGGGCTCCATCTGTTTGTTAAGGTTTCCGAGACCCGTGAGAGCCACTGTAACTTTTCACCCACCTTGCAGATATAATCTCTTGAAGTGTGACATTTTGTTGACTTTAAATGCAATTCACTGCCAATGCCAAGGTTGAATCTGCCGTCTGTCAAAAATCTGGGATTCACAGAAAATGTCTGTTTAGGAAATACTTAAGATGCCACACTGGCAAGTTTTTCAGTTTTCTTTCTTTATTAGAAGAGAAGAAAAAAGAAAGAGAGAAAAAAAAGGACTGTTTCCTACTTTGAATCTGACTCCAGAACATTTTGAATGAGTTCAGCTCAGTGAAGAGTTCCAGCTGGAAAGATGATCTCTGTTTGCTACCTGCTGCTGTCAGGTACGACTGTTCACGTCCACACGCAGGAAAAACCTGCTGACTGTTACCAAACGGAGCAGAAATCTCATCACTGGACAATAATGATGAACGAACTTAGAGCTGCTGATATCAGATCTGATTTCAGGGGAACTAAACACAGAAATGATTGGCTCATTTTAGCTTTCTCAGCCATTAGTCTGCAGGTTTATCACTAGTTGGCAGAAAATGATTTGTATTCCTGTTCTGGGCTTCAGTGTTTATGAGTCCAGATCCAGGTGACAGCAAGTCAAAATGATGTTACCTGTCTGTGTCCAGCAGCAGCCTGTATTCACTTTGAATATTGTTATAACCTGACATGGATCAGTTTGTCTTTGATTGGTTTGTAAATGTCACTGTTTCCATTGGACCTGAGTGACGGTACAAAGACAGAGAGGGAGAGAAAGGAGAGAGAGGATGGAGACAGCAAAGAGAGAGCAAACACAAACAGGTGAGAGTGGACAGGTGACCAAGGTCAGCAACCAATCAGAGAGCTTCTGCTTGACCCACAGTCACTGATGATGACTGCACATAACCAAGCAGTGTGTTACTCTGATATCAAATATGGATCCTGCTCTTATAATAATGATCATCAGATGATATTATTGTGTTATTTTGTAGCTGAATACGATGTTTGTGTGATTATCAGTGAAAGAAGCAGTGAGGAGGATGGAGAGGGAGAGGACAGAGGGTGAAGTTAGAAACACTAAAAGGATTTTTCATGGATTTCATGGATGATTTGAGTGATTTCCAGCAGGACACTTAAACATGTCAGTGGACGTCCTAAAGAACATATTCACTGATATGAAACGTGTCATTGAACAGGATTAATATCAGTGGAAACATGGTGGAAACAGCTGTGACTGCATGGATGTGACACACTTCAAATCTGTTCTCCACTCTTGGATTTGGGATCCATGGAGCTGCTGCTGAGTCTGTACAATAAAGGAATGGTGTAGAACAGCGGTCCCCAACCTTTATTGTGCCACGGACCGGTTTATGCCCGACAATATTTTCACGGACCAGCCTTTAAGGTGTTGCGGATAAATACAACAAAATAAAACCAGTACCGGTACTGAAAAAAAGAAGATTTATTCATAACACACGTGAAAAGACCCAGGAAAACAGAGTTAACGATAAAAACGATAACAAAATAACGCTGAAAACCGATAAAAACCCTGAAAACCATACATTTCACACCTGTCCCCAACCCCCGGGCCTCGGACCGGTACCGGTTGAGGCCCGGGGGTTGGGGACAGGTGTGAAATGTATGGTTTTCAGGGTTAGGGTTAGGGTTAGGAAGGGTTAGGCTAACCCTAACCCTTCCGCTGGAAGGTTGCAGCGCATGGACACAAACACTTTGTGGTTACAACCTAAACCTCCCACCGTCTATAAAGCACTGATGACATCATGACGTTTGGCGGGCGGTGCCAGGAAGTTAGCTCAGGGATGTAAACAGCAGCCAAAAACACAGCAGTGAATTCCATCAGCAGAAAATAGGGACGAAATTTCAGCAGCAACAACTAAACATTGAACAATCAGCTCTGTGATTAATGAGGACATGAAGTCAGACGTTGGTCATTAGGAGGAATGAGAGTGAATCCATGAGCTGCTGTAACATCAGCGTTAGCTCACAGATTTGACACGTTCAGTCCAGATGTCAGCAGTGTCTTCTCACTCAGTTTGTCCCACTGTTGGCAGTAAGAGAGCACATCTGGTTCACCTTTGAGCCCTCACTCTGAACTGCAGCTCTGTCACTCATCAGGACATCACACTTTAATCACACTAAACCAGAGTCTTCCTCAGCACCTTCATCCTCACTCACCATGTTTATGCCACTAAACTCTGTGTCTGTAGTTCTGTCTGTAGTCAGAGGAGAAGCTCAGACGGTGACTGCTCTGGATATTTGTCACTGTTTTTAACATTAGAGTTCACTTCACTACAAAGAAGCTCTTCATAGATTCTTATTTCTGTCTTCTCTCTAACAGGAGCGTCTGAATGACCAACAACAGCAGCAGCAGGTTTAAAATACTGACCCCTGATGACACAACACAGGTACTACATGTAGATGTGAGTCTACAACACACACATTTAGCCTGGTTCGATCCCAGGCTGCTCCAGTCTGCATGCCAAATATCCTTGGGCAAGATACTAACCCCATGTTGCTCTCTGATGCATCTATCGGAGTGTGAATGTGTGTGAATGGTAGACTACTTAGCACTTAAAAACTCAGAAAAAAGTGCTTGTGTGATTGGGTGAATGAACTAGTTGTATAAAAGCGCTTTGAGTGCTCAGACAGAGTAGAAAAGCTCTATATAAGAACCAGTCCATTTACCATTTACCAACTAAACTACTAATCTACACTGATCAATGATGTTAATGATCACATCTGGACTCACCCAGCCTTTCTGCAGTTCCTCACAGCTGGAATCAGTCTCTGTCGTCCCCGCTCTGATGTTTTGTACTTCTGCAGGTCCAACTCATCCAGAACCTCCTCTGACATCTGCAGCATGAAGGCCAGAGCTGAGCACTGGATCTCAGAGAGTTCCTTCTCTGATCTGTTCTCTGACTTCAGGAACTTTTGGATCTCCTGATGTACTGAGAGGTCGTTCATCTCCATCAGACAGTGGAAGATGTTGATGCTTCTGTCAGGAGAGATTTCATCACTGTTCATCTCCTTCAGGTTGTTGATGACTCTCTGGATGGTTCCTGGACTGATCTCTGTCTGACCCAGCAGACCTACTAAGAGTCTCTGGTTGGACTCCAGACAGAGGCCATGAAGGAAGCGAACAAACAGGTCCAGGTGCCCATTTTTACTCAGGAGGGATTTCTCCATGACTCTGTTCAGGAAATCATCCAGAAAAGAGTTACCTGCATAATCATCACCATCATCACTGCCATCATCATCACTGCCATCATCATCACTGCCATCATCATCACTGCCATCATACCAGTCTATCCCCAGGAAGTTCTTCAGCACCTCTGTCTTCCAGCTGGTGAAACAGTGGAACATGAAGACTGCAGCCAGAAACTCCTGAATGCTCAGATGAACAAAGCAGTAGACTGGTTTCTGGAAGATCACACACTCTCTTTTGAAGATCTCTGTACAAACTCCTGAGTACACCGAGGCCTCTGTCACATCCAGACCACACTGCTCCAGGTCTTCTTGGTAGAACATGATGTTTCCTTTCTCCAGATGTTCAAACGCCAGCCTCCCCAGCTTCAGAAGAACTTCCCTGTCAGCCTCCGTCAGCTCCTGTGGACTCGTCTCATGTCCCTCATGGTACTTGTTCTTCTTCCTCTTTGTCTGAACCAGCAGAAAGTGTGAGTACATGTCAGTCAGGGTCTTGGGCAGCTCTCCTCTCTGCTCTGTAGTCAACATGTGCTCCAGAACTGTAGCAGTGATCCAGCAGAAGACTGGGATTCTACACATGATGTGGAGGCTCCTGGATGTCTTCATGTGGGAGATGATTCTGCTGGACAGCTCTTCATCACTGAATCTCCTCCTGAAGTACTCCTCCTTCTGGGCGTCAGTGAAGCCTCGTACTTCTGTTAGCCTGTCAACACATGTAGGAGGGATCTGATTGGCTGCTGCAGGTCGGGAAGTTATCCAGACGAGAGCCGAGGGAAGCAGATTCCCTGGATGAGGTTTGTCAGCAGCTGGCTGACTGATGACTTCTGTGTGACATCAGACAGCAGCTTCCTGTTGGTGAAATCCAATGAAAGTCTGCTTTCATCCAGGCCGTCAAAGATGAACAAAAGCTGAGAGACAGCCAGCTTCTCTGCTGTGACCTTCTGTAATGTTGGATGGAAAACATGGAGCAGCTCCAGAAGACTGTACTGCTCATCTCTGATCAGGTTCAGCTCCCTGAATGAAAGCAGAACCACCACACTGACATGTTGGTTCTCCAAGCCCTCTGCCCAGTCCAGAGTGAACTTCTGCACGGAGAAGGTTTTTCCAACACCAGCCACGCCATTGGTCAGAACCACTCTGATGGGTCTCTGTTGGTCAGGTAAAGCTTTAAAGATGTCCTGGCACCTGATTGGAGTGTCATGGAGGGCATCCATCTTGGAAGCTGTCTCCAGCTGCCTCACCTCATGTTGGGTATGAACCTCTTCACTCTGTCCCTCTGTGATGTAGAGGTCAGTGTAGATCGTGTTGAGGAGGGTTTTACTTCCTGTTTCATCACTTCCTTCAGTCACACGTTCACATCTCCTCCTCAGACTGATCCTATGTTCATCTAAAACCTCCTGCAGACCAACATCTGCTGAGAGAAAGAAAAACAATGAGACTAAAGAGAAAGAAAACTCTTCAATGTCTGAACAACACAAGAAGTCCAGTTTTCAGAAATGAGTCCATCAGCAGACAGATGTTCAGTCTTACTTTGTACACAGCTGCTCTGACTGACTGTCTGCAGTCCAGCTCTGGTTCTGGATCTTTCTCCACACTGGGGACAGGAGGAGTCTCCTGATGAAGCAGACTGGTCCCAGTATGAGGAGATGCACTGTCTGCAGAACCAGTGTCCACAGCTGGTAGAGACTGGATCTTTCAGGACGTCCTGACACAAAGCACAGCAGGACAGCTGCTCCAGCTGCTCACCACTCCTCTTCCTCTCTCTGTGAACACATTTCTTCATCACTAAAATCATTTACTGACTGCTGCTAAAAATATGGTGCAGAAGTTCTGATGCTCACAGAGTAAAAGTGGAGATACTTTTTGTTTGAAGACAGCATTCAGTCTGGAAACAAAGTGATGCTTCATTGATTTCATCAACACTAATGAGCTGCTTTTCCTGTCTGCCTGTCTTATTAAACACTCAGTGATCTGCCTGCAGTTTGCTATGAATACACACTTCTTGCAAAGACTTCACAGTAAAAGCCTTTCATCAGAGGGAGCTGCTTATATCTTTCATGATTACTTCACAGAAGTAACTGATTAGTAACAGAAACATATCCAAGGTGAGAAGTAGGGCTGGGCGATATGGCCTAAAATCCATATCGCGGTATAATTTGAAGCACGTGCGGTAATGATATATATCGCAATATATTCTTTTCTTCTGTATAACGTATTTTCCACACTATAAGGCACACTTAAAATCCTTTAATTTTCTCAAAAATCGAGAGTGTGCCTTATGTATGAATTCTGGTTGTGCTTACTAACCTCGAAATGATTTTGGCATGCAGAAATCTGTGAAAAAATGTTTTGATGGATTGTCAGAGCATTACGGCTGCCGTAGTGAGGAGCTTCGCGGAGTAATCTGGGTCCAAAACTCTGTCCTCTTAAGGTCCCAAAGTTAAACGAACACTGAGAGTTAAAAACGGTTTAAATTCTTTCATCTTTAATAAAATGATCAGCGTTGCTGCTTTACCAGGTGTAACAATTAAGTTTAACATCCAGGCATCCATGAAAACAGAATTTATTAAATTTAACAGAGTTACAAGTTAACAGGAAGTTAGCTCGCTAGTTTCCACCTAAACATGACATACCATGCTCTGACTGAGAGATTTTTGAAACTAATTCAAACGTACAGCTCTGTTATCACTTCCAACATAAATGAAGACAGAAAACTAAACAGCAGTGACGTTTGCAGGGTTACTGAAGTTGGACTACCTGGTAAATAATGATGTGCTACGTGACTGCTAGCGACACAGCTATGGTAGCATAACATTAGCACAGTGAAGGAGGATGAACGCCAACTTTTTTCCACTCGATAAAAGTTAACGTGAGGGATTCTGGTGGTTAGGGACAAATGCAATCGCATAGCAGGATGCTGTACACGGGCCAAACTTCAGTCAGGAGAACAACTGAGATTATTCATCCACAATACGAGGTTAGTTATTAATATACTGCAACAACATGGGAATAGAACAGCTGTGAGAGAATTCAACATTAATGAATCAATGGTACGGAAGTGGAGGAAGCGCAGTTTTTGGCTTTCCCCATATTTCAAAAGTTTTTCATCTCTTTGCTATGACTGTTGCCCGGCATAATTTGCAGATGATAATGGTTGTAGCCGCTGCGATGCTTTCGACCAAAACAGGCGCAGCTTGATGACATCATCAACATGCGCTATTGCGGTAGAGTGGTATAGAGATAGGGCTTTGGAGTGTGATGTCACGGGAGGGGGGCCACGGCCCCTCCCGCCATGACAGTAGGCCAAACGAAGCACACGGAAGCGTCAGCTATGGTTCGTACGTACTGTGTTGTCGGTTGCAACGTTAGATCACACGATAGGGAAGGCAAGAAGCTGGAAAATGGGCTCTCTTTTCATCGTTTCCCCTCCTGGAGGCAACGGGAGGGAATTCATGTATCCGATATTACTAAACGAAGACGTCAGGCTTGGATTGCAGCGGTCAGACTCGGACCGGCACGCAAGGTGAGTGCAACGAAAGCGAAAAAGAGCACCCATCGGAGGTAACCCCCGCCCCCAAAACATACAAAATTGCACTCATTGTACGCTAATCTGCACATAACTTTCAGATGAATCACGCACCTGGAATACTGGTGTACATTTACCTTATGTGTATGCACTAATTTTATCTTACATGCTTTCATTATGCAGCTGCAGAGTATGAAGGTGTGCCCCATGCAGAAGTAGTAGATGAAGATCTGACAGAAGACCAACAACAAAATCACCATGTCATGGAGGCTGTGGACAGGAGTTACTCATATCATGTGAGGGTGAAGACACAGCACTCCTTGATAAGATTGTTAAGGTGTGCTGTGTTTTGGTGAATATGTGCCCCAGTGTGGTTGTCAAACCAGGGCCAAATGAAACTTGCTCTTGTTGAATATTCATAAAACTGCTGTGTTGCATGTACAGTTCATTGTAAATAATTGTACTTTCTGTAAAGTGGTTTCAATAAAACAGAAAAGAAAAGTATGTTTATTTATTTATTTTTTATTCAAGATCTGTTCACATGTACTTAGCAAGTACATGTGCAGGTACACATGAAATGCAAACTATTTACATGGCAACGAACAGCTGGCATCAATCGTGTATCGTTCATCTAGAGCAATTTTGGGAGCAGCTGCTGAGGAGAAGTCAACGTTATGTGCAACCTCTGGCTGTATCTTGGTCATGTGGTCAACGTACTCACAACGTGGAGGCTTAAAAACGGCCAAATCTTGTACCCAACTGTTTGTGAATTAGATGTGTGCCTCCAGGAATTTATAATTCCGAAAATGATTCGCCGTGTATGCGCTGACTCCACAGACAAGGTACGCAAAAATATCGTGATAGGACAACGGCGGTAGGCTGCCTGGGTTTACGCTCCACTGCCTTATTTCATATGGGTCCACATTACCGATGCACGCTATTTTTTCCAAGTACCGTCTCTTGGCGTCTGGGCGCAATCGGTCGCGGTACAGCCCTTTGTCTTTTGCACTGATTTTAAGCGTGGTTCTGGCAGTCCTGCTTCCAAAACAGTGTGTTTGTTTTGATTTGTGGCCTTCTGTCATGGTGCCGCGGTCCCACAATGCACTGCGGCGTGACGTTAACTCCAAAGCCCTATTGAAAATGTGACGTCATTCAGGGGTAAAACCACAAAGGATTCTGGGAACTCGTGGCAAGAGGTACTAGCGCACACAGGCTTTCAATTGAAATCAGTTACACAGCTATAAAAAGAAACACAAAAAATGGCAAGAAGCTGTTGTATTACTAACTGCAATAGCCGGTCGCATGACAGCCACGGGAAGCCGACGGGTAAAGAGATCGGTTGTTATCAGATTACGTTGTTGAAGAGAAATTGTTCAAGCCATGTTTCTGAAGTAACAAAGAGCCGACGGATGGCCTGGATTGCAGCCATTCGAAGACCAAATATAACGTCTCAGAACACTCCAGCTCACATGTTAGTCTGCTCCAAGCATTCCCACAAAGGTCAGTGTTTTGTAGTAGTTAATACGTCATTTTTCATAACATAATTGGTGATATAGGTTACAAGCAAGTCTGGCGCTGAACAGAAATTGTCGCGCTATGCTCCTTTGTTTATTGTGCATAAATAGTGAATTGTCCTGACACAATATTATGTTTAAGCTTCTGTTATTACCACGGTACATTGACAAAAACATATACTTTTATTCACAGGATAAAACAGTTGTTTTGTATCACTAATTGTCCAGTGCGATTACAGCATACAATATTATTGTCACTGCTACATTTCTGTAATGCGTACCAGAAATTATGTCCACTACTAATTAATTACCGTGAGCTCAAAGGTCCTATTAATAAACGGTTAACGAATGTGTATTTATGACCACGATTTGTGAGACTGGTAAACTTACCTTTGTTTGTACGATGGTCTTTCGTTCTACACGGTGCATTTCAAGGTCCTGTACCCATCCGTTGGTAAACTGTACCTGGGCTTGTTGCAATGACTTGAAGTTACCAAACTTCATGAGTGTATGCACTCACTCCAAGAACCGTATAATTATAAATATGAGCGTGGTGAAAGTTGGGCAGCACACTGACGTCTTTTGTCCACTCTGTGTGCTCGTAAGGGTCTGACCCTTTCACTCCTTTGATTTTTTCCTCGTATCTTTTCTTTGCCTTTTCGTCGAGTCTGTCTTTGTATGGTCCGGCATTGTTCTCCTTTGTTTTGTACATTCCTTTTTTGGGGAGCAAAGAAAAACCAAGAAGGTATTGGAACCGGAGAATGAACGTTTTGCGGTGCTGCAAATGCTTGCATTTGATGCGGTCCTTGGATTGTTTTGCCACGAGTTCCCGGCATGCAATGCACGAAAGTCACGTGGTCTGTCAGTCTCTATCATTGGCCAAATTTATATCGTTTCTATCGTATATCGTTTCTATCGCCCACCCCTAGTGAGCAGGTTCCCCTCCAGCATAAACTTTATGCAGCTAAAACATGAATGAATGTAAAAAGTGTCCCAGCTTCCAGTCAGACTGTACTCGGTGCCACGTTACAGATGTGGTTTCTGACAGCTGCTCCAGCTGCAGGACCAAACACACACAAGTCCAAACATCTTTGTCTTTGCTGCTTCTTTATTATTTAACAACACAAGATGTAGTTCTTGTCCCAGCTGAGCATTAGTTATGCAGCCTTTAGCATTAGCATTGTTAGCATATCTGCAACAGAAACGTGGTCAGAAACTGTTGAGAGGGACCGGCATAGGGAGAGGAGAAGTTATTACAATCAACCCACCGCTGACTCAGTAAGAGTCAGGGGGGCATGCAGGGGACCAACCCTCTCCCACTCAGAGGGGAACCCACACTGCACACTGGTCCTAATGTCAAATCAAATAGAGACTAAATATTTGAAAATATTTCCTAAGTTCAGTCTCAGGAGTGAAGCTTCACCACAATCACAGCTCTGGTTTACTTCATATAAACAATATCCTCGTGAAACCAGCCTATTTTTTAGGTCGTCTGTAAAGGACATTTGTTTTCGGTTGATATTGTTTGTATTATTCGAGCTACCCTACTAACTCCTGATGTGCTAGATAGAGGACATCCTGGGCTTTCCATTGATATCTCATATTTTTGGAGGTCTCTTTTAGCTCTAAATAGGCAGGAAATCACAAGAAAAGTTTAATGGGAAGATTCTTTTTGCCTCGGTTTTCAGGAGGATACTGCCAACAGAATTCACTCACCATCCAAAACATTGAACTCAGGTGTTCCGGTCTCTTCCATGACCGTATATGTATAAAATCAGCACCCAGGCATGCAGACTGCTTCTACAAATATCTGTGAAAGAATGGCTCGCTCTCAGGAGCTCAGTGAAGTCCAGCGTGGTGCTGTGACAGGATGCTACCAGTGCATCGGGTCGAGCTGTGAAATGACCTCACTACTAAATATTCCACAGTCAGCTGTTAGTGGGATTATAACAGACTGGAAGTGACTGGGAACGACAGCAGCTCAGCCATGAAGTGGAAAACACAGAGTGGGCTCAGTGGATGATGAAGTGCAGAGTTTCTGCAGAGCCAATCACGACTTCATTTGGCCTTCAGATGAGCTGATGAACAGAGCTTCTTTAAATGGGTTTCCATGGCGTCCAGCTGCATCCAAGCCCAAACACAATGGTGCAGTGGAGTAAAGCACACGGCCACTGGACTTTAGAGCAGTGGAGATGTGTTCTCCGGAGTGACCAATCACATTTCTCCATCTGAAAATCTGATTGACGACTATAGGTTTGTTGGCTGCCAGAGCAACAATGCTTGCATGACTGCATTTAGCCAAAAATAAAGTTGTCATCAACACTTGGGTGGGCTGACATCATATTAAAAATTGGATGTCACTCAAGTTTACATGTGTGTGAAGGCAGACGAGTCAGTACTTTTGGTAATACAGTGTAAAGTTGCACTGATTGATTTCCATGAACACCACTGTGGTTCAGTGTTGTCCTGATGGAGTAACAGCAGCCAGTATTATCCAGGCTTTAGCTGCTGGGTCTCTTTGTGACCTCTCAGACTGTTTAACAGATCAGACACAAAGAGAATCAGAGCAGCTCTTTAAAGACAAACATGAACCCACTCAGGTCACACTTTCCCCACAGATATGAGCATCACTGTCCTCAAACAGCAAATGACCAAGTCGAACATTTGGATCTTTTCTCTTTCATCATTTTTAATGAATCTTTGTAACAATCTGAGGATGTTTCAGGTCAGATTTATCCAGGAAACACAAACATGTAAAGGAGTCATCACAGCTCTCTGACCTCGTTGGTCCAGGTTCACCACTGAAGTCTGGAGGTCGACCTTTGGACCGGTCACTCCTCACAGACGGACAGCTGGACCCTGCAGACTGTGACCTCTGACCTCTGCAGACACAAACATGATTGAAGCAGCTGTGATCACACAGACTGCAGATGATGCAGCTGTTTCCTGTCAGTAACATCCTCTTAGATTAGAGTTCAGCTTTTTACAGGAAAACTGGACAAAACTGAGTTTTGTTAGAAAATCATTTTCATTTCCTCTCAGCTCACAAACACAGTCAGAAAATCAACAAAAATGATTTAAAACATATGTGAGATTTACATTTCCAGTTTATCCAACACTACTAAGCAGTCTTTCCCTTTAAATGTAAGCTCTCTTATCCCTGTCCTTTTTTTATCTTTCTCCGTCTCTGAGGGAGGTTCGCTCTTTCTTTTTGTGTGTTACTTTCTCAGCTGATGTTTTTTGAGCTGATAGAAATGCTGCATTTGAAATGACCTGGCACTTTAAAAATGTTTTCCCTTAATTCTCCTCTACAGTAGGCTAGCTAGATGCTGAAGCACCACGACTGCAACTTCTGGACACCTGCAGTCATTCACTGTCCCACTTTTAACCTGCGACTTTAGCATATGTCATCTCTTTTTATGTGACATCTTCTGGTAATAAATAAAGGAACAGAAGCCTTTCATGTGTTTCTATTGAGGCTTAGATGTTTGAAAGCTTGTAGTGATGTGAAATGAGAGCGTCCAAAAATGTGTTAAACCGTGCAGGAGCCCATGTCGCCCCTATCAAAAACTGCCACTGTACACAAGCAAGGAAACTGAACCATGATTAACACAAAATCAAAGAATATTAATTAACCCAGAAAACACATAAACACTGGGTCACAGGCCCATAAAAGTTACTTTCTGGCAAAAACAAAGTTGCTGGTACTCACGCTGCCCTGACGTCATGCCAGAGCCGTATAAAAGAGGAGCTGAGACGTCCTGAGGGCGGCGCGCTCATAACTTAGACCTGTGATGTTATGTGTGTGTGGTCGCTCTCCTGTATGCATGCAGTAATAAATAGCTTGACCACAGCTCTTTCTGTGTTGCAGACTTTATTTTATCAGAAAATTCCACAATAACATCATGATATAGACTTGTAGTTTGTACCGATGAGTTTTCTAAATTCTATCACACACATATATGTGAAAAGTGAGCGCGAGACACTGGTGGAGCTCATAGAATCTGTTGCACTTCTGCACTGTGTTCAGCATAATATTAATTAGCCATTAATTAGAAGAACTGTATTGTTGATTTGTCTGCTATTCTACTTAAAAGGTCAAACTAATATATAATATCGACTCATTACATGTAAAGTATTTCAAGCCTTTTTATAATTTTGATGATGGTGCCCAGGGCACCAAACAGCCTAGGACCGCCCCTGCCTGTGTACGTTCCATGTCTTGTGTCTCTAAAGGATTTTTTTGAGTTGTGCATTCTCCCTGTCTTGTTGTATCTGATCCATCTGTTGTTCAACTGAATTTCTCAGAAGAACCAACTCGAGGGATTAATAAAGTTCTCTCTCTGTTTCTCCTCTTTAGCCTCGTTACAAACACTACAGCTAACAAGTGGATTTTCCTGTTTTAGCTCAGCCAGCAAACAAACAGAACCACTTCCTGCTGAAGAGACAGAGTGAAAGTTTTTAAATAAACTCATTGCTGCAGCAAAGAGCAGCACAACAGTGAGACAGATTTTTAGCTTCAGTGTTTTTATTCTCCACTAAGTCATTGCTTCTGTCACTAATTAGCCAACATAAACTAATCTATGTCTATTAGCAACCAACCAACTCAAAGAGTTCATCTTACTAACAGCTCACCTCTCTGCAGCAGATGGAGGCTGGACTTTAAAATGAATGGGGAAATCTTTAGACCAGTCACTCTGTAAGGACACACAACTGGGTTCAGGTTCAGCAGGTCTCACTTTGATCCTGCCAGAGAAAAAAAAATGTTTTGAGAATGAGCAGAAGGAAACTCCAAACTACTGTTTTACAGTGGAAGAACAGAGAGCCACCCAGAGGTCATTTACACTGTGCAGGACTATTCATGGTCCTATTGTGAGCAGCAGGAGTTTAAATGTTGGACATTTTTTATAGAATAAAAGACATTCCTCACTCACTGACTTCCTTTGAGATGCACTTTAGAGACCAGGAAACATCAAACAGTTAATTTAAATCAGATAAACTGACATCAAAGAGTTCATGTTACTAACAGCTCACCTCTCTGCATCAGACACAGACTGGGATTTAAAATTAATTAGCTCATCTTTAGACTGGTCACAGTGTAATGACACAGAGCTGGGTGGAGGTCCAGGCTGGTTCCTGTGAATAATGATGGAGCAGTGATGTGAGTGCTGAGCTGTGACATGGAGAAGAGTCATGGACAGTTAGAGATGGTCATCTCACCTCTGAGCTTTGGTCTGGCTCTCATGTTCCCCACACAGAGTGCTTTTAGAGGGAGGGACTCCCTCCTCTCTGTCCTCACACTGATCCATGCTGCTCAATTCAGCTCACACATACTTTCTACCTTCACCTGTAGAGGAAACACAAATCACTCATGTGCACATCGACTGAGAGCTGCAGAGGTCGTGTCTGATATGTTGGACTAACATCCATCTGAGACACAGCTTTCATCAGTTCACTACAAAAAGTGTCACAGAGCCGAGTTCAGCCTCCAAATCCTCCATTACTGTAGTCCTACAAAGGTCAAACATGGCTGCAGCTTTATGTCAGTAACAATGTCCAGGACCAAGCTGACTGCTTACAGAGTTCATGCTCTAACTGGTAGCTGCTCTGCTGGCTAGGCTAACTCATGTTAATGCTGCTCAGAAAATGTATATAAAATATTAAAGAGTGAAAAGTAAAGCTTGGAGTCACAGGATGATGCTGATACAAGAAAACAGAGCACTGAGTTCTTCATCGCTGTTACAGTTCCTTTGTTTTTACGCCAAATCTATTTATTTGCAAGACAAAACGTAGCTTAGTTTGTGGAAAGCTGCATGAAGCTGGCAGTGTGACATTTGTCTCAAAGCTGCACGTGGACATGTGGAGTGAGATGTTTTAGATATTTGTGCGCACAGGAAGGTTTTTGATTCGTGAAACTGAACTTAATAAACTGAGTGTAAATAATGAGTATCTATTCAGGTTGGGATGTGTGGATTGAAGCACACACTTGTGAGTCCTCAGATGTAACACACAAGTCACTGCACACGTTTGTAAATCTTGTGGATCATATGGTACCCAGTCGAGTTACTCTAGAGACTCGTTTCTCTGTTAGTGAGCTGAGATCTTTTATTGGGACTCATTACCCAAGAGGAACCCTCCCTGTCACCTGTATCCATGGTTACTGATTGTCACATGAGTTCACTGAGAGCAGAGAGCAGCTGTGCAGCTGACATCAGTGTGCGCGGCTGCATGAGGGGGTTTCTCGCTGTTCTCCAGAATAACTCAGTGACGTAATGACCAGGCACGTGCGGGGCTTTCCTCCAGGATGCCTCAAGTGCCCTTTTCTTGAGGGTTTTTGTTTTTGTTTTTTTGTTTTTTTGTTTTTTGTTTTTTATGTATATGTGTGTATGGAGCCCTGTCTTTGCCGCTCAACAATAAAATGTAACTATTAATCTCAATTTCGCTAAATAAAAGGATCTGGCTTGCATCAGTCACATGACTACCATTAACCAATGCTCGCCCTTGAGGGCAGAGCGCACTCGTTACGAGCCGAGTACGAGCTCGCAAAGTGCACATGCATTTTCTGCAGGCTGGGTGGTGCAGAGCTGGAGGAGAAGCAGGCAAATTAATTGGAAGGTGCAGACTGCAACAAAACAGTAAGTAGGGTGTACAGCGCACACTATAGTCTATAGCAACAACAAATGAATTGAAATAAATGAGCGTGCTGTTTGTGCAACAGCGCGACAAACATTACATGTCCTTTTATGAACTGCACAAGTAGTGGTGGTCATTAACTGCTAGTTAACTGGGTAAGGGTGTTACAAGGGGGTCTGTAGCTCTGTCCACCGTTTTAGGGAACATGTTTTGTTGTAAAGTAAGTTACAGGGCTTTTCCCTTCTTTTCTAGAGGGCTTTTATTTCACTAAAAACGATCTAATATGGATATCCACATAATTATGGATTACTATATTTATGATATTCAACCCCCCACACACACACACACACACACATACAGTTTTTAAAGAAAATATATTAAGTAACAGATGATATTAGGTTTATATTTCAAATTAGATAAAATGCTAAAATTTTACAGCAGTAAAATTATTGTATCTCTACAGTTTAAACATTTAATAAGCACAGCATGTGTGTGTGTGTGTTTTATGTGTATAGATTTTTTAAAATTATTACTAATAATATAACAAATCTTCCAGAAATGCCTCGTAAGGAGAGGAGGAAGAAACAGCTACAAAAGGAGCTGTGTGAGGCTGCTAAAGGCAGTGGATCCCTCACCAGCTGGATTAAAAAGAGCACAGGTGTAGATAAGTGTAGATAATTAAATAATAGATTAATAAGATATTAAATTGTGGGTTGTTCTCAGATAAACAGCAAGTGGAGGGTGATAGTTCAGATGAGGAGATGGAAGGAGGAAGCGAGGCAAAAACTGAGTCACAGGCAGAGCCTAGGGAGAATGTAGATGAAAGGACAAGCCAGGAGAAAGAGACTGGAGTGAGAAAGTCAGAGAGTGAGTCAGAGCCCAGAGAGGAGGAGAGTGAAGCCAGTGAAGCCATAGAGAGGACATTCTCAAACCTACTTGGACTTGCACACCCAACTGATCCTGCCCATGTCAAGCAATTCCACATACAGTATGATGAGGCCTTTATTCAAATGTGTGATAATATTGGACCCTGCCAACCAGTACTGTCATCACATCCAAAGAATGAAGAGGGACGATTGTTTCAAAAGAAGTGATATGAGAAAAATCCATGGCTAGAGTACTCCAACTGCTGTTTTGCCATGTTTTGTTTCAGCTGCCGTCTTTTCTTAAATGATGAAAAGTACACAAGTCGCAAAACCTGGAAAACGGAAGGGTTAAGTCGGTGGAGAAGGGCTTTAGAAAGGATTAAAGAGCACAGAGCCTCAGTCTCACATGTGTGGCATGGTGAGGTGGAACTCAGCTTTTGAAGTAGCTGACCAAGTGTCACAAGCTGCAAAAGACAAAGAGAAAGAAACAGAGAAATGTTGTCTCGTTTGATAGACATCACTCTTTACCTGGCAAGACAGGGTATGCCTTTCAGGGGACATGATGGTGGGTAGGTGTGTCTCCGACAGCATCACCATCAACACACGAGCACCACAGGGGTGTGTCCTCTCGCCACTGCTCTACTCCCTCTACACTTCAGACTGTGTGGCCACCCACGGCTCCAACACCATTGTGAAGTTTGCTGACGACACAGTGGTGTTGGGCACCATCTCCAACAGCGATGAGGCGGCCTACATGGACGAAGTGAAGAATCTGGCATCATGGTGCCAGGACAACCACCTCCAGCTGAACGTCGGCAAGACCAAGGAGCTGGTGGTGGACTTCCGGAGGAGTCAGCACAGAGACTACAAGCCCATTATCATCAGTGGAGCTCCAGTGGAGAGGGTGCAGTCCTTTAAGTATCTTGGCGTCCACATCTCCTCAGACCTGATATGGGCTGCCCACATTCAGGTCCAGACCAAAAAGGCTAGGCAGCGCCTGTATCACCTACGACAACTGAGGAAGTTCAGGGTCTCTCCAAAGATCCTCAGGATCTTCTATACAGGCGCTGTGGAGAGCATCCTCACACAGAACATGACATCGTGGTTTGGGAACAGCTGCGTGAAGGACCAAAAAGCTCTCCAGAGAGTGATCCGTACAGCAGAACGCTGCTGCAGGATTGCTCTCCCCCTGCTTCAGGACACCTACACCAGGAGATGCCGGACTAGAGCAGCGCAGATACTGAAGGACCCATCCCATCCTGGCAACAAACTGTTCCAACTTCTACAATCTGGTAGAAGGTTCCGCATTATCCGGGCAAGGACAGAGAGACTCAAGAGAAGCTTCTATCCTCAAGCCATCCGGGCCCTAAACCAACCCCCCCCCCACACACACACACACCCGCCCTCTCACATCATCTATAATTGACTGAGACTCTCCTCCAGACACTCAATTCCTTTAACTTTAAATATGTTTATATTGTCCATTCTGTAAAATAGTCAGATGTCTATTCATATTACAGTTTTTCTCGATTGGTTTGGCTCATTTCCTGAAACCGAGATGACATTCTCAAAATAACATGGACAAATCTCCAAACCACCTTGCAATTGTTCACAACAGAATGTCATTTTTCATTGGTTTAATCAAATTGCAAATGCCTTAGTACATGTCTCAAGTGACTCTGTGCTTCTTTTCAAATGATTATGTACAAGTAGCTACAGTTAGCACAATGAGCCCACATTTAGCACATTTGCCAAATAAATAGATCTTGCCGATCTAAACTGATTAGTTGATTTGTCAGTGAAATGGTCACTCACTCCAAAACATATCAGCATGGTTTCATTGTGTAAGTCATCATATGCACAATTGTCTGTTCAACTGTCAAAATTAGTCAAAGATATAATACCATGAAAGAATATCTTGGAACATTTGATAAAGTTATGACAGTACTTGACAATCAATCAGGTGAAATTAGAACTAACGAAGGAGCAGTGTCCCACATCTCAGATGACCAATCAAACAGGTTGTTCAGATACCTGACAGGTGTTGTCTATGATTATGACTGCTGCCAAAAGTATATAGACAGAGCTTGGCCCGGGGCCAGTTCCATTTGCAGTGTGAACATGGAAGCACCTCGCCAAGTACAACAGCAACTTCCTGCTCGAGGAAGAGGAGGAAGAAGAAGAGGAAGAGGAGGAGTGAGAATGCGTGGAGGAATAGGGGAAGAGGCCGAGGAGCACGGAGGCACCATGATGTCCCAGATGAAATCCGGGCCACCCTCATTGGGATAGGGGATCAGGGGATCAATGTAGGGATGGTTGAGACATTCACGCCGTTTCTTCCTCGCTGCATCGCACGAGAAAATATCCGTTGCGATGTGGATGAGAATTTATGGCCTGACAGAGAGCAGCGCGTCGATGGCCAGGAGGATGAGGATGGTGGCCAGGAAAGAGAAGGTGACAATGGCGACCACTGAAAATATTACTGTACTATAGTTCTGAAACTTTATTTACAGTATGGTAGGGTAGAGTTTTTTTGTTTTTGTTTGTGTTTATAAGTGTTCACATTTACAGAATCCTGTATATGTTTTCTTTTCACAGTATGTTCTCTAATGTTGACATTTCTTTGTACGAATGAAAATGTTTACAGTTTCCTTGAGTATGAGTGGTTTATTGGAGGCTGATTTTACTGTAATATCTTTTGGTTTTATTCATAGTGGTATTCTGTTGCTAGACCTGTGCCTCAGTGACAAAACGTCTAAGCATTTTGACTTGCAGTGCTTAAACAATGCCAAAGGTATAATGCATTTTGGGGCATTGACTATTTATATGGGAAGGATATTTAGTTTTGACACATGGATAAACTCTTTTGGGAGAGATATGAGCTTTTGCAGGGGATCCATGGTGTTGTGCTAAACCATCCAGGTTATTCTGACAAAAGCACTAAATGAATGCACATGTGCCAAGGCAATTGAGAAGGATCTGTGCTATTTTGACTGTACTGACCTTTTATATGGGAGAGGGATCTGCTTTTGAAGCATGGACGAAGAGTTTGGGGAAAGATATTTGATTTTGCTAGTGAGCTATAATGTTGGGCAGCACTGTAAGACTGTTTGGCCAAATGACCTTATGGTTTTGAGAATGTCATCTCGGTTTCAAGAAATGAGCCAAACCAATCGAGAAAAACTGTAATGTACAGAATTCACCTGCTTGCTGCTTCTACTGCACATTCACCCAATGTATATACTCTATATATATATATATATATATATTTTATAATGTTATTCCTCTACCCCCTTTTTTTTTTGCATGTCGAGGAGCGTGTCATGATACATTTCACTGTGTGTTATACTTGTATAACTATGCATGTGACAAATAAAGAACCTTGAACCTTGAACCTTGATGAGAACTTGTCAAGCCAAAATCGAGGAAATTTCTTAGAGTTAGTTGAGTTGTTCAGCAAGTATGACGGTGTGATTAAATTACACCTTGATGCCATAAAAGAGCAACAGGGACCTGTAAAAAGACCTCTCGTCTCGCTCCTCTCAAGCAGAAGTCAGAACGACATAATCAAAGCTTTGGCCACATCAGTAAGACGTGTCATCCAAGCAGAAATTCAAGAACGTGAAACCTTTTCTATCATGATGGATGAAACCACAGATGTGTCGCACACAGAGCAGGTTTCCTTTGTTGTCAGATATGTGCACAACATGGAAATCAAGGAGCGCTTCCTTCAGGTGTGTAATGTGGAGTCAACAACTGGAGATGCTCTTGAAAAGCTAGTAATAGCTCTACTGAAAGAAAATATTCTGAAGATTGACAACATCCGGGGTCAAGGTTATGATGGGGCTGCAAACATGAGCGGGCGCTTTAAGGGACTTCAGTCAAGAATACAAAAAAAAAAAAAATCCAAAGGCCTTATATGTCCACTGTCAGGCATACTGCCTTAATCTGGTTTTAGTAGAGAGCGCAAAGTCAAATGTGTGTTTTGTCAGCTTTTTCAACCTAATCGAAAAGCTTTACACTTTTGTGGCCAATTCATCTAAACGACACTCTGCAGTTATTAAAAGTTGTACCCCAAGCAGCGCCCACTGGAGCTGCAGAAGCTGTCAGACACTAGGTGGGCCTGCAGAGAAGCTGCCCTCAAGACAATGAGGAAGATCTAACCAGCTGTCATGCAGTTTCTGGAGGAAATACTACAGCAAGATCCTCCAGACTCTTCAGCGGGTGATGCAATGATCCTTCTCAAAAGCATCAATTTTGAATTCATCCTGTGTCTGGAGATCACCTGTCCCATCTTCCAAGTGACTGCTACTGCATCTGATGCATTGCAGAAGAAAGACATTGACCTGGTTGCAGCATACAAGATTGTTGATGGTGTTTTGCAGAGCCTGGACCACAGCAGAACAGAGGAAGAGTTTGAGAAAATTTATGAACAGGCTAGAGAGAAGGCTGCATCAGTGGGCCTGGACCCCCCATCTGAGGTCCCTGGACAAGCTCGGAGGAGGAAAGTGCCAGCAAAGTTTAAGTTTGCTGCCACAACAGCTACTGCAGATGACCATGCTTTCACAACTCCCCAAGAATACTACCGTGTTAAAGTGTTCTATGTTTTTGTTGACACAATGACACAGGAGCTTCTGAGACACTTTAAAGGAGGAGATAATTCTACATGGGAAATCTTGAATGCCTTACATAGCCTGACAGTCCCAGAGAACTGGAAAATAATCTCAACAGAGGCACACCAAGCTGTGAAGAAACTCTGCCAGTTCTATGACATTGAGGAGGAATACAAATTACAGAAAGAACTTAAGGTCTTTCATGCTTCATACTCATGCCCCCCACCAGTCAGTGTGGCATCCATTCTTTCAGTGGTCAAAGAAAACAATGCACATCTGTATGGCGTTATTTTTGTGCCACTATTCTGAGCGCATGTAAAAGATATTTGCAGGTGCAACTGTTGCATTTTGAGGAGAAATTTATTTTGAGCGAAGAAAAGCAAAATTTGAGTGAACAAACTTCATTGCTGCGTGCAAAAAATGTATTTCCGTGTTTGCTATTATCCATATGCACACACTAGCAGCCCCTCTCGCTCAGTTTTTGCATTTGCGCTTGCTCGCAACGTGTTGCTCGCGCTCTCAACATTTCTGCCCGTGCGCGCTCAACTCTTTCTGTGCACCGTTATATTTGTGCCACAAAACCAGCCAATCACAGACTTTGATGTAAAAAAATCTGATTGGCTGTTCTGGTCTCCAATCAGCTCGAAATGACGAAATGCAATATCCCAGAATGCATTTCGTCCAAAACTCAAACGAGGCAGTGGCGAAGGAACACAGAGTGGCGGAGTTTGAAATATTACTCTATCTGGGTCACAAAATAAACTTTTAAGATATTTTCATGGTGCTGTGTAAACTTCAAATATCTGCTCGATTCATCAAGACATCACATATTTGCATAAGTGCTCTAAACGTTTTCGGAGATGCCTGTTACCCACCAGCTGACTGCATAGCTGGACTGGCCATTGGGCATACCGGGCATTTACCCAGTGGCCAATGGTGATTTTTCATTGTAATGTTTGTTTGTTTTTGTAACGGTATAAACAATGAAATGTGGTGGATTAGCCAATTGGTCATGATCAACTCTGAGCTGGACCAATTACAACATATCCGTATTGAGGGGAAAAGGAACGCGATTCGTCCCAGACTTCAGCTAGAATGAAAAAGACACAAAGCTGGAGTTATTCTGTTATTGCTGCACAGCTGCCTCTTCTTCTCTCATTCTCCCCCCTCCCTCTCCTGTTGCTACTTCAATCATGAAACTAATCAATGATCAGCTGATCGGCTTTTCTCTCTTGTTTGTTTATCGCCCACTTTGCGCCAGAAAGAGGAAACCAGCGGATGTTGCGCTAAACAACAGTGATCTTTGCTGGAGCCACAGCTGTAAAAGCTGCTGCTCATGATATCGGTTTGGAAACATGGTGAGAGGAAAACATTAAGGTGATACAAATTATACATATATACCAACAAGACAGTGTACATCACTGTCACAACGGCGTTCGTTTTAGTTCAAAGGCTTTATGGTTTTTCCTGTAATACCTGGTGGTGTAGTCGGACGATTTTTTGTCAGTTCAGCCTTTTATATTATGTTTAACCCGAGTGACCACCTGGTCAGCTGGTGGGTAACAGGCATCTCCGAAAACGTTTAGAGCACTTATGCAAATATGTGATGTCTTGATGAATCGAGCAGATATTTGAAGTTTACACAGCACCATTCTCGCATGAAAATATCTTAAAAGTTTATTTTGTGACCCAGAAAGAGTAACATTTCAAACTCCGCCACTCTGTGTTCCTCCGCCACTGCCTCGTTTGAGTTTTGGACGAAATGAATTCTGGGATATTGCATTTCGTCATTTCGATCTGATTGGAGACCAGAACAGCCAATCAGATTTTTTTGCATCAAAGTCTCTGATTGGCTGGTTTTGTGGCACAAATATAAAGGTGTACAGAAAGAGTTGAGCACGCACAGGCAGAAATGTTGAGAGCACGAGCAACACATTGCGAGCAAGCGCAAATGCAAAAACTGAGCGAGAGGGGCTGCTAGTGTGTGCATATGGATAATAGCAAACACGGAAATACATATTTTGCACGCAGCAATGAAGTTTGTTCACTCAAATTTTGCTTTTCTTCGCTCAAAATAAATTTCTCCTCAAAATGCAAAACTTGCACCTGCAAACTTTTTTTAAGTGCGCTCAGAATAGTGGCACAAAAATAACGCCATACATCTGATCTTCCCCAACATGACTGAGCTGTTGAAGACATATGGAACACTCTGGGTGTCCACAGCAACTGTGGAGCGATCTTTCTCAAAACTAAAACTAGTTAAAAACAAACTTCGCACCCTTTGCTCAGAGGAGAGGTTGTCAGACCTTCTTTTATTGGCAGTTGAGAAGGATGTTCCAGTCAACCACAGTGATGTCATCGACATTTTTCGGGACATTGCAAACAGAAAGTTACTGTTATAATTTGGGACAGGACATGAAGAGCATCTTATTCCTTCCTGCTCTTTCCAAAACATACCCTGTGTTTTTGTTTTCTGATTAATAAAATGTTTGCTTTTTCCCCCTTGGTTTATTTTTTTACTGTTGTATTTTAATATTTGAAAGAAAGAAAGAAAGAAGATTTTACAGTTCTACAATTTAATCCCTCCCACATAAAGTTGATGCTGTGATGGTCTGTGCTCTGTGATGCTTAGAAGGTGCTGTTAACAGGACACACACACACTGTCTGTATAGATTTTTTTAATACATTCTCACCCTACCATGACTCCTGTCTTTTTTACTACTGATATCCTGGTTTCAGTTTATTTCCCAGTTTTTTAAATCTGTTGCCTTATGGTTCCAAGCATTGTCACCAATCTTTTTACATTTTATTTTTATCTCAAAGCACTTGTTTAATCAGCTACCTATGGACTTTTTAATGTCTACAGTCTCAAAACAACACAGCCCTGCCCTCCAGCACTATCAGCAGCAGGAGCAGCAGTAATTCCTCAACAGCAACATTGTACGCCATCAGGTAAAACATAGGCTACATTTGCTTTGCATTGTCCCCACCTGATGACAGTCTTATAGTATAGCAATATAGCAATTCCATATTAGATTCGTCATGAATGTGAGTTGTTGTTATTCAGCCTGTTCTATCTGCCCCTTTTTTGACTTTGAGCACCCGCCCATTTGAACGTCTCTGCACGGCCCTGGTAATGACGAGACGGAGTAATGCGCGTCTCTGTTCCTAAATATTCAGAGAGATTACAAACCATCTAGTGAACCCTCACGTTACACGTTTCTGATGTGACTTCATCCCAGATACACGATGACAAACAGCTTTACTTTAACTTTACATTTTTCATGTGGTTTCTTTCAGGAGAGTCCAGAAACACAAACACTCGGAGTTTGAAACACCGAGACTAACGGAAAACTTTGTTTTCTCTCAAAAACAAAGCGACAGCAGAGCGAGCAGAGAAAGAAACGACAGACCAAACATTCACAGCATATTTCCTTTTTTCGGCAGAAACATCTGTTTCCACGTCAAGTACAGCAGCCTCACTCACTCAGATCCCAGGGCGCGGTCAGCCTCTTAGTCCAGCTGTGAGTCCGTTACCGTGAACTATGGAGCGGCAGATTTGTGCTGTTTCTGCTGAACTAAGCTGCACACAGCTGATGTTAGCCAGGAAAACATTACACACTGCTAACGTTACCTTAACACAGAGCTTCACACGGAGACGATCAGCGTCAGGCACAAAGTTCAAGAGAGAAAAACTTTGGGAAGGGAAAAACCAGGGAGGGGCTTGTGGGACAGAGGGTCCAAAGCCAAAAACATTCTGACCAATCACAGCACTCCATTTCACTCCGCTTTTGCTACGTCCCCCCTACTTTTCCACAGCAGTATACTGCGTGTCAGTAACAGCCAGAGAGGATGGAGTCAGTGAACGCAGCACGTAAGATTTTCTGTTGAACGTAGAAAAACACAGAATAGATTTAGTTTGAGTGAATGGACAGCACACGTTTGTCTTCACAGACTATAATAATAATGACAGATGGCTGTTTTTCCGAGCTGATTTATTTCTGCTCATTTTCCTGTTTGAAACACAAACATCTGTCAACACTTTGTTCAGCTCCACATTCATCCAAACATCCTCAAAGTTCTCTCCTGACAATCAAACATCCATGATGAGAGTGATCATGGTCGAGTGTGAGGTACTAAACCTCTACTTTACCTACATCTGATGTCAGTATGAACATCAGCAGGATTCTAATGCAGGACTTTTACTGCAGTAAATACTCTGAATACAGACAGGCTGATCCCAACAGCAGCAATAAACCCTGAAAGTACGTGAAACTAACATTAAAGCTTCATTAAATTTCATCCTCACTGTGTGTTTAAATGCACTGATACAGGATCAGATTCATGTTTCTGACCTGAGAGTTTACCTGTACACTTATGATGCATTCGGGTACCTGCAGCAGTCTGTTGGCTCTACGGTACAACTGGGGGTTTTATCCTTCTGTCACTACAAAAATAAAATCTGCTGCCACCAGAGTCCATTGAAAAATATGTAAATTTAAGAATGAAGTCTGATATCCCAAAACTACAATACCATCATAAAATAACCATCATAAATCTTAGTTTACACTCATGAATCATGCTTCACCAACATGAAGCTCTGAGTGTTTATTTGAGAATCATTGTGTGAAAGATGCTCTAACACAGCTGACTGCAGCCTTTAGCTGTGAGCACACAGTGTCTCACATTTACATTCACTTTACTGTCAAACACACTCAATAACTTTAAACAGCTGCTGTGGTTCCAGGGCTGAGCCCCCAGTGATTCAGGATCCAGTGACACCCCTGATCAGGTCTAAGATATCTGCCTGCACTGACTGCAGGGCCCAGCTACAGGATCACGTTCAGACATAAATAGACTACATGTTTTACAGGGACTGTCAGCACTAAAGGAGGCTGAGGAAGAACGAAACAGGACACAAACAAACACACACAGTTTGTTTATGAAGAAATTCAGCCAGTGAGTTTGATTCCAGCTGATCAATAATCTATAATCATGTGGATTTGTCTTCAAACACAAGAGTGATCCAGATGTCCTGAAATAAGAGCTGAACATTTAGGTCCAAACATCACAGGAACAGTCAAACTGTTAAAGGAGGAAACTACGGTGGCCTTGAGAGGCCAAATGGAGTGCAACTTAAGAAAACACTAGCAATAAGAAAAATGCTGCAAAAGCACACAGAACACAACGAAAATAGGAAAAAACAGATTTCCAAAAGCACAAGGGAAGTGTTTCTGGGGAGACAATAATCCGACGGACCAGTTGCAGGAACCAAAATATGCTAAGACGCTTAAAAGAACTGGAGGATCTATCGGTTTTGTGAGGAAAGAAAAGATGAGAGGTAAGTGTGTTAGCCTAACTATTAGCCTAAAAATCCGTCTTTAGTTTCCTGCAACTGGTCTGTCGGGTTATTGTCTCTCCAGAAACACTTGCCTTGTGCTTTTTCCGTTTTCCTGGATGATGTTCTAGGATGTCCTCTGGACCCGGTGGAGGTGGTGAGTGACAGGAGAATGGTGGCTAAGCTGTCATCCCTGTTGGACAACATCTCCCACCCCATGCAGGAGACTGTGACAGCACTGAGCAGTAGTGATGGGTCGTTCGCGAACGAAATGGCTCTTAGAGTCGGATCTTCGACGTGAACGACGCGAGCCGGCTCCTTATCGCGAGCCGTGGGTTGTTGTTTTTTCCTTTCTCTCACCCTCTCTCTCGCACTTTTTCCCCGCTTCGCTCCGCACGCGAGCCTTGTGCTTGCGCTGGGCAGAGGGGGGAGGGGCGGTAGTTACACTTGCAGTAGCACAGGAACAGAGCAGGAGGGAGAGACAGAGAAAGAGAGCCAGGGACAACAACGTCACATTAGAAAGGTATAGTAATCATCCACAACTATTTTCAGTTGCGGATGATAAAGGATTCAGAAAGTTTATTCATGCAGGCCCATATGACAGAGAATGTGCATCTTCTTTTTGTTTTCATATTTTAATTTATATTTAATTGTGTTGTGGTTTACAGTGTTTTGTGTTGTTGCACTTTAAATTTCTTTAAAAGGAAAAAGCTGAAAATTCAAATAGTTAAAAGTTGAAATGTGAATAGTTGGTTTTTGTATTATATGATTTATTTATTACATTTTATGTGGAGTGAATAAATAAAAGTATATTTACGCTGGCCCCTAGAGACAAAGCACATACAAACTCCAAAACACGTAAAAACTCAGAAGCACATAAAAACTCCAAAACACGTAAAAACTCAGAAGCACGTATAAACTCCAAAACACGTAAAAACTCAGAAGCACGTACAAACTCCAAAACACGTACAAACTCCAAAACACGTAAAAACTCAGAAGCACGTACAAACTCCAAAACACGTAAAAACTCAGAAGCACGTACAAACTCCAAAACACGTAAAAACTCAGAAGCACATAAAAACTCCAAAACGCGTACAAAAGACAACAGAAGTGCTCCAGGATGCTAGGCGCAGTGTTGAGCTTTTGTTACCTAGTGGCTACACAAGCCAGCAAGTACCAATGACCGGATTTGGTGTGTGGTAGTAACAGGTAAATGAACATTTTTTTGAATTATTTGAATATATATGAGTGCTTAAAAATACACATATGCTTTCAACTGTGTAATTTAAGTGATCTAGGTAGCTCTGTTTTGGAAGTTCAGTTAACGCTAGAAATGTGTTTTGGAATTTGTACGTGCTTTGTCTCTAGGGGCCACCGCATATATTTATATATAAACATATATAAATAAAACCACTTTTTTTTACATTAGTAATTCCTTTTGTGCATAATTTTATATTGTTGTGAATAATAAATTAATTAAAGCAACAAAACAACCTAAAGAGCCGGTTCGGAGCCGAAAGAGCCGGCTCTTTTTAGTGATCCGAGCCGAAAGATCCGGTTCTCTAAAAAGAGCCGGAAATCCCATCACTACTGAGCAGCTCCTTCAGTGGCTGCGGTACCCACAGTGTGGGACGGAGAGATTTCACAGGTCTTTCCTCCCCACTGCTGTCAGCCTCCACAACAAAGACTTTAACTGATCAAACACACACATCCACACATGTGCAATAGCAATAACACTAAGTGCAATACTCTTTCTGGCATCATTGTATTATACTCATTTTTTTAATTTTTATTCTATTCTATTGTGTACAGTATCTTATTGGTATCTTACTTCAGTGTTTTTCTCAAATTTTTCTATGCAACTTTGCACTGTCCAACAAAACAAATTTCCCACACATGGGACTAATAAAGTTGATCTTATCTTGATAATATAATATAATAAAATATCATGTGATGCTGACATGTGTTGTTGGTGTTTGTATTTTCTGTAAATGTCTTTTTTAATGTAAATGCTTTGTTCCAGACAGACAGGGAGTCGCTGTAAGGCTGTCCAAGCAAATCCACGGCTGTAACAGAGAGTGAAGAAGATTGTAACAGAGTCCAACAGTCTGCAGTGGCCACCACAGTCCACCGTCTTCACATCACAAGGACAATTTCAACATGTCTGTGAAGTCTCCTTGCCCTTGTACTCATGCCTTGATGAACAAGTAGGTAGAGTTCAAATGTGGGTTTTCAGTGAGTTTATGAGTACAATTTACTGTTACTGCTGCTGTTTGTGTTTTGTCAGGTTTGTTTCATGAATATTTCTCAGACAGAAGAAGGTGATATTCCAACGGAGCTGAAAAGGAGAGCCGTGGATGCCTTACATTTGAAGACCAGAGCAGCTGAAGAAAAGCTGTGACTCCAACGTGAGATGTACACTGTGATTCATCACCTCCACCAGCAACACACTGACCTGCATTCATCCATAGATGACACTCAGGACTCTGGTTCCACAGCTGTTCTTGTTCACAGCTGCATCCAGTTAGAGAGGAAACTGTATAATGCAATGATGATGTTCCAGCATCATGTTGCAGTTGTTGCTCCTCCTCCACATGCTTACCTGTGTTAAGGTTCAAATATTGAGGAGGAATCCAAAAATAACCACTGATCCGGGCTGGTGCAATTAGACGACATTTTAATGTACACATGTGTGAGTCCAACAGTTCAGTTGTTGAACTACCTTACAATAGTCAGAACAAAGGCTTTATAGGGTTTCTGTTGTCAGGCAGATCCATACAGCATACGTCACTCCAAAACCACAAACGTTCTGTCAACCCTTGACACAGTTTAAAAGAACATCGTCTTCGGCTCGGTGCTTCCCCTCAGCTCGTCTTCGCTGTCGCTTATCTCTGGGACATCTGGTGTACTTCCTGGAACAGACTAACACGTATGCACCCCCACTTTGCAGTTATAGCAAAACATGATTAAACTCTTACCTACTCAAAGGAGTCTATCTAATATGTGTGTGTGTATATGTCAGCTTCTGCTGCCCTTTGTTTCACCCTCCACTTCATCAGCTAAACCTCGTAACCTTTCCACCAGACAGAAGGCCAGCATGTACTGAAACTATGTATGTGTATGTGTATATGTCTGTACATGTGTGATCCTCACACTGCACTTTGATTGACCTCAGCTTAAGCAACCAGGCTAAGGCTATCCTGTGTGTGCCGATCTTGACTTATATGTAAAATGTATAAAACAAATGTTCCAATCTAATACAACTACTTAAAGCTTAATCAGAGATATTAATGCATAATAAAACACCCTGCTCTTGGCTTACACTCAGACTCTGTTTTCAGTTCCACTTTTGCAAAGCCTGTAACTTCAAAGACATGTAACTTCCTGTCTTATTTTGGCACAGAGTGTATTTCCTGTCCCTGCAGTCTACACAGAAACATTTAAAATTATAGGAGCATTGAAAAACATTATAGATTCAACTCAACAGTTTAGAGTGGTTATAACTGGACCTGTAATAAAAGCTTAATTGGGTGCCAATATGTTTAAACATCTGAATGCACTATCAATATTAATAATTAATGAAATGATAATACTGATCATAAAAAATAGCAGCAGAAATAGCAGCAAAATATCCTTTTAATCTCTACATTCCCCTCTCTCGACCTCTGGCACACCAGAGGTCGCCATACATTATGTTGGGTCACTCCTTGGCCCATTCAGCTGCTCCCCTGTCCACCCCTGACGTCATGGACATTAGGATCACCTTTCCCACTCTGACCCTCTCTAGGGATCCTGTGACTTAGCGAACCAGACAACCCCATGTCATCTAGGTGGTCTTAGTAATAAAAGGCCCGCTCCCACTTGAGAACACTTCATGCTTAAGTGGTCTCTGCTCCTCTTCTGGGTCCCTCTCTAGTGGAAATCTTCTCTTGTAAAGGATAGAAAACACTTTCTCCCTACCTTATGTCCCTCAGTTGTTCTCTTTATTCAAACCTGATTCAACCTAACGTTACTCAAAACATGAACCTAATTACGTATTTGGTTTTTTGACTTTTATTTCTATATATTATTCAACCTTACTCATCATTTGTAAAACTCTTGAAGCGCTGCTTGCACGTCTCTGCATGTGCTTCCTGTTGCTTCCTTATCTGATCACCAACATCCTGTGCACAAAACTGTCGCTGCTGCAAGTGCCTCCACTCTGATCTAAAGTCACCTCTCACAAGAAAAATCATCCTAAACACTTATTCTACTAAAGGATCAAAAAACAACCACTTTAATCACTAAGTGTAACCACATTATCAATAGCTCCTAAATAAATTTCATCATAGCTAAAAGCTAAACTCTAACTGTATTTTAGAACTCACATTTCCTGTGTTATAACCTGTTCTTGGTATAACATTTTATTTCATTTTGCTGCTCTTAATGTAATGATACATTCTAATTTATACTTTATCAGACTTAAGCAAAATATATAAGCTTTCTCCCTTTGCTTCTGTTTTAAACAAAAACTTGGTCACTTCAACCAGCATTTGTTATTCTGTAACTGCATTTTATATAATAAGACTCATGTGGAGCTGCATGTGTTATCTCAATCTTTTACATGTTACACAGTTTAGTTACAAGCAAACTCCTATTCAGTTCCTCTTTTCTGTCACTTGTTACAGGGCCAACTCAAATTCAGATAAAAGCTAAAGGAATTTCAGGCCCTTGGCCTCAAATCAATACTGTCATGTGTGTTGATGAACTCCATATGTCTGTAAGCGTGCGCAGCCTTCAATGCTCTGTCATCTTGCACAATAAATTGCTCGGACATCGCGCCGAACAAAGCTTCTGACCTTCAGTTATTGACTTGAGCAACATTTCTTTAATAAGCACAAAATGCAATGTGTATGAAATCATTCCTGTGTATGTAATCTTCAATGCTATTCATTTGGGTCAGTGACACTTTTAACATCCTCATAAAAAGCTCTCCTCTACCCTAGAAATAAATCTATGTAATATGTGTATGTGTAAGCCTGCATTATAACAACTTATCCTAAAAATCAACAAGAAATCACACATTTTCTACTCATAAAATCTTCGCTATTTTCCCCAAAGGATATCCTTTATTCCCACAGTTTCCCTTTAAGTTTGGTGTACAACTTATTAACACCAGCAATTTATCTTCTAAACCGAATTCAGTTCATTTTAATCCTTTCTTTAAAAATAACAATCTCTGCCCCAGTTTTACCATATCTAAATTATCAAACAACCCCAATAAAATCATCCTAAACCCATTTCAAATTAAACAAATTAAACCTTAAATCCCTCTCTTTTTTGACACATCTCATGTGGCAAAAACTCAAAATGCTTCACCCAAGCTTAACAAATTAAAAGGGAAAAAAGATTAGTCATATCATTTCTCAGAACAGCTCAGCAATCCTCCTCTCAGGTATTTTGCTCCGGCCCTAAAAACCTGTGTTTAAGGAATAAAATCAATTTAATCATCATGTCAAATCTTCTCGAACTCCTGCTGCCTTCGAAGTCTGGATCCTTGGAATTTCCTGGAAACAAAACCTGTACTTTACATTTCATACTCAACTCCCCCTTTATGATCCAATCTGTGTCATGACAAAAATTAAACTTAAAACAGAACAGTTATTAATCATGTGTTACCTCAGTTAATGGTGACATGAGTGTCAAGAGGAGAAATGTTTTGCTGCTATTAGTGGCTGCTATTTTTATAATCATCATTATCATTTCATTATTAATAGTGATGTTGCATTCAGATGCATTCAGATGTTCAAATATATTGGTATTATATTAGTCTTTATTACAGGTCCAGTGATAACCACTTTAAACTGTTGAGTTGAATTTATAATCTTAAAATGTTTGTATGCAGACGGCATGGTGAAAGAAAAGGCCCCACGTAGAGTAACTCCGTGCCAAAATGAGACAGGAAACACTTCTGCAAGGCATGCTTCTGCAGAAGTGAAACTGAAAGCAGAGTCTGAGTGTAAGCCAAGAGCAGGGTGTTTTATTATGCATTAATAGCTTTGATTAAGCTTTAAGTAGTTGTATTAGATTGAAACATTTGTTTTATACATTTTACATAGAAGTTAAGATCATTACACACAGGATGGCTTTAGCCTGGTTGCCTAAGTTGAGGTTAACTAAGGTGCAGAGAGCAGATGCAAACTCTGTGCACGCACAGACAGACATACACATACACACACATAGTTTCAGTACATGCTGGCCTTCTGTCTGGTGGAAAGGTTACGAGGTTTAGCTGATGAAGTGAAGGGTGAAATAAGGGGCAGCAGAAGCTGACACACATACACACACAGTATTAGACTCATTTATATAGGTAAGAGTTTAATTATGTTTTGCTTGCGACTGCAAAGTTGTGCATGAGTGACAGTTTGTGCAGAACGTGGACCTGATGTTCCAGAAGATAAGCCTGGGCAGGATGGTGACAGGAAGCACCTGGGGTCGAGCCGAAGACAATGTTCTTTTTTAAAACTGTGTTCAAAGTTAACTGAACGGTTGTGGTTTTGGAGTGACGTATGCTGTATTGAGACTGCCAACCCTATAAAGCCTTTGTCTGACTATTGTAAGGTAGTTCGACGCTGAATCTGCACAGCGTTCGGACTCACACATGTGTAATTCATTAAAATGCCGTCTAATTGCACCCGGCCGGATCTGTGCTTATTTTTGGATTCCTCCCTCAATATTTGAACCTTAACATGAGTTACATCAAACAATGTTTCCCTATTAGCACTTAGCATTTTATAATGTAATAACATGGTCTAACCCAAATCAATAAAACAGAAATTCACTCAAAGGAAACCTCAGCATCCCCAGAATTAAGTCTTCCACTCCTCCTGTTTGTCAACATTTTATTTATTTCCCCCCTTGGTCCAGTCACTCACATTCACTCACATGCATTCACACATGATATTTTTGCTGATACTGCAGCCTTCTGCGCACGTCATCAGATGCTCCACATCAGCAAAATGAGCTCAATCATTTATTTTATTTCGTTTTCCTTTTTAGGAAAATAGTTCTCTATACTTTTGACTGGATTGAATCGCTGCAATCCTTGTAGACAGAGACTCGCCGCCAATCAGGTCTCCTTCTCAGCCAATTATAATCTGTAAAGCCCACCTGATTTTCGTACTCGGTAATTTTGTCAGCGCCGTCAGTTCACTCTCTTCCAGGCCTGCTTAGAACAAAAATGAAAAAAGAGAGCTGATTATTAGCTCATCAAAGTACAAAACAAAATCACCTGACAGGTTTTTTCTGAGTGCACTACTACAAAAATTTCGGGCCCCTCTCAGACATATCCATGTTTAATCAAACTCCCTCTCTTGAAATAGAAACCACAGCCTCAAAAATCTGAAACAATCTCAAAGTTCACCCGTTCACTGCAACCTGGACCTCATCACAAGCTGCACCGTTTTACACACAACAATGTCTCAGGCTCAGACTCAGCCTCAGATATAAGCCCATTACGACAACATATCCTCACTAAATTATAAATTTCCTGTCCCAATCTGCACCTCTGAACAGACCTGACCACCGTAATCAATTATCCTGATACTTTACCATTATATATTTCACCAAATGATCCTCTCCAGTCACCGCTCTGTTTTCTGAACTGAAAGCCTCAGACACACACACGCACACAGGAAGTGTCTTCGTCACCCGTCACTCCAGCTAATTTGCATAGTGACTCATCTCAACAAGTCAACTTGACAAGAGAAATACATGTTTAAACCTTAACACATTATTGAATTATTTTCATTTTCTTTCTATACTAATCCCTTACTTTTATCCATCAGTGCAAAAGCACTCCTAACTCACTCCTTTAAAACTGCTTTAATAACTTTTCTTCTGTTAATTTCCATAACTCACTCCCCTGTCATCTAACTTCTTTGAGTCAACTTCAAGCTGTAAGTCTATTTTATTAACCATTCACACCATTCTATCACTCATACAATTAGCAAGCTAATCTTCATTGCGTATGTTTGTGTCCTTAGCCAGGTTTAATCAATCTCTATGCATTAATCTTCATGAGCTTGTCTTATCTCTGTAAGGTTAATGCATTTTCTATTTGTGTGTGTTATTTTTGCATCTATGGCTTCGCAGTCTCCCAGACACCTTCCCAATTCTCCAGTTAACCAGTCAGTTTTCTCTTTCCCCGAATTACTAGCCCAAATTTTAATTTCCCACCTTAGATAACAGCCCTCCTGGTCTTCAGCCAGGAGTTAGGGCTTGCTTTTCAGGTTCATGGACACATCATGCTGTGAACAATTCAACCAGAAACTTGCCTTAACACATCCATTGATGTTAACCTACAATTTCCTTCCGACTGCGGCATCTGGAGAACTGGTCCAGGTCTGCTTTGCTCCTGAAAATAACAAAACTAAGACATTTTCATTATTATCACAAGTGCTTAAACAACCCACTTCTGTCTCTCCTGTCACAAATGCCAGTTATGTCATGTTTATGTCATGAATATGAATGTAAGCGTTTTCCTCGTTTCATCTCATCTTAATTAAGTGTAAGCTGCATCTTCATTGCATTTTATGTATTCATATTTAATTTATGCATCTTTTCACTGAGCTTTAGATTCAAACTATCTCACGTCTGATTCATTTCAAAAATAATTTCACATGTAACAACTTGTGTATGTGTGTTTTCTATTCATTAATATAGTTGTCAGTTATTTTCTTTGATTATTTTAACCTTTGGTATTGTTTACCTCTTTGTTGTGATGTGGTGGACATCCCTAAACAATCATGAGTTCCGGCTTCAATTTTCCAATCCAATCATATCCTGTATTCTCGCAGTCAAACTCGTACAGGTTCATCTCTCACTGGTCCTTTTTCATTCACAGTGTCCTGTTCGGGCTTCAAAGCTCCAGCAAACACAGTTTGTTCCTTCTCTGTTTTGATCTTTCAGTATTCTTCTTCGAAGTTAAGTTCCAGTCTGGCAAAATATCACCTTCAGTGCCTTCAGTCTTATTTTCATTTGCTCTGTTTTCTTCCCCATTCATCTTTTCAGTCTTCTCTTCCAAGATTGCTCCAAGCTTGGCAAATATGAGAGTCAGCGCCTTCAAGCAGACATATCACACTGTTCTTCACCAGCATGCATGTTGCATCACGTGCTTTCTTTCATACTGCTGGACTCATCAGTCGTCGTCAGTGTTACTGCTTTCGCTTGCACTGTCTTTTAGCTTCAGTTAATTCTTCAAGTCCACGATGTTCTGTCGGTCTTCATCAGGAGATTGACTGTCCTTTAAGTTTCTCCTCAGTTTCAGGGACAAAGTGAGAGATCAAGCCGCACAATTTCGAGCCAAAGACTGGCTTATTTTCTCCCAATTCTGTTAATCTATTGTTCTGCCGCTGTACTCAAGGTTCCAATGTTGAGAGAAGTCCACCTGTATTGGCCCACTAAAGCATATAATTAGTATCATATTCATTTTTTATCTTAAAACCTCCATTTGCTTCGTCTGCCTAGAGTTAACTCGTCTGTCTCTCTGCTCTGGGTGCGTCACAGTGAGTTTCCCCTTTTATGGGCATCCGGGCTGGTGCAATTAGACGACATTTTAATGTACACATGTGTGAGTCCAACAGTTCAGTTGTTGAACTACCTTACAATAGTCAGAACAAAGGCTTTATAGGGTTTCTGTTGTCAGGCAGATCCATACAGCATACGTCACTCCAAAACCACAAACGTTCTGTCAACCCTTGACACAGTTTAAAAGAACATCGTCTTCGGCTCGGTGCTTCCCCTCAGCTCGTCTTCGCTGTCGCTTATCTCTGGGACATCTGGTGTACTTCCTGGAACAGACTAACACGTATGCACCCCCACTTTGCAGTTATAGCAAAACATGATTAAACTCTTACCTACTCAAAGGAGTCTATCTAATATGTGTGTGTGTATATGTCAGCTTCTGCTGCCCTTTGTTTCACCCTCCACTTCATCAGCTAAACCTCGTAACCTTTCCACCAGACAGAAGGCCAGCATGTACTGAAACTATGTATGTGTATGTGTATATGTCTGTACATGTGTGATCCTCACACTGCACTTTGATTGACCTCAGCTTAAGCAACCAGGCTAAGGCTATCCTGTGTGTGCCGATCTTGACTTATATGTAAAATGTATAAAACAAATGTTCCAATCTAATACAACTACTTAAAGCTTAATCAGAGATATTAATGCATAATAAAACACCCTGCTCTTGGCTTACACTCAGACTCTGTTTTCAGTTCCACTTTTGCAAAGCCTGTAACTTCAAAGACATGTAACTTCCTGTCTTATTTTGGCACAGAGTGTATTTCCTGTCCCTGCAGTCTACACAGAAACATTTAAAATTATAGGAGCATTGAAAAACATTATAGATTCAACTCAACAGTTTAGAGTGGTTATAACTGGACCTGTAATAAAAGCTTAATTGGGTGCCAATATGTTTAAACATCTGAATGCACTATCAATATTAATAATTAATGAAATGATAATACTGATCATAAAAAATAGCAGCAGAAATAGCAGCAAAATATCCTTTTAACCTCTACACCTGCCACAGTTTAACTCCGCCTGTTAGACAGTCATGTCACCTGATCTGCATGTTTTGTTGTACAATGACGTCATCTTGACGTTGACGAGGAGGGCGAGAAAAACTAGTTTTGTCCTGCAGATGGCGATCTTGCACCGTGTTCAGAGAGCCGACACTTTGATGATGCTACTCTACTCAACTTACTTTTAGCCTGGGTTGGACTCTATATGAGCAGCTTCCACTCTGGTTTCACTGTTAAATACACTTGTTTGATTTCACTTGTAAAAGCTGAAAAATATTTTATTGCAAAATTATTTGTTGGTACATTTTTTGAGGTTCGAACATGTTGTTTGATTTGAGGAATGAACTTTTAAGGTGGAAAAAATGAATCATGTTAAAATAGTGGTGCTTTAAATCAGTGCAGATGTATAATGTAATGTAAAATGTTGATAATGGGCTGTAGTGGGCTTGTAATGTAAATGTGGTCTGATTAAATGTGACATTAATGGTGACGCTGCATAAACCTGATAAAACAGTTCTATTAGTGGGTCTGTATGATCAGCATCAGTGGGTTAAGGTGAGGCCTTGACTAGTAGAACGTCATGTTGGTGTATGACAACACATGAGCCAACATCAGACTCCGAGCGCTACGATGCTAAAGATCAGAAGATCCAGGGTGACATCATCGTTACCTGGCAACAGAAGCCCTCAGCCCATCTGACTTTATTGGAGGATATTTACACCAGCAACACTGTTTAGTTTGATATGACGGATTAACAACATGCTGTGATATCCAGTTCATCTGTAATAGATACTGGATCTAATCAGTGAGCAGATATTTGATCAGTTTATTTATAACTATACTAGAAACAAACACAACTGTGTTGGTGATTCATGCAAACTTGCATATCAGCCTTTTAAGGTTTTGTAGTATTGAGAACAAAGAGGTTGTGTTAGGGCTGAAAACCCCGACTTGTTCTCCTCTGCAGGTCATCAAATGCAACACAGAAGTTTGTATTTGCACAAGCCTGTATATTTTTGATGGCTTTATTATTCTCTGTTCAAAGACAATAAATGTGGAAAATGTCTCATGTAGTATCAGCTTCATTTAAAATGACTGCAAACATTTAGAGAACATGTGCTGCTGTTTGTCCTACATTTCAACACTGAATGAACCCTGAAAACGTGATGGCAGGTGGCATATTGGAGTTCACATGAAATATCGGCTGTATGAAGACTGGAAAATATAGATGATACAAACATGCAGCCAAACATTTGTGGACATGGATAAACTATCTGATCCAAAAAGCAGGAAGTGACACAGCTAGAAAATGAAAGTGTGTAACAGCTGAAGTCAAATGTAATGCAGAGTTGAATCTGCACTTGGATCCATGTGTGAAAGGTCCACATGTAGGGATCACATGAGTCCTGATGTTTGTCAGTCCAGCTTGATAACTCCATCTACTGTGGGCTACATATACTGGGCTGGTAGCTCCATAGTGTTGGAAAGAAACTATTAAATGTGCAAATTTAAAATCAGAGGCTCTTCTAACACAGGAGCCATGTTGAGTTTAGATCACAGCGACCACCGGCAGTCTGAAATGGAATGAAGCCCATTGACAGCGAGCAGGTCTGAACAGGAACGCACCCATTTGTATGCGGGGCAATGGTGTGGCTGCAGCTGACACAGGATTGGTTCAAACTAAACATCAGACGCATTTCACAGAGTTCACAAATAAACTCACGTTTTTATCTTTGAAGATCATCATAAAGTAGAATTGATGGTCCAGCAGACAACAGCAGGAGGTTTGAGCCCTTCTGATGCAGCAGAAACAGGATTTGGAGGAAGATGTTAATAGATTAGAAAGAATTGTACACTGTGAATCAATGCAAGTCTTTCTAGATAGACAGATCTTTAATAATCCCTCAGGTAGGTTCCTCTGGGAAAGTCACAGATAGAGACACCAATTCTGACGTCCTTTGAAAGTTTGAATTTTCATCACTCGTCATGTACACAGATGTTAATTCTACATATTCCTAGTACTGAACTCTAAATCAATATGAAGAAAATGCTCCTACTAATCTGCATATATGTTGATATCAAATCCTTTTCCAGCACATGGATAAATCTCTATAAATCTTTCAGTCTGATCAGAATGGGCACAGTGTTGTTATTGCAGCACTCCCTGATGTTTGAAAAGCTAAATGTCCATTTTAAAGTGGTTGTGTGTAGGATTGTGTTTCCTTCCTTTGTGCAGTTCTTACAGTAAACATGTTTGAATGTTTCCTGTTCCCCTGATGCTTCTTCCTGTTGGATAAAGTTGGTTTGAATAACATGTTCTTATAGGTTTCAATGAACTTCAAACTGTGATCCACTTACAAAACTGTCTCATTTTATTGGAACGATCCACATTTGCATCCATTCACGGAACATTTGACATCTGAACACGTTTGTACACATGATGAAAGGACAGATGGTGTTTGTGTGTCCTTCTTAAACTTAGTGTGAATGTTTCATCATGTAGAACTACTTAGAACAAAGTCTTTGGGAACATTTGGAGAACACGTTTAGGAAAGTAACATCCTGGTAGAACATTTTCTTAAAGCAAAGCAGAGCTGCAACATGACTGTGAGGATTCACAATAATAAAGTCAGAATACTTTATTATTATGAAGACTAAAGTGCACCTTAATGCTGCCAATGAATACACGTTCTTTGTGAAAGCATGTGTGAGCACAGCTGACATGCACTACACTGACCCCACTCGCCCCATTTCTTCATCCACTTCTTGCTCTTGTGCTTGAAATGAGACGCAGACGCAGCAAAAGTCAGAGGCTCTAAAATCCACAAAAAGGGGGCTTGTTAGATCAGGATATTGGATGTGATCCATAGAAAACATGGATAATACACCACTTTATTTGAAGACATCTGTAGCACTGCCTCAGTTCTGGATGTTTCCACAGACTCCTCTGTGCACCTAAACAAAAGGTCAAAGGTCAGCAGCACGTGTAGTTGGGACAATTCTTCATTTACAAACAACAGTCGCACAAACTACACAATGATTTTCCTCCAATTACGACTTTTCACTTGCAGAAATGGTCCTGTGTGATTTCTAGGCTGTGATATGATAAACTAGTTCCTAATGGCAGCGATTCACTCAGTAAACATGTGTTTCCTTCACCAACCTCACACACAGATCCAATAAGATCAGGAAGTGGGCAGTATAGTACAATATGTGTTATTTTGTACTGTACTGCCCAAACTAAAGATCTGCTGAAGTGTTGGAAATGATTCAGATGTTTATTTTGGACGATACAGCAGAAGATCAGACATGAAAGTGGAGATAACACAGAAGACCTGCAGCAAAAGGTCAGAGGTCAGACTGGGCCACTGGATTCAACAATGAGCCAATGATCATCAAGTAGTGACTAAAGCAGAGCCCTGACGTTCTGTCATTTATCACACAGTTAGAACAAATGTCTGCTGATGACTTCATCTCATGAAATGACTGATAGATGTCAATTCATTGATCAGCTGAGCTGCTGCTGCTGATCTTCATCGTGCACAGAAACATTCAGCTTGTTTCAATCAGTAAATAACTCCCACTACTCTCAGTTTGAACTGTTCCCACTCAAAATGCTGTCAGAACAATGATCATTGTAGAACTTCACAAACATCACGTGTTGTTTTCCACATGTAAGATCAGCAAACATACAGAAACGTCCTGTTGCCACACACGGCCTCTAAAATCTCTTCCACGGTTTCTGTCTGAAGTCCACTCTCTGTGTCAGATCCACAGGAAACAACAAGATCTTATTAACATGGTTTTCAATGTGTCTCCTTCCAAAAAGTCCAACCAATAAACAAATGTGTATATTTGTGGAGGCCGAACAAAAGCATGACACATTTCTCTGTTTCTATAAACTGGTGTCAAACACAAATATGAAGAGTTTCATTGACAGACTCCAAAATGCCCCCGCAGTGAATCAAAGGGAAATCCTACAGTGTGGCAGAGAATCTTAATGGCTCCAACATCAACACATCCACAATGTTGGATCCAGTTCTACCTGACAGAGTTACTAAGACACACCCTCTGCCAGCATTACAACAGCTCCACCTGCTTCACCTGCCTCCTCAGCCTCTTTACACCTGAAGAGAAAAGAAAGGCTCCAAAAGCTCAAATCTACAAAGGATTCATGAAGTTTCATCCAACAATAACATGTTTGCCTTCCACAGTGTGCTGTTAGACACCACTGTACCTCTGCCATTTCAAAAAGAGCAGCTCTCTAACATTTTGTGTCACGGTTGTTAAAGAGTGGACTCAGGTGCGGAGCTCAGAAATAAGGACAGTGCATTTATTTACAGTGCAGCAAGGTGACAACAGCTCAAATGTGCAACAATGGTGATAGTGCGTCCCTCCTTCCGTGTAAGCCCGTGCGTGGTAGTGAGTGCCCGTCTCTCCTCCAAGTGCTTCCTTTGTGTCCGTAAATCCTCCGTCAATCCCTGGGTGAACACACACACGACAGCAAAATGAGGACGTAGACCAGACAGTACTTCAATAACGTTTAGCGGCTCAAAAACACTACCAGGCTTAGTGCAATACTCCAGCGCTGTCTGTCGCTCAGCCACACCATTAAGTACCCCTGCTGAAGATGGTAGTTGATTGGCAGCAGCTGGTGGATTGATTGCAGGTGCGGCAGCTCCGGGCGACAGCACTTCCGGGTCGGAGGTAGCCTGTTACTAGGTTACCTCCTAACACATCACAGCGGGGCCGGAGGGGAAGACAGGGCGATAGGAGAGACACACACACACGCACACAAATATACACACTGGCAGGTCGACCGGTCAGGGCGCCGTCAGATTCTGACATTTTGGCTCCAAACACTTTGTGTTTAAGTTCCTAATCTTTGTTTTCTTTGTGAACAACATCTGGAGCTTTTTGACTCATAGAAACATCATTTTGTTCTTTAGATGACAGCAGATAAGGACTGAATAATCAATCACTATCAAACCAATAAAGACAAAAATGCTGATTTTACAGGAACTTTGTTGGAGAAGCTGTAAAGACATGAAACTGGTGGAGATCCCAAACCAGTTGATAGTGCTGATTATTCCAAATAAAGCTGTTTTCCATTTGAGATGAAATGACTTTCTGTCCTGATATATAATAAAGATGTTAGTTGTTTTTGAGCCCCTGTATTAAAAGTCGATCCAGTTTAAAGTCAGCTTGAGTTTGATGTCTTTATGTCAAAGCTGCTCATGATGTTGAGCTGCTGATGGAATAAAAACAGTGAAAAATCTGCCTCAATATAAAAGCATGTAGTCCAGACTTAAATGTAGCCTGTTGTTAGCTGAGGTCCACACACAGTGTTTGACAGTGTAAACTGTGTGAAAGGGCTGCTGGTGGAGCTCACTAGGATGAGCAGGTGACCATGTGCCACCAGGTGGAGAGCAGCTGGCCTGGGTTTGATTCTGACCCAGGCCACGTCCCCTTTCTCTCTCCCTCTGCTTTGCTGTCACTTATCTTCACTGCTCTGTCCAATAAAGGTGAAAAAGGCCCCAAATCAAAGAAATCTGCCTGCAGCCTCTGAAATGTCTTCTGTTTCCTTCCAGAGGCCGACGGCTTTTTCACCATCAGCCCATCAGACAGTCCAGTAGCATTTACATAACAATCAAAGAAAGGATTTGTTGCCCGGACATTGAACTGTGTGCTGTTGGACTCAGGCCGTATTATTTACCCAGGGAATTCTCTCATGTCATCTTGGTGGCTGTTTATGTTCCTCCCTCTGCTAACCCCACAGCTGCATGTGACACTATCCACTCTGCCATAGCCCGGTTACAGACTCAGCACCCGAGTGCCTTTATTGTGATCTCGGGTGACTTCAACCATGTATCACTGGACAATGCACTACCAACATTCAGACAATATGTGGACTGTCCCACATAGACAAGCGCCTGGGAGAGAACATTTTAGACCTTCTGTATGCTAATGTCAAGGATGCATACAGCTCCTCCTCTCTCCCCCCACTTGGAAGGTCAGATCATAACCTGATTCACCTCACCCCACGCTATGTGCCAATTGTGAGGAGGGAACCTGTGACCACGAGGAGCATTAGGAGGTGGTCAGAGGAGGCCTTAGCGGAACTACAGGACTGTTTCGAGGTGACCATCTGGGAGACACTCTGTGAGCCTCACGCTGAGGACATCAATGTGCTTACTGAGTGTATCACAGACTACATAACTTTCTGCACCGACTCCATTGTTCCAGCTCAGACTGTTCATTGTTACCCAAATATCAAGCCGGGGGTAGCTAAGGACATCAAAGCCGTCCTCAGCGACAAGAAGAGGGCTTTCAGAGGGGGCAATAAAGAGGAGGTGAGAAGGGTCCAGGTGTTACTAAAGGACAAGATCAGAGAGGCTAAGGACAATTACAGGAGGAAGCTGGAGTGGAAACTACAGCAGAACAGCATGAGAGAGGTGTGGAGGGGCATGAAGACCATCACTGGATTCAGGCCAACCAACAGCAGGGGAGCTGAGGGAGGTGAGAATAGAGCTAACGAGTTGAATCTGTTTTTCAATAGGTTCGACACCACAGTGTCTGCTCACACCCCCACAACCTCACCTGTAGTCAGCCTGGAACCCAGAGCCACACCACTGTGCCAGCCTCTCTCTTCACATAACACTGTTGCATCCTGTGAGATTCCTGACACCCCTCCCCCACCCATCACCTTCACTCAATACCAGGTTGAGAGGCAAATGAGGAGACTTCACTCAGGCAAGTCTGCTGGACCAGACGGAGTGAGTCCCCGCGTCCTCAAGGCCTGTGCCCCCCAGCTGTGTGGAGTCTTTCATAAACTGTTTATGCTGAGTCCGAATCTGCAGAGGGTCCCAGTGATGTGGAAGACATCATGCCTCGTCCCTATTCCAAAGACGCCACGTCCCAGTGGCCCCCAGGATTACAGGCCCGTGGCACTGACCTCCCACATCATGAAGACCCTGGAAAGGCTCATCCTGGACCAGCTGCGTCCCATCGTCAGACCACATCTGGATCCCCTTCAATTCGCTTATCAGCCTCGTCTCGGAAACAGAGGACGCCATCATCTACCTGCTCAATCGTGTCTACACCCATCTGGACCAGCCAGCGAGCACTGTGAGGGTCATGTTTTTTGACTTTTCTAGTGCTTTCAATACCATCAGGCCGACAATCCTGGGTCATAAGTTAACAGCGATGCAGGTGGATGCTTCTCTGGTGTCCTGGATTGTTGATTACCTGACAGGAAGAACACAATATGTATGTCTCCCACAGTGTGTGTCTGACAAGGTGATCAGCACCACAGGGGACTGTCCTCTCCCCCTTCCTCTTCATCCTCTACACCACAGACTTCAGCCACTGCACAGAGACCTGCCATCTTCAGAAGTTTTCTGATGACTCTGCGGTGGTTGAATGCATCAGCAGGGATGATGAGACAGAGTACCGGGCTGTGGTCGACTCCTTTGTCACGTGGTGTGAGCAGAATCATCTGCAGCTCAATGTGGGAAAGACCAAGGAATTGATAGTGGACTTCAGGAAGACCAGGAAACACTTGACCCCTGTTTCAATCCAGGGGGTCAGTGTTGACATTGTGGAGGACTATAAATACCTCGGAGCATACATTGACAATAAACTGGACTGGGCTACAAACACCACAGCACTTTACAGGAAGGGCCAGAGTCGTCTCTATTTTTTGAGGCGACTGAGGTCCTTCAACATCTGCCAGAAAATGCTCAGGATTTTCTATGAGTCTGTTGTGGCCAGTGCGATCCTCTATGCTGTTGCATGCTGGGGGAGCAGGCTGAGGGTCGCAGATGCCAACAGACTCGATAAACTGATCCATAAGGCCAGTAATGTTGTGGGGATGGAGCTGGACTCCCTCAAGGTGGTGTCGGAGAGGCGGATGTTGTCCAAGATAAAGACAATGTTGGATAACACCTCCCACCCACTCCATGGCATGCTGGTCAGTCACAGGAGCACGTTCAGTGATATACTGAGATTACCGAAAAGCACCACTGAACGACACAGGAAATCATTCCTGCCTGTGGCCATCTCCCTGTACAACTTAACTTAACACACTGTTTACTGCAACAGCTACACATGTTCTTTTTCAGCTATTTATTAATAAGTGACTTTATGTATATATATATATATATATGTATATATTGTACTATTCTTAGTTAGCGTATTGTCTGTCTTGTTAATATTTGTTTATAATGGAGCACTGTAACAAAAAAATAATTTCCCCTAGGGATCAATAAAATATTCTGATTCTGATTCTGATTTATGATGATGTCATGATGTTGAAGAGACTGCTATGGTGGCCTCCCATGACCCCCAGCCTCATCTACACTGAGATGCAGACATTTGAAAACATTCAGCAGACAACTGAATAATAGTCCAACACAACAGTCTGTGTACAGAAGGAGGGATATTATACCCCTTATGTCAAATATTCATGAGCTTTTTGAGTGATAGGTTGAAATGAATTATTCATGAGCTCCGGAAGTAATAACGGAAGTAATTAAAATATGATATTCATAAAAATTATGATTTTCATAAAAAATTATGAAAATCATTCAAAATATGCTAGTTCATAGGTCATTGCTTTTTCCCCCAAAATAATAAATTATTAGATTATTTAGAACGTTTATATCAAATAGCATTCATTTATTTTTAAGCTATTAAAAAGTTTTTACTTTTTATGCTTAAAAACGCCATCTGGTGGTGGGTCAGCGCATGAGCGCGCACCGCGTGCGCGCCCCCCGCGCCTGTGTGTCTAGGCACGCCCCGTGCGCGCGCCTGACTCGGGACCAGGGCTGTGTCTCGGGGGACCGTGTTTATGTATTAAAATGTGTTAAATCATAGTATAAGTGCTTAGTTGTGCTTTTGTAACGTTCAGTATGGCTGTACATAGGGGCTGCATGCCTTGGGGGAAAACTTTATTTCAATTTATATGCATTTGTTTAATCCGAACAAAGAAATTTAAAATCAAACTCAGAATCGCAAAAAACTCTCGCAATCCCCTCGGCTCCCAGCAAAACTTCCTGAAAAAACTCTTTTCTCCAAAACCCTAGAATAACTTGTTAGCTACCCTCTATTCCCAAACCCTTATATTCCATAACACGGGAATCCTGAAAAAAAAAAAAAATCCTCTCTTTTTTCTCCAAACTAGCTCTTTCTCAAAATCAGCCCACCCGATCCTCAGCTAAACCCCTCCGCCTTTTTCTCCAAAACCCCTAGAATAACTTCTAGGGAACCCCCCGTATACCCAAAACCTTATATTCGATAACAGGGGAAATCCTGAAAAAATCCTTAGTCTTTTTTCTTCAAAAAAACAGCCCTCTCACTAGCTCCGTCTCTAAGTTCTTACTCATGATCCTTAGGTAAAATAACCAGGAAACCTCCTGAAAAAACCCTAACCCTTTTCTCCAAAACCCTACGATAACTTGTTAGCTACCCCTCTATTCCCAAAACCTTATATTCGATAACAGGGGAAATCCTGAAAAAGAAAACTCTTTTCTCCAAAACCACCCCTCTCACTAGCTCCGTCTAAGATACAGCTCAGAGTCTAAGTTCTCCTTTCGCTATCACTCCATCCCGCAACCGCTGCCAGAGCAGCATCTTTTTCCTTCTTGTTCGCTCCCCGGCTCCTCTTCGAATGCTGCTTACCTCGTTCGAAATTTTGCGCTGGAGACCAACTCCGCCTCCCAGGTAAACCTTACTGCCCCGCTGCCAATCACATAACAAAGGGGCGGCTCCATTCACACCCCGCTCACCCAATCGGATACAGGTCGGGTTTTATGGTCCCCCCGCCGATGTTAAAACTTGCAACGGTGTCTCACAAGCCATCTGACTTCGGACGCGTGGACAACTACCGCCGCTCAGACCACTTCAATAATTGGCGGCACTCAGACCGAATTCACAATAATACCCCGTCTCCAGACCACTTCAACAATTGGCGGCACTCAGACCGAATTCACAATAATACCCCCATCTCCAGACCACTTCAACAATTGGCGTCACTTTTACCTGTGTGCATATCAATCGGTAAGTGGTACTCTTGCTTTCTAACTACATTTTGCACTTTCCTTTTTTTAACCATTTTCTCTCAAAAAGCTTTTCAAAGCCATCCAGAAATAGGCAGTCTAACACCTGTAATACACTTTAAAAAAAATATATATATATAAGCTCCAGTTTATCACTCAGAGCTAAAAAGTGCTTGAGTACACTAACAGCGATCATGTCCTCCTCAGGTACCTCTTTTTTTCTTACTCCTGTTCATATAATGCTTATATTTTACTGTATTTCCTGTTTTTTTAAATACTCCTTGTTATTTCGTTTTAGACTCTGAAATAAGCCTGTTTGATTCTTCTCTTTTGGATTATCTCGATCAAATCGGTAGGTCTGCTTCATTCTTCTTGTCCCTCTTAACAGTTAATTGTACAAGAAAAACAAAACATTAACCCTCTTTTTAACTTATCAAACTTTTTTCAGACATATCGGATTTGGACAACTATGTTTTTTCGAGTTCACCTAATTCTTCGCCCAGTTCTTCACCACCACCGGTTTTAGAGCGAGCTACAGGCAAGAACATCCGTCTCTCGACCATGAGAGGCAGGCCCTGCTTTCTGCAAGGGCTCGCCCAGCTTCATCCACCCCTGCCGGCGCTTCAGCTCCCCCGCGTCCCTCGGGAAAAAACCTCCATCTAACCGCCCGGGAGAGGCAACAACTGTTCGCCTCACACGCTCCCAGTGCCCCCGCCGGAGCTTCAACTCCCCCGCGCCCCTCGGGGAAAAACCTCCATCTAACCGTCCGGGAGAGGCAACAACTGTTCGCGGCACACGCTCCCAGTGCCCCGCCGGAGCTTCTCCTCCTGCATCGGGACCAAGACATCCACAGCCCCTGCCTCTGAGATCCAATCTAGGTCAGTCACTCTCTTTTTCTTTCTCTCATTTTATAAAAACTATCGCCTTTTCTATTAAACATCACTAACTAATTTGTATCTTACCCTCAAATTCTTAGGGCATCTCAGAAGGAGGCGTAGGAGGACCGTTAGGCCAGTCAGGACAAGGAGCACAAGGCAAACACGCAGACAGCGAAACCAGCTCGCTTCCATCGCTCTTCGAGCTGTATCTCTGTTCGCTGAATTAGTGCAACTCATCTTATAATAAGGTTTTATTTTATTTTATTGTTTTTTATTTTTTTATTTTTTATTTTATTTTAAAAAAAAAATATATTCTTTGTTAAACAATAAAAAAAAAAAGGACAACCAGGAACAAGATATTCCAGACCCCTTTCTTCCTTTAGAAATAGAGTTAGCCCGGCTAAATGAAAACACCCATCATTCACAGAATACACCTCCGCAGAATCATGAACAACCTCAGGTGATCAATAATAATAACAATCCTCTAGAACTGATTGATTTAGCTCTTGCACAACTAGCCCATAGTGAAAGTGCCCCCCAGAATAACACTGAGAATTTAGGAGTGGAGCATGTTGAGGCTCATTCTCAGCAAAACATTGCCTCTTCTGACCCTTTCGCCGCTCTTAATAGCGCTTTAGAAGCCTTAGCACAAATACAGCACGAGGTTCAAATACCTGCAGAATTATTGAGTCAAATAAACAGGTTAAATGAAAATAATTTTAATGATAGCCAGCATTCGCTCAGCTCTACCCCAGGCGGTGAGTCTGTTAACCTCAGTCCACCCCCACCGTTGTTAAGCGGTTTCAACAATAGTCCGCATTTGCTCAGTTCTCCCCCAGTAAACAATGCTCGCGATCACCCCTTTCAACAAGGGGGTAATCCAGACCAGAGCTGCGCCAGCAATTCACCACAACCGTCTATAGTTGTCAGAAATAAATTTAATAACGTTCAAATTAGAGAAATTTTGAATTTCCCTCCTCCAAACGATATACCTGATTATGCACACTATTATCAAGGCATAATGGGCGGGGCCCGAGAAATAACAAGCAGGATTTTCTCCCATGCACGTCCAGGTGATCTTATACAATTAGAGTTGATAGGCCAACAGCTACAAAATAATGTTTCAGTCATTTTAAGGGACAATTGTGATTTAAGTGAATTTGAAAATCTATTCTTGAGAACCGTGCAGTCAAATTGGTCCGTTATGTGTGAAGGCTCACTTGAGCTCGTAGCTCAGATAGTTAGACCCCCAACCGGTAGTGGAAAGAGACATCTTAGTCACATACTCAACAATGAAATTGTCAGAAAGAAGAGGCGCTTTTTATATGTGGTTCATAACCCGTTCAACAGGTTATGTTTTTCAATAAGTCTTGCCCACCTGCTGCACCCCGATCTTAACGATCAACAGGCAGAGGTTTTCGGTAGAGAAATTCCGCAAAAAGCTGGTCTAAATGATCAAACGCCTGTGGGTTTTAATCAAATAATTACATTTGAAATGTTACTCGGATGTAAAATTATAGTATTTTACCGTAACGAAAACGATCGCAGCCTTTGTAAATTTCAAACTAGTACACCAAATACAGAAAAAACCCTTTGTTTATTTTTATTTGACAATCATTATTATGCTATCAAAAATCTAAAAGGATTTATGGGTACAGCTTATATATGTAATCATTGTTATACGGGGTACAACCACGTGTTATCGCACTTCTGTCCTGCTCGCTGCTCAGTCTGTATGCAGCCTGACTGCAGCCAACATTCCCTCTCTCCTATTCTGTGTAGCGATTGTAATCGCACCTGTCGTTCTTCCTATTGTTTCGAGAGCCATAAAAAACTCCTGCAGAGGCGTGAAAGACTCGCCAGCAACTGCGAGCTCTATAAAAAATGTGCCAAGTGTTCGAGACTTTATTATATTCCTGTAAAAGGTAAACCCCACAAATGTGCTAAGAGTAAATGCCCAATCTGTCGCCAGGAAATCTCCACTGATCAGCAAACGCATCAGTGCTACATGCAGGTTTTAGAACGCGAGACAAAACACAACAACAAGTTGATTTTTTATGATTTTGAAACGTTTGTAAACGAAAGCGGTGAGCACATTCCTTTTCTGATTTGTACAAAAACTTCAGATGGTAAATCCTGGAACTGTCAGGGTGAGGACTGTGCGGAAAAGTTTCTCACTCATTTTAGACGTCCACTCTTTAAGGGCTGTATTTTTATCGCCCATAATGCAAAAGCTTTTGATGGCTATCTTATTTTAAGGCTAATGTGTAAGCTAGGTCTAAAACCAACTTTGCTTATGCAAGGGTCCAAAGTCATCAGCTTTACAGACACAGACTTTAATCAAAGATACATGGACTCCAGCTGCTTTCTCCCTATGCCCCTGTCAGGTATCCCAAACGCTATGGGTTTTCAAGACAGCGTTAAAGGTTACTTTCCACACTCTTTCAGTTCCAGAGAAACTCTAAAATATGTAGGCCCCTATCCGCCCCCTTCCGCCTACAGTCTGGAGCGGATGACAACGCAAGGCAGGCATGATTTTTACAAATGGTATGATTCCGTCAGCTCCGGTACCTTTAATTTCATGAAAGAGGCCCTGTTATACTGTATAAACGATGTTGAAATTCTGGCTCGGGGTTGCACATTGTTTAGAAATGGTTTTATTGAAGAGACAGGAGTAGATCCTTTCAGCCGCAACACGCTTGCAAGTGCCTGCCTGAAAACTTATTTAACAAATTTCTTGCCAGCCAATTCTTTAGCAATACCATGTCCCCTAAATTACCGTAATCAGGCCAAATCATTTTCCTCTGCCTCAATTCAATGGCTAGAATATCTCTCGTACACACAAGGTGTTTTTATCACACATGCGCTCAATCAAGGAGAAAAAAAGCTCGGTAGTTATTATGTAGATGGATATTCCGAAATTAACGGTAAAATATACGTTTGGGAATTTTTGGGCTGCTACTTTCATGGGTGTGTTAAGTGCTTTTCAAATCAGGCCGACATTAATCCCTTGTTAGACCTCACTTTTGCAGAGCTAAACAGCAGCACTGAAGAAAGACTCGCTAGATTGAGAGCTGAGCATAACGTGTGTCTTGTTACAATCTGGGAGCATGAGTGGACCGAGTTGAAAGGTAGTGATGAGAGTGTAATCCGCTTTCTCAAACGTTACGACTCACCGGACCCTTTGAACCCACGCCACGCCCTTTTCGGAGGGCGTACAAGCCCTGCACGGCTGCGCTGCAGTGCAGGCCCTGGGGAGAGAATCAGTTATGTGGATGTTACCTCGCTTTATCCGTTTGTAAATAGCACCTGTAGTTACCCCTTAGGACATCCTCAAATAATCTTTCGAGATTTTCAGCATCCTAAAAACTACTTTGGGTTTATCAAAGCGGTTGTATACCCACCCAGAGCACTCTATTTTCCAGTTTTACCCTATAAAACAAAGTCAGGCAAGCTTCTCTTTACCCTCTGTCGCACTTGTGCTGAAATGAACAACCAACAGGGGGCGTGTAACCATAGCAACGAGGAGAGAGCACTCAAAGGGGTTTGGACCACTCCAGAATTTAACCTCGCCTTAGAAAAGGGGTATCAAATGAGTAGAATCACCGAGGTATGGCACTTTGAGAAACAGAGTAACACAATATTCACAGACTATGTACATCATTTCCTGCGCAAAAAACAAGAAGCTTCAGGCTACCCATCAGATGTTGTAACTGAGGAGGATAAACAGCTTTACATTAAAGACTACCAGGCTAAGCAAGGCATCACTTTGGACCCTGAAAATATAAAACTAAACCCTGCTAAAAGACAAATGGCCAAACTGTGTTTAAACTCTTTTTGGGGAAAATTTGGCCAGAGAAATAATCTCACACAGAGCAAACTGGTGAGTGACCCCGAGGAATTCTTTAATCTGATGTTTTCGCCAAAATACAAAGTGACCTATTTCTCTTTTGTCAGTGAGGATGTAGCGCTTATTCAATGGTGTTATGGCGATCTCTGTACCCCATTGCCAAACTCCACAGATAACATCTTCATTGCGGCCTTCACTACTTCATATGGGCGTATGAAACTCTACAGTTATTTGGATCAGTTGCAGGAGAGAGCCATTTACTACGATACTGACAGTGTTGTTTATCTCACCAAACAAAATCAATCTGAACTAGAATTAGGTAGATATTTGGGTGACCTTACTAATGATCTAGAGCAGGATGATTTCATTACAGAGTTTGTTGCAGCTGGACCCAAAAGCTATGGCTATATGACCAAAAAAGGTAAAGTTGTCTTGAAAGCAAAAGGGATCACACAAACACACGATGTCTGCGAAAGGGTCAACTTTGAATCTGTGAAAAACCTGGTTGACAATTACATTGATAACAGTGAAGGAGGGTCTACACTTGAGGCACCACAGCACACTATCCTTCGTAATAAAGCGGGGTTTGCACTGAAAAATTCATCATTCCCCAAAAAATTTCGGGTTGTTTATGACAAGCGTAGATTGCTGCCAGGAGGTCTCACTTTACCCTTTGGTTATTGATTAATCTTGTTTTTTCTTTTTTCTTTTTTGTTTGTTTTTGGATGTTTTTTAAAAATGTTTCAACCTGCTTTAATCGAGTTTGATCCCAGACTTCATGTGCCATTTTCCTGTATGGTTGTTGGGCCAAGTGGCTCGGGAAAGACATTTTTTGTGAAATCTGTATTGGAAAACTGTGTACATGTTTTGAACAAGCTTATTGACAATGTTGTGTGGGTTTATACATCCTTTCAGCCTCTGTATTCTGAGCTTCAAGAGAAAAATAAAAGTATTAAATTCATTGAGGGTCTCCCTGAATCTTTTGAAGATGAGAGCTTGTTCCCCTCACACCAAAGTCATCTCATTGTACTGGATGATGTTATTTTTCAAGCAGCTAATCATCCAGAAGTGGTCCGGATTTTCACTCAATACAGGCACCATAAAAATATGAGCATAATGTTTTTGACACAAAATGTGTTTTTACAAGGCAAACACAGCAGGACGATCAGTCTGAACAGTACTTATATGGTGTTATTTAAAAACCCTCGTGATAAATTACAAGTTAATGCACTAGCTAGACAAATATGTCCAGGACGTGTGCAATTCTTCTTGGAGAGTTTTGAAGAAGCCACGAGAGAGCCACACGGATATTTATTGATAGATTTAACCCCCACCTGTCCAGAGCAGCTAAGACTGAGAACAGGGATACTACCCTCAGAACAGCTGTGTGTTTTCTTACCCAAGAAAAAATAACAGAAACAATGTCTGTAAGATTGAGAAGAAACTTTGCTTTGCTGAAAACACTAACCAGAAGCTCGCCTAAAATTCGTAAGGTTATTTTACAAGAATGCTCACCTGATTTAATTCAGGCTATTTGTGAGATTTGTATGAATCTCTTAAAAGGAAATATTCCAATCACACAATGCCAGCATAACAAGCTGAAACGATACAAAGAGACGATCAGACAGATGGCATGCCGAAAGGATGCAATCAGGAAGAAGAAAAAATTATTGAATCAAAAAGGAGGTTTTCTTTTACCGCTCCTCACAACAGTTTTACCCATGGTAGCTGATTTAGCTATAGGCGCAATCCGTAAATAACAATGCAGAAAATGTATTTGATCTCGCCTGACCAGATCAAACGCTTACAGGAAACACATGCAAATGCTTCTCGACCAACCATCAGAGACAAGGCTGCAGATGAGCTCGATAGTGAAATGAGACGTGTATTGGAAACTCAGGGTCTACCCTCCGATGAGAAGATAAAAAAGTATAACATGCTTTTACAAAAGTACCTTGTACTTGAAAGACAAAAATCAGATGAAAGCAGAGAAATAACACTAAGACTCCCTGGGGAGCGTGAAGTAGTGGAGACTGAGAGATCACATGATTACCAGCAGGAAGAGGCAAGCCAGGAGGGGGAGCAGATGGGTAGTGTGAATAAAGTTTTACAGGACGTATTAAGTCACATAAACCCTCGCTCAAAGAGAAACACTGAATATCTAATGCATAGAATATTAGCATCAAAAGGCCCCGGAGGATGGACTGACGACGGGGAATTCATGCATAGACAGAAGCCAATACCTGGAAGTCATATGCTCGATCTGATGAAATTCTTAGCAAGCTCTCGGACAGGTGTGAAACCAACAGGCTGGAGTTCGCTTGCACAAACTTTAGCAGATCTAAAAATACCCCTATCCACTATTACAAACTTATCGGCTAGAAGGGAAATAGCAGCATTAAAAGAATCGAGAGAAACAGGAGAATACCACAGATCATCTGAGGAAGATGTTATTGTTAAGAAAAAGAAGAAAAGGAAGAGAATTGCCTTATCACCCACATGGTTAAATTTCTGATGTAATCCAAACCAAAAATAAAAGATTGTGTTTTTAAAGTTAATTTTCTCTCATGTTTTTATTTAACAATAAGCACAATACACCACTTTTTCACAGAAACATTTTCAGTTTTATTAAAATTATTTTGAGCACAAATGACAATCGTTAAAAGCTTTCAGAGAACACGAAGTTTGATTAAAATTGCTAGCTTTACATATCAATACACATCTGATAAATCGTTTTACAAAACACGAGACCATGGCATCATTTTTAATCTGATTAGAGCTATATAAAGAAAGTACATCATCATAACTCTTTCCACGTGATTTCTGGGCCAAGAAAAATATGCAGTGCTGTCCGCATACTGTGGAGAGTGGGGCTTGTAGCTGTCTTTGATGGAAAGATACTCGTTTAGCATGCTTTTTCAGAAACGTTACAATGCTTTTAGGGTAAAAAGCATAATCTGGGGGGAATCCAAACGAGTCATAAAAACTAGCGTTTCCATCTTCATCTAATGAAATCGCCAGCCAATGAGTTCCAGGCTTGTCCCTGGGGTCTGTATTTATAATAAAATATGCAGGGCGTTTAAATGAACGTTTGAGTAATGTTAATAATTCATCTTCTGCATATACTCCAAAAAACCTGTCCCCAACTAGTAATCTCATTATACTCTCCAATTGATGGTTGTTCATAATTCAATACAAAAGGGTGGAGCCTCTCAGTAATAATCGACCAAAACTTGTCTTTTGGAGTTGATCTCGAGAATGGAATCATAACATGCATAAACAATCAGTGTGGTTGTGTGAGGCAGCGGTACTCTGAAGCGCATTTCAAGTCTCAAGTTGCCATTTATCACCGGTGACAAGGCCTGACTGTCATCTGAAGGATTCAAATTGAAAACAAACAGTGTATATCCTTGTTCAAACTCCTGTCTGTCAATGCATAAGGAGAGATCCTTAAGGTTTCTTCCGGTAGCGGTGTACAGGCTGTAAAACTCTCTTACGGAGTGATTCTCAGCAAAATTGGGTTGAAACGCTTTGGCTGGAATCTGCTTACTCTCATGACATAAAGCCAGGAACTCCAGATTGTTATGTTGAAAGTTGAAAGGACATAAATCAAAACGGCCTGTAAATGCTTCATGGTCGACCATAGCGATGACTAAATAACGGGGGAGTGAACCCAGAAACAGATTCTCATGATGTGATATCCGCGAATTCTCGGGTATTGAAAATGTTTTTACATTAATCCGTGAGATGGGATAAAGTGCATTGGCTTGCATGAGAGCGGAAGCGTGGCCTACGCGCACAGCGGGGGACACAGTGACTTTTCGTACAAACAATGACGCTCCTAGAATATTCAGGTGGTAATTAGCATTTTGAGGCGCCATAAGGCTGAAAGCATCGTTGGCTCTCGTGAGCTTAACCCTCAAATCCACATTATTGAGCAATAATCGTTCGCAGAAAAAAATATCAGAATGTAACGGTCCCATCACATGGAACTCTCGCGACCCCTGACTGTAAGCTGCCCGCCGAACTAATCCACGATTCGGACCGTTGGTTACCACGTGTGAGTCGTGGGCACCGGCTGTATCTTTGTAAAACAACCCTGCGCTAAATTGAGTCTTCAGACTTTCTTCTGAGTAATTTAAATATGTTTCTATTATAGCCCTGTAGGGGTGAGTTGAGCTGGCTTGTGAAATCAGTCTGTCGCCCAATGTGATGTCACATTGCGCGAAAATGGTGTTTAAAGGGTAATTTATAATTCCAACATTAGCATCTGCATCAATATCAGACCCATCCGCGTTTGTTATCTTCAATCTTAAACTCAGCAATGTGTCATTTAAATCCAGGTAATGCAGCCCGTTTCCAGGCACGTAAAATTCCACAGGTCCCCGATCAGTGAGCGCTGTTACTGGTAATATTTCTGAATAACATTTGCCCTCAATTGAAAATTGGGTCAGAGGGGCTGTGAACAGATCCAGTTCACTCGAGGTGCATTCGCTTGATCGCTCGTGGAATAAAGACATTGTTGTTTGTTTCTTAGTTTTTGTTTTTGTTTTTTAGAAAATATCCTGCTTCGACCTGCGTGTTGCCCGTTTGGTGGTTTTGGCGCTCTGTCTCTTTTTGACCGTTTTCCTCCGCTTTTTAAACTCCGTCAGCCTGCAATTATGCTTAGCCCCGAGCCCTCTTGCTGTTCTGGTGTGTTTGAGCGAGTCAAGTTAGACAGAGAGGAGGTCACAACATCTGTAGCAATTCCTTTGACAGCTGTTTTCAAATGAGGTTTAACGAGGCTGACACCACGCTTTAAGAATGGGGTTACAAATCTAAACAATTTTGAGAAAATAGATGCTATTCCTCGTCCGTAAATTACAGGCGCACCTGAAAACCCCGGGAGACCGTTACCAGCTTGGGATTCGTAATACTTTATAAATCTATTATTATCCATATTTTGTTATTATGGCAGATCCTTGACAGGCCGGAAATGTAGCTTTACTATCGTTTTACCGTAGGTAAAGTTTACAGGCTCGTTCTGATCAGTTTTGATTTCAATATGGATATTTTCTATGTGTTTCCGAGCAACAGGAATATAGTCTGGTTTGTTAAAGCACAGGTTCATATCTCCGTAATTACCCTCTATTCTCACAGTACGCAGTAGGGGCGAATAGCTATCACCTACCAGCTGTAGGGCCGCTATATCGGAATAACAGAAAAGATGATAACATCCAGCTTTTATATCTGCAGGATATGGGGCAAATTTAACGCTCAAACCGCTGCCAGACACCTGCCGGTACACCAAGCATATATGCGAGAGGAGGAAAAAACCTGAGTTGATATATGCCCCCAGCGGTGAATTCAAACTTTTTAACAGTGGGGTGGTATTTTAGATATATATCCGAGTCCATACGTCTAAGGCATGCTTCAACCTCTGCTCTCAGCGTGTTAGCATCCTCATAAAAGCCAGCGCGTATTTTTGTCTTAACCACGTCATCAGGCCGCTGCTCAGCGTCACTCTTTTCCTGCATTCAAAATAAGCCTTATCATTCGGGATATTAAGCCATGTATAGGGATATGAAATTTCAGTGAGAGCCACCTCCCATGCCCCCTCGAGGTTGAGATGGTGAGCCAAATCCACACGGAAAGAGCTACTTGTATTATTTTTAAATACATTCAGACTAGCGTTTGATGGTAGTGTGACGTAAAAACCCTGCGCCCTGAGACTCATGCTGAAACCGTTACCAAGGTTACCAAGATGAGAGTGAGGTGCGGAGTTTGTTATGTCAGGTTTTTAAGCTCACTGGCTTTAATCCAACTATTAAACTTTTCAGGCCAATTCCTCCATTTCACCAGGAAATAAATCTGACCTCTCTGTTTACGTTTTGAGAGAATTTTGTCTATGTGATAGAGCTTATCCTTGCAAAGAACGATTTTCTGCAGCTCATGCTCGTAAAAACTACCTATAATTTCTTCCCCATCGTAATCTTTGATTTTATAAACAGGAGGGTCTCTAGGTATGCATTGGTCAATAGTAAATACCTCGCTTGTGAACGTTTGCTCATAACGCTTATCAAACACACCTCTAACTTTAGACAGCCTCACATGATCTCCCTTTTTAAATTTCATGGGCTTTTTTCTACAACGAGACGAAGTGCCATATAGGTTTTGAAATACTAACGCTACATTGTCTGAATTTACTTGATTGGGGGCCATTTTTATGGAACGATGATAACTAGTGTTATAGCTTTGTAATAAATCTTGTAACACATCGATATACCTACGGGTATTTTGAGCAGTGAAATATCTATACATTTTACTTTTAAGAGTCCTATTAAACCTTTCGCACACGGAGGCTTGTAGGTCGCTCCCTGTAGCAAAATGATTTATACCATGCTTTTTCATTAAAGATTGAAAACTGGAATTAAAAAATTCCTTACCACTATCTGTCTGTAGCTTTTGAGGAATTTGGCTGTCTTTTAAGACAGACTCAAAAGCCTTAGTGACCTGAACTCCTGTTTTGTTTTTCAACACTCTTGCATAGGCTTTTTTAGAGAAAACATCTATAACTGTAAGTAAATATTGATAGCCATCGTTATGCTCAGCTAGCGCCCTCATGTCACAAAGGTCTGCCTGAAATTGATTAAGAGGTCTGGGGACAAACACACGGTTTCTCGGAAAGCGCAGGCGTGCAGCTCGGTGTAAGGTGTACGCATCCTGTTCTGCGAGGAAGTTTTGAGCTGTTTGCGCGTTAATCTTTGTACCAGTTTCATCCTGCACGCTTTTAATCAATTTTTGCACTCCGCAAAAACTACCGGGTGAGATGGGTCGTAATATGCGCGCGTTCAATAGAATCTGTTCTGCCATGTGTGTTCTTTGAAGTTATGTTTAACTATGGTTTTATTTCATGATCGAGCAGTTACTTATCTCATGTAACCAGTTCATGGAAATATTTTATTTCTTGTAATTAAAAACATTACACTTTGATTCTAGTAAAAACAAAAATAATGAGTTTGATTCTTGCAATGATTTTCCAAAAAGGTTTTATTTCATGTAAAGGTTTTCCAAAAACAATTTATTTGATGTAATGAAAAACAATACATTTGAACGAGTAAAAACAAATAATGAGTTTGATTCTTGCAATGCTTTTCCAAAAAGGTTTTATTTGATGCAACGTTTTTCCAAAAACAATTTATTTGATGTAATGAAAAAAAACAAACAAAAAACATTACATCTGAAACGAGTAAAACAAACAAACAAAAACTTAACAGTAAGAAAAAATAATAGGAAAGAGAAGAAAAACAAATACTAGGACAGCCACAGTGAGTAATTGTCATCTAACACTTGATCAATTATGGTGCGGGTAACTTCAGTGACACTGGCATCGATTTCTTGCAGAGTGCCCTCTATATCGCGGGCGTCTCTGAGTTCAAAGAGATACGCCTGGGCCACACCTCTGACTTGCTCGGGTGGTGGTGAAAAGCCTTCTAACCGTAAAATTTGTAATAATGTGTTGGTGAAATGTCCATTCCATAATCTTTTGCAGAGTTCATCATAGTACTTGAAAAAGTAATATTTTTCCAGCGGGAAAAGACAAGAATGGCGTCTCTGTGAGGGGTGGGAGACTGCGCATCCTTGACACACGTCTTGTCGGTGTTTCTGGAGTAGTGACATGACAAGGTACTTGAGAGTTAGTTTTATAAGTTCAAAAACGGCTGTGGGGAGTAGAGTAGCGGCCTCATCGATGTCCAGGGATGAAGATTGTCCACTGCTCACCCCGGGGTGGGGATCATTGTCTTCAGGCTCTCTGAAAAGAGCCCGGCACACAGGGTCACCCAAAGCCCAGAGCGAGGCACCGGAGACTGGGCTGTTTACTGGGGTCTGCTCGGGTGATTGCCACCCGAGAGCAGGGTGGCGGGGCGAGTTCCAGCCTTGAGGTGATGAAGGCAGGAGCGGCGAATCTGCAAGCATAGCGGCCGGAGATGATGAGGCCTGATGGGGACTCGGTGGTGGAGTAGCAAGATCCATCAGGGGTTCCCGCTGGAGTAGAAGCAGCTGCTGGCCGAAAGGATGCCGGGGTTAGAGCAGAGGGAGTTCCAGAGCTGTGGTGACTCATGGCTGTTTGCAGACGATGTGGAGGAGACGGTCGTTGTGGTTTTTAAAAGCACTGGGGAGGAGGAGGCGGGGTAAGGGGGACCGGATGAGGGGGGCGGGGTTATTTTAAAGGCGGGGGGTTATTTCCAACCAGGACCAACTCAATTGTGCTTGTACTTAGCTTAAAAAGCTCTAAAATTCTGCCGTTCTTTTCACCCACCATCTTCAACCAGTCCTGAGTGGGAATCCGAAGCAATGTGTTGAAAACACCGGAGTGGGTGTTTGTAAGGTCCAGCACAAAGTCATCCTTGCCGGCATCATCTGATGTCTGACGACTCGCCTTACAGACCCACCTGCAAAACGGCGTGCTCTTAGTCTCCCACTGCGCATATGTCACGGTTTTTCTCACCGCGTTTAAAGGCCGGTGTTGTTGGGTGAATGGTGGAAACGCGTGGGCCCCTTTGAAAACACGAGGCGTCTGCGTTTCTTGGTCCCTTGTTCGCGGTTGCTGGGAGCTCGTTTCCCGCAGGCTCTTCTGGATTTCAGGGGTCGCGATGAGGGTCAAAACAGCCCAGTCAGAGGAGCTAAAAGCAATCCGCGGTGTCAACGGGCCAAAACTTTCACCTGCTTTTAGCTGGTAGAAATAGATTTGGCTCTCCGGGAGGCTGAAAGCATAGCCCCAAAACCCCCCGGTGTTGAGAGGGAATCTCTCCTCCAAAGGGATAGCAGATGCGGGGTGTGAATGGAGCTGCCCCTTTGTTATGTGATTGGCAGCGGGGCAGTAAGGTTTACCTGGGAGGCGGAGTTGGTCTCCAGCGCAAAATTTCGAACGAGGTAAGCAGCATTCGAAGAGGAGCCGGGGAGCGAACAAGAAGGAAAAAGATGCTGCTCTGGCAGCGGTTGCGGGATGGAGTGATAGCGAAAGGAGAACTTAGACTCTGAGCTGTATCTTAGACGGAGCTAGTGAGAGGGGTGGTTTTGGAGAAAAGAGTTTTCTTTTTCAGGATTTCCCCTGTTATCGAATATAAGGTTTTGGGAATAGAGGGGTAGCTAACAAGTTATCGTAGGGTTTTGGAGAAAAGGGTTAGGGTTTTTTCAGGGGGTTTCCTGGTTATTTTACCTAAGGATCGCGAGTAAGAACTTAGAGACGGAGCTAGTGAGAGGGCTGTTTTTTTGAAGAAAAAAGACTAAGGATTTTTTCAGGATTTCCCCTGTTATCGAATATAAGGTTTTGGGTATACGGGGGGTTCCCTAGAAGTTATTCTAGGGGTTTTGGAGAAAAAGGCGGAGGGGTTTAGCTAAGGATCGGGTGGGCTGATTTTGAGAAAGAGCTAGTTTGGAGAAAAAAGAGAGGATTTTTTTTTTTTTCAGGATTCCCGTGTTATGGAATATAAGGGTTTGGGAATAGAGGGGTAGCTAACAAGTTATTCTAGGGTTTTGGAGAAAAGAGTTTTTTCAGGAAGTTTTGCTGGGAGCCGCGGGGATTGCGAGAGTTTTTTGCGATTCTGAGTTTGATTTTAAATTTCTTTGTTCGGATTAAACAAATGCATATAAATTGAAATAAAGTTTTCCCCCAAGGCATGCAGCCCCTATGTACAGCCATACTGAACGTTACAAAAGCACAACTAAGCACTTATACTATGATTTAACACATTTTAATACATAAACACGGTCCCCCGAGACACAGCCCCGGTCCCGAGTCAGGCGCGTGCACGGGGCGCGCCTAGACACACAGGCGCGGGGGGCACGCACGCGGTGCGCGCTCATGCGCTGACCCACCACCAGATGGCGTTTTTTAAGCATAAAAAAGTAAAAACTTTTTTAATAGCTTAAAAATAAATGAATGCTATTTGATATAAATGTTCTAAATAATCTAATAATTTATTATTTTGGGGGAAAAAGCAATGACCTATGAACTAGCATATTTTGAATGATTTTCATAATTTTTTATGAAAATCATAATTTTTTATGAAAATCATATTTTTATGAATATCATATTTTAATTACTTCCGTTATTACTTCCGGAGCTCATGAATAATTCATTTCAACCTATCACTCAAAAAGCTCATGAATATTTGACATAAGGGGTATAATATCCCTCCTTACAGACACACACTGACCTTTCATATAGTCAAAGGAGTCAATCAAACACAGCTAGTTGAGTCATTTCTTGTGTGAGTCTAAAGTGAATCTAGTATTTGAAAGTCCACTTACTGTATTTGTTGTTGAAGACTTCTTCAGCTTCTTCTCAAGGACATCAGCTGCTTGTTTGGCAGCAGAGGCAGTTAAGAAGCTTCCTGAAAAACACTGAACAGTGAGTTCACTGTGGCATATGACAAATTCAGCTTTCTATGTGCAAATGTGTCTGTGTCAACCTTTCAAATGCTGTTGAATCCAAAACATCAGCGGCTCCTTGGCTGCTCACTTCATGCACTTCTGTCTTTGTGACAGTCCAATGACATCACAGCTGTTTCCACCCCCAGTGTCTCAGGACTGGACACCTTTAAACATGTCGAGGATCAAACAGCCGTCCAGCTAAACATACATGAAACTATCAAAGCTGACAATCATTCCAATAACATCTGATGGTACATATATATAGACACAGGACTACAAGGAAATGGCTCTCAGCATCTGGCTGTGGGAACAAATGAGTCCCTGTTTGTGTTCAAATTGTGTGCATGTTTTAGACGTGTGTCACATGTAGAAACACAAAAATCCCACAATGACACAAAGATTGGTTTGACACAACTGTGCAGCTGTAAGTTGTTTCTAATGATTCATTGAAGCTCTTCTAACATTCTGGAGACAATCAGTACATGAATCTGTTCAACACGACAACAATTTGACTTCAATGTGAACGTTTGCCATTAAATAATGTGGAGATGAGGATATTTTTTACTGTTACTGTTACTATACTGTTACTGTTACATAACCAGTATTATTACGGTTGCATCATTTATCATTATCATTTCATTTTTCATTTCATCAAAGCATTTATTGAATCTGTTGATGTTATATTATAGTTTGTATTTTAGGGGGAGCATAATCACATAATAATGGCATAATAATCTTTCATTGCAGGTTTAACTGTATTCATGTTATCCATATTGCTTATTAGAGAGTTGTTAATTGAGGGTCTGAAGTTGCGGGGAAGTGAGATGGTTAAGGTAAAGTTAAGATGATTCCATGTCTGCTTACAATACAACACATCACATATAATAAAATCACAGCATAGAGCATAGAGATCTGTGGGCCCAGTAATCTGCTGCGGTGGGGACTCTGCCCGGCAACAGATGACTCGGAGGAGGTTCACGGAGGATAAGACACACATGGTGGGGCCTGTACATATACACACCGTATCTTAACTTGTTTTGCTCAAAACTGCTACGTGACTTGTCCGGTGTATGTGACCGTTTAGCAATAACAAGAAACATCTGGTGTAGGGAGTCTTCAGGGTCCGATGGAAGGGAATGTTCTTGGATTACGGGAATTGATACTTAGATTTCCAGTAAATCCAAGTGCTTTGACGCATGGAAATTAAGCTAAATTAAATGTTCACTCAGTAGAGCTTCTGGGAATTGTCCGTGGTGATTTTGGGGTAATTAGTGATAAAAGTAAAAGTTTGGGGAATATTGGACTGACAAAATTTGTTGCTGTTAATTCTGGGGTGAATTTTAAGTTAATAAGTGGGGTGTTTAAGTTAATATGCTACGTGGTTAAGTGAATGTGTTATATTTGTTGACTGTGACACCAGCCAAGCAAGGTTTAGATTAGGTTTAGATCAGGGGATTCGGCTAAGGAATTTTATTCCCCAATTGAGCAGCAGAATTGGATTCGGGCATCAGATAATAAACTGTTGGTACTTGGAGTCCACAGTGATGCTTTTAAAAAGTATTTAAATTAGTCTAGGACCGGAGTTGGACTCCGAGGAGCGCAGCTGTTCAGCGTGTGGCAGCGACCGGTAACCGTGGACGCACGGTTATCTCTGGCGGCGTCCAGTTAGCACGGGTGGTACCCGCGGGACTTCGGACACCCGTTAAAAACCAAGTGGTCAGGGACCACTTTTTTACTGCGCTGTTTGGCTGAAGGGTTGGACCCGGCCGTGACCATTCAACGTGACTGACTGGTGAGCTTTAAGTAAAGCTGAAGGCGCAGGTGTGATACTTAGACGCTGGATGTGGAGTTTTCTGTCAAGCCACGGGAAGCGGTTATAAATTAATTAGGGCTTAGAAAATTTGGCCGCTGTCGGTAAGGGCATTTCCGAAGCGGATTGATTGATCAGCAAGGTTGGACCTGGGCTTAGAGGCTTTTAAATTAGTCAAAAGTTAGTTGTAATGCTACAGAGGTTTTAAGAAGAATAAGAATAAGGAACTGGTGAATAACTTGTCTTGGCAGCTGGTGTCTTTTTGTTTTTTCATGTTCATACAGGCCTGAGTATATAGAATAAAGTGTAAATTCGCTGTGTAAATTGCTTATATAGATTATAAGTGTGTGTGTGATGAATGTGGATATGGTCGAGTGAAGAAAGGAGCATAACAGAGCGTTTGGTGATTTTGTCAGAGGTTGTGTGTAATATTTAGTGCATGTCGAATAAACCCTGTAGTCTTGTGTTTGTGATTCTGCAGTGTAAGCACGGGTGTGGTGATATTTCATGAGGAGGTCATTAAGGGCTCTCATGTAAAACTCCTGTAAAATAGAGTTGTTGTCTTGTTGTGAACTATACAAGTGAAAAGGAATTAAGTGTGATTTAGGGTTGATATTTCTGTTTGGCCGAAGGAGGCAGAAGTGTGTGGGTTATTTTAGCATTTCATGCAGAGTGAGCTGGTTGATTTATGTTTTCTCCCTATTAAGAGTGGGAGAAGTGCGTGTACAGTGGAGTTATTTCTATTTTAAAACTTTGCAGTTGCTAGGTGGAGTGAATGTGAGAGTGAATTTTTGCTGGCTTCGCGTGCTTAAATTGTTGCAGTGGACTTTTGAGAAGTTTTGTGTTTTTTGGGAGAACTGGTGTAACTGTGAGTGAGAGGAGAGAGACAGAGAGAGTGTGTGTGTGTGTGTGTGTGTGTGTGAGGCAGCTGTTAGAGCTTAGAGGAAGTGAAGCTTAAGCAGTCTAGGTGTCTCTGACTGTCAAAAGGGAAGTATAGCGGGGCAACCCCAAAGGGAGGAGCTCAAGAGCGGCCATTTTGTGAGGGTGAGGTTAAATGCAAAATGGCTGACAACGAGAGGGCGACCCCCAGTGGGGAAAAGAAGTACAAGCCACTTAAGGAGCAGATTCAACAACTTAAGAAGGCTATCAAAATCACCTCTGAGGGAACTCCTAAGGAGATTGCCCGGGAGTGTAAGGACATGGAAGAGGAGGTGAAGAAATTATGTGAGAACCAACAAAAAACTTTGGAAGACAGAGTACCCCTCCATTTGATCTTCCAAGTTGGAGGTGAAAAATGTGAAAAGAGGATAAAGGAATTGGAAGAGGAACATGTGGGATGCTTTCTGGGGAGAAAAGTGAAGGCAGAAAAGAAGGTGATGATGGAAAAACAGGGTAAGTATTGTAAGTTCATGATTGTGTGCCAAGGGGTGTCTCACTGGATGAAAGAGGAAGTGGACGAGACCAGACCAGCACTGGCAAAGGAAGCCATGGCCGAGGGAACATTAAGGTCTGGATATCCCAGCCTGACGCAACTCCCGAGTGCCCCACCCCCTCCCTACATTTGTCCAGTTTTGACATTGGAGGGTGGCACTCTGGTGGGGCCTGGAGGGAAAACAGGAACAGTCAAGGGAGGAATTGTGGATTTTCAGGAAGACAGTAGACAATCGACTCCTGCTCGGCCGGCAGAGGGGGCCAACACAGGAGTGACGCAGCCTCAATCAGTGGCAGCTACACCAGAGGTGACTCAGTCTCAACCAGCTGCTGGGACATCAAGTGGGAGCATAACTACACAGGGTGTGACTTTGCTCCCTCCCTCCCACTTCAGCCCAGAAGGAGCTATGGAAGAAGCTCAACCTGTGGCTCCTACGAGTGCAGATCAGGTGACACCAGAACGGGTCAGCCAGGAAGACACAGCCCAGGACTCCTGGACTTCAGGGGAGGATACGCCTGCACCGCAGTCTCAGAGGTCGCCGCCAAGGGTGAACCAAAAAGCCTGTCAGAGGCCAGATGTTGGCGACCTTGAGGAAAATCAGTGGCAGGGGCAAGTTGTTGGAAAAATATCTACCAACCGGGAAGCTGTGATAAAGCTAGAAGAGAAGTTGAAAGAACTGGAGGAGGGGATAGTAGCACAAAGGATCAAAGCATTGGAGAAGGACATTTCGAACTCGATAAGTAAATCACGGAAGCCACGGGAAGTGTCGAATTTGGGGATTGAAGGGTTCGCCCCAAAGTTTCATGCTGACTTGGGGTTGAAGACGCTTCGCTCTGGAAGGACTCTGGGGGAGCAAAGAGACAAAAGACAGTCGATCTTTGAGAAGAACCGGAGGCAGAGCATTGCATTGCAAACTGGGGAGGGGCAGTTTGACAGCCTTCTTCATCCAGCTGACAAGCATCGTTCATTCTATGATATTAACAGTTCCTCCTGTTGATGACAAACCTCTGACATGATCTGCTTGAGGAGCTTTTTCATGTGAAGCTCTCTGAGCTCAGGGCTAAGTTGCTGTGTTTCATCTTTAAGAGCTGCTGCTTCCTCGCCGTACTTGTTCGTCTTCTCCTAATGACACCATTTCTGCTTCATATCTTTCACTGGGCCTAAAACAGATGAAGAGTAGATCTACTGCTGTTCACTGTTTGTGTCAATATGGAGAAATATGAAAAGACAAACACAGCACATACAGAGAAATGTAGACAGAATGTGCAGCCAGTGCAGTAAATGGTCTAAATATCAGCTCTTTAGAAAATGATCCTGATGAACATGAAACTACCATCAAATGAGAAACACATCTTCCTTGTTTCATGTCCAATAACAATAAATGAAGAGCTAATAAAGAGCTATTCTATTGTAAAATGCTGAGATGATTATTAGACAGAACCCAGCGGCTCACCAAAAGCCTGCATTGAAAATCTATATGAAAGTAATCTATGCTCATATATGGCAAAATCCTTTAACTGTCACTGTGTTTTTCATCTGTGCTCTTGTTGGTTGGACAAGTTTGTAAATGACAAAGAGCTCAGTGGACTTTGCATCCATCAAATCCTGTTAGATGTTTGGATTGTTTTTCCTTCACAGCTTTGTGATGAAGGCTAAAGAAAAGAGATATGAACTATTGCCAATATGAATCCTGATGGCATGATGTGGGCACAGACCCACCAAAGCAACACTCAGCTCACCTCATTCCAGGCGCTTGTCTGCTGGAGACCATGAGCCTTGTTAGTCACACATTAGCACCGTGGTAGGAAACAGCCTCCATCATTTCATTAGATCTGAATTTGGACTGTTTCCCTCTGGATGAGAACCAAGTCTGTCAAATCTATTGATCCAACACAAACTATCAAACACATTGGCTCACAGTCAGATTGGCTTTGTATGGATGGTGTAACAGGGGGCTGGGAAAGGATGCTGAAAGCTGAATATAATACAGAACAATAACAGGACATATAATAATGTAGCAAACATGATCACATTTTGCAATAGGAAGTGATATTGATTCATCTGTTTTAGAAAGCATTCTGTATATTTTGGAAAGTAATTTGTCATATCTTTATATATAAGCTCTTTATAAATCCTGTTCACTGCAGTCTGTTTACTAATAATGTCAAACTGTTAGAAACACAGAAACATCAGAATCGTCTTTGTTGACATAAACCTGTCTGGGATCCTTTGTTGTTCTTTTGATGCAGAGTTACATTATAAATATAAAGAGTTATTTCAGAGTCTCATCAGTTTTCCTGCATGTCTTTATTGAACACATCAGCAGGGCTGAAGCTCTCATGTTAAACACACACTGATCTATGGACACGTTCATGTGTTTCTAACAGCATCATAACCAGGCTGTTATCAGCCTGCACTAACATTATGTCACACACACTGAATGTAACAGTGACAGTTTACATCATCACACAATCAGCTGTGATTGTTTCACTGTCATCAAACTAGTCAACAGGAAGTAGAATCAATAGAAACCAATCATTTACTGACAGCATGTCTGATGGAAATAAGTGCAGATTATGTATGAAGTATAACTGCACACAGTAACTGTGTTACAATAAGGACTTAACAGCGCCCTCTGCTGGAGTGTTTCAGTACTGCGTTAACTAGAATACACCACCTCCTCCTCCTCCTCACACCACCTGTGGAAGAGGCAGAGGAAAGTATCATGAAGGCTGTAACCTGAATACAACTTAACAAGGAAGCAGTAACAGAGATGTTGAAACTGCAAATTGAAATGGACAAGAAGTTGATAAACCCGGAAGTGCAATCCAGAAGAGAAAACATTAGAATATACGGCATTAAATAAAGATGGGAGGAGGGATCCCCATCAATGGTGGATTTTGTGAAAAGCCTACTACAAGAAAAATTATAGTAGCCTGAGCCCACTGGGCTGTAGGTGAAAAGAGCACATTGCGTTCTCATGCCAAAGCCACCACCAAACAGGTTGCCATGGTCCATAGTGGTTAAGATGGGCAACTTCAGATTGAAGTTGACTATACAAACAATACTGAAGGCAGTTTAGCAGAAACATGGATTTGAGTGTCTTGGAAAGAGGATTAACCTAGATGATGATTATGCACCTGAGATTTTAAGGCAAAGGAAATATGTTGAGGCAAAGTTGGGTCTAAAAAAGGAAAATTCAATTTGAAACTTAGTTCCCATAAAAGATGAGAGGTTTTTTGTTTTTTGTTTTTTTAATCTGGAGGGATCTGTGCTCTATCACTCAGTGGAGGAGGCAACTTGCACCATGGCAAAGAGAGGACTCCCAGTTATGGTCATTAAATGCCCATAGACTCTGTTGGAGCAGATGTGACAATTATCATGGCGCACAGAGAGAAAAGCAAAAATGTGAGGGAATGGGGACCAGACTTGGGGCTAGAAGGAAAAACTCCAAGTATTTAGATGCCAAGAGCAGGAATGACAGGAGAACACAGAGGCCAATCATAAAGGGGACCAATGGTGAGGTGGGCACTGAGTTATGATGCAGACCGAAGAGTATGGCACATAAATTAGTAAAGATTGCTATACTATAAAAGATGTAATAGTAGAGGCAATACATACACACTATAAGACCGAATAGTAAGAGTTTGATAAATGAAATGAGTTGCAACTACTTAAAAACATGTTATAAGTTCATACACCTTTATTTTTTGAGTAGTTTGAACAAGTTTGTTTTTTCAAGTTATCATTGCTTGAATATATTGATTAGTTTCAGACATTGCCCTCGAATAATTTGAGTTGACACTGACATCACGTACATGCCGACGTACGTCCGTACATGCACCACCTGTTTCTTCATGAGGTACTGGGAACCATCTTGGAATCCTCGCTTCCAGTCCGTATACCCGCTCGTTTCTCCGAAAGAAACTTGTGGAACAATAATACCCGAACAGAAATCAAATCATTTGGGAAGGGTTTTTTTTGCTGCATTGCCTTTGACACTGGATAAAGGAGGACATGCTGTGGCACGTTACAGACTTTTGAACCAGAACAGCTAATGCTCTGCACGTGGCTAGCCTCATTTACCGCCATTGCAGCAATTTTGTCTTTGGGAGGGCTTTTGTGGTAAGTTTTATTTTTTAGTTGAGTTCTGGGCTAGTTATGTTTCATCTGTCTCCTTGGTTGTGTGTCTTTTCTATTCTCTATATAGTCTGTCTTGTCTTCTATGTTTTACTGTTAGTTATGTCCATGCCCTCGTTCCCCTTATCTGTTTCCTTGAGTCTCTCCTTTGGTTTGGTGTCTCCCCATGTATTTCTGCGTATTCTATGTTCTATTTGTGAAGCTCGTTTTGTCTTGTCTGCATCCATTTCATGTTCCTGTTTTACTGTGAAGAGTCTGTTGTTCCATGTTCAGTCTGTTTTGTTGTACTTCCCCTGTGGCGTTCAGGTTCATTTGTCACAGCTGTGTTTCCCTGCTTGTTTCCACTTCCCTCATTTCCCTTCTGTGTATTTAAGTCCTCTGTCTTCCTATGTTCAGTTTCGGGTTGTCTATTTATCTTCATGTCAAAGTCACAGAATTTCTGCTACTGCTCAGGTTCATGTTCATGTTTATGCTCATGTTTAGACTATTTTCACTTTTATGTTTGCATGTCCCTGTTCAGTTTCATGTTCTTATGTCTCATCGTTTTCATAGTTAGTTTAGGTTTTCCCCAATTTAGGTTTTAGTTTAGTTTCGCTCTAGCTTCACCTTGCCTTGTTTTTCTGTTTTTGGACATCACCCTGAAATAAACTGCTTGTTTTTTGTTGAAGAGTCAGTTCCATCTCTCCTCCATCTGTTTTTGGGTCCGCTCCATAAACACGCCATCAATCCCTGCCGTGACATTTTCCTTGTTGTTCCAGTTTTAATATGGTGTTTGTGACTCTTCGTCTAGTGATGTAATGCTTTAGCAAATGTTTAAAAAGTGGTTGTTGTTAGAGCACCTGTATTTATACAGTGTTTGATAACTGATTAGGTCAGTTATCAAATGGCGCCGTCTGTCACTGTCAGTTTTGTTTGTTTTTATTTTGCTCCTGTCATGTGTCATTCAAAAAATCGGGTCTTTACTCCTGTCAGGATTGGCCTGGTAAACACCAGATCGCTGGTGAACAAATCTTTTATTCTGAAGGAGTTATTCACCTCCCAGAACCTGGACTTCATGTGTGTCACTGAGTCTTGGCTTAACACTGGTGAGTCCAGTATTTTATTCTTTTACAACAGCGGTTTGTTCCTATTTTGACACACCAAGGACATCAGGGAGAGGAATAGGTACGGCAGTTGTTTTTAAAGAGGATTATAAGTGTAAACAGTGTTTTTTTTACAGCCCTTGTTTTCCAGCTTTGAGCTCACGTGTTTTGAAGTCAATTGCTCTAACTCTGTGCTCTTTGCTGTTATTTATCGTCCCCCTAAATACAATAAGAATTTCATGAATAACTTTTCAGAATTTCTAAATGAGATTATGCCCAACTACGATCATATTCTTATTGTGGGAGATTTTAATATCCATATCTGCAGTCCTGACAAACCCCTGGTGAAGGAGTTTTTAAGCCTTATTGACTCTTTTAATCTGGTCCAGTCCATACCTGGTCCCACACATGAACACGGACACACACTAGACCTGGTCTTATCACACAGTCTACCTGTGTCTAATGTGGAAGGTTCTGACACTGCCTTTTCTGACCATATGGCTGTATTATTTTGATGCTGTGTTTTCACGCACTACAGTTCAAACCAGTGCTCCTGATTGTCACTGTCAGATTATTAACCCTTCCACTTGTTAAGGTTCAAATATTGAGGGGGAATCCAAAAATAACCACAGATCCAGCCGGGTGCAATTAGACGGCATTTTAATGAACACATGTGTGAGTTCAACAGCCCAATCAGTATTGAACTGTCTTACAAAGTCAAAACAACGACTTTATAGAGGTGAGGATTGTACCGCCCCCTCTTCCGTTGCTAGGCAGATTTTAATACAGCATACGTCAACTCGTCTGTGAAGGTTCTCAGTCATCCAGGTCATCGTAGTCAAAGGAGTTTGCAAAGAAAAGCGTCTGGACTTCTTTAAGTTGCTTGAAGACGTTTCACCTCTCATCCGAGAAGCTTCTTCAGTTCTAAGGTCAAATGGCCGAGAGTCCCAGATTTAAACCCAGTGGGAGTATCCCCCCAAGGAGGGACAAAGGACCCCCTGGTGATCCTCTAATCACATGCGCCAAGGTGTGAAAGCGGGTGTGGGACCTAATCAGCCAGGGTTTCGGGTGAGCCCATTGTGAAACCTGGCCCCACCTTGTCATGTGAATTCCTGAGGTCAGATGGCCCAGGATGTGAGTGGGCATTAAGGCGTCTGGGGAGGGAACTCAAAACTGGATTATAGATGGCAGACAGTTGGTGTCGTAAACCACCGCCTCTGTTCAAAGATGGTCGCTCACAGTGGACATAGATGGCCTCTTTCACTCCTCTTTCAAACCATCTGTCCTCTCTGTCCAATATGTGAACATTGGCATCCTCGAAAGAGTGACCTTTATCCTTAAGATGCAGGTGGACTGCTGAGTCTTGTCCTGTGGAGGTGGCTCTTCTATGTTGTGCCATGCGCTTGTGAAGTGGCTGTTTGGTCTCTCCAATGTAGAGGTCCGGGCATTCCTCGCTGCACTGTACCGCATACACCACGTTGTTCAGTCTGTGTTTTGGAGTTTTGTCTTTCGGGTGAACCAGTTTGTGTCTGAGTGTGTTGTTGGGTCTGAAGTACACTGGGATGTCGTGTTTGGAGAAAACTCTCCTGAGTTTCTCTGATACACCGGCTACATAGGGGATGACAATGTTGTTGCGTCTGTCTTTCTTATCCTCCCTCGCTGGTGTCTGGTCTTCTTTTCTGTGCCTCTTTGCTGACTTAGAAGAGCCACCTCCACAGGACAAGACTCAGCAGTCCACCTGCATCTTAAGGATAAAGGTCACTCTTTCGAGGATGCCAATGTTCACATATTGGACAGAGAGGACAGATGGTTTGAAAGAGGAGTGAAAGAGGCCATCTATGTCCACTGTGAGCGACCATCTTTGAACAGAGGCGGTGGTTTACGACACCAACTGTCTGCCATCTATAATCCAGTTTTGAGTTCCCTCCCCAGACGCCTTAATGCCCACTCACATCCTGGGCCATCTGACCTCAGGAATTCACATGACAAGGTGGGGCCAGGTTTCACAATGGGCTCACCCGAAACCCTGGCTGATTAGGTCCCACACCCGCTTTCACACCTTGGCGCATGTGATTAGAGGATCACCAGGGGGTCCTTTGTCCCTCCTTGGGGGGATACTCCCACTGGGTTTAAATCTGGGACTCTCGGCCATTTGACCTTAGAACTGAAGAAGCTTCTCGGATGAGAGGTGAAACGTCTTCAAGCAACTTAAAGAAGTCCAGACGCTTTTCTTTGCAAACTCCTTTGACTCCATACGTCAACTCAAAACCACAATAACTTTTAACATAGTTTAAAACAGAACATCATCTTCGCATCAAAGCCAGGTGCTTCCTGCTGTCCCCGGACGCTCGCCTCCGCTGTCGCTTATCTCTGGGACATCAGGTCCACTTCCTGGAACAGACTAACATGTACGCCTCGACTTCGCAGCCATAAGCAAAACATACCTATATAGATGCGTCTACAGATGTGTGTATGTGTCAGCTTCTGCTGCCCTCTGTTTCACCCTTCACTTCGTCAGCTACACCTTGTAACCTTTCCACTAGACAGAAGGCCAGCACAACTGAAACTATGTGTGTGTATGTGTGTATGTCTGTCTGTGCGTGCACAGAGTTTGCATCTGCTCTCTGAACCTTAGTTGACCTCAACTTAGGCAACCAGGCTAAGGCCATCCTGTGTGTAATGATCTTGACTTACATGTAAAATATATAAAACAAATGTTTCAATCTAATACAACTACTTAAGGCTTAATCAACGCTTAATCAACGATAAATGCATAATAAACCACCCTGCTCTTCTTGCACTCACTCTGCTTTCAGTTTCACTTCTGCAGAAGCATGCAACTTCAAACACATGTAACTTCCTGTCTCATTTTGGAGTTACTCTACGTGGGGCCTTTTCTTTCACCATGCCGTCTGCATACAAACATTTAAGATTATAACTTCAAAAGCATTTCGGGTTATAGATTCAACTCAACAGTTTAAAGTGGTTCTTCTTGGACCTGTAATAAAGACTAATATAATACCAATATATTTGAACATCTGAATGCATCTGCATGCAACATCACTATTAATAATGAAATGGTAATGTTGATTATAAAAATAGCAGCAAATAATAGCAGTAAAGCATTTCTCCTCCTGACACACTGCTGCCCAGTTCTCCTCTGCTTTTAAACCAGCTGTCTGTCCCCGCTGATCTCACTCCCTTGGACACAGAGGACCTCAGCTCCTGGTTTCAATCTTCTCTAGCCCAAGGCTAAAACTGACCCTTGGTTTAATGATGCCACTCGGGCTGTGAGGAGGGAGTATTGTAGAGCTGAACGCAGATGGAAGAGGGACAAACTGCAGGTGTCTCTTCAAATCCTAAAGGACTGCTGGCGCCTCTATCAGGATACAGTCAAAGAGGCTAAAAGAAAATACTTCTCTAAGATCATTTCCTCCAACAGTCACAATCCACGTGTGTTATTTGAATCTATTGACTCAGTCTTAAATGCTCCACAAAGTGGCTGATTGGAGGCCTCTCATAAACTGTCTAATGATTTTATGAGTTTTTTCATTGAGAAGGTTGCAACCACGCGGGCTCTCATTTCTTCCCCTGAGTCTGACCCCTCTGTCTCGACGCCTCGCTCTGCTGTTTTTAACCGGTTTGAGCCTGTGACTCTTTCTTATTTAGAGGATGTGGTTGACCACCTGAGGCCCTCTGGTTCCCCAAATGATCCTGTCCCACCACAAGTTTTTAAGGAGATGTTTAAGGAGATAGGGCAGGCTGTTCTCACTGTTTTAAACAGCAATTTAATATCTGGTGTTTTTCCCTGCTAATTTCAAGTATGCAGTAGTACAACCCCTGCTTAAGAAACCTGCCCTGAACCACACTGTGTTGGCTAACTACAGGCCTATCTCCAAGTTGTCTTTTATGTCTAAAATCTTAGAGAAAATTGTATATTGCCAATTGATGGATTTTTTTAGAGGTCTTTCAGTCAGGTTTCAAAAAGCTTCATAGCACTGAGTCAGCACTCTTAAAGGTTTTTAATGATATCTTCCTTACCTGTGACTCTGGTAATTATGTTGTTCTTGTCCTCCTCGGCCTAAGAGCTTTTCAGGGTATGAGTCCTTTTCTGCTGCTCTTCAGTTTGGGGTCCTGCAGGGCTCAATTTTAGGGCCTCTGCTTTTTTCATTATGTTTACAGGCCCTGGGAACTATCCTCAGAAAGCATGGAATATCTTTCCACTGTTATGCTGATGACTGTCAGATTATCTTCCTTTGAAGCAGAAAGATTCCTTCTCTATTAAACCACTTCTAGCATGTCTAGAAGACATTAAATATTGGATGTCCCTAAACTTCTTAAGAGGTAATTCAAGCAAAACTGAGGTGATTGTGTTTGGTCCTAGCGGATCTTGTGACCGATCCGCTATTGACTTGGGAGCCCTGGCAGAGTTTTGTTAAACCTGGTGTTACTAACCTGGGTTTTAAGACAGACAGTGACTTTAAGTTGGACACTCAAATTACTACTACAAATTGCTACTGTCAAGTCCAGTTTTTATCATTTAAGGTGCTGAGCAAAGGTAAGACCTATTTTATCCAGGCCGCATCTTGAAACGGTAATCCATGCTTTTATTTCATCTCGCTTAGATTACTGTAATGCACTGTATTTTAGAGTTAGTCAGCATCTTCTCTCTCGTCTGCAGCTGGTCCAAAATGCTGCTGCACGACCTTTAACCAGAACTCGTAAAAGAGAACACATAACTCACATCCTGGCTTCACTCCATTGGCTGCCTATATATTTTAGAATTCATTTTAAAATTCTGATGTTCGTGTTTAAACGGTCTTGCCCGACCTTACCTCTCTGAACTTCTGCATCCTTACTCACCCCCCAGGTTTCTCAGGTCAGCTGACAAGCTGCTCCTGAAGGTACCCAGGTCTAAGAGAAAGCTCAGAGGGGACAGAGCCTTCTCTATTGCTGCTCCTAATCTCTGGAACAATCTGCCCCAGCACATTAGAGAGGCCCCTTCACTGTCCACTTTTAAAATGCGTCTTAAAACATTTCAGTCAGTGGATGCTTTGAAAATTCATTTAACACGGATACATTCTCAGAAAGTTGTACGAAGTAGAGATAAAAAATGCAGCATTTCTTTGCCTTCCTTGTAGCTAACCATTCAATGATAAAAAAAATCTCCTTAGTCACTTAAGGACACATCTAAAACAGCATGAGACATTGGATTGTCATTTCAAAAATTGGCACTATCGTACTAATGTGTATTCTTCCTTCAATACCCAAGAAGTTGGTGTCATCCTGATGGTGACATTTCAGCCTTTAAGTGTGAAATTATCCTTAACCTCCCAAGACCCAAACTCTGCCATGGCATTCATTTTTAATTTCTCTTTGATATTTGGGCATATTGGAACCAGATGAATCTAAAAACAAAGAATTACCAGATTTTTTTTTTTTTTACCGGATTTTTGTTTCTGAGCAAAATGAGAGCCACATAAGAGGATATTCGTCTAATATTTCGATAGAACAGTGGCAGTGTAATGTCCTCATAAGTGGATATCAGGCCCACATAGAGTGGAATTTTGTATTTCGATCTAGACAACCCAAAATTTGATGTCCATATTTGTGGATGCCAGGTCCTAGGAGGTTAAAGAAACTGCCAACCATCCTTTACAGAGTAATCTAATGTGAGGATGCTGGATTCATCAAACTATGACTATGAACTTGGAAGTCCTTCCTCTAATCCTTCTGAGTCCACACATGACACTGAGGAACTGCAAACTCAGTAAAAAAAAAACCCAAAAAACCCCAACTTGTCTTCCCTCTTCTTAAAAAGGCATAGTGTTCTTCATGTGTCAGAGAGAGCAATACAAAATATAATTGATTACTTGTTACAGATATTCTCACTGTCCAAACTTCTTGTGAGAGACTCTATTACCAATATTCTGCACCAGCATAGTCAGTCAGTGAGTAAAGTCGTACTGAATGAGTTGGTGGAAGCTGTCATGAACACAAATGTTTTTGTTAATGCAGCTACAGCAGGTGCAGAGCTATCCACTGCTAAGCGGAGGAAAACCTTTGTGACGAGCCATTACCCTCCAGTAATGCCTGTCCAATGCACTCTAGATTCTAGTGGTCCCACAGTAGTATATGTCCCATTATTGCAGATTCAAAAATACTAATATTCTTGATAAAATCAAAGAAGCTAAACAATCTCCGCCTGGAGTGTACATGTCCTATACAGATGGGACACATTTAAAAGAGAACTAGTTTCTGTCAGCAACAGGAGAGCTGTCACGGTTCTGGGTCATTTTGACCCAGCTTCTTCAGTTCTTTATATTTTGGTATGTTTCTATAGTGTTGTTTATTGTTCTAGATTAAGTGCAGCGTCTTCTGCCTCCTTGTAAGTTGTTTCTGGTTTCCTGTTTTACTTTGGAGGTTCGTGTCTGGTGTCAGTGTATTCTGTTTGCTATTCCCCTGTCTCGTCAGCTGTGATTTCTCCCAGGTGTGTTCCCCTCCTGTTCCTCATCCCTTGATTACTGCCGTGTGTATATTAGCCCTGTGTTACCTTTGTTCTCTGTCGTATCGTTGATGTCTACTCACCTTCAGTCTGCACTCTGTTTTCCGTCCGTGTGTATCTGCCTATTAGCTTGTATTTCTCCCAGATTAGTTTGGTCCACTGTTTACCGGCAACCTGCTAATAAAGCGGTACTTTGAGCTCTACCTCGTCTCACTGAAACCTGCATTTTGGGTCCTCCTCTCCTTGCCTGCCGGTACGCGAACATGACAGAACGATACGACCATCAAATGGATCCAGCAGACTCACTCTTTCTGTATCTCGCACAGCTGTGGAATTATTGCCGGGGCATCATCCACGCTGAGGACACTCCCAAGAGACTCATCCAGGTTGTTTTTTTTGACAACTTTTTGTCTTCCACCCTCTGCACAGCTAGCTTTTTGGACATTAAAAGACTAAAACAAATAATACCAGCTCTGAGAGCCAGGTTTTGCTTTGAGCTGTTTGGCATGGGTGGTCCAGGCAAGGAAGATTCTGCGGCCCTTCTGGACGCCCTCGCAGCCTGGTATTCTCAGCGTCAGCATCTTTTCCCGTCAAGATTAATAACCAAATCCTTCGATCCTCCCTTCAGAAAGAGACTGCATCCTCGCTATCCTCGCTCCACCACACCTCCGCAGCCTCCAGTAGCTCACTTAGCTGCCCAGCCTCCAGTAGCTCACTTAGCTGCCCAGCTCCCAGTAGCTCACTTAGCTGCCCAGCTCCCAGTAGCTCACTTAGCTGCCCAGCTCCCAGTAGCTCACTTAGCTGCCCAGCTCCCAGTAGCTCACTTAGCTGCCCAGCTCCCAGTGTCACCTGTAGCTCACTTAGCTGCCCAGCTCCCAGTGTCACCTGTGTCTCCAGTAGCCCAGCTCCCAGTGTCACCTGTGTCTCCAGTAGCCCAGCTCCCAGTGTCACCTGTGTCTCCAGTAGCCCAGCTCCCAGTGTCACCTGTGTCTCCAGTAGCCCAGCTCCCAGTGTCACCTGTGTCTCCAGTAGCCCAGCTCCCAGTGTCACCTGTGTCTCCAGTAGCCCAGCTCCCAGTGTAACCTGTGTCTCCAGTAGCCCAGCTCCCAGTGTAATCTGCTTACTCGCTCTCAGCTCTGTTAGCTGCCCAGCACCCACCTTCCGCTCAGTTTCCAGTGTCCCCATTGCCTGTAGCCCAGTTAGCCGCCTGGCCGCTAGTGCAGTCATCTACTCCGTCACCAACTCCACTCTCACCTCGACGGTTTCAACGGCCGCCAGTTCAGACTTCAGTCCAGGCCCCTGTGCCGCCTGTAGTCCAGGCCCCTGTGCCGCCTGTAGTCCAGGCCCCTGTGCCGCCTGTAGTCCAGGCCCCTGTGCCGCCTGGGTCACGCTCAGTGCAGTCTCCAGTGTCACGCTCAGTGCAGTCTCCAGTGTCACGCTCAGTGCAGTCTCCAGTGTCACGCTCAGTGCAGTGCCAGTTGCTTTCGTGTCTGCCAGTGGACTCCTTATCTGCTGGTTTTGTGATGGCTTCCGCTGGAGGGTCCGAGGGACCGCTCCGGCCTTCGTCTCTAGTCTCCGCTGGAGGGTCCGAGGGACCGCTCCGGCCTTCGTCTCTAGTCTCCGCTGGAGGGTCCGAGGGACCGCTCCGGCCTTCATCTGCTGTCATCGCTGGAGGGTCCGAGGGATCCGTCCAGCCTGCAGCGCCTCCGCCTCCGGCTTCCACGCCGCCGCCTGCAGCCCCTCCGCCTCCGGCTTCCACGCCGCCGCCAGCTGCAGCCCCTCCGCCTCCGGCTTCCACGCCGCCGCCAGCTGCAGCCCCTCCGCCTCCGGCTTCCACGCCGCCAGCTGCAGCCCCTCCGCCTCCGGCTTCCACGCCGCCAGCTGCAGCAGCCTCATCAGCCTCGCCAGCTGCAGCAGCCTCATCAGCCTCGCCAGCTGCAGCAGCCTCATCAGCCTCGCCAGCTGCTGCAGCCTCATCAGCCTCGCCTGGTCCGGCAGCCTCATCAGCCTCATCAGCCTGGTCCGGCAGCCTCATCAGCCTCGCCAGCCTGGTCCGGCAGCCTCATCAGCCTCGCCAGCCTGGTCCGGCAGCCTCGCCAGCCTGGTCCGGCAGCCTCGCCAGCCTGGTCCGGCAGCCTTGCCAGCCTCGCCTGGTCCGGCAGCCTCGTCAGCCTCGCCTGGTCCGGCAGCCTCATCAGCCTCATCAGCCTGGTCCGGCAGCCTCATCAGCCTCGCCAGCCTGGTCCGGCAGCCTCATCAGCCTCATCAGCCTGGTCCGGCAGCCTCATCAGCCTCGCCAGCCTGGTCCGGCAGCCTCGCCAGCCTGGTCCGGCAGCCTCGCCAGCCTCGCCTGGTCCGGCAGCCTCATCAGCCTCGCCTGGTCTGGCAGCCTCATCAGCCTCATCAGCCTCGCCTGGTCCGGCAGCCTCATCAGCCTCATCAGCCTGGTCCGGCAGCCTCATCAGCCTCGCCAGCCTGGTCCGGCAGCCTCATCAGCCTCATCAGCCTGGTCCGGCAGCCTCATCAGCCTCGCCAGCCTGGTCCGGCAGCCTCGCCAGCCTGGTCCGGCAGCCTCGCCAGCCTGGTCCGGCAGCCTCGCCAGCCTCGCCTGGTCCGGCAGCCTCATCAGCCTCGCCTGGTCCGGCAGCCTCATCAGCCTCATCAGCCTCGCCTGGTCCGGCAGCCTCATCAGCCTCATCAGCCTCGCCTGGTCCGGCAGCCTCATCAGCCTCATCAGCCTGGTCCGGCAGCCTCGGCAGCCTCATCAGCCTGGTCCGGCAGCCTCGGCAGCCTCATCAGCCTCGCCTGGTCCGGCAGCCTCATCAGCCTCATCAGCCTCGCCTGGTCCGGCAGCCTCATCAGCCTCATCAGCCTCGCCTGGTCCGGCAGCCTCATCAGCCTCATCAGCCTCGCCTGGTCCGGCAGCCTCATCAGCCTCGCCAGCCTGGTCCGGCAGCCTCATCAGCCTCGCCAGCCTGGTCCGGCAGCCTCGCCAGCCTGGTCCGGCAGCCTCATCAGCCTCGCCTGGTCCGGCAGCCTCATCAGCCTCGCCTGGTCCGGCAGCCTCATCAGCCTCATCAGCCTCGCCTGGTCCGGCAGCCTCATCAGCCTCATCAGCCTCGCCTGGTCCGGCAGCCTCATCAGCCTCATCAGCCTCGCCTGGTCCGGCAGCCTCATCAGCCTCATCAGCCTCGCCTGGTCCGGCAGCCTCATCAGCCTCGCCTGGTCCGGCAGCCTCATCAGCCTAATCAGCCTCCGTGTCTTCGCCTGGTCCGGCCTCCGTGTCCTCTTCCTCGTCTGGTCCAGCATCATCATCATCAGCTTCATCTGCGCCTGCAGCGTCAGCATCAGCTTCATTGGCTTCCGCAGCTGCCACGCTGCCGCCCGGTCCTGCCTCGCCTGGTCCAGTAACAGCTTCAGCCTCACCCGCTTCGCCTGCGGCCTCCGAGCCTTCGTCCTCGCCGCCTGCGGCCTCCGAGCCTTTGTTCCGTCCTCGCCGCCTGCGGCCTCAGCATCTGTTCCAGCCTCGCCTGGTCCTGCGGCCTCAGCATCTGTTCCAGCCTCGCCTGGTCCTGCGGCCTCAGCATCTGTTCCAGCCTCGCCTGGTCCTGCGGCCTCAGCATCTGTTCCAGCCTCGCCTGGTCCTGCGGCCTCAGCATCTGTTCCAGCCTCGCCTGGTCCTGCAGTGGCAACTCTGCTGTCAGAGCCAGCTCGCCCTGCGCCTCCTCGCCTTTGTTGGCCGCTTTCCAGGCCTCTGAGTCGGCATCATGGCCGTCGAGGGCGGCCCCCTGAACTGTTTGCCCGTCGCCGCCGTTGCCGTGTGCACGGTCGGCCCCCTGAACTGTTTGCCCGTCGCCGCCGTTGCCGTGTGCACGGTCGGCCCCCTGAACTGTTTGCTCGTCGCCGTTGCCGTGTGCACGCACTGCAAAAACCCACCTCCTTAATACTAGAAAAATACACTTATTTTTGGTGAAGATTTGCTTAAAACAAGTGAAATTATCTGCCCATGGGGTAAGTGTTTTTTTCTTAACAAGATTTCTTGAAATAAGAACAATATCTAGATTTAAATAAAGCTAAAAATAAGTCTTTTACACTCATTCCAGGCAACAAATCAGAACATTGAAACTTAAAATAAGCTTTAACCACTTATTGTAAGCCACAAATAAGATAATAAAGCTAAAAATAAGTCTTTTACACTTATTCCAGGCAACCAATCATGGCTTGAAACCTAAAAATAAGCTTTAACCACTTGTTCTAAGTAAAATGTTGAAGAAATTAAATCTGAAAATAGGCATAAAACACTTATTCTAACGAACAAATCAAGGCAAATAATCTAAAAACTAGTACATTAAATCATTTTAAAGATATTTCTTCTTTTTAAATTTAGCTAAACACTACTTTAAAATTATATTGCTGATTAAGGACAAAACAAAACTGAAACAGAGCAAAAGTGTCCATCTTTATTTGTCCACTTTAACAATAACCTGCAGATAATAAAGATACAATTGAACAGTACAGGTCCAACATTATGAGTTTAAGTGGTTTCAAGATTTCAACAGCCTTAGAGGTTTCGCCATTGCCCCATTAAAACTGACGAGTGACATAGGAAGACCACAAAGATTCAAATTTCTTTCGAATGACACCAAATACCACAAAACTTGTCTGGGTGAGTAAATGAACATTTTCCATTTTAGAAATAAGACCCAGATTGAAAAAACAAAAAACAAAACAGAAGTGCCCTCTCATAATCTTATCTGAAATTTACACACTACTTTCCAATAAATGCATGCCATTCTGCCAGGGCTTTTCTGTAAGATGATGTAGTGTCATGCTCATTAATGGCATCCTGGAGAACTTCTGTCTGAATGACAGACAGCAGGGTTGCCACGCATTTGGGGTAAGTCAGATGGAGTGCATAAAAGTATGCTATCACATATATCATAGCCTCACCAAGTTTTTCTTTGTCAAATGTTGTAACTGGTAAATTACCAACAGCAATGACACACTTGCAGCCATCGAACATCACTACTGGACATGACAAGCTTCGTTTCTGGAGGACAGCATCTGGATCTTCTGTAGGCTGCAAGACACAAAAGACATGACAGTTACCATCTTATGATAATTGTATGTTTTTTTGCTGGGATTTGGTCATAACGTCGGAGACGTCATTATCTTGTTCTTTGTTGGTTACACACATTTTATAGTAGTTATGACTTATGGTTTATCAGTGTCAAGCGACTCCTTATGTGACCACACTCGTGTACATTAAATACGTTATAAATTAATGAAAACAATAAATTATAGATTTAAGTCTTTCGGCTGAAACCGAAAAAGCATTTTGGAGTCATGTTTGACTGAAAAATTTCGTTTGCCAAATTTTCTGTAGATCATTATAAGCAAATTTTACAAAACTTACCTTCAGGACATGTAGAAATGCTTCAGAAGCATTCCCCATCTTTTTTGGTGGATGGGCAGGTGTGGGAAAGAGCATGGAAGAGCCTTCATCAGTGCAAGGTGGGCTTCAGCTGAACAAAGCAGAAACAAACCTTCATAAACATAAATTTTAAAGGATGAGAACTTTGTATTCAAATGGTAAAACTTACTTTTGTCCATGGTCATTGGTGGATTCATTGCCTTCTTTGACACACCGTAGAACTCTACCCTGGCGCAGAATTCTTCCCATCTCAGTTTTATTTGACTGATGAACTTGTTGTTGTGGGGATCCAAAATTCTGCGAAGCTCACCCAACGCCTACAATAGGTTTAAAAAAATAAGTAACCAAATAAAATCAAAATAACTTTACTACCACACCAAATATATTTGAAATTAAAGTGATTATTGATTAACTCTTCCAAAAACTTACATGATGCAGTTCTTTAAAGCATGGATATGCATCCAAGATGAGGCGAGCTCTGTTCTCCTCTTTCATGGTGTCTGAGTCAATGAAGGATCTTCTGGCTTCAAACTCGAGGTCTAATAGCTGGGACACATCTTCTTGGTTTGGTTTTGCCTTCTTGCACATTTCTTGTAATGTTTTGTAATGTCTTGCTTGTATTTGCCGACTATCCTTGTCAGCTAAGATAGAGAGAAGTACAAGAGCATTTTGGTTTTTCATTGTTACTGAAGTAGACTTCCACAAAACATTAGCTACTACTGGCTGTGTGTTGATAACCATTTTACAAAATTACATGTATGTACTCACATGAAGTGGAGGCATCGTCAGAATTTCTGACAGGTGATAACAGAGTAGATGCACCACTGGAAGAACTGCGATCAGCATCTTCATCATCAGCTTCTTCATCCCTTGGGGAGAGGTCAGTGAGCCTTCTCTTGGGCCATCCCCTCTCCGGTGTTGGTCCTTGCCTTTTTACTGGGGTTTTCATATTTTGCAGCCTTTTTTGTAACTTGGCATTAATGCTCTCCTGGTGAAAAATACATATATATCATGCCCCCTGAACAAAACAAAATGATTTATATATGAGACACAAATACAAGAACTTACGTGTTTTACGCTTGCATCATTATCCTGCAGCATAGGATAATATTCCACAACTTTTTTAGCCATTGCAGTGATTTCGGTCTTAGAGGGGTATCGCTCCATTTGGCCTTGGCATGCTCTCAAAAGGGACACCATACTTGTGATTGTATTTCTCACCAATCTGCATCTCAGTTCTTTTGACATGACGCATGCTTGTTCCCTGCCGGAGCAGGCCAACTCCAGGTGACTCTTTCAGCATTGCTCCAACTCACTGTCGGTGTACACAACATATTCCGGAGGACTGGGGAGCTGCAAGGTTTTCAGCTGGCCTACATTAGCATCAGCAGTTGGAGGGCCTGTAGCAACTACCCTGGGTGAAGAAGTTGTTTCAGGTTTCTGTGATAGCGGATGGTCTTCCTGGTTTAGGGTGAGAAAATAAAAATGTCAAGTACTGCTAAAATAAATGCATACTTTCTGGAGATTAGTTGAACTAAATATTTTTTACATAATACCTCAGGATGAATTATTGACCACACGTTTTCTTCTGAGAAAGTGCTCAGGCCCAGAAAAAAGGTTCCTCAGATCATCACGGGTCAATGTTAAAAGCATGCGCTCGTCAATGCTTTCAGCTAACAAAAAGACAAACACCAGTTAAACTGTGCAAGCACATAACTGCACAAACAAAACTGTTATTTTTATATGTAGATATATATATATATATATATATATATGTACACACACACACACACACATATACACACACAAATATATTATCAAATATAAGATAAGATAAGATAAGATGGCCTTTATTAGTCCCACAGGTGGGAAATTTGTTTTGTTACAGCAAAAGTGCAAAGTTCTATAGCAGAAATGAGAAAACACTGGAATGCAATGCAATAAAATGCAATAAAATAAAATAAAATAAAATAAAATACTATGTACAATAGAATAAAATAGAAATACAAATACTATATACAACTGAGTAGGAAAATACAAAAACACAACTTCGTCAGAAGAAGAATTGCACATATAGCAGTCTTATTGCACATGTGTGGATTTGTGTGTTTGATCAGCTGCAAAAGTCTTTATTGTAGAGTCTGACAGCAGTGGGGAGGAAAGACCTGCGAAATCTCTCCGTCCCACACCGTGGGTGCCGCAGTCTCCCACTGAAGGAGCTGCTCAGTGCCTTCACAGTCTCATGCATGGGGTGGGAGATGTTGTCCATCAGGGATGACAGCTTAGCCACCATTCTCCTGTCACTCACTACCTCCACTGGGTCCAGAGGGCCTCCCAGAACAGAGCTGGCCCTTCGGATCAGCCTGTTCAGTCACTTCCTGTCCCCAGCAGAGATGCTGCCTCCCAGCAGACCACACCATAATAAAAATGGCTGAGGCCACCACAGAGTCATAGAAGGTCTTCAGGAGTGGGCCCTCCACCCAAACGACCTGAGTCTCCGCAGCAGGTACAGCCTGCTCTGCCCTTTCCTGTAGAGGGCGTCTGAGTTATGAGTCCAGTCCAGTTTGTTGTTCAGATGAACACCAAGGTACCTGTAGCTGTCCACAGCCTTGATGTCCATACCTTGGATGTTCAGTGGTTGCAGTGGAGGATGCTTGTGCCTGCGGAAGTCTACCACCAGCTCCTTGGTTTTACTGGCATTGATCTGGAGGTAGTTCAGCTGGCACCAGTCCACAAAGTCCTGAGTCAGTCCTCTGTACTCCTTGTCGTCCCCATCAGTGATGAGGCCGACTATTGCAGAGTCATCAGAGAACTTCTGCAGGAAGCACTGGGTGGAGTTGTGGGAGAAGTCTGCAGTGTAGATGGTGAAGAGGAACGGAGCCAGAACCGTTCCCTGTGGGGCCCCCGTACTGCAGACGACCCTGTCCGACACACAGCCCTGAGTCCTCACATACTGTGGTCGGTCGGTGAGGTAGTCCAAAATCCAGGTAGTGAGGTGATGGTCCACTCCAGAGTTCTCCAGCTTGTCCTTCAGAACCGAGGGAAGAATGGTGTTAAAGGCACCGGAGAAATCAAAGAACGTGATTCTCACAATGCTCCCAGCGGTCTCCAGGTGAGCGAGGGAACGATGTAGGAGATGAATGACGGCATCATCCGCTCCAATGCCAGGCTATTTAAGGCCTGTCCTTAAATATAACCTTTAAGGACAGATACTGTTACATCATCCAGCTTCTCCATTGCTCAGTCACCTGCAAGACAAATGTTTACAATTAGTGTTATGTTAAAAACATTTGAAAAGTTGAATCTTAATTGAGTCCCATGAGAATCAAATTGATTCACGTCAAAGAATCGTTTTGATTGTTCAATATTTTTACCCTTTTTAAAGCTATAATAGAAAAGAAATGTCCAGACAGCCAGGCTGAGGTCTGAAAGGGTTATACAATATTGCCCGGTGAACTTTTACTCACCCAGATTTGTGTCATTGAATTTCATCAATAAGATTATGCTGACTAGGGCTGCCACAAACGATTATTTTGAGTTGACTAGTCACCGATTATTTTTGCGATTAGTAGACTAATCAGATCATGCATCCATTGGACGTAAAATGTACAGCTTATTGCACCAGCAGCATCTGCTCTTATATAACTATCATTAGCTTATAGCTTTAAGTGCTTAAGGTATATGCTAACTAAAAATAAAGACAAGATGACAGTTTATTACATTTTAAAGAAATTTGCAGATTGCTCATTGCTATCTAAAATATAACAGGACACCGGAGTATATTCTCGAGCATCTCACACTTCTAATAATCAGTTGTCTGCTTGACGTTTATTCAGCTGTGTAAAAACTGTAACTTCAATCTCAGCCAAACCGATTTACTCAGGAACAAATAAAATACTGAAAAAAGCCAAACAATAACATTTTTAAGTTATTTAAGTGACTTATATATCATGTTTCACCTGAGTAGTGAAAGACGGCGGTGGTTTTGAAAATGGTTTGCCCGGAGTCCGGTGTTCTCACAGGCTCTAGTGAGCGTTAAACCCCGGCTAGCTATCGAGCTAGTGGGTAACAGACGTCTCCGAAAATGTCGGAGCGCTTTTGAAAATATGTGGTGTCTTGATAAACTGTCCAGATATTTGAAGTTTACACGGCTACATTCTCGCCTGAAAATATGTTAAACATTTATTTTGTGACCTAGAAAGAGTAATAAGAGAAATTTTAAAACTAACTAGCTGCCGCCAGTTTTGGAAACTGAGCTAGGCCGCGCTATGAATTCTGGGATACAGCTTCTTCTTCTTCGGGGTTTAACGGCAGCTGGCATCCTTGTACATGCAGTGCTGCCATCTTCTGTTTCAATTTTGAATCGATACACAGCGCTACTTGTTTTACCAACCAGCCTGATTCCTGAATAACACTGTTTTGAGCCCACTTTAATAAATCCAATTAATATCAAAATATTAATTTAAACCCACACCTTGTGAGGGAATTCATGCAGCTAGTAAATCAGTCAAAGACAATTGGAAAACCCTGAATGTGGTTAATTAGCTCTCTTGCTAATTGAAAGAAATTCTCAATGTGCCTATTAACTTAAGTTAATACAAACGGGGTCAAAGGAGTTTGCAAAGAAAAGCGTCTGGACTTCTTTAAGTTGCTTGAAGACGTTTCACCTCTCATCCGAGAAGCTTCTTCAGTTCTAAGGTCAAATGGCCGAGAGTCCCAGATTTAAACCCAGTGGGAGTATCCCCCCAAGGAGGGACAAAGGACCCCCTGGTGATCCTCTAATCACATGCGCCAAGGTGTGAAAGCGGGTGTGGGACCTAATCCGCCAGGGTTTCGGGTGAGCCCATTGTGAAACCTGGCCCCACCTTGTCATGTGAATTCCTGAGGTCAGATGGCCCAGGATGTGAGTGGGCGTTAAGGCGTCTGGGGAGGGAACTCAAAACTGGATTATAGATGGCAGACAGTTGGTGTCGTAAACCACACCTTGCTTTCAAAAACCCACACTCCTCAGTCTGAAACCACACAACTCAGAGAAGAAAACACACCTGAAGACAGCCGGGAGAAATGGGTAAAGAACTTTTCAGACCGGAATCTCACTGAACCTGAAAAGAGGGTTTTAGCCAAAGGACTCAATTTCGCCATTTCTCCGCAACAGTTGCCCATAGTGGACCTCATCACAGCCACAGAAACCGCCATACGGATTAATAAATTATCACAGACAGAAGCAGAGCAAATCAGGATGAAAGTCTCAGCCACCCTCTCCAGTGCCAAAGTCCCTCCGTCTAACCTCACCCTACAAGAAAAGAAGGCCGTCGCTTCCCTGAGCAAAGACCACAACATTACTATATTACCAGCGGATAAGGGAAGGTGCACCGTGGTCCTAAACACAACAGATTACCACACAAAGATCACTACTCTCCTCAGTGACAACAACACCTACGAAGCTTTAAAACGAGACCCCACAAGCAGCTACAAAAGAAAGTTATAGCTTGCCTTCAAGACCTTGAAAAGGACAAAATCATTGACCGCCTCAAATACCACCGCCTTTATCCAGGGGATGCCATACCCTGCATTTATGGACTTCCTAAGATCCACAAGGAAGGGGTCCCACTCAGACCCATAGTCAGTAGCATAAACTCAGCCACTTACAACATTGCGAAACACCTTGCTACCATCCTGGCACCTCTCGTGGGAACACCCACACCACATCAAGAACTCCACCGACTTCACCGACAAGGTCCAGAAACTTACCCTGGATCCAGATGAAACCATGGTGTCCTTTGATGTAGTCTCACTCTTCACTTGCATACCCACCACGGAGGCAGTGGAGACTGTCAGAAAACGACTACAAGAAGACAGCTCCTTGGAAGACAGGACCAACTTCACACCCGATCAGATTTGCACACTGTTAGACCTCTGCCTTACCACAACATACTTCAAATACAACGAAGGCTTCTACAGACAAAAACATGGCTGTGCCATGGGCTCCCCTGTGTCACCTATTGTAGCCAACCTTTACATGGAGGAAGTGGAAAGAAAGGCTCTTGGCTCTTTTAAAGGGAGAGTACCCAGCCACTGGTACAGATATGTAGACGACACCTGGGTCAAAATCAAGACACAAGAAGTGGAATCCTTCACTCGCATCATCAACGCCGTGGATAAAAACATCAAGTTCACCAGGGAAGACACAAAGGATAACTGTTTGCCTTTCCTGGACTGCGCTGCACATTGAAGAGAATGGCAACCTCAACATTGAAGTTTACCGAAGCCCACACACACGGACCAGTACCTCCTCTTTGACTCCCATCACCCTCTGGAACACAAACTTGGAGTAATTAGGACCCTACACCACCGGGCAGAACATGTTCCCTCTAAGCCTCAGGGAAAAAAGAAGGAACACACACATGTAAAGGAAGCACTGAAAACATGCGGTTATCCTAACTGGGCCTTCATAAAGTCAGCAAAGAGGCACAGAAAAGAAGATCAGACACCAGCGAGGGAGGATAAGAAAGGCAGACGCAACAACGTTGTCATCCCCTATGTAGCCGGTGTATCAGAGAAACTCAGGAGAGTTTTCTCCAAGCACGACATCCCAGTGTACTTCAGACCCAGCAACACACTCAGACACAAACTGGTTCACCCGAAAGACAAAACTCCAAAACACAGACTGAACAACGTGGTGTATGCGGTACAGTGCAGCGAGGAATGCCCAGACCTCTACATTGGAGAGACCAAACAGCCACTTCACAAGCGTATGGCACAACATAGAAGAGCCACCTCCACAGGACAAGACTCAGCAGTCCATCTGCATCTTAAGGATAAAGGTCACTCTTTCGAGGATGCCAATGTTCACATATTGGACAGAGAGGACAGATGGTTTGAAAGAGGAGTGAAAGAGGCCATCTATGTCCACTGTGAGCGACCATCTTTGAACAGAGGCGGTGGTTTACGACACCAACTGTCTGCCATCTATAATCCAGTTTTGAGTTCCCTCCCCAGACGCCTTAACGCCCACTCACATCCTGGGCCATCTGACCTCAGGAATTCACATGACAAGGTGGGGCCAGGTTTCACAATGGGCTCACCCGAAACCCTGGCGGATTAGGTCCCACACCCGCTTTCACACCTTGGCGCATGTGATTAGAGGATCACCAGGGGGTCCTTTGTCCCTCCTTGGGGGGATACTCCCACTGGGTTTAAATCTGGGACTCTCGGCCATTTGACCTTAGAACTGAAGAAGCTTCTCGGATGAGAGGTGAAACGTCTTCAAGCAACTTAAAGAAGTCCAGACGCTTTTCTTTGCAAACTCCTTTGACTACGATGACCTGGATGACTGAGAACCTTCACAGACTTAATACAAACGGCTAACATTGCCCCTTATAAATAGCATAGCTAGGAATTCTCACAACATTACAGTAGATACTTCACTAACTGTTTTCTGAACCACATGCGAGGGCTGCTAAGCTAACGCTAGCATCCGTTAGCATGCTACATTACTCCTTCCCACGCTCAAATTAAATTTATCATTCTGTCCCCTTGACTTTAAAACAGTGATTAGACTACACACTACTTACATTCGAAAAATTAAAATTGCTTACCTCTCTTCCTTGACGAAGTTTTCTCTTACATTTTGTCTATCAACGCTCAAGTGCAGAAGATTCCTGTGACTCCAAATTGAAACGGAGTTAGGTAACAACTAACATACAACATGAAGGGGGTGGACATCTCAATTTTTGCTTCTATATACAATTTAGTGGTTTGTACGTTCATAAAACACAGTCAGTATGATAGGTAAATTTCTTCTTCATTGATTTAAAATAAACTCTTATAGGTGTTATTTCATTTTACCTTATTTGTGACCATTTTTTGTTTTTACAGCTACAGTTTGTAATACCCCCCTCCCCCCATGAACTTGGTATTTCCCAAACTAGCTGTGGAGACACTCTTGCCCAGCATGAGCTTGCAGGATTTAAGGAAGGAGTTGGTTTTGCGTATAGCCAGTGTTGGGGAGTAACGAAATACATGTACCGCCGTTACGTATTTAGAATACAAAATATGAGTAACTGTATTCCGTTACAGTTACCGTTTAAAAAGGTGGTATTCAGAATACAGTTACTTTGTTGAAATAAATGGATTACACGGCGGTACTTTCCTGTTTCATATTGTCGCGGGTCAGGACTGTTTGGGTTTGTTTGACAGCTATGTTCTGTTGTTCCAGGCGGCAGCGTTACGGTTGCCATGGTTACAGGGTGACGCGCTCTCTCTCTGCGTGTTTCCTGGGTGAGAGAGCGCTTTTTTGTTGTTGTTGTTGTGCTAAGCTAATAGGCAGAATGCTACAGGCATGGCCCTAAAGAATGTAGCCTCATGGGCAGTGTAGTCCGTGCCGCAGCGAGAATGGACTACCATACACGTTATGTGTCTGTGAGCGAGGGAGGGAGAGAAAGGAAAAGTCCGAGCTGTCACAGAGCAAAAACGGGAGCTGAAAGCATGAAATATAATAATAACCACTGCAGCCAAGAAGAGTGCCTGACGAGCCCATTTGTAAGTAAGCTATTGTCAAGAGGAGAAATGCTTTACTGCTATTATTTGCTGCTATTTCTGCTGCTATTTTTTATGATCAGTATTATCATTCCATTAATTATTAATAGTGATGTTGCATGCAGATGCATTCAGATGTTCAAATATATTGGTATTATATTAGTCTGTATTACAGGTCCAGTAAGAACCACTTTAAACTGTTGAGTTGAATCTATAACCCGAAATGCTTTTGATTGATTGATTGACTGATTTTATTGATTAGCATACAGAATACAAAATAAAGATTACCAAAAAGCAAAAAAATCATGAGACAAGGCTAATCAAAAGGTATTGGCTGAAGCATTTGCTTATTATGCCAACCCTTTTAACAAAAAATCTTTTGCATGCAGCTCCTGTACACAGGGCTCGAAGCAAAGAATAAAACAAAGCAAAGCAAAAACAAACAAACAAACAAACAAACAAACAAAAATAAATAAATAAATAAATTTCCACCTTAGATAATTACATCAAAGCAAAACAATCAAGAGTTTCAGAATTATTATTTTTGCTCTTTTTCATTCTTGATTAATATATTTTTCTAATACTCTATTTTTAAACATGTTTTTAAATTTATGAATTTATAATCTTAAATGTTTGTATGCAGACTGCATGGTGAAAGAAAAGGCCCCACGTAGAGTAACTCCAAAATGAGACAGGAAGTTACATGTGTTTGAAGTTGCATACTTTGCAAAAGTGAAACTGAAAGCAGAGTCTGAGTGCAAGCTAAGAGCAGGTTATTTTATTATGTATTTATCGCTGATTAAGCTTTAAGTAGTTGTATTAGATTGAAACCATTGTTTTATACATTTTACATATAAGTCAAGATCATTACACACAGGATGGCCTTAGCCTGGTTGCCTAAGTTGAGGTCAACTAAGGTTCAGAGAGCAGACAGACATACACACATACAGACACATAGTTTCAGTTGTGCGGGCCTTGTGTCTAGTGGAAAGGTTACAAGGTGTAGCTGATGAAGTGAAGGGTGAGACAAAGGGCAGCAGAAGCTGACACATACACATTAGGTAGACTCATTTATATAGGTAAGAGTTTAATCATGTTTTGCTATGGCTGCAAAGTGAAGGTGCGTACGTGTTAGTCTGTTCCAGGAAGTACACCAGATGTCCCAGAGATAAGCGACAGCGGAGGCGAGCGTCCGAGGATGGAGACAGGAAGCACCTGGCTTCGACGCGAAGATGATGTTCTGTTTAAAACTGTGTTCAAAGTTAACTGAACGTTTGTGGTTTTGGTGTGACGTATGCTGTATTGAGTCTGCCTGACAACAGAAACCCTATAAAGCCTTTGTCTGGCTATTGTAAGATAGTTCGACGCTGAATCTGCACAGCGTTCGGACTCACACATGTGTAATTCATTAAAATGCCATCTAATTGCACCCGGCTGGATCTGTGGTTATTTTTGGATTTCCCCTCAATATCTGAACCTTAACATTTGGGGGCATCGTCCGGTGAGAGGGGGAATTGTTGGAGGTGTAGACGGAGAGATCCGGGGTCCGTGGTGATTAGACGGGCAGATACGAGTCAGTGGTTGAAAGTGAGTGACAAGCCGGCTTATCCAAAGGTAAGGCACATACCTGTTGAATTTTCCAAAGTGTGCCAGATCAGATTGGACATGACAAATTAAAGTCTACTCACTGAAAATTACTGGTGAATGTCTGTTTTGATTTTGGTGAAGTTTTCATGAGGTTTACCGGTTGAAGTAATGATAATGAAGTATAAGTGACAGTACTGAGTAATGAGAATAAAGGAATGAAAAGAGAAAGCAGTTGGACTGCTAAGTGAACTTAGAGTGATAGGGAATTTGGTCATTGTGTGGATTAAAGTCCCGTTGGTCATTTGGTCTACGTGTGATGGTCATTTTTGTGGGTTAGAGTCCCCTATGTCCACAACGGGAGATCTGCCTCAATCTTAATCCTGTTTTGGGTGTAGATTGTTGTTTCAAATTATTCTAAATTACTTTAGGACGAGGAGTCTGGGACCCTTAAGAAGCGCATAGCCCGGACGTTGCGATCCCTCCTCGATGTGGACGCGCATTGTTGACCTATCGGCGAATAGGGTTAGCTCGGTTTGGCTTGACCGTGGGGTACAGGGCATCCTGAGATAAGCCAGTGGTTGGACCACTTTACCGTTTGGAACGGTATCTGCGCTTTTTTGGCTACGATAAATTTGGTTAGGGCATTAGTAATCGGGCCACCGTCAGGGACGGAATACTGGCTAAAATTGGTCGCAAAAAAGTCTGGGACTTTATCGGTTGGACCGTTAGTATTAAATTTGTCGAAATTATATAGGTTTTAAAAGGCCTAGAAATCTGTGCAGTTGTAATTATAAAGACGTCTCTGTAATATAAAATATGAGATCTATGTGTGAGATCCGTCTCTGTGTCAGCAGTGCACAGCCGGATGTGCACTGATGGTGTGTTCATGTAAATGAGCAGCGGTGACGCGCAGAGAGGGTGGTTTCAGTTTCGAGAGTATTGAGCTTTATAACTATTGTTTGCCAATATTGCTAAATGCCTGTATATGAGAAGCTGTGGTTTTGCTTATTACGAGAGTATAAATACAGTTTGAATATATTAGTGTGGATGTATAGTAATTGACTGAATCTTGATAGATGTATATGTTTTGAGCCATAAAGGCTGGTGTGTTTTATTTTTCAGTTATGTGTGTGTGGTGAGAAGCTGTGAGGATGATGAGAGGTTTCAGTTTTTCTTTTCTTTTTGACTTGCTCTTTCTGATTATGGAAGGCATGTCCAAGATACTCGTATGAAAGCGTATTTTGAGTGATTTTAACCGTGTGAGTGCTGTCAGTATTTGATTTGAGTGACTCTGAATGATTTGTCTGAGTGAGTGAAAAGGGGGGAAGTTTGAGAGAGAAAAGGCAGTGTGTGTGTGAGACGATTCATGTCTGAAAGAGGTTAGAACATTTAAAAGTGTGCATGAAATAAAGGTGTACTGTTTTTAGATTAAGATTTAGTAGAATTAAAGAGGGTCTATAGACTATAAATACAAAGAAAAAACAAAAGAGTTAGATTAGTTTGGAGAAACAGGAAATATGGCTCTGTGTGCCTGGTGTGCGAGAGGAAGTGGTGGTTGTGAGAGGAACTTTGCATGCCCATAAAAGGTAACTGAGTGTGTAAAGAAAGAACACAGAGAGACAGATGAGTTAAACTCGAGGGAGATGAAGCAAACAGAGGTTTTAAGAATAAGAAATGAAAAGAATACTAATTCTATGCTTTAGTGTGTTGATACAGGTGGACTTCTCTCAACATTGAACTTTGAGTAACCGGCAAGAAAGTATAGAGGAACAATTGGGAAAAACAGGCCACTTTTTGGCTGAAATTCTACAGCTTCACCTGTCACTTTGTCCCTAAACTGAGAAGAAGTTCAAAGGACAAGTCAATCGCCTGATGAAGACCGACAGAACATCGTGGACTTGAAGAATTAACAGCAGACAAAAGAAACCGAACCAGTAACACTGACGACACCAGCAGCAGCATGTAAGAAAAGCGAGTAATGCAACATGTACTGTGAATTACAGGCTGGGCAGTTGAACAGTGGGATAAAGAATTGTGGAAGAGCCCTGGACATTGAGTGTCATATTTGCCATGCTTGGAGTAATCTTGGAAGAGAAGACTGAAGAGAAGAATGGAGAAGAAAAAGAGAAGGAACAGACTGCGTTTGCTGGAGCTTTGAAGCCCGAACAGGACACTGTGAATGAAAAAAGGGACCAGTGTCAGGTGAAGCTGGACGAGCTTGACTGCGAGAATATAGGATATAATTGGATTGAAAAATTGAAGCGGGAACTCATGATTGTTTAGTGATGTCCACCATATCACGTTTAAAAGAGGTAAACACGAATAGAAAACACACATGCCCAAATTGTTACATGTGAAATTATTTTTGAAACGGATCAGAAGTGAGATAGTTTGAATCTAAAGCTCAGTGAAAAGATGCATAAATTAAATATGAATATATAGGATGCAATGAAGATGCAGCTTACACTTAATTAAGATGATCACATGACACGCAATGAAGAAAGCAGCTTACACTCAATTAACATGAAATGCAACGAGGAAAACGCTTACATTCATATTCATGACACAAACATGACATAACTGGTATTTGTGACAGGAAAGAGAGAGAAGTGGGTCGTTTAAGCAATGATGATAATAATGAAAATGTCTCAGTTTGTTATTTTCAGGAGTAAAGCAGACTTGGACCAATTCTCCACGGCAGCAGTCGGAAAGAAAGTTAGAGGTTAACATCAATGGATAAGTTAAGGCAAGTTTCTGGTTGAATTGTTCACAGCATGATGTGTCCATGAACCTGAAAAGCAAGCCCTAACTCCTGGCTGAAGACCAGGAGTGCTTTTATTTAAGGTGGGAAATTAAAGTTTGGGTTAGTAATTCGGGAAAAAAGAAAACTGACTGGTTAATTGGAGAATTGGGAAGGTGTCTGGGAGACTGCGAAGCCATAGATGCAAAAATAACACACACAAACAGAAAATGCATTAACCTTACAAAGACAAGCTCATGAAGATTAAGGCATAGAGATTGATTAAACCTTGCTAAGAACACAAGCATACGCAACGAAGATCAGCTTGCTAATTGTATGAGTGAGAGAATGGTGTGAATGTTTAATAAAATAGACTTAAAGCTTGAAGTTGAAGTTGACTCAAAGAAGTTATACGACAGGGGAGTGAGTTATGGAAAAAACAAAAGAAAAGTGATTAAAGTAGTTTTTATAAGAGTGACTTAGGAGTGCTCTCGTACTGAGTGATTAAAACCAGTGATTAGTATAGAAAGAGAATGAAAATAATTCAATAATGTGTTAAGGTTTAAACATGTATTTCTCTTGTCAAGTTGACTTGTTGAGATGAATCACTATGCAAATTAGCTGGAGTGAGTGAGTGACAAAGACACTTCCTGTGTGTCTGTGTCTCGGAGGCTTTCAGTTCAAGAGAGAGCGGTGACTGTGGAGGATCATTTGGTGAAATATATAATGGTAAAGTAACAGGATATTTGATTACGGTGGTCAGGTCTGTTCAGAGGGGCAGATTGGGACAGGAAATTTATAATTTAGGGATGATACGTTGTTGAAATCGGTTTATATCTTATGCTGAATGAAAACATGGCAAAGTGAGGAAGGGAGACATTGTTCAAACAGTCTTTGATCTTTTGATGAGGTCCATGTTGCAGTGAACGGGTGAACTTGGAGATTGTTTCAGATTTTTGAGGCTGTTGTTTCTATTTCGAGAGAGGGTGTTTGATTAAATATGGATGTGTCTGAGAGGGGCCCAAAAATTTTTGTAGTAGTGCACTCAGGAAAAAACCTGTCAGGTGATTTTGTTTTGTACTTTGATGAGCTAATAATCAGCTCTCTTTTTTCATTTTTGTTCTAAGCAGGCCTGGAAGAGAGTGAACGGACGGCGCTGACAAAATTACCGAGTACGAAAATCAGGTGGGCTTTCCAGATCACAATTGGCGGCGGAGGAGTCTACCGGTGGAGACCTGATTGGCGGCGAGTCTCTGTCTGAAAAAGGATTGTAGCGATTCAATCCAGTCAAAAGTATAGAGAACTATTTTCCTAAAAAGGAAAACGAAATAAAACAAATGATTGAGCTCATTTTGCTGATGTGGAGCATTTCATTATTTGCGCAGAAGGCTGTAGTATCAGCAAAAATATCATGTGTGGATGCGTGTGGGTGAATGTGAGTGACTGGACTAAGGTGGGGATGAATAAATGTGGACAAATTTACCATGTGAGGAAAAGAAAGGGGATGCTTTGTTTTGCTTTTGCCATGAGCAGGACAAGTGGGAGACTTAAATCTGGGGATGCTGATTTTGGGTTGTTGATGTTTGCTTTGAGAAAATTTCTTTTTACTGGGGTTAGATTATGGTATTACATTATATTGTTGGGAGAATGCCTAATGCTAAAAGGGGAAACATTGTTTGATGAAACTCAAGTTACCATTAACTGAGGTAACACATGATTAATAACTGTTCTGTTTAAGTTTATTTTTGTCATGATACAGACTGGATCATAGAGGGGGAGTTGAGTATGAAATGTAAAGTATAGGTTTTGTTTCCAGGAAATTCCAAGGATCCAGACTTCGAAGGGAGCAGGAGTTTGAGAAGATTTGACATAATGATTAAACTGATTTTATTCCTTAAGTACAGGTTTTCAGGGCCGGAGCGAAATACCTGAGAGGACGATGGCTGAAGTGTTCTGAGAAATGATATGACTAACCTTTTTTCCCTTTTAATTTGTTAAGCTTGGGTGAAGCATTTTGAGTTTTTTGCCACATGAGATGTGTCAAAAAAGAGAGGGGTTTAAGATTTAATTTGTTTAATTTGAAATGGGTTTAGGATGATTTTAGTGGGGTTGTTTGATAATTTAGAGATGGTAAAATTCTTTAAATTCTTTAAAGAAAGGATTAAAATGAACTGAATTCGGTTTAGAAGATAAATTGCTGGTGTTAATAAGAAGTTGTACACCAAACTTAAAGGGAAACTGTGGGAATAATAATAATGGGGAAGATTAGTGAAGATTTTACGAGTAGAAAATGTGTGATTTTTTTTTTGACTTTTAGAATAAGTTGTTATAATGTAGGCTTTAGAAACAGATAGTAAATAGATTTATTTCTAGGGTAGAGGAGAGCTTTTTATGAGGATGTTAAAAGTGTCACTGACCCGAATGAATAGTATTGAAGATTACATACACAGGAATGATTTCATACACATTGCATTTTGTGCGTATTAAAGAAATGTTGCTCAAGTCAATAACTGAAGGTCAGAAGCGTTGTTCGGCGCGAGGTCCGAGCAATTTATTGTGCAAGATGACAGAGCATTGAAGGCTGCGCACGCTTACAGACATATGGAGTTCATTAGCACACATGACAGTATTGATTCCAGGCAAAAGGCCTGAAATCCATTTAGCATTTAACTGAATAGGAGTGGGCTTGTAACTAAACTGTGTGACATGTAAAATATTGAGATAACACATGCAGCTCTAAATTAGTCTTATTATATAAAATGCAGTTACAGAATAACAAATGCTTGTTGAAGTGACCAAGTTTTTGTTTAAAACAGAAGCAAAAGGGGAGAAAGCTTATATATTTTGGTTAAGTCTGATAAAGTATAAATTAGAGTGTATCATTACATTAAGAGCAGCAAAATGAAATAAAATGATATATTAAAACAGGTTATAACACAGGACATGTGAGTTCTAAAATACAGTTAGAGTTCAGCTTTTAGCTATGATGAAATTTATTTAGGAGCAATTAACTATGTGCTTACACTTAGTGATTAGAGTGGTTGTTTTTTCTTTGATTCTTTAGTAGAATAAGCAGTTATAGTGATTTTCTTGATACATTTTCTTGTGATAGGTGACTTTAGAGGAGAGGCACTTGCAGCAGCGACAGTTTTGTGCACAGGATGTTGATGATCAGATAAGGGAGCAACAGGAAGCACATGCAGAGATGTGAGAGCAGTGCTTTAAGAGTTTTACAAATGCTGAGTGATGTTGATTAAGATATGGAAATAAATGTCGAAAAACCAAATACGTAATTAGGTTCATGTTTTGAGTAATATCAGGTTGAATCAGGTTTGAATAAAGAGAACTAGAGAGGGACCGAGGAAGAACCTAACTTTACCCATGGAGTGTTCTCAAGTGGGAGCGGGCCTTTTATTATTAAGACCACCTAGATGACATGGGGTTGTCTGGTTTGCTAAGTCACAGGATGCCTAGAGAGGGTCAGTGATCCTAATGTCCATGACGTCATGGGTGGACAGGGGAGCAGCTGAATGGGTCGAAGAGTGACACAAGAAAAGGGTGTGGTGACGTCTCTGAAAGAGACGTCAAGAGAGGGAATTGTCAATTTATAATCTTAAATGTTTGTATGCAGACTGCATGGTGAAAGAAAAGGCCCCACGTAGAGTAACTCCAAAATGAGACAGGAAGTTACATGTGTTTGAAGTTGCATGCTTTGCAAAAGTGAAACTGAAAGCAGAGTCTGAGTGCAAGCTAAGAGCAGGTTATTTTATTATGTATTTATCGCTGATTAAGCTTTAAGTAGTTGTATTAGATTGAAACCATTGTTTTATACATTTTACATATAAGTCAAGATCATTACACACAGGATGGCCTTAGCCTGGTTGCCTAAGTTGAGGTCAACTAAGGTTCAGAGAGCAGATGCAAACTCTGTGCACGCACAGACAGACATACACACATACACACACATAGTTTCAGTTGTGCGGGCCTTGTGTCTAGTGGAAAGGTTACAAGGTGTAGCTGATGAAGTGAAGGGTGAGACAAAGGGCAGCAGAAGCTGACACATACACATTAGGTAGACTCATTTATATAGGTAAGAGTTTAATCATGTTTTGCTATGGCTGCAAAGTGGGGGTGCGTACGTGTTAGTCTGTTCCAGGAAGTACACCAGATGTCCCAGAGATAAGCGACAGCGGAGGCGAGCGTCCGAGGATGGAGACAGGAAGCACCTGGCTTCGACGCGAAGATGATGTTCTGTTTAAAACTGTGTTCAAAGTTAACTGAACGTTTGTGGTTTTGGTGTGACGTATGCTGTATTGAGTCTGCCTGACAACAGAAACCCTATAAAGCCTTTGTCTGGCTATTGTAAGATAGTTCGACGCTGAATCTGCACAGCGTTCGGACTCCGCACGTGTGTACATTAAAATGTCGTCTAATTGCACCAGCCCGGATCTGTGCTTATTTTTGGATTCCTCCTCAACATATCTGAACCTTAACACTATTAAGACTCAACTGTACACTGTGTTCGTGTTTTCCTCCGGAAAAAATAAGTTCTGTTGGAGCAGCCTTTCAACGCCTCTCTCTGTCTCTGGCAAGCAAAGTTGACCCAGACAACAAAGTAAAGCTATTTTTCGGCTACCAGCCCGACACGGAACCCACCGTATTAGCCAGAGGTCCCTTTACTACGGTTCGGAGCCGCGGACCTTCAGTAACAGTAATAAATCACAGCAATAGTACATTCACGTAGTTGTAAACAGCATGATAATATATTTTGCCACACACGCTGAGAAGATGAACTTCAAAACGTTTAACTATGCAGAGCACAACATGCATGACCCTGAAACTAACATTGATCCAGATAATTACTTCCACAATAACAATAATAGTACTTGTGAGTACTATACAGATGACCAATTTAATATGAATATTAAAATGGCAAATGCATTGTCGGTCATACATTTCAATAGTAGAAGCCTGTATAAAAAATTTTCTAAAATTACGGAATGTTTAAGTAAGTTAAAAAAGTTTAATATAATTGCAATATCAGAAACATGGCTCGATAATGAGAAAGTTAGTGAAATGGGACTGGAAGGATACGAATTATTTACAATGAACAGGGTGAATAAAAAAGGAGGCGGTGTTGCTTTATATGTAGATAAAGTTTTGAAATGTAGTCTGATTGAATGTATGTCAAGCACCATAGATGACGTAATGGAATGTGTTACTATTGAAATCCATGTTGAAAAAGCTAGCAATATAATTATAAGTTGCATCTATAGGACACCAGGATCATGCCTTGAGACATTCAATGAAAAACTTGCTGCTATGTTTAGCAACCTAAATGATAAAAAGTGCAAATAATTTGTGGTGATTTTAATATAGATTTGCTAAACCCAAACGGACATCAGAAAACAACAGATTTCATCAATACAATGTATAGTAACTGCCTTTTCCCTGTAATTATAAAACCAAGTAGAATAACAATTGATACAGCTACACTGATAGATAATATATTCACAAATAAAATTGACCATGAAATAGTAGGTGGACTTCTTATAACTGATATAAGCGATCATCTTCCTGTTTTGCAATTTTTCAAAATTATTTTGGGATTAAAACTAAAAAAAAGAATCAAACATTTGATATGATACGACATAGAACAACAAGAGCCATTGCTGCCCTCCAGGTGGACTTAAAGGAACACAACTGGAATGAGGTTTTTGCAAATGAAGATTCAAGTAGTGCATATGATGCATTCCTATCAACTGTAATTTCACTATATGAAAAACATTGTCCTTTAATGAAAATCACTAGAAAGCATCACAGATCAAATAAGCCATGGATCACAAAGGGGATAGAAGATGCATGTAAAATGAAAAATAATCTATATAAGAGATTCATAAAACTGAGGACAAAAGATGCTGAAATAAAGTACAAGTTATATAAAAATAGATTAGTAAATATTATAAGAACAAGTAAGAAAGACTATTACCACACATTATTGGAGCAAAATAGAAGTAACACACAAGAAACATGGAGGATATTAAATAGCATAATCAAAAGGGCTCAAAAATAAGAATTATCCAGACTATTTTAAAAAGATAAAGATATTGTGCTTGATAAAACTAAAGACATTGTAAATGAATTTAATGATTTCTTTGTAAATGTTGGCTTTAATTTAGCAAAAGAAATTCCAGAGTCAAGAAATAATAACGACCTAAATAAACATATTACTCAGAATGTGTCCTCCATGTTTATTGGTGCTGTAACTCATAGAGAAATAATTAACATTGTGAAGACATTTAAAAATAAAAAGTCCACTGACTGTTTTGGTATTGACATGATGTTAGTTAAAAGTATTATAGAATATATAGTGCAACCTTTCGCATACATTTGTAATCTGTCCTTTCGAACTGGTGTGTTTCCCTCACAAATGAAAATAGCAAAAGTTATTCCAATCCATAAAAATGGAGAGAGATGTCAGTTTACCAATTACAGGCCAATATCACTACTCCCACAGTTCTCAAAAATTTTAGAAAAGTTATTTGTTAATAGACTTGATAAATATATAGAGAAGCATAATCTCCTAAGTGATAACCAATATGGCTTTAGAATGAAAAGGTCCACTTCGATGGCAGTGATGGAACTTGTAGAAGGGATATCTAATGCAATAGATAATAAGGAATATACTGTTGGTGTTTTTATAGACTTACAAAAGGCGTTTGATACAATTGACCATTCTATATTAATGAATAAACTAGAGAGATATGGCATAAGAGGGATAGCATATAAGTGGATGAAAAGTTACCTGGATGACAGATATCAATATGTTGAAATCTAAATGTAAAATCTAATCAGTTGAAGGTATCTTGTGGTGTTCCTCAGGGCTCTGTGCTGGGCCCTAAATTATTCATATTATATATAAATGACATATGTAGTGTTTCCAAACTGTTAAAATGTGTATTGTTTGCTGATGATACCACTCTGTATTGCTCAGGTAAAGACCTAGAACAGCTTCTGACTACAGCGGAAAAGGAGTTAAATATATTAAAAAACTGGTTTGATGTAAATAAGTTATCGTTAAATATAAAGAAAACAAAATTGATTATTTTTGGCACTAGACAAATGAAAAATGTATCTAAAATCAGGGTTAATGGAATTGAAATTGAAAGAGTGTACGAAAATAAATTTCTTGGAGTGATAATTGATGATAAGCTTAGCTGGAAGTCTCATATAAATCATGTGACAACAAAAATGTCAAAGACCATTGCTATTCTCCACAAAACAAAGCATGTCCTGAACAAAAAATCATTATACACACTTTATTGTTCTCTGTTGCTTCCATATATGACTTATTGTCTGGAGATATGGGGTAATGCATATAAAACAAATACTCTTCCTATTTTCAAGTTACAAAAAGAGCTATAAGAATTATAAATCAATCAAACTATATAGAACCAACTAACATTTTGTTTATTAATCTGAATACCCTAAAATTTTATGATTTAGTCGAATATAAAATGGCACAGATAATGTATAAAGCACAAAATAACTTGCTTTGCTGCAGTATTCAGAAGCTGTTTAAAGTCAGAGAGAGTCAATATGACTTAAGGGGAACAGATGTCTTTAAAACAAACAAGATAAGGACAAACATAAAGCAAAGATGTGTTTCTGTTAGAGGAGTTAACCTGTGGAATAGTTATGACAGTGATTTAAAAAGGTGTAGTTCATTTTCCTTGTTTAAAAACATGTTTAAAAATAGAGTATTAGAAAAATATATTAATCAAGAATGAAAAAGAGCAAAAATAATAATTCTGAAACTCTTGATTGTTTTGCTTTGATGTAATTATCTAAGGTGGAAATTTATTTTTGTTTGTTTGTTTGTTTGTTTGTTTGTTTGTTTTTGCTTTGCTTTGTTTTATTCTTTGCTTCGAGCCCTGTGTACAGGAGCTGCATGCAAAAGATTTTTTGTTAAAAGGGTTGGCATAATAAGCAAATGCTTCAGCCAATACCTTTTGATTAGCCTTGTCTCATGATTTTTTTGCTTTTTGGTAATCTTTATTTTGTATTCTGTATGCTAATCAATAAAATCAGTCAATCAAAAAGTAATCCAAAGTATTCAGAATACGTTACTCTCATTGAGTAACGTAACGGAATACGTTACAGAATTCATTTTGGGGCATGTATTCAGTATTCTGTAATGGAATACATTTTAAAAGTAACCTTCCCAACACTGCGTATAGCAAATGTCGTCATTGTGAGTGTACTTTTGATGAAATGCAAGAAAATTTCAATGAACATAGTTTCACCAGACGGACATTGGACGGACACATTAGGCAGTGCATTGAAATAGAAAGGGCAACTACTGAATTTTTGAAATCCTCGCTCAAAACAACTTTTGGCATAAATAGACAAAGCAAATTAGTTGATTTCCCAGGTTTTAATCTCATAGAGCAGATGCCACAGGATATTATGCATGTAATTCTTGAAGGAGTGTGTGTGTTGAAATACCTTGTTTTATCTGGAAATTTAGAATTGGACTTGTTTAATTCTGCCATGCAGAACTTTCCTTTTTCATCAGCGGACATACGTGACAAGCCTTCACCAATTAGTATTGCTACTTTAGCTTCAAGTGACAACAGACTCAAACAATCCTCTGGACAAATGCTTATATTGATCAAGATTTTGCCATTCTTATTGTACAGTGTTGTAGAGAAAAATCCCTTTATCCAGTTTATTTTGGATTTAATTGAAATTGTTAAAATACTTTTTGCCCCAGTTGTGTCTTTACAAACTGTGTCCAAACTAAAAAAAATGATAGAAGATCATCTTAAACAATTCAGGCAACTGTTCCCAGAAAAAAATGTAATCCCAAAGCAACATTACATGCTACATCTTCCCTCTCAAATTATTGCCCTGGGACCTGTAATACGTCATATGTGCATGAGATTCGAGTCTAAACACAGTTTTTTTAAACAATGGTCATCCAAATTAAACTTTAAGAATGTGTGCAAGTCTCTTGTAAACCACAATCAGCTGCTGGAGTGTTGCCAAAGTGAAGCAGGAACTGAGCATCCGATATTTGTAAATGAGAAAGAACTAGGTCCTATATCAGAGGTTGCTAATATGGACCATTTGCAATCAAAGGTTGTAGATTTTTGGGGGATTGAAGATGCTATACATCATGCCGTTAGAGTAAAGTGGCTTATTTTACATGGAAACAAATACATCTGTGACAGGTCTCTTATACTCATTTCAGCAAATGGTTTAAACCCTATCTTTGGACTTGTAAAAAACATTTTTATTGTTAATAGTGTACTTTATTGTTTTGAATACCAGGTGTATGAAACCTTGGGTTTCAACAAAGACTTTCTTGCCTATGAAATTGCAATTCCCAACCTTGCCCAAGCACCTGAACTGACTGATGTTGAAAACCTACTTGATTTTACGTCATATTACCCAGTCAATTTCAGAAACAGTGTCTATGTTATGACAAAATATAACCTTGAAGATGTCCTTTCTTTAAAAACCTGAAATAAATACCTTCCAATGAGTGACTTTCTTATTTCAAGGAAAAAGGTGAATGTTTCTTATTTTGAGATAATTTTTGTTTTACACTCTATCTAAAAGCTATTTTTGCTTGAAATAAATGTAAAATGGTTCATTTTTAGATATACAGACTAAATAAGAAAAAAAGTAATATATACTTGAAACAAGTTTAATCATCTAACACATGAGACTGGAAACTAGCTTGTAATGTTCAAAACAAGATGGACAAGATAATCTGGCTAAATTTAAGACAATAAATCTTGTCAAGCTACAAGGAATTTGCAGTGCGGTCGGCCTCCAGAACTGAACTGTTTTGGCCTCCTGCGCTGTCGGCCTCCGGGTCGGCCCCCTGAACTCTTTGTTGGGTCTGTTTTTCTTGACATCTGGGTTTTTGGTTTGTTTTTGGGCCCTGTCCCTCTGTCCTGGACCCCCGCCGCCCGCCCTGGTCGGGTTGTTTTCTGTTTATTTGGGCGTTTTTGTGTTCCTGTTGGGCTGTCTGGAGCCTGCCCTTGAGGGGGGGGGGTACTGTCACGGTTCTGGGTCATTTTGACCCAGCTTCTTCAGTTCTTTATATTTTGGTATGTTTCTATAGTGTTGTTTATTGTTCTAGATTAAGTGCAGCGTCTTCTGCCTCCTTGTAAGTTGTTTCTGGTTTCCTGTTTTACTTTGGAGGTTCGTGTCTGGTGTCAGTGTATTCTGTTTGCTATTCCCCTGTCTCGTCAGCTGTGATTTCTCCGAGGTGTGTTCCCCTCCTGTGCCTCATCCCTTGATTACTGCCATGTGTATATTAGCCCTGTGTTACCTTTGTTCTCTGTCGTATCGTTGATGTCTACTATGTGTTAATAGACCTCTCTGCATCGAATCATATCTGTTATTAATCTCTGTCTCTCTTCCACAGCATGTCTTTCATCCTGTTTTCCTTCTTTCACCCCAACCGTCGCAGCAGATGGCCGCCCTCCCTGAGCCTGGTTCTGCCGGAGGTTTCTTCCTGTTAAAAGGGAGTTTTTCCTTCCCACTGTCGCCAAAGTGCTTGCTCATAGGGGGTCATATGATTGTTGGGCTTTTCTCTGTATTTATTATTGTGCTATCTACTGTACAATATAAAGCGCCTTGAGGCAACTTTTGTTGTGATTTGGCGCTATATAAATAAAATTGAATTGAATTGAATTGAATTGAATTGAATTACTCACCTTCAGTCTGCACTCTGTTTTCCGTCCGTGTGTATCTGCCTATTAGCTTGTATTTCTCCTAGTTTAGTTTGGTCCACTGTTTACCGGCAACCTGCTAATAAAGCGGTACTTTGAGCTCTACCTCGTCTCACTGAAACCTGCATTTTGGGTCCTCCTCTCCTTGCCTGCCGGTACGCGAACATGACAAGAGCTGAGGTTTTCACTGATTTTGTACGTGGATGACATTGAGTTAACCAATCCTTTAGGCACAGCTAGAAAGATCTACAAACTTACTGCAGTTTATTGGTTACTTGCCAATCGGTGTTCTCTAATTTTTGCTATATAACTTTGTACTGTCCACTTTCTGATGTAACAAAACAAATTTCCCATGTGTGGGACTAATAAAAGGTTATTTTATCTTATCTACAAAGTCAGTACAGGTCCAGCCTACATGTTAAACAACTAGCTTTGCTGTTCAAAGTGTCTGACCTTCAGAAGTATGGTTATGAAAGTGGTCTTTCCCCTTTGTTGAAAGATTTGCAAACTCTGGAGCAGGAGGGCCTCTTCATAGAAACCCTTGGTGAGCCAATGAAGGGTTCTGTGCTCCATGTAGCAGCTGATAATTTGGCTGCTCATGGTCTTGCGGGCTTTGTCCAGTCTTTCAGAGCACATCTGTCACAGCTGGGGCAGCAGTCGTGTGATATATAAGAAGAGGACCCAAGTTGCAGACAGCGGCGGTGATGCGAGTGCATTTTATTTACAGTGTGGCAAGTGGCAAACAGAAAATGTGAAACAAGTTAGACATAACCTAAACTGGGAAAACTAGAAACCGAAACCCGAAATCATAATATACAGAGTCACACGGGATGAGGAGCAGAGAGACGCTGAGAACAGCAGATTACACAGAATAACACAGACGAGCCCACAAGGAGCAGAGGTAGACACACACTATAAATGCACACAAGGCAATGAGGGAATGACACAGTAGAGGGGAACACAGATTAACCTAATTTGACACGAAAAAAAACACAGACCTTCAAAGTAAAACAGGAAATTCAGTAACCATTTTACAACACTAACTTAAGGACATGAACCAAGCACAGAAGGGAGAACATTAAACATTAAACACCAGAACTAAACCCTAAGAACTAAAAATAAGGATGAAATCAAAACACAAGGTGATACCAAAATGAAACACAAAGCGCTGGGTCTAACGACCCAGGGCCATGACAAAATAATTTTTTGAGAACCTGTTGTTGCACTCCAGATCAGATGCAGACCACTGAAGTTTCTGAAGGCGAATTCACCATGAGAACAATGGAGTCTCATGATCTTCTTGTGGAAGAAACTGTACAAGAAGATAATTTCAACCATGTTGGTGTTAGAGATGATTGTCCCCTTAGAAAAGCACTGCAGCACTTTCATCCCATCACTGGTTTCCCACCAGATGTACTGCATAATCTTTTTGAAGGGATTGTGCCTGTGGAGTTGATTCTGGGCATTGGAGAACTGATTCGGTGAAAATATTTTTCTTTGGAATATCTAAATACAAAACTCCACACATTTCCATACCAGCACTCAGACAGATTTGATAAACCCCAACCGATTGTGAAAGAACAACTCTGCAGCAGAGACATTGAGCTGTTAGCCGTTAGCATGCGCCCATACTACCTGCCCCGGGAATTCTCGCATGTTATCGCGATAACAGCATATGTCCCCCCCTCGGCCAACGCGGATGCAGCCTGTGACTCTCTCCACTCAGTGGTCAGCAGACTGCAAACACAATCTCCGAGAGCCCTTCTCATAATATCAGGGGACTTTAATCATGCCTCACTGGACTCCACACTGCCCACCTTCACCCAGTATGTGACCTGCCCAACCAGAGACAATAAAAGACTGGACTTACTGTACGCCAATACAGAAGAGGCATACAGTTCATCACCTCTCCCTCCCCTGGGCAGATCTGATCATAACCTGGTGCACCTTGTCCCTGTGTATGAGCCCTTAGTGCGCATGGAGCCACCAGCCACCCTCACAGTGCAGAGATGGTCGGAGGAGAGTGAGGAGGCTCTTAAGGATTGTTTTGAGTCCACTGTGTGGGAGGTGATCTGTGACGACCACGGAGAGGACATCGACAGCCTTACTACATGCATTACTGACTATATTAATTTCTGTGTGGATAACACCGTACCTACCAGGACTGTGCGGTGTTTCTCCAACAACAAACCTTGGATTACCCCAGAAATTAAAGCTGTCCTCAAGCAGAAGAGGAGGGCCTTCAAATCCAAAGACAAAGAGGAGTTGAAAAGGGTGCAGAGAGAGTTGAGGGGACTGATAAGGAATGGGAAGGACAGCTACAGGCAGAAGACGGAGAACAAGCTTCAGCAAAACAACATTGGTGAAGTCTGGAGAGGCCTCTCTGGCGGGGGGGGATGAGGTGGGCAAATGAACTGAATCATTTCTTCAACAGATTTGATTCAGCCATGAGGCAGTCTCCAACATCGGCTGCAGACTCACCCACCCCCACTGCTGCTGTTCCACCTCTGACACCTCAGACACTTCACACCTCCTCTACTCACCCTGCTCACTCCTCCCCACCCCCAACAACAGCATCCAATACACACTCAACACAAGGCTCTAGCCTGTCTCTCTCAACCACCCAGGTTAGGAGGGAACTGAGGAGGATTAAAGCCAAGAAGGCAGCGGGTCCAGATGGCATCAGCTCGAGGGTCGTCAGGTCCTGCACGGACCAACTGTGCGGGGTGATCGAGCACCTCTTCAAACTGAGCCTGAGGCTGGGAAGAGTCCCACCGCTCTGGAAAACCTCCTGTGTTGTACCAGTGCCAAAGACTTCACGCCCCAAGGACCTCAACAGCTACAGGCCGGGGGCTCTGACATCCCACCTGATGATGACCCTGGAGCGATTGGTCCTGGCTCAGCTTCGGCGCCTTGTGAGCTCATCATTGGACCCACTTTAGTTTGCCTACCAGCCTGGCATTGGAGCAGATGATGCCGTCATTCACCTCCTACATCGTTCCCTTGGTCACCTGGAGACCGCTTGGAGCACTGTGAGAATCATGTTCTTTGATTTCTCCAGTGCCTTCAACACTATTCTTCCCTCGGTTCTGAAGGACAAGCTGGAGAACTCTGGAGTGGACCATCACCTCACTACCTGGATTTTGGACTACCTCACCGACCGACCACAGTATGTGAGGACTCAGGGCTGTGTGTCGGACAGGGTCGTCTGCAGTACGGGGGCCCCACAGGGAACGGTTCTGGCTCCGTTCCTCTTCACCATCTACACTGCAGGACTCAGGACTTTGTGGACTGTTGCCAGCTGAACTACCTCCAGATCAATGCCAGTAAAACCAAGGAGCTGGTGGTAGACTTCCGCAGGCACAAACATCCTCCACTGCAACCACTGAACATCCAAGGTATGGACATCGAGGCTTTGGACAGCTACAGGTACCTTGGTGTTCATCTGAACAACAGACTGGACTGGACTCATAATTCAGACGCCCTCTACAGGAAAGGTCAGAGCAGGTTGTACCTGCTGCGGAGACTCAGGTCGTTTGGAGTGGAGGGCCCACTCCTGAAGACCTTCTATGACTCTGTGGTGGCCTCAGCCATCTTTTATGGTGTGGTCTGCTGGGGTGGCAGCATGTCTGCTGGGGACAGGAAGAGACTGAACAGGCTGATCCGAAGGGCCAGCTCTGTTCTAGGATGCCCTCTGGACCAATGTTCCCTCTAAGCTGCGCACGTGCGCAATTGCGCACTGCTGGCACGGTCTCTGCGCACAGAAAATCTGCATTGCGCACAAAAAAAAATCTAACCTGAACTGAAATTAAAATTAATACTTTAACAATTCTGTTTTGCAGTGTTAGTCAGTAAGTGACTGGCTGCTTATCCCATAGTCCAGCCAATAATTCGTATAGGCAGCCAATCAACGTTGTTGACAGGCTATGACAGCGTCCTTATGTACCGACACCGGTGTTTTAGCTAGCAAAGCGGCGTGGTTGATGTGGAGTGAAGCCACGTTAAGACAACGTGTACAACCATTGGAGATGTGAGAAGGACAGACGAACAATTGACGGGAAAAGTGTGGACTTTATACCAGTTTTTAAATTGTGTTGATAGGCCACGTAAAACCAGAGTTATGATAAAAATATCTGCAATGTTTGGTTTTCTTCCTGAATACTATCGTTGTTTATATTTACTGCGGGAAGAAACAGTAAAAACGGCGTTTTATAAGAAAAAAGGCTCGAAAGCAAAAACAACCCCCCACCCTCCTCTCTCTTTCCTATTCGTCCAAAAAAGTACCATGTCGACCAATCAAAAAATGGCATGGCAACGTGGCATCTAGTTGTTAAGAAATGGGGGGAACTTTTCGGAGTGACGGCGGTGTTTTGAGATGTGAGAGATTTGCCACGTTTAGTGCAAATCTTGTGTAGTTAGTGTGTAGTTAGTGTGTAGTTAGTGTGTAGTGTAGTCAATAGTTTTGTTGTGTGTGTCAGAACAATGAGGCGACTGCTGAATGTTACAGGTGTTACAGCAGTGATACATCTCCTGTTGTCAGGCCTGCAGGTATCAGGCTGTTGTTCTCCTTTACCTCATAGTGGACAGAAATTATTTTTTGGAGTGGCGCAAATAATTTGTGTGGCATCAAATTTGATGCAGAACAGCTGATTGTTCTATAAATAGTTTGAAATGTTTATTTAAAAATGCATTGGCTGCATTTGAAAAAAATAGCTGCAAAAAACTTTGTTGTTTCCCAAACTGAGTTACTTTTTTGAGGAGTAACAATATAATTAATTGCCCAGCATTGGTCATTATATACTATATTTTGCAGACAGAGTTACAGGACTCGCTCCCAGACCACAGACTCATAATACAAGTCAGAGCTTTATAAAAAAGAAAAGAAAAAAAAAGTTGTGTTTTCAAAATTGAAGTTCAAGTTATTTTTACTTCCAATAGTGTTAACATACTACACAGGCTAATGGCTAGATTTATTTTTACATTTTCATTGTAAGTGGGCTAAAGCAGTTTAAAAGTAGTCTAACATAAATGTAAATGCTGTAATTTGATTATTTTAATAAACCATGTAACTTGGATGGATTAGATGCTGGCGTGACCACAGTGCACACGTCTGATGTCGCTCACAGTGGTCCAAGGGATCACTCAGGGAGTTTGTGTGTTCGCTCAGACACGTGAAAAATTAGAGGGAACATTGCTCTGGACCCAGTGGAGGTGGTGAGTGACAGGAGAATGGCGGCTAAGCTGTCATCACTGTTGGACAACATCTCCCACCCCATGCAGGAGACTCTGACAGCACTGAGTAGCTCCTTCAGTGGGAGACTGCGGCACCCACGGTGTGGGACGGAGAGATTTCGCAGGTCTTTCCTCCCCACTGCTGTCAGATTCAACAAAGACTTTAACTGATCAAACGCACACATCCACAAATGTGCAATAACACTAATGTGCAATAATCTTTTCTGGCATCGCTGTATTTTTACTCAGTTGTATATAGCATTTGTATTCTATTTTTATCTTATTGTATATTTTATTCTATTTTATTCTACTGTATATAGTATTTTATTTTATTCTATTTTGTATAATTGTGTACTGTATTTATTCTTATTGTATTCTAATTTTTGCTTCATAACTTTTGCACTGTCCACTTCCTGCTGTGACAAAACAAATTTCCCACATGTGGGACTAATAAAGGTTATCTTATCTTATCCCCCAAAAATTTGCATCCAAGCTAAGCATTGGGGGACATTGGCATGAAAACTCCACCTTGTTGAGATTAATACCACTTATGGTGGGAAGTAAAGTCCCTGAGGAAGATGAAGTATGGGCTACAATGATGGATCTCAAATAAGTTGTACAGCTTGTATTTTCTCTGTCTTTCACAGAAGAATCTATTCAGTATCTGCAAACCAAAATGAAGGAGCATAGACAAGGACTTAAAACAGTGTTTCCTGATTTTAAGCTGAACCCCAAGCATCACTACATTGAGCACTATCCTGAGCAAACAAAGCGCTTTGGTCCTTTGATTAACCTGTGGACCATGAAATTTGAGGGAAAACACTGTTTCTTTCTCAAAGGAGTGATTCAGGATACAAAGAATTTCAAGAATGTTTTGAAAAGCACAAGCTTCAAGTGTGACCGGTGTCCAAATTGCATCTTTGTCTCAAGTAGGAAAAGATTTTATCAAGACTAAGACAGCCACAACATATACACCACTCATAAAGTGTCCCTAAATGGAATGGAGTATGCAAATGGAATGTTTGTTTCTGCAGGCCAGACTGGAGGACTTCCAACATTAAGCAGGATTGAGTATCTCCTGCTTGTAAACAATTCCATTTCCTTGTTTTGCAGGAATTTGGAATGTTGCTGAGCATTGGAGGTCATTTGAGCTGACATTAACACAGTTTTTCGGTGTATCAGCTGCCGGAACTAAATGATACAGTAAGTCTGACAGCATATACGGTTGATGGACATCTGTTGTTGACAAACAAAAAAGGTTCATTTTGATCAGACACTTGCAAGATTAATATTGCTTTTGTAATAAGCCAAATAGATCAGGGTGAAAATAAGAACAACTACTACTCTCTTCTCCTTTGTAGGGAATGTCTGCTCAATTCCCTTTGGGTCTTCATATGATAAGCTAAACTTTGACCGGCAGCTTTGTTCACTTCTAGATATTGAGAAGCTTCCACAGAAAGCTGTTATAAAAGTTTTTAGAATAGAGAGTGATGATAGTTCAGTAGCTTTAGATGACACAATAATACTACCATTTACCATGGCTCCGGACAGGGTTGAAAGATGGCCTCAGGATTTCCCAATTCCTACATTTCCCTATGAGGTAGAACTCATATTTGGTGAGAGTGATGTTGCTTATGAGAGAACAGGAAAGAGTCTCAAGTTGTCTAGGGCAGCGGTCCCCAACCTTTTTTGCACCACAGACCGGTTTATGTCCGACAATATTTTCACGGACCGGCCTTTAAGGTGTCGCAGAAAAATACAACAAAATAAAACCAGTACCGGTACCAAAAAAAGAAGATTTATTCATAACACATGGAAAAAGACCCAGTGAAACCGAGTTAACGATAAAAATCAATAAAAAAATAATAATTAAAAACCCGATAAAACCCTTGAAAACCATACATTTCACACCCGAGCCTCAACTCTCGGGGCCAGGTACCAAACGACTCATGGACTGATACCTGGGTTCTAGGGGACAAGAGCATGACATTCTTGAAACTCTTGCAGCTAAAATGCATAGTTTCAAAGCATACCCCAGTGATTGGGACGCATCAGTGGTAGGTGAAGCTCTTGTCACTAAGCATCCTTGTCTAAAGGAGCCTGGATTACAGACAGGTTGGCATGGGTGGAAAAATAGCCTAAAGTTTAAGATGGGGAACTACCGTGCTAAATTGAGTGGGTTTGATTTTGACCCAGGTGTCGTCCACATATCTGTACCAGTGGCTAGGTACTCTCCCTTTAAAAGAGCCAATGTTCACATTTTGGACAGAGAAGACAGATGGTTTAAAAGAGGAGTGAAAGAAGCTATCAATATCCACTGTGAACAACCAACTTTGAACAGAGGCGGTGGTTTACGACACCAACTGTCTGCCAACTATATTCAAGTTCTGAGATCCCTTCCCAGACACCTTAACACCCACTCATATCCTGGGCCATCTGACCTCAGGAAATCATATGTTAGGTTAGGTTTCACAATGAGCTTACCCAAAACCTTGGCTGATTGTGACCAACACCCATGTTTACACCTTGGCTCATGTGATTAGTACGGTGGCCCTGAAGTGCAAATCACACCAACAAATTACTAAACACAACAACAAAATTGAGAAACACAAAAACAAATGGAGAATCACAAAACAAAATTGAGAAGCACAAAAACAAAACTGAGAATCACAAAATCAAATTAAGAAGCACAAAAACAAAACTGAAAATCACAAAATCAAATTAAGAAGCACAAAAACAAAACTGAGAAGCACAAAAACAAAACTGAGAATCACAAAATCAAATTAAGAAGCACAAAAACAAAATTGAGAAGCACAAAAACAAAACTGAGAATCACAAAATCAAATTAAGAAGCACAAAAACAAAATTGAGAAGCACAAAAACAAAACTGAAAATCACAAAATCAAATTAAGAAGCACAAAAACAAAAGAAGAATCACAAAAACAAATTGAGAAGCACAATTACATTAAGAAAACCGGAAAGGGTAGGTACCAGTCGGCAACAGGAGACATCACTGATTGGATGTCCGCGCTGTTCGTCTTTGGAACCGGAAGTTACTCTGCCTGTAGCGCATTTCGTTTGAAGAAGAACGGCGGAATGTTTTGTCCTAGCTGTGGGAAAAAGCTGGTTGAGGAGTCACCGAACTTTTGCAGCGGCTGTGGCGAGAGGCTTTATCACGCATCTTGCATCGGAGACACTTCACTCCCATTGACAGTGTTGGGGAGTAACGGAATACATGTACCGCCGTTACGTATTTAGAATACAAAATATGAGTAACTGTATTCCGTTACAGTTACCGTTTTAAAAGGTGGTATTCAGAATACAGTTACTTTGTTGAAATAAATGGATTACACGGCGGTACTTCCCTGTTTCATATTATCGCGGGTCAGGACTGTTTGGGTTTGTTTGACAGCTATGTTCTGTTGTTCCAGGCGGCAGCGTTACGGTTGCCATGGTTACAGGGTGACGCTCTCTCTCTGCGTGTTTCCTGGGTGAGAGAGCGCTTTTTTGTTGTTGTTGTTGTGCTAAGCTAATAGGCAGAGTGCTACATGTATAGCCCTAAAGAATGTAGGATCATGGGCAGTGTAGTCCGTGCCGCAGCGAGAATGGACTGCCATACCCGTTATGTGTCTGTGAGCGAGGGAGGGAGAGAAAGGAAAAGTCCGAGTTGTCACGGAGCAAAAACGGGAGCTGGAAGCATGTAAATATAATAATAACCACTGCAGCCAAGAAGAGTGCCTGACGAGCCCAGCTGTAAGTAAGCTATTAAGACTCGACTGTACGCTGTGTTCGTGTTTTCCTCCAGAAAAAAATAAGTTCCGTTGGAGCAGCCTTTCAACGCCTCTCTCTGTCTCTCGCTAGCAAAGTGACCCAGACAACAAAGTAAAGCTATTTTTCGGCTACCAGCCCGACACGGAACCCACCGTATTAGCCAGAGGTCCCTTTACTACGGTTCGGAGTCATGGACCTTCAGTAACAGTAATAAATCACAGCAATAGTACATTCACGTAGTTGTAAACAGCATGATAATATATTAAGTAATCCAAAGTATTCAGAATACGTTACTCTCATTGAGTAACGTAACGGAATACGTTACAGAATACATTTTGGGGCATGTATTCGGTATTCTGTAGTGGAATACATTTTAAAAGTAACCTTCCCAACACTGCCCATTGAGTAAGTTAATAAGCATAATAAAATGTTTGTTATTTATTGATTTATTAGCCTAGCGTTAGCTGTTTCCAGACCATAGCAGACCAGAGGGCTGTTCCACTAAGCGAGCTCAGAAAATCGAGGCTCATTTGAAAATGCACGCAGCTGTCAAAATGACTGCTCAAGACCTTTCTAGTAGTGAAGGTTTGAGGGCAGTTCTAGTGTTAACAAACCTCGCAGCTAAGGTGCCACGGACCAGACTTGTCCACAAGCATATTGCATAATGAATGAGCAGAAAGACTGCAGGTTAGCCTCGTTCCTGGAACCGAATTTGGGGCAATCGAGCCTGGATTTTCAGAGTGAGCCTGGCTTTTGGGATTAGCTTGCTTCGTGGAACAGTCCTCTGAGCATTTCCACAACTGAAACGATAATAAATTAGTTCATTTATTATGTTTGGTTAACTTTAGTAACTAACACTATTATGTGTCTATACATTAAAACTTACTGGTGTAGAATTGTATTGGTCAATAGTATCAGTTACATTGTCATTCCTTGGTAGAAATTTTCTAGTGAGATTATTCAGTGTTGTCCTTATTTGCGTGTTGTGTGGACAATGGAATGTCACATGAATGAATGTCTTTAATGTGTGACATTGTAGTACATTTTTCCTTTGTTTCCCTTTAGCATCACAGACTACCTCAAACTGCCCGACTCCAACCTTCAGCACCTTCTTAGAATACAGAAAAAGAAAAATGAAGAGAGGCAAAAGTTTTCTGAAGGAGGAAGGGCTTAAAGAAAAAGGAAAAAAAGAAAGGTTCAGGTAGTTTGGCTAGCTCTGTCTGAAAACAAGTTGAGGTTAATTTTCTAATGACATTCTTTTGTTATTCCTTAGGGAGTTGTGTAAAAATGTTCAGTGTAGTAAAGCTATCCAGAATAAGAACAATTGTTTACGAGTAATTGTACATTTAGGGTTGTCAGGAAGATCCTCTTTTGCAGTTAATAAATATTCAAGTTTGAATAGATCTGCTTAGAGTCATATTAGTATCTACTTGGCCCATTGTTCATGTCTTTTTCTTACAGATAAATGTCGGCTTGATGACCATTAAAAAGGGTGGTTTGAAGCCATACCGTGGAAAAACTATTTTCCTAACAACAGACCCTGACGCTACTGCCACAAGTCTGCTCAATCAAGCTGTTAAAAAATGAAGGACTTTAACAAAAATCTAAAAGATGGACCTTTCCTTCTTCTGTATCCGGATGGCACTGAGGTCATTACTGTCCCTGGAACACAAAGACCATTTACACTTGAGGCTTATAAGGCTGAAGTTGGCAAGCCTTATCAAAGAATCACTGTTTTCATCTGCTTGAAGAGTGACTTTGAAGATGGTAAGCTGCTAATGTTTGTTTGGATTTTGACACACATTCCCTTAGTTTCAACAACTGCTAATTTTGAAATTGTGAAATGATAACATTACGCATAAAGCACCCAAGTCAATAGCATACCTACATTAAAATGGTGAATGGCCTGTATTTGATATAGCACCTTCTAGGGTTCTACAACCCCCAAGACACTTCACAACAAAACCAGTCATTCACCCACACACATTCACACACTGCTGGTGATTAGCTACAATGTGGACACAACTGTCCTGGGACTCACTGACTGAAGCAAGGCTGCTGTACACAGATGCCACCTATCCCTCCCACTACCACCACCTGGCATGGAGGGTGAAGTGTCTTGCCCAAGGACACAACGACTGTGACAGACTGAGCAGGGCTCAAACCTTCAACCTTTTGATTACAGGGCGGGCTTTTAACTCCTCTGCCACCATTGCTCCCTAAATTAGCTTGTATATGTTATGTTTCTTCCTGGAAACATGAAATTCAGCCATTTTGGATCTACTGAGTCATGAGTTTTCAATGCTAACTTTATGCCTTTCGTATTAATCTATTATTGATGATCAAATAAAGTTTCATACATTAGTATGAATTTAGTTAGCTTAGCTTGATTTGTTTTCATGTTTTGTAGTTGGAGAAAACTCAGACTTGTCTGACTCTGACCCAGAGATTGTTATTAAAAGGCCCTCTGAGTTTGATCTTGCTGATACACTGGTAAGTACAATTTAAAATTTTTTATAGAGTTTTCTTGTTGTTTAGCCACCACCATTTGCCTCAGTTCAGTAAAACAGTTAATAGTTATATGTGAAATACATTTTTTGTGTGTGTGTGTGCGTGCTCGCGTGCGTGTGTTTGTTTGTTTGTTTGTTTGTTTCAGCCATGGGAACTTCAACATGAAAGCAGTCCTTTACAGAAAGCGGCAGAATATGAGTAAGTGATATTTGAAGAACATGTAATCTTTTACTGTTTTTTGCCTACACTTTGTATTAATGAGATATACACTTTTGTCATTCATTCTGTATATGGTTTTTGGAACATGGACTACATAATACTTGTATTGCTTGTTTGTTAATCAAGATGCTTAAATATTTTCAAAGTGTCAATTAATATTTTCACAGTACACAACAAAAATGCTTTTCTTTGTTCTCTAAGGAAGGGTGCTGGGGATCTTGTGCTTGCTAATGAAGTACAACAGGTAAAAAACTATTTTATTAGTAAAACAGTGCAGCAGACAATCTCCACCGCCTTTACTTTGCAATTAGATAACGATTCACTGTTTGCTTATTACATTCATTGTTATTATACAATGCATTTCACATCCTCAATTTTCATACTATCAATAGATTATAACATCCACCCTTAAAGGTACAATAAGTCATACCGGTACATGAAATAATCACAAAGCAGTCTAATGTCTCAATCATGTTGGAAGGAAGGTTACACATTGAAACTAAATGTGTATGACTCGTCTCTGTCATCTAGAATCTTCTGGCGCTGATCCGTAGCCATGAAACTCATGGAACGGAGGAGGGAGAGTCACTCGTTTGTTTATAAAGATAGACTGCAGTACACAAATTTGACCACAGGATGTTCTTCTTATTTCATTCTTACTTATTGTACCTTTAGATAATCTATTGGGATAGGGAACCTAAGGTACATCCATCTACTTCCGGACCATGGGTCCCCTACTGCTAAAAAAATAGGAGTCTATGAGCCAATAAAAATTATTTTCTGATCCCGTTTGATGTGTGCCATGGATTTAAAATATGATGTCCGTGAAGTATATAAACACATTTTGATGCCAAAAAGTGCTTACGCGACAGGTGGCAAAGGTTATTTTAGGTTTTGTTTGAAAAGACGTGGCGAAATGTAAATGTTCGTCTCACAAAATTGACATCATCGAACCAGACACAGAGAAGAGGAAAAGCTTAGTTTTGTTTAGCGAAGCTTGAATCCTTCTTCCAGGATGATGTGGAGAAACCACTATAAATCTGGCCATGTGATAATTAGCAGCTACGCTGGGGAGAAAAGCTTCTGAGGCGACGTCATATTTGCGACATCTGACTTGTAGTCATTTTAATGACGAATTTTTACAAGCTAACAAATCTCAAATTACATTACAGACATAGTCGAAACACAATTATTTATTATTTAAATTGAAGTACAACATATGTGTGATTCAGAGAGTAAGGCAAAGCAGACCAGAAAATAACTTTTATAGCTCCATTCACTTCCATTCATTTTTCTTTTGTTCAGGGACCCATGAGCAGACCAGAAGGGGAGGAGACTTAGGCTCCCTATATTAAAATAATTATCAATTGGTCAAATATGAATTTTCATTCATCCTCATTTCTGTATTTCCAGGTCATAGACTTGGAAGAAGAAAACGATACAGGCACTACTGAATGCCTCACTGTGGAGAGCTCCTGTTACAGGTGCGTTGTATCTTGAGTAATTATTCCAGAGGGTTGCACAAAATATATACACACAATTATTGTAAATGTATGTAGTTTGACTCTTTTACATTAGATTCTTCAGAAAAAAAAATAGTAGAATCGTTCTATAAAACTGGAACTGCATGTTTATGCATTTGTCTTTTTGCATCTACTCTTTGTGTACATGTTTGCACTCTGCAGAAACTACACACAGCTGTTTGATCCGATTGTGACTGATGATGAAGATCCTACTCCTAACGAAGCCAAAGCTGAGCCCCCAGAAGAACCTGTGTTAGTAATTTAAACATTTGAATCCAATTAACCGCCATCTTGTTCTGTACAAGACATCATGCAATCATGAGAGAAGTATATACACCTTTAAAAAAAAAGTTTCCCTTTTTTTTAGAGACACCAATTTGCAGGCACATGAAATTATTGCAAATTTGGCACTGGAACTTGACCACAAGAAGGTCAGCAGGTTCAATATATCAAGGTCAGCTGTATGGGATGGAGCTGTTAGAGGATTTCGACGCAGCACATACTCTGACAACTACGACATGTTCATCAAGTTTAATGATGATCCTGGCAGCTTTGAAGAAGGTTTGGATACAGGTGGCCCGAGGCGTGAATTCCTCACACTTCTTATGGGCACTCTGAGAAATCGCCCCATCTTTGATGGACCTCCAGAGAGCCGTTATCTTGTATATAATTCAAGAGGTGGATGTTTTCTCCGTAATTATTACAATGGAAATTTTAATAAAAATTGGCTTATTTTTTTTCATTAGCATATTTAATAGCAATTAACCATGATAATTATGTGCCCTGTATAACAGCTGCCAGGCAAGATGAGTACTTTTTAGAAGGAAAGATGATCGCTGTATCCATTGTGCATGGGGGACCAGCACCACATTTCCTCTCCAAGAACCTGGTCAACCACATCACAGGGAATCAGAGTTTCAGCGCCACTGTAGAAGATGTGCAAGATGAGGAGATCACAAAAGTTCTACATCAGGTAGAAAATTACCTAGGCTCAGGGAATGGGTTTACTTAGAAGACACTTGGGGCCAGTTTAAAAGATTTAATCAGGATAAAAGTTATCCGGGTTGGATCATATCTTGAAAGTAGGTTCAAGGTAGATTCTGTAATCTGAAAGGACAGATTTCCACCTCCCAACAACACAAGTGAAATAACAAATTGATTATTTTTTTAAATCCAATGTTTGAATGAATCGTAAAAGTAGTGAAAATTATATTTTTGTTTTTCTTACAGTAAACCTTTTTTTTTTATATAAGTCCTGAAAGCTGAATCAGAGGAGTCTTTGCATAATCTTATTTTGCAAAACAGCACAATCTTCCAAACTGCTGGATGCCTCAGAAACGTCAAGCCTTGTGAGAAACAAGCATTTGTGGAGGAGTACCTCAGATGGTACATCCTTGAAAGAAACCAAAGTGTCATTCAACAGTAAACTCATTACTCCTTTTAAATTCAGGATGGCCAGTTGCTCATCATAGCAGCCACTGACATTTTCAGACCTTCAGATGTATATGAAAAAACTGATTCAGTAGCATCCGTGTGATCTGATGAACAACAAGTTAATTCCTGAGCCACTGTCGCACGCTATTAACCTTTTGACACTAGAACTGTAATTTAGTATACATTTATTGTTCACAATGACCCATAATAATCATAGTCATGCAACATGATTAATTTTTTCAGTTATTTATAAAAGAGGTGATCCTTGTTTGACACACTTGTTTATTCCAGTGTGAAAGCACTATTTTTTTTTTTTTTTAAATGCTGAAATCCCAATGAGCTCTTCTTCTTTTGCTGTCACAGTTAATTTCTGAGCACTATGAATTGTTTTTGTGTATGAGTGATTCTATGCATTTGAAATCTGTCCAAATTTATAATGAAAGATCTAGTAAGTAAAGACATTTAAACACAATTTAGAAGACTGCAATAGTTATAGCTATAAACCAATTATTAGTTATTTGTCTATCCTTTGCAGATTTAAAGATGGACTGGAAAGTCTGAATTTTTTAAGTGCACTGCAACAACATTCCAGTGTGCTGGCCCCACTCCTATGCTTCTCTGCCAAGGCCCTGACTGCTTCAGAACTGGAGAGCATGTTCAGACCAGATCTCAGCCCAGCAGGAAGCAACAAGCGGCATAAGGAGGTCCTAACACTTGGCTTTTGGGCAGATTATCTCCTTGATTGTGAAGGTTTGAATGGCCGTTTTAATTTGTTTATAGTTTTATGAAAGGAGAGGTAAGGAAATAAATTTTCTGTAATGTACTACAGTGTTTACTTTCTTCTTTCAGAGAAGGCAACAGCAGTGTGTCTGGAAGATTTGATGATGTTTGCCACAGGGCTGACGGCAGTTCCACCGGCAGGAATGACACCACCACCATGCATCCAGTTTTTAAGTGATTCGCCTTTTCCAGTTGCAAACACCTGTGCAAATACTCTGAAGCTACCCATCTGTGACTCATACAGCATCTTTAAGGCCAACATGGACTTTGGAATTCAAAATGCTCCAGGATTTGGATGTTCTTAAATCAGCAAGGTCATCAAGTTACAGTTACTGAGTTACCCTGTTAGGTTCAGCTGCCGTTGGCACACTACTTAACACATTCATGTGACAAGCAACTTCCATATTGTTAAACATTTAGTTGTTTTAGTTGTTTTTTCTGAATATTGTGTATGTTGGAAAAGTGACAGAAATGCTGGACACTATTTGTAAATGGTTTTATTAAAGAAAATTTTAAATGTTTCCTTGTGGTTAAATGTTAATATTTAAATCCATGCCAGTTGCTGTATATTATGAACAATATTATATTCAATTTAGCAAGAGGAAAGGAAACACTACTAACATTAAAAATGAAGGAAAAACAGAAGGGCTGGAGCACTCAAGTAAGTCCAAAGGTTTTATTAGGTGCAAAAAGGAAAGAAACTAACGTTTCGACACCGTGTGTGTCTTCGTCAGAGTAACTCTGACAAATGTCATTACAAACTGAAGTTCAGTTGGTATCTAAAACCCAGCTATGTCCTTCAGGGCCAAATACAGTTCTGTGGCCAATTCCCAGTCTTGTGGCTGCTGCAGTGTGTTTTGTTGTACAGCCTGTTGTAAATATTCCTCAATGTTTGGATCACCACACAATCCAACCGGTAGCCCCTCCTCGGGAAACACATCCAGTTCCCTCTCCTCAACAGCAAATCCACAGTCTCTTGAACCATATCTGCAAAATGAAAATAGAACAGTGAAGGATTTTTTGCTGACAATATGGAACTATATAAATCAACGCATGCAGTGACATGTTATAAACTACTCTATCATACTTATGTGTAAAATTATGAATATATATTAACCAACTTAAGCAATAACAACACCTTGCATTTAGTTTGATGCAAAAGGTTAATTAATTTTGTTAAGAACTCAAATACCTGTGAGGCAAGAGATAGAGTTCGTTTGGAATCCCCCCTGGACACGATGCAAGTCTGCTTGGCCGGATCCTGTGTTTGTTCCAGAGGTCTTTGCATTCATCCAGGTCTTTCTGTAGAACCCCTCTGAAGCAGAATCTCAGCAAGCATTGGTGTTCGTGGCTTCCATTGAAGTTTCCAGAGTCTCTTAGGTCTCCAAATAAGTCCAAAACTGAGACCTGGGTATATAATTAATATTTAAGAATCAATTTAGCTTTGTTCTTGGTCATTTTATAGGGTTTGTTACATTTTGGTCCCATTTAAAACATGCCACAAATGGATGTCAAACAAAGTAATGCATATTAGTTTTCCATAAATATTGTAGCGACCCTGCAGTAATGTTCTTGTTAAAAATGCTGTATTCTTTTCACTCTGTTCTGTGTGTTGATTGTGAGGAGTGGAGAGTTTGGTCTGAGTTTTTCATTTTGTATTGGCGTCGTTAAATCTAGGCAAGCATGCTCATTTCAGCACAACAGCTGACAGTGACCATTTTGAGTTCCTGCAATAAAGTGATGGCTGTTAACGTCTATCTCATCCAACTTTTCAACACGTCCAGCAGGACGCTACTCTATTTTCTTAAATGCATGTAAAAAAACAACAACAATCTGATCAGCTTTCACTGTAGCTTACACCTACCAGACACAAATGTACCCACCTTCCTCTTCTGAAATAAGACCACCATGACTCGATGCGCTGATTCCCAGTAGATGATCCGTAACTGTGGCTTGACGATCCAGCATAATAGTCCGTGTGCGCGTGACGGAGGGTACACTGTATTGCTGCCATAGTCCCATTCTCAGTCCCGAAGTCTGTTCGTAATCTCATTGGTATCACACCAAGACTCTTTACACAGTTTATATAATTGTGAGCTATAACAGCCGGGTTGTTGTTTGTTGCTCCACACACAAGCCACATCAGTCTTCTTGAAAAGCCATCTATACATCCTGACAGGGCCAAGCCAAAGGGTTTCAGTTTATCATAGCCATCTACATGCCATATGTAATTGGGCCCCATGGAGTGATACGTGCGTCTTGTGAACCTCCTTCGAGTTCTCAAAGCGATTCCTTGAGGATTTAGTTGTCTCAACAGCCTCATAACTACATCACGCTTGACACGCAGCTTGTGTTTTTGTTTGAGAACTTGCCACATGGTCCGATATCCAAACAATTGTCCTGGTCCTCGAAGCTCGGACAAAATGGCACGCCTCACCTCAGGAAGGGGAGAATAGCTGCCTTGTCTGTACAGTCCAGATTCTTTTAAATGCGTTTTCAGTGTACGCATACTAATTGAAATGTCACGATTACACTTGAGCATATCCAGTATCACCTCGTATGTATGTCCTGAATCAAAATATTCTCAAATAGCAACAGCTATGTTTGGGTCACCGTTAATGTTCATGTTTCAAAAAAATGCGCTACAGGCAGAGTAACTTCCGGTTCCAAAGACGAACAGCGCGGACATCCAATCAGTGATGTCTCCTGTTGCCGACTGGTACCTACCCTTTCCGGTTTTCTTAATGTAATTGTGCTTCTCAATTTGTTTTTGTGATTCTTCTTTTGTTTTTGTGCTTCTTAATTTGATTTTGTGATTTTCAGTTTTGTTTTTGTGCTTCTCAATTTTGTTTTTGTGCTTCTTAATTTGATTTTGTGATTCTCAGTTTTGTTTTTGTGCTTCTCAATTTTGTTTTTGTGCTTCTTAATTTGATTTTGTGATTCTCAGTTTTGTTTTTGTGCTTCTTAATTTGATTTTGTGATTTTCAGTTTTGTTTTTGTGCTTCTTAATTTGATTTTGTGATTCTCAGTTTTGTTTTTGTGCTTCTCAATTTTGTTTTGTGATTCTCCATTTGTTTTTGTGTTTCTCAATTTTGTTGTTGTGTTTAGCAATTTGTTGGTGTGATTTGCACTTCAGGGCCTCTCAATTTTGTTGTTGTGTTTAGCAATTTGTTGGTGTGATTTGCACTTCAGGGCCACCGTAGATTAGGGAGAGGGGTCCATTGTAAATGGTAAATGGACTGGTTCTTATATAGCACTTTTCTACTCTTCTGAGCACTCAAGGCCCTTTACACAACAATGGGTGCAAGTGCTTTCACACACACATTCATACTCCGATGTTCGTTAGTCTTGGTTTGCCTTGTCCAAGGATATTTGGCATGCAGACTAGGGGAAGCCAGGAATCGAACCACCAACCTTCCGATCCATAGGTGACCTGCTCTAATGCCTGATCTACAGCCACTCCCTCTTGAGGGGGACACTCCCACAGGGCTTATATCTGTGACTTTCCACCATTTGACCCTAGAACTGAAGAAGCTTCTCGGATGAGAGGTGAAACGTCTCTAAGCAACTCAAAGAAGTCCAGATGCTTTTCTTTTCAAGCTCCTTAGACTACCTAAAAAAAATTAAACAAACAACATTGCGTGGAGATGAGGGGCAGTACCCCTGGACTGGCAGACCGGGGTGGTAGTCCCCATCTTTAAGAAAGGGGACCAGAGGGTGTATTCCAACTACAAGGGAATCACACTCCTCAGCCTCCCTGGGAAGGTCGATGCCAGGGTGCTGGAAAGGAGAGTCCGTCTGTTAGTCGAACCTGGGAAACAGGAGAAACAATGCGGTTTTGTCCTACTGGTGGAACACTGGATCAGCTCTATATCCTCTCAAAGATACTTGAGGGTGCATGAGAGTTTGCCCAACCAGTCTACATGTGTTTTGTGGACTTGGAGAAGGCATTCGACCGTGCCGCTCCGGGTGTCCTGTGGGGGGGGGGGGGGTGCTCTGGGAGTATGGGCTGTCTGGCCCATTACTACGGGCCATTCAATCCATGTACAACTGTTGCAAGTGCTTGCTAGGCATAGTTTAGAAGAAGAAGGAAGAAGTTTACAAGAAATCATTTAGAACAGTTTCAAACAACTGATTGAATCCATAAATCTGAAAACGTGTTTGTGAGTGAAAGAGACAGACATGTACAGACTGAACAATCTGTTCAAAAGTCAAAGTGTTTCTCTAGCAGGAGGACACTCTTTATATACTCAACTCAGCACATGTACACTGACGAACCACAAGACCAGAATCCAACCCCAGGATAAAGAGTTTGAGTGAATGTGGTGTTGAAGGTGTAGAGGTGGATCAGAGTGTCAGAGGAGACTCTGTAGAAGGACAGAGTGCCAGCGGGATAGTCCACATACACTGCTGCTCTGTTAGAGACACAGGAGGAGGAGGAGGAGGGGAAGATGGATGTTTTTATCTTATTGTGCCTGACATGATGAAGACCATCATCAGAGCAGTACAGACTCCAGGACTGATCATTGTGTCCAAACAAACAGTCATTACTGCCTCCTTTCCTTCCGATTCTTCCGTAACTCACTGATATATAAACGCCTCCTCTCCACTCGACCTCCCAATAACAGCGACCAGTCAGACCATTTCTACACAGCAGTTGAGTATAATGGTCAAATCTATCTGGATGATCAGGATATGACTGAATCCCCACATGTGCCACCTTCCTGTTGTTGTCAGACAGTTGGAGCTTTGTGTTCACTGTGTTTGTGTCGATTGTGAGTTGACAGGAATCTGATGGAGAGAACAAACACAATCCAGCTGCAGTTATTGATCCATCATCTGTTCATTGATTGACACTTTGATGATGACTCCTGACATCAGAATGATGAAGATGGTTGAATGTGTGCTGCTTTGTTTTCATGAATGCCATTAAAAACACACTTACACTTCCTCAGACCTGGTCTCAACCATCGGACTCCAGCAGGCTCCACCCTGAAAGGAGGAGGGGGGTCAGAGCAGCACAGTCAGCATGCACACATGGACATTACATGGCTCTCATACACATGAACATTCACAGTGTTCATCAAAGTGAAAGCCCGGGGGAATGAATTGTCTGTGGTGTCTGTTTTTTGTTAACAACACTCTGTATCATCTGCCTGAAGGAAGAAATGTGAACAGTTTATCTCCATGATGTGAAAGGTCTGTAGAGATGTGTTTGTCCCTCATTCTGGACCTTTACAGGTCCTGGATGGAGGAAAGACAGCACAGATGAGCCTCTCTAAAGACCTTATTGTCTGGCCCCGACTGAGGCCAACCAGACAGTGATTGATGGAAACAGGACAGACTGGATGATGGCCATTTCTCCAGACTGCACAGGTTTATATCTTTAGGTTAGTTCTGACACATTCATCAACACCATATCTCCAGTCAAGTCAAGGCAGCAACTTTGACATTCAGTAGTATAACTGAGACACAAAACAATGACTACACTACACACTGACTGTAGCCTCCAAACACGCTAAACATGACAAATCTCTCACGTATCATAACTCTCTCTCACTCTCGACATTACATGGCTCTCATAAACATACTGTTACATACTGATAAAGGAACAGTCCAACATTTTCACAAATAAACTTCAAGTAGTCAGAGTCATGTCAAGTCAGTCACAGAAAGAGGTCCCACTCACCCCAACACCCCCAAACGCTAGCTAACAGCAGCCTATTATCACTATGATAATTGTATTGCTGTGGATAATTAGCAGCAAAACACATTTTGTCCAACAACAGTCACTCTCAGTTTAACTATACACTTTATTTGAAGTGTTGTCAGGGCTACAGTTACTGTGGAACAGCTCTTAGCAGTGTTAACTGCTCTGATTAGCGCAGTTTGCGGCTAATACTAATTTGATGTGAATAAGCATTATATGCTAACGCTAACACCGTTTTCCCTTCCTTTTTAACTATCGGAATAGCTAACAATTAGCTGCCAATGGCAGCCTACTTAGCATTTGTTACTCACATTGTTTCAAACCACAGGAAAACATGTCAGTGTTAAATGCTAATTCACATCAAAATGGCATTTGCTGTAATGGCAGCCTTCTTAGCATTAGCTGCTCACATTGTGATAACGCAAGGGAAAAGGGTAAAAAAAAAAATTAGTAGCTAATGCTAATAACAATGTAAGCAGCTAATGCTAATTATGAAGGCTACTGTTATTAGCTAATGCTAACTTGACTTGAATTAGCATTATTAGCTAATGCTAACTCTTTTTTCCGTTACTTTTTAACAATGTGAGCAGCTAATACCGAGTAGGTTGCCGTTATTAACCAATGCTAATTTGATGTGAATTAGCATTATCCGATAATGCTAACTATTTCCCCTTGCATTATAATGATGTGAGGAGTTAATTCTAAGTAGGCTGCCTTTAGCTGCTAATTTTAATTAGGAGTGAATAATTATTACCAGCTAATGCTAATATCGTTTTCCCTTTCCTTTTAACAATGTGAGCAGCTAGTTCTAGATAGGCTGATATTAACAGCTAATGCTAATTTGATGTGAATTTGCATTATATTAGTGAGGAGTTAAATGGTAAATGGCCTGTATTTGTATAGCGTTTTACTAGTCCCTAAGGACCCCAAAGCGCTTTACATATTCAGTCATCCACCCATTCACACACACATTCATACACTGGTGATGGCAAGCTACATTGTTGCCATAGCCATCCTGGTGCGCATTGACAGAGGCAAGACTGCCGGACACTGGCGCCACCAGGCCCTCTGACCCTGAGTTAATGCTAAGTAGACTGCCATTAGTGGCTAATTCTAATTAAGGGTGAATAATTATTACCAGCTAATGCTAATATCGTTTTCCCTTTCCTTTTAACAATGTGAGCAGCTAATGCTAATTTCATGTGAATTAGCATTATATTAGTGAGGAGTTATGCTAAGTATGCTGCCATTAGCAGCTAGTAGCTAACGCTAATACCCTTTTCTCTTGTGTTATAATGATGTACCATCATTATAACCATTATTATATCGGCCAGTCTGCCCCAGGGCAGCTGTGGCTACAACTGTAACTTGCCTCCACCAGTGTGTGAATGTGAGAGTGAATGAATAGTGGAAGTGAAAAGCGCTTCGAGGGCCCCGAAAAGCGCTATATAAATGCAATCCATTACTATCATTATTATTATTAGTAGTATTATTATTATTATTATGTGAGAAGTTAATGCTAAATAGGTTGCCATGAGTGACTCGTTTCCCTTGCGTTATAACAATGTGAAGAGTTTATGCTAAGTAGGCTGCCATTAATGCTAATACTGTTTTCCATTGCTTTGTACAACTTGAGCAGCTAATGCTAAGTAGGCCACTTTGCTCTGCTAAGGATTTGTGTGACCACATTCACAGCTGAATACACAATAAATGTGTTCTCAAGTACATATTTTTCTGTTATTGTTGTCCAACAACACAATGAGAATGAAATATTGATTTTAGCACAGCCTATTAGCAGCATTAGCTTATCAGAGTTTCCAGTATTTAAACTTCCATTTCCAAATGTTAGCTGCTCCTTTCTGCCTCTTTGTCATGCACACAGACTGAAATTATTCACAGCCTTCTGTCAGTGTCAGTGACTGTCACTGCGACTGTGAACATACAGCATGGGAAACGTACACATGGCTGACACTTTATTAGGTACACAGTGGCCACTATCTCAGGTAGAGTACACCCTGTGACCTAATAAAGTGTATCTAAAGTTACACAATGTTGTCTCTGTCCAAATATTTATGGACCTAACTGTAGGTCTACTTTTAATGAAACTCAACATGACTTATCAGTTATCATTAATGTTCCTACAAACAGACTCCTTGGAGACCCCCCTACATAAATATCCATGTACTATCCAGCTAGACTAGTGTTTCTGTCCCTGAAAATATTCCTGCATGTGTGATTGTTCATGTCTCATCTGCAGGAAACAAACAAGAAGTTAGTGAAGGACACAGGAAATGTTTCCAGCTCTTCCTCCACTATCAGACATTCTCTCCATACCTGAGAGTGTCCAGTCTCCAGCCTGGATCCTTCAGTCCAGCCGACAGCAGCTTCATTCCTGAGTCTCCTGGATGATTGTAGCTCAGGTCCAGCTCTATCAGATGGGAGGGGTTGGAGCTCAGAGCTGAGGCCAGTGAAGTACAGCCTTCCTCTGTGATCAGACAGCCTGACAGACTGCAGACACACAAAACAACAATATATCTGTCAACAATCATTTTCTCTTTGTCACAATAACATCTATCTATCTGTCTGTGAAGGTTCTCTGTGACTTAACAACGTGGTGTATGCTGTACAGTGCAGCGAGGAATGCCCAGACCTCTACATTGGCGAGACCAAACAGCCACTTCACAAGCGTATGGCACAACATAGAAGAGCCACCTCCACAGGACAAGACTCAGCAGTCCATCTGCATCTTAAGGATAAAGGACACTCTTTCGAGGATGCCAATGTTCACATTTTGGACAGAGAGGACAGATGGTTTGAAAGAGGAGTGAAAGAGGCCATCTATGTCCACTGTGAGCGACCATCTTTGAACAGAGGCGGTGGTTTACGACACCAACTGTCTGCCATCTATAATCCAGTTTTGAGTTCCCTCCCCAGACACCTTAACGCCCACTCACATCCTGGGCCATCTGACCTCAGGAATTCACATGACAAGGTGGGGCCAGGTTTCACAATGAGCTCACCCAGAACCCTGGCTGATTAGGTCCCACACCCGCTTTCACACCTGGGCGCATGTGATTAGAGGATCACCAGGGGGTCCTTTGTCCCTCCTTGGGGGGATACTCCCACTGGGTTTAAATCTGGGACTCTCGGCCATTTGACCTTAGAACTGAAGAAGCTTCTCGGATGAGAGGTGAAACGTCTTCAAGCAACTTAAAGAAGTCCAGACGCTTTTCTTTGCAAACTCCTTTGACAATAACATCTATCGATTTACATCCATTCAATGTAACTTTATTTATAAGTGACAATTCCCAACAACAGTCATCTCAAGATGTTTAACAGTGTAAGGTAACAGCCTCCAATATTAGAGAGAAAGCCCCAACCATCAGACAATCCACTGTGAGCAGCACTTGGTTATGGTGGAAAGGAAGAACTCCCTTTGACACAAAGATCCTCCCAGTGAAAACAGGCTCCAGGAGGAGCATCTACCATGACTGGTTGCAGGGTTAGGGGAAAGAAAAGAGATGAGAGATGACAAGAACAAAACACAAACTAAGGAGAGAGAATACAAAAGTTAAGGACATGCAGTAGTGACATATAAAAGCATCAGGAGTGAAAAGAGGGGAGCGGAGATGAAAGCACAGCATCATGGGAAGTCCACCAACAGCCTGAGCCTATAGCAGCATAACTAAGGGATGGTTCAGGGTCACCTGATCCAGCTCGAACTATAAGCTTTATCAAAAAGGAAAGTTTGAAGCTGATCTTGAAAGTAGAGAGGGTGTCTTTCTCCTGAACTCAAACTGGGAGCTGCTTCCACACCAAGTCCAACATAGCCAGGCTTTCTTTGTGTTTGCTGCTTTGACAAAACCTCAAATCCCAGTCAGAGATGATGAGTATCATCACAGTGATTGTCAGGTTTATATTGTTGATTGTCATTTATGCTTAGAAATATTTACTCTTATATGTTTAGAGTTTATAATAGTTATAGGGTCTGATCCTCAGTAGACTGCAAAGACTTTGTGTGCATTCCAGAGTGTTCTGGCATACACACTCAGATCCTAGGGTCATGGGAAGAGGTCGTATCTTCTCTTGCTGATATATATGGTATAGCAAACACATTTATATTTGTTCTAGCCTAAGTGCCCTCTGTTTAGATGGACTGCTGGACTTCCAGACCAGCAGGTTTATGGAAGTCGTTTATGGGGTCACATCCTGACCCCCCCCACACACACACACACACACACACGCACACACGGTACTCTTTGTTCACATGTATACCTATGTAAGATGTCATGTGTTAATGAGCCTTGTTATGATCCAATGTTGTAGGTGTTTGTTTTATGTGCGACTCCTCCCACCAGAGGATGGCTGTGGGTTTTTTCCCCTTTTCTCTTAGGAGGTGGACACCTGGGGCGCCTGCTGAGTAGCTTGGTGGAGTCTCTTCCTGTCCTTGGATTGGATAATTGGCTAATCACCTCCAGTATTTAACTACCAGATGACAGCCACCTGGCCACCCCTCTCTACTAGCCTCCACCATCCAACAAATAGCATGTGTTTTTGATTCGTTACTTTGATAGAGTGTCTGATAAGAGATTTTTTAGGATTTTGGGATTTTTATTATGTTATGCTTAAAAGTACGTTTCATTATCTGAATGTGTTTGCTCTTTTCAGTATTCAGCTTAAACTCTGCAACTCTGTGCAGACTCCTAAATGGGGAAGTTACACAGGAAGCCTGCAGTTCTATTTTCTCTCTTCCTGTATGTGCTCTCTGAATAAAGACTCTTTCTTTTTACTGCAGGGGCGCGAGTCTCCCTGAGTCTCACCCGTGTACACGTTAAACCTGTCTGAGCGTTTTTATTCCGACCTGAGTTGCAATACAGGAAAACTCCTGACATTTCTTGGTCCTTCGAGCCGGATGGGACGCAGCATTTTTCTGAGATCCCACAGGAAAGCCTCATCGAGTCCTGCATTCGTGAGAAGCCCACGCTGAAGTCTGTCGACAGCTCCTGTCCAGGTACAGGATAAAGTCCAGAGACGTGAATTCGGGTTCTGGCCAGCGTTCTTATAAGTGGTCCATGGCGGTGGGGGTCGATGAGGTAAACCTGAGAGACCGGCAGTGAATCAGCAACCAGGTGAATATTAACACTCAGACACCTCACGTAAAACGTCTAGGCTCGGCTCGCCCAGAGGGGTTGGTAGCATTCCTAAAAGTAAACGCTCGCCTGAAAAAGGGGCTGGAAGCTATTTTAGGGGGATTTCTAAATGTAAACGCTCGCCTGAAAAAGGGGCTGGAAGCTATTTTAGAAGGGTTTCTAGAAGTAAACGCTCGCCTGGAAGGGGCTGGAAGCTATTTTAGATAAACCTGGTCCGTAAGACGTAGTAATGCGTTGAAAAGGTATTGTTGTTGTTTTATTTTTGTTGGTGGAATAAGTTGATTTTACAGCACAATAAGGAGGCTGAACTATTCCACTATTTTGTTTGCTGTTGGCCACCCAAATACTGGTGAAAAGAGAGAAACAGGTCGTGTTGACACCGCTTTCAAGAATAGCTTGAAAGTAGAAGGCCGTGTCAACTACCTCTCTCGATTCTCGTGCCAGAGAAGGTGCCGCAGTTGTGTAGTTGTAAATCATTAAAAATAAGAGGATTAAAATGGGTAACTCACTGCTGATGAGCAGTGGTTAGAAAAGAAATGTCCAGGAGCTGGACAAATTAGTGCATATAGATGGAGAAATCCGAAGAAAACCTAAATGTCCCACGTGGGAGGGAAAATGCATTAACTAAATTATAAGAAACCCTCCAAGCAGAAATAAATACTGAAAAGGAAGCTAAAAAAAAAAAAACAAAGCGTACACAGGAGTTGTAATATGTTAAAGCATGGAAAGAGGAATGAAGTGGAATAAACAAAAGGTTAAATTAAGGTTAACTGAAATTAAAGCAGAGCTTATCTGCGATAAGCATGATAATAGGAGATAATAGGAAGGTTAACAACCTGTAAACTGGTATTAACAATGAAACATAGTTGGCATGACGACCGTGCCTAGAATGAATAGAATGCATGAAACCAGATAATTCACACGAAAATATATCAAATAAAAAAGAGAGATGCATAAGGTATATTAAGGCTGTGTCATTGTTCAGCCAAGGAAAAGCAAATGTCTCCAGCTTGGGAAGGTGTGAAGCTGCAGATTCGCACAGACCCGTGATGGATACATAATAAAATATAAACTAACAAACTATTGTATATTAGTAGTGAAGTAGTGTGTTGTAACATACTATTGCTGTTATAAAAAAGGAAAAACAATACAATGATAACATTAATAATGACATACTATTAATAAGAAGAGGCACCTCAGTCAGTTATGATGTGAGGTGGAAGATTGTTAAAAGTAGTCTGATTCAAGCTTAAGGTTTGCTCAAACTCAGTACAATGATATATGAGATGAAGAAAATAAGGAATTAACTACACTAATCAGGTGCATAGAGACACTTGACCTGCTTGTAAACCTGTGTTAAGGTTCAGATATTGAGGGGAATCCAAAAATAACCACAGATCCAGCCGGGTGCAATTAGACGGCATTTTAATGAATTACACATGTGGAGTCCAACAGTTCAGTTGTTGAACTATCTTACAATAGTCAGAACAAAGACTTTATAGGGGTGAGAATAGTACAGCCCCTTCTTCTGTTGCCAGGCAGACTTAATACAGCGTACGTCAATGCAAAACCACAAATGTTCTGTTAACTTTGAACACAGTTTTAAAAAAGAACATTGTCTTCGGCTCGAACCCAGGTGCTTCCCCTCAGCTCGCCTTCGCTGTCGCCTATCTCTGGGACATCTGGTGTACTTCCTGGAACAGACTAACACGTACGCACCCCAACTTTGCAGTTATAGCAAAACATGATTAAACTCTTACCTATATAAATGAGTCTACCTAATATGTGTGTGTGTATGTGTCAGCTTCTGCTGCCCTTTATTTCACCCTTCACTTCATCAGCTAAACCTTGTAACCTTTCCACCAGACAGAAGGCCAGCATGTACTGAAACTATGTGTGTGTATGTGTGTATGTCTGTACATACACGCTGCACCTTAATTGACCTCAGCTTAAGCAACCAGGCTAAGGCCATCCTGTGTGTACTGATCTTGACTTATATGTAAAATGTATAAAACAAATGTTTCAATCTAATACAACTACTTAAAGCTTAATCAAAGCTTAATCAGAAATATAAATGCACCAAAGATAATAGCATCATCCAAACTGCTCCTCAGAATTACTTGCACTGAGACCGTGCTTTCGGTTTCACTTCTGCAAAGCATGCAACTTCAAAAACATGTAACTTCCTGTCTTATTTTGGCACAGAGTTACTCTTTCACACTGCAGTCTGCATATAAACATTTAAGATTATAGATTCAAAAGCATTTCGGGTTATAGATTCAACTCAACAGTTTAAAGTGGTTCTTCCTGGACCTGTAATAAAGACTAATATAATACCAATATATTTGAACATCTGAATGCATCTGCATGCAACATCACTATTAATACTGAAATGGTAATGATGATTATAAAAATAGCCACAAAAATATCTTTCTCTTCCTGACACCTGTCATCTTAGATGAGACTTTGTTAAGATGAAGACCTATACTAACAATGAGCCAGACCCTGTATACAACAGCTACAAGATTGAGAAGCTGGATTAAATAAATATGTGGACACTACCAAGCTAATGAGGAGCGGTGACGCGCATGGAGATGCTGGTTCTGCTCACTACAATTGTATGAATAGAGTTTGAATTCAGTACTGTGGATGTACAGTGAGTGACCTCTATATATCTTGAAAAGCATGTCTGAAATACTCGTATGAAAGCATATTTTGAGTGATTTTAACTGTGTGAATGCTGTGAGTAGTAGGTTTTGAGTGATTGGGTGTGATCTGTACAAAACTAATGAAACATAAGTAATAATAACACTACAAAGGTTCATAGTAGAGTGAGTGAACGAGTGGCAGTTTGAGAGAAAAGGCAGTGTGTGTGATGATTCCTGATGTCTGAAAGGGCTCTATGTAGAAGTGTGAGCGTGACATAAAGGTGTTGGTTTTAGATCAAGATTTAGTAGAATTAAAGAGGGTTTATAGACTATGAATACAAAGAGAAACAAAAGAGTTCGATTAGTCTGCAGAAACAGGAAATATGTGTGCCTGTGGTGTGTCAAGACAGCCCACAGAGAGAAACAGAACTCTATGAATAGAATGAATAGACAACACATACTCAAATTGTTATATGTGAAATTATTTTTGGAAAGGGTCAGAAGAGATAATTTGAACTTAGAACTCAGTGATATAATGCATGAATTAAACCTTATGGCAATAAACACTTGCAATGAAGAAAGCAGCTTACACTCAATTAATATGAACGCAAAGCCTTGATGCCATAGGCAATTTGTTTTGTTTTTGTTTGTTTGCTTAGTAAGTTTGGAAAACAAATTTGTGATCATATGTGTGAACACAGTGACACATAATGATTTGGGCATATGATTTGCTGATGCCTAGTTTTAGAGCTGTGAGCTATGAACTGTAAGCAATGCAAGTTTTTTCCAACTTAGAAGTTTGACACATGCAAGACAACCTTTTTATGCAGGCATTTTGCTTTTACAGTCACATATCTGTGACGCACACTACTGTATAAAGAAGCTAGATGAGGAAACAAAACCACGCGCTGACCTTCACAGCACCCCACAGGCTGGTGTCGTTGATATCTTTGTGGACAGTTCAGCGTCCAAAAGTAGCCTTGGGCGGAACTGTGTACGTTATGCGGTAACCACAGTAGACACAATTTTAGAAGCAAAAGCACTAACTTCCTCACACTCTGCACAGAGTGCAGAACTCACAGCTGTCATACATGCCTAACCCAACTGCAACATGGAAATCTTGTGAAGGCACTGTTGGAAGTGTTTATATTGCCAAACCAGTTAGCATTTTGTTCAGAGGTCACTGAAGGCAATAACTTCGCAGACCAAAGCCGCAAAAGCAGCGGCACAACAAACTACATTAATGTCTGACTCCTCAATGCAAATACCACTTGATGTGCTTATGAATGGACGAAAAGCCGCACCAACTACGGAACAAAAGAGGTGGTTAAAAGGTGGAGCACAGCCAGAAAATGAATTGATGACTTGTAATAGCAAACCAATACTACCAAAGTCCCTACACATATCAGCAGCATTGTTGTCAACAGGAGGGGGGGTAGGAGTGGTAGATAAAATTTCGGAAATTTGTCGGAACATGCATAATACACATAATGCACACTTCATCCTTTTCATACAATCCACATGAGTTTTATTGAGCTAAATGAATGCCAAGGCTCAGAATACGCTCTAGTGATCATAGACGTGATCTCAAACTGGCCAGAAATCTATCCAGTAAAAAAAAAAAACAGACGCCATCTCAGTAGCAAAATGTTTGTGCAACCATTTCATTCTGAATGGATGACTAAATTACTTGAAAATAAAGAGATTGTTCTAAACAACTCTCCAGTGTCTTGCAGGTTGAAACCAGGTGATTGGATCCTGATCAAAGTACTCCAAAGGAAAAATTGGAGTTCACCAAGGTGGGAAGGTCCTTATCAAGTGCTACTCACCACACCTACTGCCTGCAAAATAGCAGAAAGACCGTCCTGGATCCATCAAAGCCACTGCAAAAAAGTGAGTGACAACCTAAACGTTTAGACGCCGACACCCCTAACTCCTGTATGGTGATCTATTGGTGGAGGGAGGGCTGATCGGGTATACCCCGCCTTCTTCTTCTTGCCAGTGGTCTACTCATCAGAGGTCACAGGTGTGTCTGGTCATCATGAAGACACTCGTCCTCCTAGTGGCTAATGTTGCACTCCTGGTGAGTTTCTTAACACTCACCCGAAAGAAAGAAGATGAACAACGCATGGTATCGATATGTACATGACAGCACACCCAGAAAGGACTGCTATGTTTGCTCCTATATGCCCCCAACGACACAATACGCCACCTTGTATGCGAAGGGAATGGACATAATTCAGGCAAAGTGTGCCACAAGCTACGCCAGCCGTGGGTATCAATTCCAGGGAATCGTGGTCAACCATGAGGAACCTCTCCAGATAGGACGAAATGGCACATGTGACGAATGGTTCTGGGTTGACCTGAAAGTGAAGCACAGAAGTAAGGCTAAATCATTCCCAGTCTTTCTTGAAAACAATGGGAATTTGAGCCACAGCCTATGCTACCGCCAAGAGAATGGATCCACGCCAATGGGAAACACCACCACCAACTGCAAAGCAGTACAGACACACGCTCCTGGAGGGCCCGTGAAGAGCACCTTCTGGGTGCAAGGGATGGCCTGGGATATCCTTCCTGGGAATTGGACAGGTCAGTGCGCTCCCATTTTCATATCTGACCACACTTTCAAGATAACCATGGACGCCACGACAACATCAACGTCAACAACAAGGAAAAGACGAAGCACCCCAGACCTCAAGCAGCATGATTCCATGTGGGGTTCCGATGTCCCAGAGGAATTTAAACTTTGGACTGAAAGACAAAAGGTTCTGAATGGTTCATGTAAATTCAACGACGAATGGGATCAAGAGATTGACGCTCTGCGCATTGCAGTAATGCAACACAGGGTAGCATTGGACATAATTCTCGCCGAGAAAGGAGAATTCTCTTTAACAACACATGTTGCACATACATTCCAGATAATGTGCACTCACCGAACATGACTGATGCTCTGAAAACACTCAGACAACTTCGGGATGCACAACAACAAGACTATGTCACAAACACAAAAGACTGGCTTACGTGGCTTTTAAGCGGCTCTTGGAAGTCCCTGCTGATTAAAGGACTTGTTTTTGTTGGTGTTATAATACTGTTATTCTGCTTCAATTCATGCTTACATCACCCTATCACAGAATGAAGTAGATGATAATGAGATAGACACTTGGATATAACATACTCACGAAACCCACTGTTTTATGATATCTTGGCTAAAGATGTTTACAAGTGGCCATAGACTGATACAATAAGCTATGAACTGTACATATACATATACATATGTACAACAGGACGGAATGATAAGAGATTTTTTAGGATTTTGGGATTTTTATTATGTTATGCTTAAAAGTACGTTTCATTATCTAAATGTGTTTGCTCTTTTCAGTATTCAGCTTAAACTCTGCAACTCTGTGCAGACTCCTAAATGGGGAAGTTACACAGGAAGCCTGCAGTTCTATTTTCTCTCTTCCTGTATGTGCTCTCTGAATAAAGACTCTTTCTTTTTACTGCAGGGGCGCGAGTCTCCCTGAGTCTCACCCGTGTACACGTTAAACCTGTCTGAGCGTTTTTATTCCGACCTGAGTTGCAATACAGGAAAACTCCTGACAGTGTCTGTGCCCAGTGATTTGCAAGTATAACCGTGTGTGTCTGGTGTTAGTATCTTAATTTTGTAAATAGCTGTAAATAGATTTATAAAGTAGCAATTGTGTATTTTGTTCACCTTGTGTATATTCTTCACTGCAGCAGTCTAGTAGGCGTGAGAAGCCATTTTTGTTGATTAAGCTTTCCCCTGTTTTTCATTTAGAAAGTTAGGTAAGTGAATTGTCTTTTGTTTGGTTTTCATTTTGTGTAGGAAAGCGTAGGGACCATTAGGGAGTTTTGTTTGTTATTTTTGGCACTGCTCACTACTGAAGCAAATAAATGGCTGCTTAGCACTTTAAAAAGATACTACTGTTTGTGGTCTTGCTTTGGTGGAGCGGGAGTGGGCCAATTTCTTGTTGCGTTCAGTACACGCCTAGACAAAGAATGTAACAGCCTATGCATATTCATGTAACCTCAATAAAAGAGCAGTGTTACGAGGGAGCAGACGAGAGCGACTGGGGTCAAGCAAAGGAACGGTCGTGGTTCTCTCCCTCATATGTGAGTGACACAAAGAACTTTGCCTGCTTGGTGTTCAATGCTTTTTGCTGTGTAGTAGAATTGTCTTGAACGTTCCAGCGAATAGGTTTATGCTACAAACCTATCAGTGATGATCATTTCTCTTTTAACCCAGGCTTTCTGCTTCAGGATCTGTGCACGCTCACAGAACAAGGAGAGATTTAAACATCATTTCACTAAATGGATGGACTGAGCTCGGCCTACAGATGAACTGGTGCCAGAGATCATAAAGAACATCAAACAGTCAAATTCAACACTTTAGATGGAAATATGAGATTAATGCTGCAGACAATCATGATCCTGATGAATTCATGAACATCAAGAATGCAGCGAGTGGTAAAATAAAGATTTGACCACAGTGTTACTGTCTATTCCTAACATATTCCTAACATGATAGCTGCACTTTAGAGCTCTAAAACTGGAACTGACACATATTTAAACTCTACATGTTACTCAGTACATTCAGTTCTGACACTCACCCACAGTCCAACAAAGGAAACATGGAGATCACATCAGTTTGTCATCAAAGTCTAATTATTAGGGCAACTTAACCTGTTATTATCTTGTTAACTCATTAATTGATTAACACCAACAATTATGTTATCATACATTAACACAGTTTTTAAAATCATGATTATTGTGAAAGTGCTGACTGACTCTGAATATAAAAGCCGTGGGTCACAGGAGGGATGTTGATCAGTGCTGGCTTGAAATGGGCGTCATTATGCGTCTCAACTAATGAGAGCATTGATAGTGGGCCTAATACTACTGCAGTGCTCACATGAACCGGGACAGAAACATGGAGACAGGTCCAGATCCTTGATATGGACATGTTCATTTTAAACGGTTCCAGAGGGCAGTGTTGATACAACTAAAGTTATTTGGAAGCAAAGTTGAGTTTTCTTATCATCGGAGTACTTCAAGTCTGAAGTATCACTTAAATGCATTACACACTGTTGATGGCAGCAAACAAACCACCCAAACAAACAGTGGCAGGAGGCTTGCACAGCACAGGTGCAGGCTGTGTAAAGATGTCCCAGAGACAATCCAGCACATAACAGCAGGGTGCAAGATGCTAGCAGGCAAGGCATACATGGAACGCCATAACCAAGTGGCCGGCATAGTGTACAGGAACATCTGTGCCGAGTATAACCTGGAAGTCCCAAGGTCAAAAAATGGGAGATGCCCCCAAGGGTGATAGAGAATGACCGAGCTAAGATCCTGTGGGACTTCCAGATACAGACGGACAAAATGGTGGTGGCTAACCAACCGGACATAGTGGTGGTAGACAAACAGAAGAAGACGGCCGTAGTGATCGATGTAGCGGTTTCAAATGACAGCAACATCAGGAAGAAGGAACACGAGAAGCTTGAGAAATACCAAGGGCTCAGAGAAGAGCTCGAGAAGATGTGGAGGGTGAAGGTGACGGTGGTCCCAGTGGTAATCGGAGCACTAGGTACAGTGACTCCCAAGCTAAGCGAGTGGCTCCAGCAGATCCCGGGAACAACATCGGAGATCTCTGTCCAGAAGAGCGCAGTCCTAGGAACAGCTAATATACTGCGCAGGACCATCAAGCTCCGAGGCCTCTGGTAGAGGACCCAAGCTTGAAGGATTGACCGCCCACAGAGGCGAGTGGGGAATTAATTATGGGCACAAACGAAATTAGGCAGTACATGAAGTATTTTTTTAAATAAACAAAGACATGACTAAAAGAACTTTTAAAAGTCCACCCAAATGTAAATAAAAGTTCACTTGACAGCTCTATAAAGGTTACCTGTTTATACAATAATATAAATCACATTTTAAATGATCAGCTGTGGAAAAGTTTGAATCCTGAGAGTTTCCACTGCACAGTATGAACTCTTTAGTCCAGCAGACAGACGCTTCACTCCTGAATCCTGCAGGTCAGAGTTACTCAAGTCCAGCTCTCTCAGACCAGACGACTGGGAGCTGAGAACTGAGGACAGAGCTAACCTTGTAATCGGAAGGTTGCTGGTTCGAGCCCCGGCTTGGACAGTCTCGGTCGTGGTGGTGGTCAGAGGGCCTGGTGGCGCCAGTGTTCAGCAGCCCCACCTCTGTCAGTGCGCCCCACGGTGGCTGTGGCTACAATGTAGCTTGCCATCACCACAGTGTGTGAATGTGTGTGTGAATGGGTGGATGACTGGATGTGTAAAGCGCTTTGGGGTCCTTAGGGGCTAGTAAAGCGCTATACAGATACAGGCCATTTACCATTTACAGGCCAATACATTTGTTAATACATTTCACAACTTTCTATTTTTAAAGGAAACATTAACATACTAAGATACAAAATCACATGGATGAACTTTAATTAATAAGTCTAAGAACAAAATGTTTTCTGATCTGACCTCAGAGTATTCAGTTTACAGTTTAAACTTTGTAGTCCAGCAGACAGAAGCGTCACTCCTGAATCCTGCAGCTTTCTTATACTCAGGTCCAGCTCTGTCAGACTAGAGGACTGTGAGCTGAGAACTGAGGACAGAGCTTCACAGTGTTCCTCTAAGAGTTCACAGATGTTAAGTCTGAAGATTAAAACATAAATAAAGATTTTTGTTAAAGTGTAATCAGGGTGCAATAACTTATTGTCTTGTGCTGAACAGGTTAGTAAAACTTCAATTTAACTTAGAAATGAATGAAAATGCTATGAAACCAAGATGACTAGATAAAGTTTACCTTTACTGGTTAAATTGTTGATTATTTTTGTCAGTTGATATAAACAAAAACAAACATCAAACATATAAACAAACAGAACAAAACAGAATACAAATTGATCTGACCTCAGAATATTCAGCTTGGCGTGTGGACTCTCCACTGCAGCAGACAGAAGCTTTACTGCTGAAGCCTTCAGGCTGTTGGTACTCAAGTCAAGCTCTCTCAGACTACAGGACTGGGAGCTGACCACTGACAACAAATTTTCACAGCCTTCCTCTGATACGTTACAGTTGCTCAGTCTGAGAGAGAAAGGAAAAAACAAAACACAAAAAACCAAACAATATATGTGATGAAATCTGTTTATATGTTGAACCTATTTTTTAATTTTTATTTTAAACCTATGAGACTATGAGTGCTACCAATCCAGTGCCCACTATTGTTACCTTGATGGTACCTTGCTCAGGGGTACCTCAGGGTAGCTGTTCGGTGGGTTCAACCCCCGATCTTACAATCATGGGTATAAAACACTGTATAAAGAAGATGAGCAGAAATGCAGACTTCATGGAGAATATTTGCTGTCAGGATATATCAAAGGCAAAGCCCACAGAGGGACAGACAACCACTCTCACTCACACCTGCATGAAGTTTAGATCACCAGGTAATCTAACTGCATGTCTGTGGACGTTGAGAGGAAACTGTAGGGGACCCAGAGCAAACCTAATGTAATTCTGTGGGAACACTGGTTATAGCAGCCTTACAGTTAGATATGGTTACTGAAAAGAAACAGGACCTGAGTGGCAATTTCAGTTATGAAGCACAAGTTTTCCCTCCATACTGGATGAAAACAGGACAGTCACAGCTGAGATTTATATTTAAAAAGGGAGAGTGTGTACTGAAAGTGAGATGAAAAACAAACTGCTGGAGTTGGAGACAAGTGAACTAGCTGAGGATAATAAACCTGTCAGAGGGTCTGAAGGATCACAGCTCATGTTCTTATTGGCTAGGTCTGGATTGTACTATAATGAAAGTTACAGACAAAAATGTGTCAGAAATACTGACACGTCCTGCTGGACTGAAAAATATTTACCGAGTAACTGATGATCATTTCATTCACAATTTTTATGTTTTTTGAACTGTGTTTTGAACTCAGCATTTCTGATTTATTTCCCATGATTTTAAGATTTTTGTTGATTATAAGATTTAAAGCAATCATTTTAAGCGATGAGTTCATGTTTACTCACAGAGCTTTGTTGGAGACTTTGACCACTGGCAGCAGCCTCAGAAGAGCCTCCTCTGAAGCAAAGTATTTCTGCAGGTCAAACACATCCAGATCTTTTTCTGATGACAGTAAGATGAAGACCAGAGCTGACCACTGAGCAGGAGACAGTTTATCTGTGGAGAGACGTCCTGATCTCAGGGACTGTTGGATCTCCTCCACTAGAGAACGATCATTCAGTTCAATCAGACATTGGATCAGATTGATGCTTTTCTCTCTAGACAGATTCTCGTTCAGCTTCTTCTTGATATACTGGACTGTTTCCTGATTGGTCTGTGAGCTACTTCCTGTCTGAGTCAGCAGACCTCGTAGGAGAGTCTGTCTGGTCTGCAGTGAAAGACCCAGGAGGAAGCGGAGGAACAAGTCCAGGTGTCCATTTGGACTCTGTAAGGCCTTGTTCACAGCACTCTGGAATAAAATCTTTATCTCAAGAGAATTTCTTTGCGTAAATATCTTGGAGGTTGTTTGTTGTTCTTCCAGCAGATTGAGTCCAGAGTTGATGAAGGTCAGGTGGACATGAAGAGCAGCCAGAAACTCCTGAACACTCAGATGGATGAAGCAGAACACCTTGTCCTGGTACAGTCCTCTCTCCTCTTTAAAGATCTGTGTGAACACTCCTGAGTACACTGAGGCTGCTCTGATATCGATGCTACACTCTGTCAGGTCTGATTCATAGAAGATCAGGTTTCCTTTCTGCAGCTGATCAAAAGCCAGTTTTCCCAGAGACTCCATCATCTTCCTGCTCTCTGGACTCCAGTGTGGATCTGTCTCAGCTCCTCCATCATACTTGACCTTCTTCACTTTGGCCTGAACCACCAGGAAGTGGATGTACATCTCAGTCAGGGTCTTGGGCAGCTGTCCTCCCTCTCTGGTTTCCAGCACATCCTCCAGAACTGTAGCAGTGATCCAGCAGAAGACTGGGATGTGGCACATGATGTGGAGGCTTCGTGATGTCTTGATGTGGGAGATGATCCTGCTGGCCTGCTCCTCATCTCTGAATCTCTTCCTGAAGTACTCCTCCTTCTGTGGGTCAGTGAACCTCTGACCTCTGTCACCATGCCAACACAGTCAGGAGGGATCTGATTGGCTGCTGCAGGTCGTGTGGTTATCCAGAGGCGAGCAGAGGGAAGCAGTTTCCCCCTGATGAGGTTTATCAGCAGCACATCCACTGAGGTGGACTTTCTAGGGTCAGTTAGGATTGTAGTTTTGTGGAAGTCCAGAGGAAGTCGACACTCATCCAGACCATCAAAGATGAACACAACCTGGAAGTCTTCAAAGCTGCAGATTCCTGCTTCTTTGGTTTCAGTAAAGAAGTGATGAACAAGTCCCACCAAGCTGAACTTTTCCTCTTTCAGCACATTCAGCTCTCTGAAAGTGAATGGAAATATGAACTGGATGTCCTGGTTGGCTTTGTCTTCAGCCCAGTCCAGGCTGTATTTCTGTGTTAAGACTGTTTTCCCAATGCCAGCCACTCCCTTTGTCAGCACTGTTCTGATTGGTTCGTCTCTTCCAGGTGAGGCTTTAAAGATGTCTTCTTGTCTGATTGTTGTTTCTGGTCTGTCTGGTTTCCTGGATGCTGTTTCAATCTGTCTGACCTCATGTTCATCATTGACCTCTGCAGTCCCTCCCTCTGTGATGTAGAGCTCTGTGTAGATCTGATTCAGAAGGGTTGGGTTTCCTGCTTTAGCGATGCCCTCAAACACACACTGGAACTTCTTCTTCAGAGCAGATTTAAGGTTACGATGACAAACTGCAGCTGGAAGTTCTGAATAATAATAATAAAAATACAACTTAAACAATGATATTTTACAAAACGCTGATGACAATTTCTGACCCACAGAGAAATGACTGAACCATCTGGTCCATGAAGTTCTGAATGAGAAGAAATATGTAGAATATCATTTAAAAGTGAAAAGAAACACTTAATTCCAAAAAGAATGCATCTGTAAAACATGTTGTTCCATCTCAAAAGACATTGGTAAATGTTTCATTCATCCAGCAGCTTAAATCTTTAGATAAATCCTCTTACTGTTCTGCAGACGGTCAGCCAGCTCCTCCTGCTTCATTCTCCTCAGGAAGTCCACTGTGATCTTCACAAATGCCTCTCTGCTGTGTCTCCTCTGCTCATCATCCTCCCTCTGAAACTCCAAGCACTGGGGCTTATTTGGACTCAGAACCTTCTGGATTTTCTTCAGCTCGTTCTTCACAAAATTGATGATGTTGTCCTCCAGCAGCTGGAACAGAATACTTAATGAATGACCCACCACTCTGAGCTTCAGTCTACACAACATCCACTTCTTTATGATCAAGGAGCAGATCATCCACGATCTCTTCACCAATTATAAGTTTGACTTCACCAGATTAACTGAGACATTCTCCACAACTCCATGATCCCAAAACTTTGATTCTGTTCATATGAATGCAGTGATTTCAGTGGGAGAAACATTTCACTGGTGTTCAGACCTGAACTATCAACAGGTTGATGATTGAAGCCAGAAACGTGGAGATGTTACAGGTGACTGAGTTGATCATACAGACAACTGGTCTTAAAGGTTCACTCTGTTTACACATACAGATCAGTATTTAAGGTTTGACTCTCATCATCCACTGGAGCATAAACTGGGCGTCATCAGGACGCTACAACACAGAGTGAACACCATCCCCACTGACACAGCAGCCAGGGAGGCAGAAGAACATCAAGAAGGCCCTGAGTAAATGTGAACGCCGGTTTGAGGGCGGAGTCAAGGAGGCCATTTATGTGAAAAGGGAAAGATCATCTCTGAATGGAGGAGAGTCCTCCCTCCTTCCCATGGGGTTTACTTTCTCTACTACTTTCACTATAAACACGCCCCTTTCATGCACCTGCAGAGGGCCACCAGCAGATGGAGCTGTCTTAAACAAATCCACTTGGATAGTTAGCTGTAGATGATTTTCTCAGTATGATTGTAGGATTTTCAGTTATTGTTTAGATTTATTTAAACTCTTATATTGTGCACAAGTGTTGAGTGACCCATAATTTCTCTGTACTTTTCATAAGAGCAGTCAGACTTTCAGCTAGTTTCTCTTTTGCTCTGCAGGCTTTATGAAGGTGTGTCAAAGTTGTTCTTTGGACATCGGCTGCTTTTTAAACCATTTTCAGTCCTTGTACAGAAACATTCTTCAAGCTCAATCCAAGTGTGTTAGACCAGAGTTAACTTGATAGATATGTGTGGGTGTGTAACTCTTAGAAGCTGTTTGGCTGCTCTTTATGGGGGCTGGGTCTTTGGAAAGTGTGCAAACCACAGTTTTAGTAACACACCCTGAACTGCACACTTTAACAAACAACATGAGATTTTAACAGTAATGTAAAAATCCTGTGATTCATTGTTATTAAGCACAAACACATCTATGGCCCCGTTTCCATTAGTAGCTGCTCAGATCGACTCACCACAGGTCGCCACGACTGGACTGGATCCACTGGTTTCCATTACAGTTGAGGACCACCTAATGTGGTCGTCTCAATACAGCCGAGTGTCGACTCACATCATTAGTAAGTGCTAATGCTGCTAGTTTACATCATATTTGTCATTTATTTCTCAAACTTATTGTAGAAACAGTTATTCAGCTTCATTCCCACTGATCTCGACTACAAACAGTTTCACGTTGGTTTTTGTTTAAAGCCTCGATGTTTAAAACGTTTCCCTGTGATCACATTTGCACTGTCCGAGTTCAAAGTTTGTTTTCTTTTGGTCATTTAGTCCACAGAGTCCTTGGTGTTCTGAAAGGGACCTATAAATAAATGGATTATTATTAATATTAATAATAAAAGTAGCTGTTGTACATGTACAGACCATAAATATGGAGTCCAGCTGTGTTTGATGCTGCTGGGCAGACTGACCACTGGGAACCTCTGAGCTCTGCTGGTCCACTCTGTGGAGGAACCATGGACACACACACACACACACACACACAAATGAAGCCATTTTCATTATTAAAATGTGAATTTAGCCTCTAAAAGCTGTGTTCAGTCAGTTCTGCTGCTTCCCTGTGTCTGACCTCACGTATGTGCTTCTGAAAGAACCGTTAAAAATCCCTGTAAACACTTTTAAACCTGTGAAAAAACCTTTTTAAAACAACAGTTTAAGCTGTTATATGTTGAACTCTTGGCTGACATCATATTAAATGCTGTGGATTCAGAATATGATGTCACTCAAGTTTACATGTGTGTGAAGGCGAGTCAGTACTTTTGGTAATACAGTGTAAAGTTGCACTGATTTCCATGAACACCACTGTGGTTCAGTGTTGTCCTGATGGAGTAACAGCAGCCAGTATTATCCAGGCTTTAGCTGCTGGGTCTCTGTGTGACCTCTCAGACTGTTTAACAGATCAGACACAAAGAGAATCAGAGCAGCTCTTTAAAGACAAACATGAACCCACTCAGGTCACACGTTCCCCACAGATATGAGCATCACTGTCCTCAAACAGCAAATGACCAAGTCGAACATTTTGATCTTTTCTCTTTCATTGTTTTCTTTTTAATGAATCTTTGTAACAATCTGAGGATGTTTCAGGTCAGATTTATCCAGGAAACACAAACATGTAAAGGAGTCATCACAGCTCTCTGACCTCGTTGGTCCAGGTTCACCACTGAAGTGTGGAGGTTCACCTTTGGACCGGTCACTCCTCACAGACGGACAGCTGGACCCTGCAGACTGTGACCTCTGACCTCTGCAGACACAAACATGATTGAAGCAGCTGTGATCACACAGACTGCAGATAATGCAGCTGTTTCCTGTCAGTAACATCCTCTTAGATTAGAGTTCAGCTTTTTACAGGAAAACTGGACAAAACTGATTTTTGTTACAAACTCATTTTCATTTCCTCTCAGCTCACAAACACAGTCAGAAAATCAACCAGAATCAACACTGATTATAATGTCAGTGCAGAATTATTTCTGTTACTCAGTGAGTTCAGCTCTCTGACCTCGTTGGTCCAGGTTCAGCACTGAAATCTGGATTTATCTCTTTGGACCGGTCACTCCTCACAGACGGACAGCTGGACCCTGCAGACTCTGCTCTGTCCTCCTCTTCCTCCATCATCATCTTCAGTCAGTCTGAGAGGTAAACCACAAACACTCAGTGAGTTCACATTAACAGGAGTAACTGAGTTACAGTCGCTGACCTCTGACCTGTCATGTAACCTAGAAACCAGGTCAATATGTCTGTAGGTTCAGTCATCCAGGTCACGTGATCTAAGGAGCTTGGAGAGAAAAGAGACGTCTTTAAGTTTCTGGAAGACGTTTCATCCAAGAAGCTTCTTCAGTTCTAAAACCAAACGGTGGAGAGTCCCAGATATTTAAACCTGAGACGGAAAGAAAGCATGTCGCTGACCCACTATTTATCCTGTTATTTCAAGTAGGAAACTGAGAGCCTTTCCACCAGGAGCACAAACATCAGGTCCAGCAATGATCCACTGATGTGTTTTTATTCCATGTATGAATGTTGTTATTGACAGAGATGAAGTTTGTGTGTCAGTGATGCAGTGACTGTTGTTGTTACCTGTACAGGCTGGTTAGACTCTATGAAACAGATCAGACAGATCTCTGCATGTTAGAAGAGACTATTAAAGGTCATGAATGAGACAAAGGCAGGGAGGCGTCCTTTACAGCTAAACAGCAGAGTGAGAGAACAGCCAGCACCTCTACATTTATCACATTATACAGCACATGTATGATACTGACAGGGATGATAAGAGTTTAGTGATTCCATCATTGATATTACTTATTGATTCTCAGTAGCTCTGCTCTGACAGTCACCACCATCACTGAGCAGCATATCAAAGACATTTGTGCACATTAACTGCATGTTGTGGGTCAAATGTTTGTGCATGTTGGAGGCATTTCCTCTTTGTTGTGATCAGTGTTGGTCATTACTCAAAAAAGTCATTATTACACATATTACACAGAACACTTATTAAAAGTAATGGAGTACGTTACTTCATTACTTCTCATAACATTACTTTGATGTTACTGTGTAAAATGAGCTGAAACACTGTCTCATAATCACCATAATCTAAAGCTGAGGTACAGCCCCACACACCAACACAGATCCTGATGAGGTCACGTGATCTTTCTCTGAGTGTTTATGAACACAAAGATGAAACAGCACAAAGACACTTCAAAGTGATTCTACTGCAGAAACATGAACAGGTAGAAACCTGCAGCCTGACTGCTCATCACTTTGTTACCTGTTCAAGTTCAGCAGCAGCAGCTCACTTTATCACAGTGCTGGTCTGGGGTCAGTGTTTACTCAGCTTTAACGTTACTCTGGGCTCTGGGCTCTTGGCTAGCTTAGCGTTAGCTTAGCGTTAACATGCTGTCTGGTGTGTCGTGTGTAAATATTAATCACAGTGACAGTAAAGGCGGTAAAGCGCTGTGACATCATCGCGTACGCTGTGTCCTCTGTGGACTCTGAGTGAACTCACAAAGTACAAACTATGGCTGTATCCCAATTCAGGGTCTGCAGCCTTAAAGGCCGCATTTTAAGGCCGATTACGTCACAGCGACGTGCCGAAGGCTGTCCCAATTCAAAGGCTGCTCGAAATGCGGCCCTCAAATGCGTCCTTCATTTCCCTGAATTTTAAGGACGTGGCGGTGCACACTTCGTTGCCCAACATATCCCACAATTCATAGCGCGGCAGTCGGTGTGCATAATTTTGCCGCAGACGGCAGAAGCGGAGCGACCGAAGAGTAAACTGTTAAAAGTAAGTACTGAATAATATGCCACTTATTTATGTGCAAATGTTGAATAATGGAGAACATTAAAACATTACTGTTGGCCACATGTCGGCAAAGTTATGTGACATTAGCGATGTTTGTACTTTCAGCGCTTACTTGGTTTTAAAGCCTTTCAAATATACACCGTTCAATAGTCGACCTTAATCTTACAGAGAATGTGATGATTTTATGGATAATTAAAGTCAGTCATATATCCACAAACACAACAAGCTGAAAGTCAGTGATGCTGCTCGGTTTGCAGTCCTGAATATGACGGCACAAGCAGGATTCACTGCACTGTTAATGTTAGCTATGTTATATTGCTGCCTCTGTTCGGTGGTGTCGAGCCAAACGGACTTTAACCTGTGTTTGAACGAGCTGACGGTTCACTCGTTAAGCTGAAAGAAAGATGCTTTAATCACAGGAGTCACACATGTGTCCACTGGACCATCTGGGAACTCTTCTTGTTTAGCACTCGTAATACACAAACACTAAATCCTCCTTCTCTTGTGCTGTTTTGTAGCAGTGTATACACCTGAGACTGTCACCTGTCTGTCTGTCCTGCACTCTCTCTCTGTTTCTTTCTCTCTGATTGTGGAATAAAAGTATGAACATGTATTTATAAGTTACACTTGTGTTTGAATCCTGCAGCTTATCACACATTTGATTTCCATGTGTGACGACTGCAAGTGTCCAGAGTGAGGACAGACTGAGGGACCCACTGCTGCACATCATCTGTGAGGCTTTGCACCCCTGATGATCCACCAGGACAAACTCAGCAGTGTGTGAGGAAGAGGAGGAGGAAGAGCCAGCAGCAGCTGACAGATGGAGAGAATAGACAGACTGTTCCCTGTTTGTGAAGGACTGCTAGGAAAGTTTAGCATAACTAATTGTCTGTCCTGAATCAGTCTTATTAGGTAATGTTCAAATAATGTTATCATCCCAGTGTTTTCAGTGTGGGAGAAAGTACTCAGGGCCTTCAAGTTACACACTATGAAAGGCAGCAACAAGTTTAATATTCAGAAACCTAAAGTATGTATCAGCAGCAGAATGGAGCTAAAAATAAATGTTTGTTTCAGTTCTATGAAGCTTTGAGTGTTTTGGATTAGTAGCACTGCTGTGTTTGTTGCATCATATTGCTGTAATTGTTTATATGCTTTATATATTCTGAGGTAAGTTGATCTATAGTGTTACATCATATTCTATAAGGATGTTATGTGTTTCTATACTTTCTGCCCAGTTTGACCCATTTAGCAGAAGTCAGCCTGTTTAAGGCTCTGATATCTATTCTGTATGACTTAAAGCAGTTATGACATGGTCTGATTTTCTCACCCAATAAAGTAATATTTCATATATCAGTCTGATCTTCATTCTATCAGAAACAGTTATCACAGCTCGTACATTTGCTTTTTACACATGTATGTAAGCATTGAGCCAAATTTAGTAATGCCAACATACTGAAGGAACAACATTTGTCTCTTATATATAATACATATACACTGTCAAAGATACTTGTCTTTGAGTGAAGATTTAAGGTGATGGGAAATATAAATAACTGTAACTTGAATCTTTACTGAAGCTCAGTATTTGACACAGTGTTCAGTCACATGAATTTCACTCACATGTGCTGTACCAGTGTACCTCCACATGTGATGTGACAATAAAAGTGATTTGATTTGAGACTTCAAACTCACTGCTGTAATAACTAATAATGAATAATATAATAACTATAATATTGGCCATATCATATTTACACTGACTTTAGTCTCATGAACAACATCAGCTAATTGTTATTTACTAGCTAATCTTAAAATGACTGTTCAGTACAGATATGAAGCCCAACAATCATGTTTTACAGTCCTGTGGTCTCAGTTTCAGATACTTATTAAATCACACAAAGCTCGTGTAGAAACAAACAAACAAATGAACAAAATATGTTCTCCTTCATTTCTGTAAACCACACGTTTCCAGCTATCATGGTTGCTAGGCAACCTGGGCAGCGCGACGGAGGCTAGACCGTCCCATTTCACAAGCCTCGCACTTCCGGCCTTAGCGGTCTTTGAGTACGCGGCCCTTGAGGACAGTTGAGGCTGCGTACTTTAAGGCTGCAGACCCTGAATTGGGATACAGCCTATAAGTACACAAACACGAACGTAGCTCAGAGTGAGGACACACTCGGCCTCGTTGGTCCAGCTGTGAGTCCGTTACCGTGAACTATGGAGCGGCAGATTTGTGCTGGAACTAAGCTGCACACAGCTGATGTTAGCCAGGAAAACATTACACACTGACTTTAATGGAGAGACCGGAAATACAAACACACACGGTGTGTTGTGTGACGAAATCAAACATGAGCTGAACAAACAGTAAAGTTCCTAAAGACAAACTGTTAAAGGAGGACACAAAGCAAACTTACAGTTTCTTCACACACCAACAACAAGCTCCACTCCACGAAGTTCAGGAAGTGAAAGTAAACTTTCAGCCTAATGCGGCGTTTGAGGACAATCAGGGGCATTGAAACACTGTGCTGCGTTCAGGTGCACCTCAGAAACTCCTAAACCTCTGGCAGGCTGTGATTTATTTCTGCTGGTTTTCCAGTTTGAAGCACAAACATCTGTCATCACTTTGTTGTTCTTCTTCCTGCAGCGAATATTTCAACATTGAACTGATGTTTGTTCAAAGCGCATTTCAACCTGTTGAAGTCATGAATGAAAGTGCAGACTGAGAGTGGATCACATGATGTTTAAGGTGTGTCATGTGCAGTGTTGGGACTAACGCGTTACAGTAACTACGTTATTATTGTGGTAACGAGCACGCTAACTAGTTATTATGCCAAAATCAGGAACGCGTTAATCGTTACTGGGATTTAGATAGGCTCATTACTCGTTACTTCGTGTGGTGGGTATCACGGAGCTTCCACAGATTCAGTAACATTAGCAAGTGGTGGAGGCCAGCAGGTGGATGAGGGAAAGTGGAGGCAAGAGGAGAGACCCGAAGTGGCCGCCCGTCCGAGTGTCAGGTGAACTGAACTTCAGGTAAGAAGTTATGACCTGCAGTCTATCTGGGTCAGATATAAACCAAGTTTAGTTGGAGTTTATTTTCGTTATGTTGAATTTTTTCGTATCATGCATTAGCTAGCTAGCATGACGGGGTTTCTATACAGCTGGGTGGGTGCTATGTTACTGATGTTGAACTTTATTTTGTTCATAAGGTTAATTATTAGAGTTGCCAACCGTCTATGGGCTCAAAATGTGGTCATAAATATTTTGTACTTGTAAATCAGTTTTGTACTTGTAAATCAGGATTTGTATGTGTAAAAAGAATTTGTGCGTATGTAAAAAAGATTTGTATGTGTAAAAAGAATTTGTGCGTGCGTAAAAAGATTTGTATGTAAAAAGATTTGTGTGTGGACTTAGCCAAAAACCCCTGCAAGTTACAAGTACGAAATTTTGACCCTATTTTTCTTCCTGTCATCTGATTGGTCAATGTCATGTCAATCACAAATGTAACAATCCAATCAGAGAACAGATGGGTTTGGCTGTCGGAGGGGCACTTTTTGAACTGCAGGTCCTTGAAGGGAATAAATGCCCTTTCACATGCCAACCCAGCGCTTTTCCTTCATCACCACGAAGGAAAAACAGTCTGTGGTCGTCCGAGTTTGGTGATTTTTGTGTCACAGGTCTACGTGCTTTATACAGGGACTTCCACAGCCTTTTCAACAGCGCTATGGACCGCTGGGGCGGGCAGTGTTTTGGAAATGACAGTCTTCATTACAAAGCTTTCTTCGTTATGAATTAGCATACATGTTTTTATTGAACATTTGAAGAACTAGCAAAAACCAGAAACTGTTGTAGAGGACATAAAGTCAGAGATAGAAACGACAAGGAGCAGATGCATCTAGTACAGGTAGAGCTGCTGCAAAAACCCACAGAGCTCAGCAGCCAGCGCAACAAATTCTGGATCCTTTGCATACTTTGCTTTTAGTTAGCAGTTAGCATTAGCAGCACATCCTGCGTCCGATGTGAAAGGACCTTTATGCTGCGCACTGTGACTCACAGCAATGGTCCCGGGTCAGCCCTGACTTTGTGTTAAACTAATCCTAAAGTAATAATGGTATTTCTAACCACTGACGTACCACAACTTTATCCTTTCAACAGCTGCTGAAAGTAAGGGGACCTAGCTGCTATCGGATATTTATATAGAGGTCCTCCAGCTTCAAACTGTATTACCCTTCAAGGACCTGCAGTTCAAAAAAGTGCCCCTCCGACAGCCAAACCCATCTGTTCTCTGATTGGATTGTTACATTTGTGATTGACATGACATTGACCAATCAGATGACAGGAAGAAAAATAGGGTCAAAATTCGTACTTTTAACTTGCAGGGTGTTTTTGGCTAAGTCCACACACAAATCTTTTTACACATACAAATCTTTTTACGCACGCACAAATTCTTTTTACACATACAAATCTTTTTTACACACGCACAAATTCTTTTTACACATACAAATCTTTTTTACGCACGCACAAATTCTTTTTTACAGATACAAATCCTTTTTACACACACACAAATCTTTTTTACACATACAAATCTTTTTTACGCACGCACAAATTCTTTTTACACATACAAATCCTGATTTACAAGTACAAAACTGATTTACAAGTACAAAATATTTATGACCACATTTTGAGCCCATAACCGTCCCCTAAAAAACGGAATTGTCTCGTATTCAGAGAAAACATTACGCGTTTCGTATTGAGGTGAAAAGGAACACAGTTTGTCCCGGACTTCAGCTAGAATGAAAAAGACACAAAGCTAGAGTTATTCTGTGTCTTTGCTGCACAGCTGCCTCTTCTTCTCTCATTTTCTCCCCCTCCCTCTCCTGTTTCTACTTCAATCATGAAACTGATCAATGATCAGCTGATCGGCTTTTCTCTCTTGTTTGTTTATCGCCCACTTCGTGCCAGAAAGAGGAAACCAGCGGATGTCACGTTAAACAACAGCAGCACGTTTGATCAGCTGTTGTTAGAATTTATTTAATATTAATTTCTAGTATCAGCTGATGTTTGCTGGAGCCACAGCTGTAAAGCTGCTGGTCATGATGTTTGGATATGTGGTGAGAGGGAAACATGAAGATGAAACCAGGAGATGTCCTTACTGAATCATCAGAGCTGAACAGGTGATGGAGAAACAGGTTTACCTTTTAGGTGACATGAATGAGTTGAAGGGAAGTTATGAACTGTTTCTGAGAGACAAATAACACCAGGATCCTTTTCTAAGTAGCTGACAGCTGGTAGCTGTGCAGGGGTGGGTCTAGCAAAGTTTTGCCAGGGGGCCAGGTAGGACATTAACAGGGAAAGGGGGGCACAAAGAAATACTTTCTTATTCTCATTTAAAATGTCTAGCTTTTAATAAATAATTATCTGAGTCTTACAACAAACGATTGATAGATTGATACATATATACCATCAAGACAGTGTACATCACTGTCACAACAGCATTTGTTTTCATTCAAAGGCTTTATGGTTTTTCCTATAATGGTGGGCCGGTCTCTAGTCAAAATGCCCCGGACAATTTTTTGTCCCAGTCCAGCCCTGTATGCAGCTCATCTGCAGTCTGGTGTTACCTACATCTTCCTATTCAGAAGGCAGAATTTTCAATTTCTGAGTACAATCAAAGCACCACGACTGCAGTTTTTGTGTTGGATGTAAAAAAGCGCAAATGACGCTGTGACGTAGGCTAGAATCATGGCGGCGGTCAACGACGGTCCAGGCGTGGGATTTCTCTCATGGAAATGTGCACATTATTTTTTCCTTTCTATTGGTAGGTGGCACAGTGCACTTGTGGCAAGTAAGCAAGCTAGAAGACTGGCAGTCTGGCTGGGTATCCAGTTACGGAAGCAACACATTAACAAGAGAATTCTGAGTAAAACCAAAGTTACTTTCCCTAGTAACTAGTTAGTTTGAAAGTAACGAGTAACTTGAAGTAACTGAGTTACTTTTGATGGAAGTAACTAGTAATGTAACTGTTACGGCCCTAGCTGGGCCTCCTGAAACTGCCCTTGTGTGGGCGTGGTGTTTTTCCCCGCCTCCTCCTCTCTTGCCACTCCTACCCCCTCTGTTTCTCTCACTCTCCTCTCTCCCCAGGACACAGCTGCTTTTGATTAGCCTCGTTTGCCACCTGACTCCAGGCAGCAATCACCTCTGAGGCTATTTAAGCTGGGGATGAGCTGTGAGCAGGGTGGTGTCCTCTGGTGTCTTTGTTTTGTGTTCTTGGTGTGTGGTTATCCTGCCTGAAGTGTGGAGTTGTGGAAGCAGTATAGCTGCTTTACGTGAGTAGTGTTGGCTTGTGGGCCTCGGCGGCAGTAAAGCTAGCTGCTAGTAGTGACAGGGTGAGCTTGTGGGCCCCTGGAAGTGCCTCCACGTGGTGTGGAGTTTTTGTTTGGTTGTTGTTGTGTACTTTGTTGTTGCAACCTTTTTCCTTTGTCCAGGTGTTATTGGCAAAACGGCGTTGCCGGCTCTTTATGTTAATTTTCTTTATAATAAAGACTATTTTACTTACTAAACCTCTGTCTGTTTTCCTTTCATTCTGTTCTGGACCCATTTGTTACTGGTCCCCTCACTCGCATGCCTAGACCCCTTCGGGGGGACGTAACAATGTGGGGGCTCGTCCGGGATATGAATGGAAGGAATAGCAGTTGAGTTTTAGTGAGTTGTTTGCCGGTAGCTTGTTTAGTTGTATTGTAACTGCTGCGCTCTCTCTCCAGTTAGCACAGGGGAGTGTCTAGCTGAGCGTAAGCTCCTTCTTCAGGCACTCATTTTTTATTATACCTTTTTTATTTTCGGAGTAATCCCGGGTGGGGATTAGTTCCCTGTCGGGGGTAGGCTTGTCGGTGCTTTGTGCACTTGATGCTTAGCCTTTAAAGTTGCCTCGAGCCTGGTACGCTCCAGAAGCTAACTAGGCTAAGATTTTAGTAGGTAGGTCTGGGGAGAGGGTCGGTGTTATTTTTATTTATTGGTTAACCTGTGGCCACACATATTTCCCACCTGTTTTTCATTTGTGTATTGGAGGTGGTGCTTCTTTGTTGTTATTGTTAGCCTCAGGTAGTTTTTGTTTTCGGTTTCATGGCTACCTTTGATATTGCCGTGTTTAAGGAAAACCCTTCGCTTGTCCAGCTGGACGCATGTAGGAAGAGGGATTTGCATGAGGTGGCATCATTTTATAGCATTTCAGTCTCCACGGCTCTGCGTAAGGCTGAGCTGAAAGCTGCTCTTGTGTCTGGCTTGGTGGAGAAAGGGATAGTGGCCTTGCCAGTGTCTGCCAGCCCACTTGAGCATGGTGTAGCATCTCAGCCTGTTCCGCAGGTGCCAGCTCAAGCTGTAGGTCCATCGGTGTCTACACCTGTTGCTCAGGGGCTGCCTGAGGACAAACCCATGACATTGCCTCGCTTTGAACCTCTCTTCATTGAATCAAGTGTAGGCTCGAAGCAGGATGCTAAGCTCCGTGTACGCCTGGCTCGTCTCCAGTTGGAAAAGGAGGAACGTGAGAGGGAGTTCCAGTTAAGGAAGGAGTTGGAGCTTAGGCGTTTAGGACGCAGAGCTTGCCAGAGCCAGGAGGTGGAACTGAAAAAGGTGGAGGTGGAGGCGGAGACAGCTGTTAAGTTGCGACAGCTGGAACTCCAGCAGGCTTCCTTCTTCCGACTGCCTCCATTCGCCAGGCAGACACACCGCTTGATGTAGGAAAAACAGTCGCCTGGTTCCGTGTGTCCGTGACACTGAGGTTGACAGCTACTTGAATCGCTTTGAACGGATAGCCACAGCTTTGCGCTGGCCATGGGATTCGTGGGCCATTTTGCTCCAATGTAAGCTGGCAGGTAAGGCTCAGGAAGTTTGTTCCTCGCTGTCAGCTGAGGACAGCCTGGACTATGATAAGCTGAAAAGTGCTATCCTGCTGGCTTATGAGCTGGTCCCAGAAGCCTATAGGCAGCGTTTCCGGGGGTTGAAAAGGGGACAGGGTCAGTCTTATCTTGATTTTGCCAGGGAAAAAGGTGTACGCTTTGATCAGTGGTGTGTGTCCAGCAAAGCTACTGACCTGGCATCGATGCGTGAATTAATGCTGGTGGAGGAATTTAAGAACTGCATCTCCGAGCAGATTGCAGTATACCTCAGTGAACACAAGGTGTCCTCATTACAGCAGGCAGCAACACTGGCGGATGAGTTTGCCCTCATCCATAAAACCAGTGTCATTAAGCACGACCGATGCGATGCCTCAGTGAAGGTTAGCAATGTGCCAGCTGTGCAGTACCCAAAGAGTGAGGTACCCGTGTCCCATCCCAAGGTGAAAAGAAAGTGTTTCTTCTGTTTCGGGTCTGGCCATTTCATAGCAAACTGTGAGGCCTACAAACAGAAACAGTCGGTCTCGAGGGCTAGGAGTGTGCCAGCTAGCAAAGCTGATACAGGCGTGATTTCAAGAGCCAAAACAAAGCTCTGTTTCTTTTGCCACAACCCTGGCCACCTGATTGCTCACTGTTTGAAAGCCTCGTTAAAGCAAAAGCGACCTGCTTTCAAAAGGGTTAACTGTGGTTCACAAACGGACAAAGTTGCCAGTCCTAGGGAAAATTGGAGCATAATTGCTCAGTGGTGTCATTTGGTGAATGTCAGAGCTCAACTGGTTATGAGATGCCACCTGTTGACAATCTTTCGGGTCCAGATGACCTACAGTGTGACAGATTGCGTGTGACACAACCATTCCAACCTGTACCTCTGGCTAACCAGCATGCCTATCGCCATGACCTAGCGAAGAAGCGTCAGAGAAGTGTTGCTGTAAGGCCTTCTAGCTGCCTGACAGGTTCTCCATATGTGACGGCTCAAAAAACATCTGGCTGTCACTTGGAACACTATGTTGAGGGACTTGAGCCAACCCCATGCAGTGTTTTCAACCCATCAAAAAGGTCTTGGCAGATTTCGCAGGGTATGCCTTACCGTTATTATGGTGCATGGTAAGTGATATGTTTAAAAGTTGGGTAGGACATTCTGTGACAAACCACTGGTTTGTATTTATGGGAGGGGGTGTTACGGCCCTAGCTGGGCCTCCTGAAACTGCCCTTGTGTGGGCGTGGTGTTTTTCCCGCCTCCTCCTCTCTGCCACTCCTACCCCTCTGTTTCTCTCACTCTCCTCTCTCCCAGGACACAGCTGCTTTTGATTAGCCTCGTTTGCCACCTGACTCCAGGCAGCAATCACCTCTGAGGCTATTTAAGCTGGGGATGAGCTGTGAGCAGGGTGGTGTCCTCTGGTGTCTTTGTTTTGTGTTCTTGGTGTGTGGTTATCCTGCCTGAAGTGTGGAGTTGTGGAAGCAGTATAGCTGCTTTACGTGAGTAGTGTTGGCTTGTGGGCCTCGGCGGCAGTAAAGCTAGCTGCTAGTAGTGACAGGGTGAGCTTGTGGGCCCCTGGAAGTGCCTCCACGTGGTGTGGAGTTTTTGTTTGGTTGTTGTTGTGTACTTTGTTGTTGCAACCTTTTTCCTTTGTCCAGGTGTTATTGGCAAAGCAAACGTTGCCGGCTCTTTATGTTAATTTTCTTTATAATAAAGACTATTTTACTTACTAAACCTCTGTCTGTTTTCCTTTCATTCTGTTCTGGACCCATTTGTTACTGGTCCCCTCACTCGCATGCCTAGACCCCTTCGGGGGGACGTAACAGTAACTAAGTTACTAATTTAAAGTAACTTACCCAACACTGGTCATGTGACATGTTCAGTATTGTCACACATGTCTAGATTGTCCCTGATAGCATAACTGCTCAAACACTGATGATTATATTGGAAGAATTCTTACTGATGGCAGCAAAGTTTGAATGGAGCTCTCTGTCTGTGCTGATTTGTCGCCCTCTGGAGGTCAAAACACAAACTGCATGATGTCACTGTAACCACCACAGTGACAGGAAGTGTTTTTAATGGTCGGTTAAAAAGGTTAAAACAATGCTTGTGTAGTTGTGTCGAATTGTATGCACTTGTGGGAGTTATATGGTACGTTTAAGTTATTCTGTCTTTTGCAGACGGCAAGCTGTTGACTATAGGCCAGTTAACCTTAGCATAGCTTCCCGTCACTCATTAGCTTAGCTGAAACTCCCCACATGGATTTGGGCAACCAAATAGAAAAGAGTGTTGCTGCTGCTGAGTCACCTCTTGGTCCTCCACCAGCCAAAAAACTCAAGTTCTGTGTGGAAGCATTTTACAGTCAGTGCTGCAGATGAAACCAAAGTGATATGTAATGTGTGCAAAAGTCAGATCAGCAGAGGCAGAGATATCAAACATCTGTCAACATCTGCTATGCATAATCACATGCACTTAAAGCATCCTCTCCTGGTACTGTCTGCCAACCCCCCCACCAGAACCAGTTCATCATCACAGCCATGTTCTGCCCCTGCAAGTCAGTTTCACTGTCTGTTCAGCATCCTCCAACAAGGACGGGTGGTGGTGGGGTTCATGATGTTCACAATGGTATTTTATTAGTTGTTGGTTTAACCATGGATGAGTCAATGGCTGTTATGTTATTTTCTTTTCAATGACGTTCCTTTTTACATGTTCATTGCTGGATTTATGGAAAAACATCAACTAATACTGCATATCCATAATTATTATAATGGATATAATTTAACAATACTTACACTATAACATTAATTAGAAGTGTAACGCAAACAACTGGATTTTTACGCCTATTTTGAATTTTACTCGAATACAAATACAAATTCAAATACTTTTCCCCCCTCAACAAATACAAATACAGATACAAATACCAGCTGCTTTGCACATCTCTAGTCTCTACACAGACTGACACAGTGAAACGATCCCTGCTGGTAACAGTGTGAGTTTCACTGTCAGAGAAAGCTCACACAGTGGAGGCAGATATATTTATATCCTATAGAAGTAAAAAGAAGTATTTGTTGTTATTAAAGTGACATTTAACTCTTTTTCTTTTTTCGTGTTTATTAAGGTGTGTCACTTTTATTAGGGTACATCACCATGGCAATGTATATTGCAGACCGTGAATAATCAGGACTCGATCTGAATCAGCGTCAGAGCAATTGACTGTTCTCCTAACCCTGTAGTTACTAGTAGTAGTCTGGTTTATTCCACTGAATGTTTCTTCAAAGCTCATTTCAACATGTTGAAGTCATGAAATCCAACTTTACATCTGTTAGCTGGGCTTAAATGAAACGATGGACGTGGATCTGCCTCATTGAGCAGCTTCTTCCTCACAGTCACTCCATGGATGTCCAGAAGCATCAGTTCAGCTGCTTTAGCCTCGATGTAAGAGCCAATAAAAGGCTAGTTTATTGGTACTGGTAAAATGATTAAAACAAGAAATATACATATTTGTTGCTAAGAATATAATTTATTGTAAATTCACAAATACTTTTATGTTAAAAGCATAGAATATAGAAATGTGAAATTCTAATGCACTTTTTGGTATTTTGGGCTTCTGGCACACTATAATTACGTGCTTATTAGGGGTGCAACGATACACAAAATTCACGGTTCGGTTCGGTTCAATACTTTGGTGTCACGGTTCGATATTTTTTCGATACGAAAAATGATCATGCCTTTTTAATTTGTCATTTATTAAAATTCAAAATATATATTTTAACTCAATTTAATGTTGCTGAAACAACAAAATAAAAAAATAAATCTATCAGATCGAGACATCACTCATCTTTGGAAAAGATGGTTTATTACAGAGAAATGGCTCTTTCCAAAATAAAAGCTATACTATACGCTTCTTCTGGGCTATATTCTCAGCAGCATATTAAACATATCAGGTCCCCATAAGGAGAATCATGTGCTAACGGCTGTCTAAATGACTCGGGTAAAGTTTGTAGCATGCGTGCTTGTTGTTTTTGTCTGCTTCCACTTGTCTTTGTACTAGGATGATGTCGGAGTAAATGTGCAGTCATATTCATTGTGTTCCCACTAGTGCTGTCAGCGTTAATCTCGTTAAAATGACGTTAACGAGCTACCGCGGATCGCCCCGTGCATGGGGCTGGACGGCGTCAACATGTTAACGAGCTAACTGCGCTAACGCACTAGTTACAAATGAGCATTGCGTGGCACATCCGACATACTGTTTTACTTTTGTCCATGAGGCGCTTACCATCAGGGTCATGCTTCACATGAAAACCAAAATAGTTTCAAACGCCAGATCTGAATGACAGTGCAGCCTAGGCGGAGTAGTCGAACGCAGATCCACTGAGCTCTCAACACAGACAGCATCGTCAGAAGAAAAGTTGATAAAATAAATTCAAAGTTTTGTATTGTTTGATACATATGCGTACCGAACCGAAAGCACTGTATCGAACGGTTCAATACCGATACATGTATTGTTGCACCCCTAGTGCTTATGTAGTTGGAAGGCAGATAAGCTGGAAGCAACACAGCTTTTTGACCGAGTCTTGCCATATTAGTTTAAAGTTTCATTAAACATCTGTTTTGAAAGAAAACTACCTGGTCTTGGCGTTTCAAATGCCTGTTGCTGGATTGACTTCCAAAGGTGGTACAGAAGAGTGAAACAGAGACAGAATGCCACCGTTACACTCGGGCCCAGCAGAAGGTGGAAGAGAAGGAGGATGGATCAGTGTCTGACTGATGAGAGTCACAATCACTGATGCTGCCCTCATATCTGATCTGTTTTCCTGCTGGAAGGAGACGGGCCACCATCTGGCAGCTCTGCACGATTCAACCTTTGAATGATATCAAATCCCAACAGGACCCTCACAGGGCCCTCTCATAAACTTCTCCCGAACAAATACAGGCATAGTCAGGAAGAAATCGGAGTCTGTACTTTATTATGCCGGCCTCCCGAGTGCACAAAGGATTATTTAAAAAGAGAGGAAACAAAACACTTAATCCAAAACAAAAAGGTATTTACTGAAATTTAAGTTGCCGAACCACCATACATCTCCAAGCATGCACAAACCCGCTATTTAAACTCTGGAACACCGTACTTGCCCAGCTGCTCATGTAATCAGCGGTCACGGGGAGACAGCGTGACCGGCTCTTTATTAAAGGTACGTGAAAAAATTTGCTGGCTGTGCCCTGTGCTGCTCAAAGTATTAGCTATCACCCCTCCCTGTTTATCTGACCAGTTGGCTTAATGACCCACTGCCCCAATAACACAGCGCAACGACTGTGGATTCTAACTGCGATTGTCCGTACATGCGCCCAGATTGGCAGTCTGCGGTCTGGGACGGTGTAACTCATCACAAGGACACAAAGCAAAAGAAAATCAAGCACTCCCTAAAATCAGCACCTGACCATGAGCCTGCACGAGCCAATCACAGCTGGAAGTTTTCTGGATGTACTCTGAATGAGCAGCACTACATAGAGAGCCATGATGTCCTCACAAACCTAAAACATGTCCAGCTGCCTTTCAAGCATGACCAGCATTACCTGGATGACTGAGAAGCTCCAGTTTCAGTTTCTTTGTGAAGCCTCTGACCTCTGAAGCATTCAAACATGAAAGGGCTCCTAACTGGAGGATGAACCAGTGTGATGCACACTTGAACTGAGTTCACTCTTTTTTTTTATTGGAGTATAAATGAATGTGAATGTTAGAAACTGAATAGAAAAAAATGCTCTTGCGAATGGATGAATAAGGCAAGTTGAGTAAACTTGCTTCATTTGCTTTGACTGCTCAGAGTAAAAAAATGCTATGTAAGAACCATTTACCTTCTTTGCAGTATTCTACAGATTCACAGTCAGGTTTACAGAACAATACAGCCGCCAGCTCACTACACAGACGATCTTGCTGTGCCAAAAACGTGATTTTAGATATTTGCCAGAATATTTGAAATGTTTTAAATGATTTGTTTTCAAAGCTATTTCATGAATGAAGAACACTTCTGCGATTTGCTTGGGCATGCTGTTTGTGTCAGAGGGTTCATTAGTCTAAATTAGTTTAAATTCAGTCTTCATTAAAGAGGATTTCAGCTCACAGAGCAAATACAGACAAACTGATGATCAAAGCTATCACACTGATGTTTAAACTGTTCACTGAGTAACACTGAGGAAAACTTTCCACCTTAAATGCTGCAGGTAGCTGCTGATTACATCTTACAGAGGAAAGTTAGTGAGGAGTAGGTCATGAGTGCTGACATGAGAACTGAGTTCACAGTCAGTGTTTGTGTTTCTCTTTTATCCCTGTGGCCTCAGAAATGCTCAATCTGTTTGTACATCACTTATTTTCAAACAATAATGCTGTTAAAAGGCTTTCTTTGAAAATATGAGTTCAAATGGAGATAAAATGACATCATGAGTGAAATTTAACATCCCTGTCCATCAAAAAGACCATAAGGAGAAAGTCTAAGTCTAAACTTTTAAAGAACAAACTGCGTCTGAACTCTGAGTGAAAAGATAAATTCAAACCTGCTGCTGCTCTGATTCCACTCAGCCTTGCTGGTCCAGCTGTGAGTCTGTTTCATTACTGTGAACCATCGAGTGGCAGATTTGTGCTGTTTGTGGTAAAGATGATCATCTGACACTGAATTAAAAAAAACGAAGTGAAACTTTGAGCAGGCATGCTTTTATGAGGAAGTTTGTGTTAAACAAAAGCAGAAATGGAGTCTGGACTTTAGAAACGTGTAAATTCTTGTTATAGGCTTTCTGTCCTGTTACTGAGCGTAGCATTAAAATGATGTTTCTATTGTAGTGACACTTTAAACTGGTTCCACTGCAGATCAAAGAAACACTCAGTGTGTTAGTGGAAGTTGTTTTTAGCTGAGCTGTGTCCTTAATCCAATCTGAAGTGAACAGTTTGGTGCAGAGAAGGAAGCCTCTTCATGACAAACTCATGTTACACTTTATCATCTTCATTTGTTTTTTCTTCTACTTGTTTTAACTGGAAACTTTGACTTCCCGTCTCACTACAGTCAATAACTACTCTTCTTTAATGATTTGTTTGGAGCTGATGAGAGCAGCAAATAGCACTATATAAACAAACACCAGTATCTGCTCATCTCAGGAAAAATGCTTCAAAATTATCTGTTTAAAAAAAAACCTACCATGACAACAAACAAAAGCCTGCAGTTGTTCTGACGTCATTATTATTGTTAATTATTTCAAAGCTTTATAAGAAGGATTTTTGAACTACAGAAGTCGAAATTTACCCTGAGGAAACCTGCTGATAAGAGCAGCATGCATGTTAGCCTCTTTGTGAGTGTGTGTGCATTATGTTGTCTAACCATTGCTGACCAAACTGACTGCTGGTGAAACCTGAGTGATGACAAGTTTTAACTGGTCTGCTCCACTGTGGTTATTGTTCATGTGACACTTCCACCTACTGCTGGGCCATGGTTTGTGCTGAAAGTTGCTTCAGAGAGAAGGAATAACAAAAAAGAAGAAATAGTCTTTTTACCACAGGGCTGATCACCTGATGTGTTTACACTTTAGTTGATTTGTAAACGCACACAGCTTTCAGCAGTCTAACATGTGTCAATCAATCATTAATAGCTCCACGTTTAACAACACAGGAAGATAGAACCATGATGTGCTATTGCACGTGTTTCAGTTTCAGAAGCCAACAAAATGTGTATGTAATCAGTTATGTGAGAGCAGCTCTTTACAAGGAAGCTTCCAGCTGATTTTAAATAAAGGAAATCAGCTGATAAATGTTGGTGTGAAAAAGGAAGCATAGCAGAGATAAAGCACCTGAATGGGGTCAGAGGTCAGACCTCCTCATGCTTCTTTAGCTAGGGGCTACTTTAAGAGCCACAGGAAGTCTGTTGTGGGTCAGTTGACTGTCTAGAAGTGCCCCCAATCTATATTCCTGTCTCATCCCTCTGTTGATCCTTCTTCTTCTTCAATAAACCTGCTCTCACTCCACATCCAGCCAGTAGGTGTCCTCACACTCCTCTCCTGCTTTGAGTTACTCCCACAGTGCCCTCAATTATTTTTTACTTCCCTGCTCGGACTCAGAGGATTTAAAACTGTCATCTTGTTCTTGTTTCTTCTTGATGTTCAGCTCTTTGTTCTGCTTTCTGCCTGGCAGCTTCTTTATGCTCAAAAATCTCAAAAGTTCTTTGAAAATAAAGTAAGAAAATGAGTGTGAGTGAAATCAGTCCACACTAACAGAGTGAAGAGAGGCAGATGAAGCAAAGAGGACACAAAAAGGAAGGAAAGAAGGAAAAAAGTGCCATCTGTGTCCTTTCAATTCAATTCAATTTTTTTTTTTTATACACCGCCAAATCACAATAACAGTCGCCTCAAGGCACTTTATATTGTACAATAGATCGTACAATAAAAGATACAGAGATAAATATAAAAGATACACCCAACAATCATATGACCCCCTATGAGCAAGCACTTTGGTGACAGTGGGAAGGAAAAACTCCCTTTTAACCCTTTAAAACCAGTCGGAGTGGGCATGCTCCATTTTGCGTAACTATTTTTAAACCACTGTAGAACTGCAACCACGTAAGCTAGCGCAATAAATTTTTTTGCATATGAAACCGGAGGAGTTGTACTTACTCTTTTGCCATCAGCTTGCCCTAGGTCACAGTTTCCTAGAAGGGAAGCAGTTTGTCCCGTACTTTAACTAGAATGGAAAAAGACACAAAGCTGGATTTATTCTGTGTTTGTTTCTTTTATAATTTTTCTTTTTTATAATTTTTAAGTATAGTGGATCCAGTCCCTTGGTGTAATGCTGGTGTTTGGGCATCTGAAGAATCTGGATGCAAAGTTGAAGGTACTTGCTGAAATTCTTGTTTGGAAAAAAAAATCAACTCTGATCAGTACTTGCTTCGTACAAAAGATAGCAAATTTCTTTTTTGTGGGTGTGTCTTAATTACTCACAGCATCCATAAAGCCTGTTTACACGAGCAATGTCATTGGCACTCATTCGGACAGCATTTCCAAAATTAAGATTAGGATTGGACTTGGCAACCATCGTTGGCTGCCCATTCTTGGAGAAGGCGAATCTAAAAGAACAAACAACAGCACACAAACACACACACACACACACACACACACATGCGGTTATATTAGGAAAACAGAGGAGAAAATGGGCCCATAAAGTATTTAACATGAAAAATCCATTCCCAACTGAGTGTGTGCATGTTTTTGTTAGTCTGGATTACATTTTCTTGCAGAAAATGCAAAACATGTAAGGGAATATAACAGCTTACAAAGTCCACCTCACACAGCAACTCACCTGTCATACTGCATGACAGAGTTGAAGTCATAGGGAGTCTGCAAATTGTTGGTCTGCACTTTCACAAAGTTGTGCTCTAGTCCTAAACAGAAATTTCCAGAAAATATTACGTTTTTATAAGCTTCCCCAATGTTCCCCTTCAAAATCCGCCTTCAGTCTCAGCTCTTTGAAGATGTATACATCGAAATGCTAGCTAATCTCTCCTGTGGTCATTTGTTTGATAGTCTTGGGACTAAAGAAATACAAACAAAATCTTCTATGCAGTGCTTGCTTGAACTGCAGTGTTTTATGTGCTGAGTTTGGAAAAGCACAGATTACGTGTAATATGTACACTGCTGTGAAATAGGAGGATGTCCCATTGTGTACTAAGTTAACTGTAACCAACGTTTTGGGTAGTTCAGCTGACCTGGGATGATGTTCCCGGTAAGGATCCTCACATACTGATCTCTGTCAGAGCGGACCTGCTCGTGGTGGAAGCCCAGAGCATGAAGAACCTCATGTTGCACCGTTGACTGATACAAGGAACCATTTCTCTGTAGGGAGATTTCCTGTCTTCCTGTCTGACGGCCCACGTATGAATAACACCTGATATACACAATGACATCACTTAAAAAATAGATGGAGTGTTCTATAGCCTAGCACTGTGCATCATCCTTCTTCAGCTAGTCATGCTAAGGCTAAAGTACCAAAAAAAGCAATGACAGTAATCATGTGACCGACTTTGACACTGTGGCTCTATAGACACTGCTCGAACCACACTTTAGCTTTCGTACTTTAATATCTTACATAATATTTTAAAATAAAAAACACACATATCCATTATCAACTAAAGTACATAAACAGATACCGGTCAAATCAATCTCAGAAGATTTTTAAACATCTGTCGTCCCTTAATCATCTAATAACCCACCAGATTCATCTTCTCGCCTTACAAGGTGCCAGTCTCTAGTTTTGGAACTAGTGGACCAAATAGTATGTGAAATAATTAAGAGCAGATGAATAAAATGCTCTTTACACTCCTATGCAACAGTATAAATTTCATCTAGTAGCAAACAAAAATAAAACTGGACATTTTACAGTACAAGGTCAATGCAGAATGGTGCTTCAAGAACCTGTTTTGATGACACATACAGAATATTTGTAATGCAATCATTTTCAGAATTGCATTTTTGAAGGGTTTTGAGGGTGTGGGTGTATCAGTCCTGTCCTGCCATATAAATACAAGTACAGTCTAAGTACAGCAAGTGCATTCTCACCCTTGTCCAGAGAAGAAGTGAATGAAATCTGTCTGGCTTGTACGCCAGACAAACCGGATGCAGGTGGAAGCGTGGAAGGTGACTAGGGCACTGATGATGATGTTGCGCTCTTGGTCGCCTGCAGATTCAAATATGAGTCTGATGAGGAGCTTCTTCAGTATTCAGTATCTTCAATATGTTTCAGCCATTTCAACTTGGCAGCATAAACAGTATTTACAATCTGTGCTGCTTCGAGGATCTCTGAATTCCCATCAGAATGACAGGGCCGCCAAAAACACAAAGATCTATCTATCTATCTATCTATCTATCTATCTATCTGTCTGTCTGTCTGTCTGTCTGTCTGTCTGTCTGTCTGTCTGTCTGTCTGTCTGTCTGTCTGTCTGTCTGTCTGTCTGTCCGTCCGTCCGTCCGTCCGTCCGTCCACATATATGAGAGAGACTCACTATGTGTTACAGTTTTTCTCGATTGGTTTGGCTCATTTCTTGAAACCGAGATGACATTCTCAAAACCATAAGGTCATTTGGCCAAACAGTCTTACAGTGCTGCCCAACATTATAGCTCACTAGCAAAATCAAATATCTTTCCCCAAACTCTTCGTCCATGCTTCAAAAGCAGATCCCTCTCCCATATAAAAGGTCAGTACAGTCAAAATAGCACAGATCCTTCTCAATTGCCTTGGCACATGTGCATTCATTTAGTGCTTTTGTCAGAATAACCTGGATGGTTTAGCACAACACCATGGATCCCCTGCAAAAGCTCATATCTCTCCCAAAAGAGTTTATCCATGTGTCAAAACTAAATATCCTTCCCATATAAATAGTCAATGCCCCCAAAATGCATTATACCTTTGGCATTGTTTAAGCACTGCAAGTCAAAATGCTTAGACGTTTTGTCACTGAGGCACAGGTCTAGCAACAGAATACCACTATGAATAAAACCAAAAGATATTACAGTAAAATCAGCCTCCAATAAACCACTCATACTCAAGGAAACTGTAAACATTTTCATTCGTACAAAGAAATGTCAACATTAGAGAACATACTGTGAAAAGAAAACATATACAGGATTCTGTAAATGTGAACACTTATAAACACAAACAAAAAACAAAAAAAACTCTACCCTACCATACTGTAAATAAAGTTTCAGAACTATAGTACAGTAATATTTTCAGTGGTCGCCATTGTCACCTTCTCTTTCCTGGCCACCATCCTCATCCTCCTGGCCATCGACGCGCTGCTCTCTGTCAGGCCATAAATTCTCATCCACATCGCAACGGATATTTTCTCGTGCGATGCAGCGAGGGAAGAAACGGCGTGAATGTCTCAACCATCCCCTACATTGATCCCCTGATCCCCTATCCCAATGAGGGTGGCCCGGATTTCATCTGGGACATCATGGTGCCTCCGTGCTCCTCGGCCTCTTCCCCCTATTCCTCCACGCATTCTCACTCCTCCTCTTCCTCTTCTTCTTCCTCCTCTTCCTCGAGCAGGAAGTTGCTGTTGTACTTGGCGAGGTGCTTCCATGTTCACACTGCAAATGGAACTGGCCCCGGGCCAAGCTCTGTCTATATACTTTTGGCAGCAGTCATAATCATAGACAACACCTGTCAGGTATCTGAACAACCTGTTTGATTGGTCATCTGAGATGTGGGACACTGCTCCTTCGTTAGTTCTAATTTCACCTGATTGATTGTCAAGTACTGTCATAACTTTATCAAATGTTCCAAGATATTCTTTCATGGTATTATATCTTTGACTAATTTTGACAGTTGAACAGACAATTGTGCATATGATGACTTACACAATGAAACCATGCTGATATGTTTTGGAGTGAGTGACCATTTCACTGACAAATCAACTAATCAGTTTAGATCGGCAAGATCTATTTATTTGGCAAATGTGCTAAATGTGGGCTCATTGTGCTAACTGTAGCTACTTGTACATAATCATTTGAAAAGAAGCACAGAGTCACTTGAGACATGTACTAAGGCATTTGCAATTTGATTAAACCAATGAAAAATGACATTCTGTTGTGAACAATTGCAAGGTGGTTTGGAGATTTGTCCATGTTATTTTGAGAATGTCATCTCGGTTTCAGGAAATGAGCCAAACCAATCGAGAAAAACTGTAATAGACCTCTCTGCATCGAATCATGTCTGTTATTAATCTCTGTCTCTCTTCCACAGCATGTCTTTATCCTGTCTTCCTTCTCTCACCCCAACCAATCACAGCAGATGGCCCCACCCCTCCCTGAGCCTGGTTCTGCTGGAGGTTTCTTCCTGTTAAAAGGGAGTTTTTCCTTCCCATCGTCGCCAAAGTGCTTGCTCATAGGGGGTCATATGATTGTTGGGTTTTTCTCTGTATTTATTATTGTGCTATCTACTGTACAATATAAAGCGCCTTGAGGCGACTTTTGTTGTGATTTGGCACTATATAAATAAAATTAAATTGAATTGAATTGAATAGAAAAATTGTGAAAGTGACATTAAATGAAAACATAATTTGTGCATCTGTATATGATATCAATTCAGCATACGAAGACAAATATGACTTTTCAGTTTAAATGCTTTTAAGTTAATTCAGCAATAAACAGCATAGTTAACGAAGCAGTATTTTTGGAAACCACTTGAAATATATATTATATATATTTATATAATAATGGGTTTTATTTAACTGTTTTTATCAATCTCTCCTTTTCAAAGAGTCCATGTTTAATGGTTAAAGTTTGTACTGCTTACTATATTCAGTGCCAATGGAGACAGGTACATAGACATAGCTTCCAGTTTTAGGCCACTTGCAGCCAATGGCTGTGCATGGATCAGCATTCCTGGTAGTAGTGGGTACAATGTCACCATGAACCAACACTTTTGCTGCAGAACAATAAACAGAGAGTGGTTAAATGCTCGATACTTAGGCTGCCAATTGCTCAGTTATGTCAAAGCAAAGAGGTAAATGCTTACAGCATTTACATTATTGATTGCACAATTACAATGTTTGATAATAACACAATAACACAAATAAAACAGCGGACTAAGACAAGCCAGTAAATGACCAAAAGGTTGATTGATCATTGTGACTGTTGGGAGTCTATTTTATGTTAACATGTCAGTTCTCAAGGATCTTTCATTTTCATCCAGATTTTATATGTTAAGAAAAAGATTTTTATTTTGTAAATCTTCACTTACTTGAGTTAGCATTGACTTTTTCAATGATCGCTGAGGCACCCAGAGACTCATCTGTGGATGCAAGAGGAAGCCAGCAGATTAACTTTAAGCTCTTATATTAAAAACACCTCAGTATGTTGGAAGTATTTCATCACTGAACGCACCACTTATATCTCTAATGACAGCAGCCCTCTGCAATAAAAAACAAGACATTTTTAACTTACTCTTAATCACATTTGAAATCACACTGACAAATGTTATTGTTGGCAAACAAAAACTATTATGTGAAAAAGCTTAAACTGTGTCACGCTTAAACGCTCATAAAGTCTTAGATAAAAACTTTCTGGAAGTCTATCGTCACCACCGTGTTAAGCAGACATTGTTAGAATCACATGACTTTCACAGAACAGCCGGCAGTGTTGAACAACATTTAATGCCTTTGCTGGAAGAGTCAAGCTCACCAGACAAACGGCTGTCATTGACAGGCAGACGGAGAAGAAAAAGGCTGGAGTCATGATGTTGGTCCTCTGCAGTTAACCCACAGTCAAAATCTGAACAGCACTGTTTACAGTTTTTCTCGATTGGTTTGGCTCATTTCCTGAAACCGAGATGACATTCTCAAAATAACATGGACAAATCTCCAAACCACCTTGCAATTGTTCACAACAGAATGTCATTTTTCATTGGTTTAATCAAATTGCAAATGCCTTAGTACATGTCTCAAGTGACTCTGTGCTTCTTTTCAAATGATTATGTACAAGTAGCTACAGTTAGCACAATGAGCCCACATTTAGCACATTTGCCAAATAAATAGATCTTGCCGATCTAAACTGATTAGTTGATTTGTCAGTGAAATGGTCACTCACTCCAAAACATATCAGCATGGTTTCATTGTGTAAGTCATCATATGCACAATTGTCTGTTCAACTGTCAAAATTAGTCAAAGATATAATACCATGAAAGAATATCTTGGAACATTTGATAAAGTTATGACAGTACTTGACAATCAATCAGGTGAAATTAGAACTAACGAAGGAGCAGTGTCCCACATCTCAGATGACCAATCAAACAGGTTGTTCAGATACCTGACAGGTGTTGTCTATGATTATGACTGCTGCCAAAAGTATATAGACAGAGCTTGGCCTGGGCCAGTTCCATTTGCAGTGTGAACATGGAAGCACCTCGCCAAGTACAACAGCAACTTCCTGCTCGAGGAAGAGGAGGAAGAAGAAGAGGAAGAGGAGGAGTGAGAATGCGTGGAGGAATAGGGGAAGAGGCCGAGGAGCACGGAGGCACCATGATGTCCCAGATGAAATCCGGGCCACCCTCATTGGGATAGGGGATCAGGGGATCAATGTAGGGGATGGTTGAGACATTCACGCCGTTTCTTCCCTCGCTGCATCGCATGCGAAAATATCCGTTGCGATGTGGATGAGAATTTATGGCCTGACAGAGAGCAGCGCGTCGATGGCCAGGAGGATGAGGATGGTGGCCAGGAAAGAGAAGGTGACAATGGCGACCACTGAAAATATTACTGTACTATAGTTCTGAAACTTTATTTACAGTATGGTAGGGTAGAGTTTTTTTGTTTTTTTGTTTGTGTTTATAAGTGTTCACATTTACAGAATCCTGTATATGTTTTCTTTTCACAGTATGTTCTCTAATGTTGACATTTCTTTGTACGAATGAAAATGTTTACAGTTTCCTTGAGTATGAGTGGTTTATTGGAGGCTGATTTTACTGTAATATCTTTTGGTTTTATTCATAGTGGTATTCTGTTGCTAGACCTGTGCCTCAGTGACAAAACGTCTAAGCATTTTGACTTGCAGTGCTTAAACAATGCCAAAGGTATAATGCATTTTGGGGGCATTGACTATTTATATGGGAAGGATATTTAGTTTTGACACATGGATAAACTCTTTTGGGAGAGATATGAGCTTTTGCAGGGGATCCATGGTGTTGTGCTAAACCATCCAGGTTATTCTGACAAAAGCACTAAATGAATGCACATGTGCCAAGGCAATTGAGAAGGATCTGTGCTATTTTGACTGTACTGACCTTTTATATGGGAGAGGGATCTGCTTTTGAAGCATGGACGAAGAGTTTGGGGAAAGATATTTGATTTTGCTAGTGAGCTATAATGTTGGGCAGCACTGTAAGACTGTTTGGCCAAATGACCTTATGGTTTTGAGAATGTCATCTCGGTTTCAAGAAATGAGCCAAACCAATCGAGAAAAACTGTAAAAATAAAAAAATTCAATGAATGTAACTGCTAGAATAGAAAGGCAAATAAGTGGGATAAGGGCAACCCAACAGCTGATTCTGCTCATCTGGATGTTAACTTTTCTCCCAGTGAAAATGCTGAACTCACAACATCCACATGAAGAGCATCAGGTATCTGGGATTTCCCTACGTAGAGGATTCAGCATGCATGGAGATGATATGAGGAGGCTTACCTGTTGTACCAGGTGTTTGCTGGATGCAGCAGGTATTCAGCTGCTGCATCTTTATAGATAGCTCACACAGGGTGTGGCTGAGGTTTCAGGGATGTCTTTTTAGTTATCAATCCATTAGTTTCTTTTTGCTGATGCCGAAACATTAAAGCAGCAAAAGATTTCCAGGAAGGAAACTTTAATCAAGGACATTGCAAACATATTTTGAGGCTGACCTAAACATTCAGAGCATTAACTTATTGCAATAAAAAGTTGCAAAACCCAAAGAAATGCTGATGGAAATGAAATTTCAATCAGACTGGAATGAAATTCTTTTAACAACATAATTACCTTTGGGCAAAATAGTCAATAACAACAACATTTTATTTCCTCACATGTACTCAATTTGCACCTTTGCCTCAGTTTGTAAAACATTTCATTGCTAGCTTACAAAATAAAGTTCTTCCTTCTGAAATTCAGTCAAGTATCACATAAAGGAAATACGTATATAAAATGCAGACAAACTGAATATGTGGTCTGAATGAACAAAGATAGAGAAGGAAAACCAAACCAAACAATTCATCAGACCTTCTGGGATAAATGTGCAATAAATTAATTAATAATCATTTTAAATTCCTGTAACATTAGACAAATAACAAATATAAGAACTATGACTGATTAGTTGTGGGTTGCTGCGATGTCTTATATAATAGTTAGAGTGAGAAATTTCACGTGACAAAAGATTCAGTGCTATGTGAGACAAAGGGCTGGGATGGAAACCAGGAAACAGGTTTTATAAAAATTGTTTTTCTAAATGCAGCTTCCTTGTGTGCAGCCTGAAAAAAATCACAGGCTGTGCTTAAAACAATTTCATAAAAGATATAAATCAATAAATGGAGAAACAGTGTTTAAATGTTCATTTTATTTATTAAAAAACAATTCATTTACTTTATTTCTCTGTATCGCTTTGGTAAATGGACTAATTTTTATATAACGCTTTTCTACTCTCCCAGAGTACTCAAAGCGCTGTATACATCATGCCACATTCACCCAATCACTTCTAAACTCAAGTGCAAACTAACAACATTCACATTCACACACATTTACACTCCGATGAACGCATCGTAGGGCAACTTGGGATTAGTGTGTTGCCCAAGGATATTTGGCATGCGGTTGGGTGTTGGTGTTAGGGTTCGATTGGTGGTTTGGATTCGGTTGGTGTTGGTGGTTCGATCCTTGGTTTCCCAAGGAAACCAAGGATCGAACCACCAACCTTCCAATCAGTAGCTGATCTGCTCTACCACCTGAGCTACAGCCACCCTTTTAATTACAATTGATCCATTTAGAAGATGCTTTTCATGTGGAAACAGAGGTTTTTTTGAATTCCTGCTAGTGTCTGGGAAGGGAAGGAAAGGGACACATTACTGTACCTGCTAGTCTTACTGGTTCATGAACAGAAAGTTTCAGTTTGTGAAGTGTGATCTAAATAGGAGTGTTTACTGGAAGCTTTGGGGCACCATCACAGTCACGCTGCCGTTGAGATAGGGACTTAAAGAACTCATCAGATCTTTCAGCACAGTTTAACTTAGGAATGTGCCATAGCTGCATGTGTGCAGGTTTTATTCTATTGATGTTTGACCTGACACGTCAAGGGTTTGAAGTGCTGTGAGGCCACAGTGCTACCCACTTCAACACTGTACATCTTTATACACCACAGTCTAGAGTATATTACCACATTATGCAATACATATAACTATAACAAAACGGCTGTGTGCAGGCAGGAAAAGGACCCAACCACAGACTCACGGAGGCGAGAACGTGAACTCAAAGGAAAACACAGCTTCTTTGCTTTGGATTAATACAAACAGACAACACTGATTCACCGACCCAGGATCATGACAATAACATAGGATTAGGAGGATAGGGTTTGATTAGGAGGATAGGGTTTGAAAAACAGACAGGGAAACACGTTGAGAGTACCGTCACCAAAGGACTCCCTTGTTTCAAATGCACTGGCCATTCTAGCCCACAGAGCATCGCAAAGTGTTCGTTCCCTTCCCTGCGTATAGGGTTTTGAGGATTAAGCAGAGAGGGGGGAGGAGAGAAGAAGATGAGAGGGGAGGAGAGGAGGAGACCCTTGACCTTTAACACACCTTTTGTTACATCAATGCTTCAACTACAACCATAACTGAAAATGAAAGTCAAATCAACATATAAACCATCAACCACATATAATAAACACACACATAAAGACAAAACAAAAGGCATTTGACTTTCTCAGACATTCAAAACTAAATTATCTCCAGTTACTTTACACAAAGTGTCATCGATCCCCCAAACAGAAACAAACTCTTCAACATTACACACCATATTATAATAAAAAAATTGTACATTCAACCATGCACCTACTAACCCTTTAAACGTAATTTCACAATTAACAGATCCTGCCCCCTTCATTTTGTTCCTCCTTGTGAGCCATATACTCATCTTAGCCTGACCTACTAAAATATTAATTAAACAAACCATCCTATGCTGCACTGCAGAGTACCTCGACCCAGGATAAAGAGACCCTCCTCTAAAACACTCCCAAGATCAGCAAGCCACTGTCGCAGGAACGAAAAGAGGCCAGCTAGCCTGGGACAGCTAAGCCATAGGTGCTGCAGTGTTTCCTCAGTCAGACAAAAAAGACAGTGTCTCCCTGTTCTTGGATATATATGTGCCACGTGTCTGTTCGTAGCCATGGCCCCATGCACTACTCTCTACTGGAGAGCCGCACTGCGTTTCTCTATGAGAGGTTTGTGCAGGGACCTCCAGCTGCCTATTGGCGACGACCCCAGAGTCAACACACCTGACCACCTCGACTCCAGAACACCAGCCAATAATCCTCTGCTCAAGACTTTTACAGCCACCTCACATAAAGCCTTCTTCGATACCTTTGACAGGTCACCCAGAACAGGTGTTTGACAGGACAGAAGGGATCCTCCTTCCGCATCCCGCTCCCCAACTGCGGCATAAATAGACAGCAATGGAAAATCAAATAAACTTGGTTGATTACTGTAGAGTGAGTCCCCAACGCAGCCCTGATGAGTCCGGGAAGACCACCCATCACCTGTTCCACCAGCTTCTCCAGAAGGCGCAGAGATCTCATTCCAGTCTCTTGAGCCCGCTTGGCAGTTCTTTTCCACTGCCCTGCTGTCCTCAGGCCCACCAGCTTTGTTAGGCCAGCATTTATGAGGAACCTCTGAACACTAACAGTGCTGAGCATCCTGCTTGATATCAAGGGATTGAGAAACAGAGGCTCCTCACCAACATGAGAACAGTCTCTCTGTACTTTAAAAACAGTCTTGGAAGCAGGAAAACCAGACTGGTAAAAACAGGAGGTCTGTGAAAGGTCTATGCCAGTTCGGTTTATGAGAAACAGGTGCTTGTCATATGCAAGATCCATTACTCTGTGAAGCAACGTAGATGCAGTCTTGAACCAAGGTGGTTGTTGCTTATGATAAAGATACCGTTGTGCTGTCTGAAGTCGGAAGGCTGTGATGCAGCTATGAAGGTAAATCAAACTCTGATTGTGACCCACACCCGTTTTCACACCTTGGCTCATGTGATTAGGTAGAGGATCACCATGGGGGTCCTTTGTCCCTCTTTGGGGGGATACTCCCACTGGGTTTAAATCTGGGACTCTCCACCGTTTGACCTTAGAACTGAAGAAGCTTCTCAGATGAGAGGTGAAACGTTTTCAAGCAACTTAAAGAAGTCCAGACGCTCTTCTTTCCAAGCTCCTTAGACTACGATGACCTGGACGACTGAGAACCTTCACAGACTTGTCTGAGATGGTTTAACAGACCAGCGTGTACAGCATACCAGAAAGGGGGGAACCCTGCCTGATGCTTCTCTGGACCGGAACAGGCTGACTCAACCCTCCCCCTACCTTTAACATAACAGCAGCATTTGAATACAACAGTTTAATCTGAGAAGTGAACATTATCCCAAACCCAAAAGCTTCTAATGTCTTGAACAGATAACATGATCAACCCTATCAAGAGCTTTTTCCTGATCAAGAGATGAAAGTCCCACATCCAAGTCTCTGAGCTTGGACCGATCAATATAGTCCCGAATTACAAAAAAGTTGTCCATTATAGTTCGTTCAGGGACGCAGTATGCTTGATCTAAGTGAACAATCACGTCGACACAATTCTTCAACCTGTTGGAGAGACACTTTGCAATAATCTCGTAGTCCTTAAAAAGCAATGAAACTGGTCTCCAATTTTTGAGCAGGCCCAGATACTCTTTCTTTGGCAGTGGTGTCAAAACTGCTCTTGTACAGCTTGTTGGTAAGGTCCCAGCATCCATACAGTATGTTATGACTTCATGTATGTCTTCCCCTAGCAGCGGCCAAAATGAAACTCCTCAGGAAGGCCATCAACTCCAGACGACCAACCACAGTTGAGTTGTTGAACAGCTGAAGTCACCTCACCAAACGTGACAGCTGACGCCAGCCTCACCCAGCTGTAGCAGCCCCTCCAGTATCTCTGCCACACAGTCAGGGTCACACAGTCCAGCACTAAACAGATTGGCATAAAAGTCTATGGCCAGCTTCCTCATTTCTGGTGGGTCAGACGTTATCTTCCCATTTGGAAGCTTGAGGTGTAGCATCTGGTTTGGTTCCAGAACATGTTTCTCCAACCTGAAGAACCTTGTTGGAGCAACTATTTCTTTAATGGGAGATATCCGAGTTCTAACCAGAGCACCTTTAGCTCTTTCATGGAGAAACTTGCCCAAAGCCTTCCTTCTACTATCCCAGCTACTGTTGTTACTGTCTGTCCCACTTATAATCTTATCCTTTGGCCTTCGGTGAGTGATTGTTTATTTCATTTGTTCATTTGTTTGTTTAGTTATTGTCAACTGTATGTATTTGATAGGGATTATTATTTCTGCGTTTTATTGGTTTGGCTTTTGTTATATAAATGACAATAACATTTCTAATAACTCCAAACTGTGTTATCAAATGCAAAATAATACTATAGAATGGAAAGAAAAAACTGAAAAAAACAAACAAAAGAAATGTATAATTTATTACAAGTGAAAAATAGTGTGATGTCCGCACAATGTTTGGACCCCTCTAGGGGTCTTCCTCAGGCGCTTGGCTCACTCCTGAAAACCAAAAGGCTGGCTGGGTCAATCACAGAGGTTTGCTATTAACAATAGCTTTTTTTGACCATGTCTTTGGCTCCTGAGTAAGGAGAACTTTCTCGTTTAATTCTCAGTAAGCAAGACACGCATGAAAGAATATTATGTATGAACAGATGAGATATTTCAAGTGACAGACTCAGTGATACATCAGACAAACCAGGAAACAGTTTTTTTAAAATTGTTTTTCTAAATAAAGCATCCTTGTGTGCAACCTGATAAAACCACAAGCTGTGCTTAAAACAATTACATAAAAGATAAGATATAAATCAGTAAATGGAGAAACAAAGTTTAAATGTTCATTTTATTTCTTAAAAAACTATTTATTTAGTTCTCTATTCATTACAATTGATCCACTTTAAAGACTGTTGTTATGTGAAAATAAAGCGTCTTTTTTTTCTTGAATTATTATTTTTATTTATACACAGAGAACAGTTGCAGGGGGGTGATTCAAAAATGAGGAAGTAAAGCTGTCAACAACAAAAGTAGGCTCACGTGTAACAAGGAAAAGCACCTCTAAGCTGGTTCACCAGAGAATACCAATAACAAAGGACAGCATATTTTAGTAAGGAGGTGTATATTTGAATTCCTGATAGTCCCTGGGAAGAGAAGCAAAGGCAGGTATTACTGGACCTGCTAGTCTTACTGGTTCATGAGCATGAAGTGTGATCTGAATAGGAGTGTTTACTGGAGGCTTTGGGGCACCATCGCAGTCATGCTGGCTTTGAGATGGGACTTAAAGAACTCATCAGATCTTTCAGCACAGTTTGTTAAACTTGCCATAGGTGCCATAGCTGCATGTGTGCAGGTTTTATTCTATGGATGCCTGACCTGACACGTCAAGGGTTTGAGGTGCTGTGAGGCTACAGTGCTACCCACTTCAACACTGTACATCTTTATACACCACAGTCTAGAGTATATTAACACATTATGCAATACATATAAGTATAACAAAATGGCTGTGTGCAGGCAGGAAAAGGACCCAACCACAGACTCACGGAGGCGAGAACGTGAACTCAAAGGAAAACACAGCTTCTTTGCTGGCAAAAGGCAATACTGATACATCCATCTGCCTCACACCATGGTTAACACTGAGAAGGACTTTACAGGTTTTTACAGAGTGACAATAACAACTATTATTAAGGCGATCTTCTTCCAACAGGAAGTGATGGCTCCTGCGAATCCTCGCGCCCATGTCTGACCTCGTCTGGTATCTGCTCCCTCCTCTGTAAGAGACAGAAAAGTAAAGCACCTCCCTGCTTAGCCTTGATGATATTATTATCCATTATTCTCTGATTCAAAGACCCAGTTTCAGGATATCGTGTTCCCCCTGACCAGAGCCTCTTCTGCTACTCATTATCAGTTGTGAAGCATGTTGCAAATGATGGTTCACAGGAACAGTTTAATTAGACACACGTTTACTATTTATATCCTTGTTTCCATCACTGGCATGTTCAATATGATTACTATCAGAGGAGAAAATAAATCCTGTGTAGTTTAAAACTTTAATTTGATCAAACTGAAATGTTGCTGAACTCTGACGGACGTGTCTTTTAATCTTGTCCTTAATCATCTAAATCTGCCATTTATCATCTTGTAAATGTTCCCTCTGCTTCTGTTGCACATCTCCCCTGACACTCTCTGCTTCACCTGTCCTGTGCTGCTGGTCCAACCCCTGCATGCCTCCTTAAACTGGTGTGTTTCAATCTCTTTCCCTCTGTTGTGAACCAAATTTTCATCTGAAAATGTTGAATTTTAGTAAAAACAATGCTCTGTAGTTTGATACTGTCGTTACAGACAAAGTGGATGTTTAAAGCCTTTGAAATGCCGTGAGTCTCCTTATCAGCTGGAAATATTAAAGCCATAAAATGACTTTTGAGAGCGGATAAAAAGTATTGATCAACAGCAATGTTGAGCCTGTTCCAAAATTTGAATGTACATGTGTTGGAGGTGCTGCTCTTGTTGAATTGTTACACATATTTTTCTTTCATCTGTAGAGCAACAAAATAAAAGTTTAATTTTCTTCAGCTTGAATATCGGCAGGTTCAGCAGGTTCTGAGGAAACTGTTTACAGGATGTTGTATCCTATCCAAAAGCTCTTTGCAATTTTACATTGAGAAACATTATCCTTAACATATTTGACCTGCATAAAGTACTATGGCCATCACACAGTCATTTAGAATTGTTTAAATAACTCGTGTCTTAAGTCCTTCCATCACACAGAAAATAAAAAAAAGTCGCATGGTTCACTTTTACATCACAAAATGTTGGAAATATAAGTCGTTCATAACAACCTGATAGGTGGGAGTTTAAAAGGCAAACCAATGGAAGCAGAAGTAGAAGACTATAATGTCACAGAGCACACGGCGATCATGGCTCAAGAGTTGGGAGTTCGCCTTGTAATCAAAGTGACACTTTAACGATGCTTCTTGACAGGGGATTTCTTTAAATCACCCTGCCGTTCTTCAGCTGAGACGTCTGAGTCGGAAAACACAACACTGCAGAAGTTTTTCACTCGCGAGGGGCAGTCATGGGACGCACGAACTGCACCCCACGACTGCCTGCGACCTTTATTTATACAAGATTGTATTGTATGTATGTGTGTGTGTGTGTGTGTGTGTGTGTGTGTGTGTGTGTGTGTGTGTGTAAAGATAACATCACTCAAAGCAGCGGGTTTTTCCCTTTTCTACATCTGTATGTTCAGAACGACAGGATGCGGTTAGTATCTGCATAAGTTCAGCACACAAGTTACTAGGTAAAAAGTTATGTAGAAATATGCTTAATCACAAATAATGAAAGGATACATTTCATGCAGCTGATCACATATATACAATATTCTCTTAACATTCCGCCCTGTTTATCAGAGAAATGAAATGTACAATTCATCAGTGAGTAACTACTTGTTTTTCACATTTTCAGTTACTACATCATTAGTTACACTTCATCTTCATGATCTTCATTGATTTCAATACATCTGCATATGCTGTAATGACAAACATGTCGTCTGTGAAATTACAGCTTTTAAACAAGGAATAACTCAAACAAAAATAAAAATAAAAATAAAACCAATCATTAATGCTCGACATGTGTGAGTAGATGTAACAGTCTGTCTCTGTGGTCTTAAACACATCTCTGTATCAGGCATTTTTCATCCAAGGATGGATGTGATCTTGTGTCATGTCCATTAGGTGTAAGTTGTCGTACATCCATCTTCTCTGTCCGCCTCGTGGCTTCAGCTGCTGTTGGCAGCAGCTGGGATCCTGTAAGGGTGAGCTTTTATAGTCAAGGTAACCAGGAGGGTTCCCCTTCACATTGTCGCACATAGGTCCATCACACCTACACCTGGCTGCCCTAAAGTTGATCGGATGGAGATTAGAGTGCGGGCTCACCCTACGGGGACCCAATCGCACTGCTCCCCCTCACCCCCGAAGCAACCAAGCGTAAGTGAGGCTTCCCTAATGTGCTTCCTCCTTGGTGTCGGGGCTTCTCGGGACCTCAACCTTTTTGCAGTGGCTCTGATGTATCCAGGAGGGTCTCTCTGCAATTTTACAGGCTGTGGGTGTTGTCAATAACACTTGATATGGACCCTCCCAGCGAGGCATACTCCAATTTTTCCTCTGGAGCACCCGTAATAGGATCCAATCACCTGGTTTCAACCTGCAAGAGACTGGAGAAGATTCATACGGCAGTTTATTGTTCAAAACAATATCCTTATTTTCTAGTAGTTTTGCCATCCATTCTGCCAGAGTTGTTTCTCTGACGGATTTTTCTAAAGGTTCACTTGTCACTGGGAGTGGAAAAGGTCTCCCATGAACAACCTCAAAAGGTGTCAGTTTTTGAGAGCCTTGTGTTAATCTCATCCACATTTTTACTAGGCCTATGCATTCAGGCCATGGTCTTCCTGTTTCTGCCATGCATTTTCTGAGTCTCTGTTTTATTGTGCCGTTAGTTCTCTCTACCAACCCTGCACTTTGTGGATGATAAGCACAATGGTTTTTTATGCTGAATCCTAGTGCTTCAGAGACTTTGCTGATCACATCATTGACAAAATGTGTCCCATTATCTGATCTTATCAGAGTAGGGATACCATATGTTGGAATGAAATGGTTGCATAGACATTTTGCAACTGAGATTGCATCTGCTTTTTTCACTGGATAAATCTCTGGCCATTTTGAGAATACGTCTATAATAACTAGAGCGTATTTTGAGCCTTGACTTTCACTTAGTTCAATAAAATCCATGTGTATGGTGTGAAATGGATGAGGTGGTGTGGGAAAATGTCCTCTTTTTGTCCTCAAATTGCCTTGTGAATTGTGTTTCTGACAGATCATGCATGTCCTCACAAATTCCTTTGCTGAAGTTTCAAAATTCAGAGTATAGAAGTGTGTGCGTACAACTTGGACCATTCCCCCCGTCGAAACATGGGTCACCCCATGGGTCACCAATGCTGCTGTTCTGTGTAGGGACTTGGGGAGTATTGGTTTACCTTCACAAGTTATTAAATCATTTTGCAATTGTGCTCCACACTTTAACCATTTCTTTTGTTCTGCAGTTGATGCGGCTTTTTGTTCATCTTTAAGTACATCAAGTGGTATTTGCATAGAGGATGCAGACATTAATGTGTCTACAGTTTGTTGTGCGGCTAACTTAGCTGCTTGATCTGCAAAGTTATTGCCTTCAGTTATTTCTGATTTGTCTTTCTGGTGTGCAGCACATTTACACAATGCCAACTGTTTTGGCAATGTAATCACTTCTAATAGTGTTTTCAGAAGATTTCCATGTTGTACTGGCTTTCCAGTAGATGTAATCATTCCTCTGTTCTGCCAGATTTTTGCAAAGTGATGCACTGCTGAGAAAACATACTGACTGTCAGTATATATATTTATGTCTTGGCCTGCGTGCAACTCACATGCACGTATGACTGCTGTTAGTTCTGCACTCTGTGCAGAATGGGAGGATGTTAGCGGTTTCGCTTCTATGACTCTATCTGCTGTAGTTACTGCATAACCTACACAGTTTCGTCCTAGGCTATTTTTAGACGCTGAACCGTCTACAAAAATGTCAGTGAAACCAGCTTGTGGTGTGCTGTAGATGTCAGCTCGTGGCTTTGTCTCCTCATCTAACTTTGTCATACAGCAGTGCGGATAACCTTCGTCGGGTGAGGCCAAAAGTGTGCCAGGGTTCAATTGACCACACTTCTCAATGCTGATGTGTGATTGTGACAACAAGATTCCAACATACGACAGTTGTCTTGCGTGTGTGAGGTAGGACAAATTGGCTTGGAGTAGTATTGAAGTCACTGCATGGGGTACTTTGATAATCAAAGTGTGCCCTAAAACAATGTCAGCCGACTTTTTTACTGCTTCTGCTGCTGCTGCACAGGCTTGCACACACGTAGGCAGGCCTGAAGCAACAGAGTCCAATTTACAGGAGTAAAATGCAAGCGGACGTTGTTTTTCTCCAAATGCCTGTGTTAGCACGGCTTTCATGTGACCTGCACCTCCATCTACATGTAAGTAGAAAGGCTTTTCATAGTCAGGCAAGGCCAAAACTATATTTGTCTGTAATGCCAGTTTCAAGTTACTGAATGCTTCTTCTGCTGCTGGAGTCCATTGTATTTTGTCTTTCAGTCCTAAATTCCTGCCATAGATCATACTTTGCAGGGGTTCGACTAGTGAAGCAAACTCCGGTATCCAACTTCTGGAAAAATTGCAAAGTCCTAGAAAACTCATCATTTGCTGTTTTGTGAGAGGTTTTGGAGCGTTCTGTACTGCTAGTTTCCTGCTGTCTAACAGTTTCTTCCCTCTCCTGTGAGTGTGCCCTAAGTATGTAACTTTGGGACTCCACAATTGAGTTTGTGTTGTGACACCTTGTGTCCATGCTCAGCTAAATGATGTAGTACTGCCATTGTGTTAGCTTTACAGTCATTCTGTGTGTTGCCCGTAATCAGAATGTCATCCACATACAAGAGAAACTGCCCTGGTGCGGGCAATGTACAGAGTGACATAGATTTCTTTAACGCCTCTGCATACAAAGTTGGGCTGTTTTGAAAACCCTGAGGGAGTCTCGTGTACGTGTATTTCTGGGCATTAAATGTGAATCCAAAAAGGTTTTGTGACTCTGGATGTAATGGCACAGAAAAGAATGCATTTGACAGGTCTATGACTGAAAACCACTGTTCTTTAGGTGTCACTTGATTCAAAATTGTGTGTGGGTTTGCCACTACAGGTGGGATTTGCTCCGTTACTTCGTTTATTGCTCTGAGATCATGCACTAAACGGTATTTTCCCGTATTTGCTTTCTTTACTGGGAAAATAGGTGTGTTGCAAGTTACTTTGTCTGTTCTCACTAGAATACCAGCTCTCTCCATGTCTGCAATTACCGGTTTGATCCCTGCTTTTGCTTCTGTTGTCAGGGGATACTGTGGTTTAACTGGTCTGTACGTAGAGGTTGTTTTTACCACGACAGGGTCAGCACCTTTGATTAGTCCAACATCAGTTGGACCTGTTGACCACAGGTTTTCAGGCAACTGCTTTAATTCTGGGAAGAGCTCTAGCGAGAGTAAGTGTCATTCATTATTGGTGTCAGATATGTGAGTATCTGCACAGTCAGATAGATGAGTTGCTGGCTGTGTCGTAAGTACCCACCCTAATGTGTACCTCATACATCCTGTTCTACGGCCCTGAAGCCATCCTTCATGTGTTTCTTCAGTTTTTTCATATCTGTCTCTTTCAACTTGAGTCAGGACGTGACCTAACTCCCTCCAGTCTGTGTTTTCATTTCGTGCTACAGACACATGCGGTTTAGACATTCTATTCATTTCCTGTACTCTTCCTGTTTGTATCACTGAGCACACAGCATTGCCACTTTTAGTTACATAGAGGTGCTGCAATGTAAGCTTCTGTGGGCCTAATCTGTGAATTTGTGTGTCATATGAAGGATCTGGGCCTGGGCTTTGTTTAAATCTTAGAGTATTGTGATACTCATCAAAAGCAAGTGATCGGGAGTCTGGTGGCAAATACTTTTCAGCCAATCTCTGTAGAGGCTCTAATGGTGGAAGGTCTAGAGTCCAATAGTAGTGGGGCACTCCTTCTCCCTCACTGCTATAATTAATCTGTCCCTCCTCTCCTGCCTCTTCATAGTTTAACATCAATTCTGCGTGCATGCCTTGTGATCCTGCCACTACGCCAATTTTTAATTTCTCCATGCTGTCTCTCCCTAGGAGGTTGGCTGGACAGGATGGATCATATATACATTGATTTTTACAGCTCCTGCCACTTTCTTTATGCACTAGCAGAAGCCCTTCTGTTAGAGATTTTACACTAGTATGACCTGATGCAGACTTAACTGTCAGGGTGTCTTTTGAAAATTTCAGGTTTTTAGGTTTTTGATTTAGCACAGTTTTGCATGCACCTGTGTCACATAACATAGTCATGGGTTGGCCATTTACATGAATTTTTAGTATGGGTTTGTCTTCTAACAGTGTGACTAGTTCATACACATTAAACACTTCTGTGTCATCCTGTTTTTCCTCACTTCCTTGTTCTCTGTCTAGTCAATCTTCATTTCTACCTTCTCTGTCTTTTCCTGATCTACATTTTCTAGCAATGTGTCCTTCCTTTCCACAATGCCAACAGGTGTTGTCTCTTTCCCTGTCGAAACGTTCTGATCGGTTATTTCCTTTGCCTCTATAACCTCCTCTGCCTCTTCCTCTGTTTCCTCTCCTACGTCCTTGCATCTGTCCTCCTGAAAATGCAATAAATCCTGTCTCTGGCTCTACTGTGAAAGTACCTACATTCTCATTTTTCTTTTTTATAACACGGACAGCATGCTCTGCATATTGCAGTGCGTCGGGCAGTGATCCTGTGTTCATAGTCACCCAGTGTTTTTCTACATGTGATTTCACTGGTGGTAAGAGGCCATTTAAAAAGGCATTCTTTAATTGTTGCTGATATGGGGTCTCTGGACCCTCTTCATAATTTAAACCTGAATGTTGTCTAAAAACTGGACGCAGGCGGTCCAGAAAATCAGAAGCTGTTTCGGCTTCTTTTTGTTTCACCTCTCCTATTTTTCCATAGTCAGCCCTTGGGGCCAACCGTACTCTAATTCTCTCATATAAATTTGTTAGGTCATTGATTAGGTCGGTGCTTCCTGGTGCGTATGCTACACCCCCGACGTTTGAGCCGGTATAATCTCCTCTAACTGTTCCTATCTTTAATCCTAGTAAATCTTGCACGACTTGAAGCATTTCATGACCGTTTAAATACCATTGCCTTCTGATCAGTTCTACAGCATCCCTCCATGGTATAAAACCTTCATTCAGTGGAGGAACGTCTTTCAGGACATTTTGTCTGTCTTTTTGTGACCACGGACGAAAAATATGTATGTTTGGACGGTCATCTTGCTCTTCTTGTCCTTCTGGCCCTATTATTAGGCCAAATCTCGGGTTAGCTACTGCTACCATTGGGTAGATACCAGTGGCTGGCGGGTCGACTGTGTCTCCCCAGACGTCGGTCCCAGTGGGATCACGACCTATTTCTTCTTGTGGGTTATTTTTGAGTGAAAGTTCGTTTAGCATTGTCTGTGCTTTTACATAAGGATGATGATGTGTGTGTGACCTAGTTCTTCCTGATATGGGTGAGTGTATAGTAAGTGGTGCTGTAGCTGTAGCTGCAGAAGCGGGTGATGCTGCAGCTGTGGCTGCAGAAGTGGGAGGTGGCGGTGCATATGGTGGTGGATTAATCGCGCATATTGCGAGCACTGCACAGTGTCTCGCCTTCTGGTTTTACTAAACTGGCGGTTAAGGTCTGTTTTTCTGACTTTTTATCTTTTTCTCTTGTTTTTCTTTTTATTCTCCTCTCGTCTAGCTGCTTCTTCTTTCCAGGCCTGGAAATATTGTGATTCTTGTGAGCGTTTTCCTTTCTTTTTTAAGTTTTTTGTTTCTGCTATTTCTTTCAAAAGAGCTTCTTTCAGCTGTGTTAGTGCTGAGGGGCTGCATTTCCCCTCCCAAGTGGGACATTTTGTTTTTTTAGGATTTCTCCATCTACAAGCACTAATTTGTCCGGCGCCTGGACATTTCTTTTCTAACCACTGCTCGTCAGCAGTGAGTTTTGTGGGCTGATTCCCCATTGTTACAACACAACTGCAGAGCTTTCTCTGGTATGAGACTCAGGAGTGGTTGCTGACACGCCCTTCTACTCCGGGGCTACTTCCGCGGAGCGGTGTCAGTTTTACGGGACGAAGCCCAACCTACTTCTCCTTTGTCACCAGTACTTGGGCTTTTGCAGGATACACAAGGAAAACAATAAAAACAATGGAAGTAGTTCAGCACCTTATTGTGCTGTAAAATCAACTTACTTCCAAACACATACACACATATACATACACACAGATAGACATTTGCGCGCTAATTTGTCACGAAGTAATTCCGGCTACTTCTGAAACCAGTCTAAATATAATTTATTACGAGGTAATTGCGGCTACCTCTAAAACCAGCCTAAATTTAGTTCCTTCCGGCGAACTCAACCTATTTCACGTGTTTTTCCGAAGTAATTCCGGCTACTTCTAACCTATTTTACGCGTATCCCGAAGTAATTCCGGCTACTTCTAACCTATTTTGCGCATTCTTCTAAACCCTTCCGGCGGTTTAAAACCAAAAAGTGTTTTCTCACCCTCAGTCGTCTTTTGCTGGTTGTTCAGGTCATCTGGATCCCAGCGTCGTGGACCAGTACTAAACCACCGGCCTGGACCCGAATTCAACGTTCCAGGACTCTCACCTCTACCTGGAGAGGGCTGTCGACAGACTTCGGTGCTGGTTTACCCACGGCGTCAGGATGCAGAAGTCAGACCTTATTGGAGTCACAGAAACGTGTCTGATGTTTCCATCGCTAGGCTCGAAGGACCAATTTAAATGACAGGGGATTTCTTTAAATCACCCTGCCGTTCTTCAGCTGAGACGTCTGAGTCGGAAAACACAACACTGCAGAAGTTTTTCACTCGCGAGGGGCAGTCATGGGACGCACGAACTGCACCCCACGACTGCCTGCGACCTTTATTTATACAAGATTGTATTGTATGTATGTGTGTGTGTGTGTGTGTGTGTAAAGATAACATCACTCAAAGCAGCGGGTTTTTCCCTTTTCTACATCTGTATGTTCAGAACGACAGGATGCGGTTAGTATCTGCATAAGTTCAGCACACAAGTTACTAGGTAAAAAGTTATGTAGAAATATGCTTAATCACAAATAATGAAAGGATACATTTCATGCAGCTGATCACATATATACAATATTCTCTTAACACTTCTGTTACGGCCGAGAGAGCCAGGCTGTGGGTGTGGACTCAAATGCAGACACAGAGGGAGGCAAAACGGGCGTGAACACAATGCTTTATTTACAGTGCCTAGTTAACTTACAAAGCAGGAAACTATGAATGCTATGACCGGAGAATGCTATGAACTGTGGAAGCTATGAACTGAGAACTATGAGGTCAAACTATGAACATGAAACTGAGTGCTATGACTAGGTGCTAGATTTCATGGTCGGATCCTGGGAATGGAAAAAGGGGCAGCGGCTTGGATGGAGGTATGCAGTCACTATAATGAGAGGAGACAAGTAGTCAGTGGCAGTCTAGTGGATCACAGCCGAAGGATTAGACTATGGTGGTTAGGGCTTACGTGTTGCAGGTTAAAGTGTCATGCGAGGAGGGGATGTCCAGGGGGTTCCGGGTGAGGAGTGTCCAGAGAGGGTCCAGAACATATTTGGAGCGAGGGACTTGGCAGGGAGGCAGGCAGGTAGAGTCCAATGATGGAAAGGAAGCAACCAGATGACAGAACCAGCGTCCAGGCGGAGATGTGAGTAGCTTAGCTTGGAAAGTGTGACTGCCAGGTGGGTCCTATGACAAAGAAAACACGGTGAGGAGAAACGCAGTAGTTAAGGGCTCTCACAAGGGCTTGGCGGCCTAGCACTAACGTGAGTTAGCAGAAGATCTGGCAGAGGTCTGTTGTGAATGCTGGTCTTATATGCTGGTGACTTGATTGGAACCAGGTGTGGAGGCTGATTGGAGTCTCTGCCTGAAGGTGGAGCCCAGTGGAGTGGAAAAACCCCGCACTCACCCAGACCATGACATGATGACTTTATGATGATAAAACATGTTCTCTTATTAGCAGATGTCTGTGGCGTCACTTGTCATGAAAATGTCCAGAGCCTGGGTTCAAGCTTCCTCTTCAATCACCACTGATCATTATTAGGCCCACAAAAGATTTGCCACATTATCCCCATAAACAACATGTTTTATAAAAATCATTGTGACACAAAGATTTAGATTCTTGTTTCACAATGTGCACAAACTCAAAATCTTTAGTTTCATACTGATAAAGTTTTAAAAAGTCTACAATTATTCAAATGTATGAGCTACGCTTATCCCTGCTTTCCTCAGGCACCGCGTCCTGTAGATGTCCTGGAGGGAGGGAAGCTCACCTCCAATTATCCGTTCAGAGCACCGCACTACTCTCTGGAGAGCTTTGCGGTTGTAAGCGGTGCTGTTGCCGTACCAGGTGGTGATGCATCCAGTGAGGATGCTCTCAATGGCACAGCGGTTGAAGGTCCTGAGGATGCGGGGGCTCATGCCGAATCTTTAGCCTCCTGAGAAAGAAGAGGCGCTGCTGCGCCTTCTTCACTGTTTTGTTTATGTGTCCTGACCACGTAAGATCCTCAGCCAGATGTACACCAAGGAAGCGGAAGCTGCTCACTCTCTCCACAGCGGCGCCGTTGATGGTGATGGGGGCGTGTACTTCTCTGCACCTCCGGAAGTCCACTATCAACTCCTTTGTCTTTGCGACGTTGAGGGTGAGATGGTTGTCTTGACACCAGTGGGTCAGGGCGCTGACCTCCTCCCTGTAAGCCGTCTCATCACCGTTGGTGATAAGACCCACCACTGTAGTGTCGTCCACAAACTTCACAATGATGTTGGAGTTGCTAGTGGCCGTGCAGTCGTAGGTGTAGAGTGAGTACAGGAGAGGGCTCAGTACACACCCCTGTGGAGCACCAGTGTTCATTATGACGAGGGATGAGGTGATGCTGCCCAGTCTGACCATTTGGCGTCTGTCAGAGAGGAAGTTAAGGATCCAGCTGCAGAGAGGGAAAGGTTGTAGGTGTGTGTAAACACTCCAGCCAGCTGAGCTGTGCATGAGTTGAGGACACGGCCGGGGATCCCGTCCGGACCAGTAGCTTTGCTTGCGTTCACCTGTCTGAAGCATCTCCGCACATCCTCCTCGGACAGTGTGCGCAATGGCGTCATCCATGATGCGTACACTGTCCAGTTTCGTGTTGTTTGCTGTGTCGAATCTAGCGTAGAATAGTCTTCAAATCAACAACATAATGAGACGTGTTGCATCTTCTGTGGGGACACATCTCCATACCTGCACTGCTGACAGACCTGCAGCTGTGCCTTGTTGTGGTGTCGCTCTGCCTTTGCTCTTCAGCAAGGGGACATCATCATCATCATCTAACCTTTCAAGCTTTTTCTATCAAAATGCCATAAAAGTTCTAAAAACTATTCTGACTAATTAAAACTGTATATTGGAGGATGAACATGCTTATAACACTCAGACTCAGATACTAATGTTGTTGAACCTGTTAAAAATGTTCAGTTTCAACTGTGCAGTCATGCATAATTACCACAGCAACAGGCAGCAGCTGCACTGAAATGAATCTTCCCACAGTCACAGTGAGCTGCAGTGCTGTTTGCCAAAGCCACAAAATTAGATTGTGCTGAAATATTTCATCAACCAAATCCTCCTGGCTTTGAGACAGCTGAACGCGTTGTCGGTTTAGTAAGCAAATGGTATTTTTAGCATTTTCTCATATTTTTGTTCTTCAAAAATATTGATAAATTAATGTTGGACACAAATCCCATCATCTCTTAATGAGGGAATTCTGAGGCTCTCGACTTTAATATGTTTAAGTAGATTACGTCTGCATGCTTGTTGCTATATCTTTATTGTTCCCATCCATGCTTAAACCCATAAACATTGTGAAATATGGTCAAAAGTCAGAATACGTAAGGCTAAATCTCAATATGATGGCAGTCTGTAGAGTCTTTGTTTTATTTTTCCACCTCTTAAACCAGGGGAGGAAGTGTGTGTGTAGAGGACCACATCTTAACACTAGAGGGCAGCACAGAGCAGGAGATCGCTGCTTTGGAGTCAGTCCTAAAAATAACCCATCGTCATGGTGATGCAAATAGATAGCTTGTGTGTGTGTGTGTGTGTGTGTGTGTGTGTACGTGTGTGTGTGTGCATGCGTGTGTGTGTGTGTGTGTGTGTGTGTGTGTGTGTGTGTGTGTGTGCGCATGTCTGACAACATGTAGCCATGTAGTTGTTCCTCAATGAAAAGGCCTAAGCGAGAGGAGATAATCAGCACCAGCAAGTCAGGCAGCCAACTGATGATGCCAATGCTTTCAGTACAGATAGTGTCAGGAGGAGAAATGCTTTACTGCTATTATTTGCTGCTAATTTTATAATCATCATTACCATTTCATTATTAATAGTGATGTTGCATGCAGATGCATTTAGATGTTCAAATATATTGGTATTATATTAGTCTTTATTACAGGTCCAAGAAGAACCACTTTAAACTGTTGAGTTGAATCTATAACCCGAAATGCTTTTGAAGTTATAATCTTAAATGTTGGTATGCAGACGGCATGGTGAAAGAAAAGGCCCCACGTAGAGTAACTCCAAAATGAGACAGGAAGTTACATGTGTTTGAAGTTGCATGCTTCTGCAGAAGTGAAACTGAAAGCAGAGTGAGTGCAAGAAGAGCAGGGTGGTTTATTATGCATTTATCGTTGATTAAGCGTTGATTAAGCCTTAAGTAGTTGTGTTAGATTGAAACGGTTGTTTTATATATTTTACATGTAAGTCAAGATCATTACACACAGGATGGCCTTAGCCTGGTTGCCTAAGTTGAGGTCAACTAAGGTTCAGAGAGCAGATGCAAACTCTGTGCACGCACAGACAGACATACACACATACACACACATAGTTTCAGTTGTGCTGGCCTTCTGTCTAGTGGAAAGGTTACAAGGTGTAGCTGACGAAGGGAAGGGTGAAACAGAGGGCAGCAGAAGCTGACACATATACACACACATATTAGATAGATGCATCTATATAGGTAAGAGTTTAAGTATGTTTTGCTTGCGACTGCAAAGTTGTGCCTGCATGAGTGACATTTTGTGCAGAACGTGGACCTGATGTCCCAGAGATAAGCGACAGCGGAGGCGAGCGTCCGGGGACAGCAGGAAGCACCTGGCTTTGATGCGAAGATGATGTTCTGTTTTAAACTATGTTAAAAGTTATTGTGGTTTTGAGTTGACGTATGCTGTATTAAAATCTGCCTAGCAACGGAAGAGGGGGCGGTACAATCCTCACCTCTATAAAGTCGTTGTTTTGACTTTTGTAAGACAGTTCAATACTGATTGGGCTGTTGAACTCACACATGTGTTCATTAAAATGCCGTCTAATTGCATCCGGCTGGATCTGTGGTTATTTTTGGATTCCCCCTCAATATCTGAACCTTAACATTTGGGGGCTTCGTCCGGTGAGAGGGGGAATTGTTGGAGGTGTAGATGGAAAAATCCGGGGTCCGTGGTGATTAGACGGGCAGATACGAGTCAGTGGTTGAAAGTGAGTGACAAGCCGGCTTATCCAAAGGTAAGGCACATACCTGTTGAATTTTCCAAAGTGTGCCAGAATTGGACATGTCAAATGAAAGTCTACTCACTGAAAATTACTGGTGAATGTCTGTTTTGATTTTGATGGTAATTTCATGAGCATGCTGGTTGAAGTAAGGATAAGTTATAAGTAAAAGTACTGGGTTCGAGTCCCAAAGAAAAGGAAAAGAGTTAAAGTCAGTTCGAGTCTCACGTAGAAAGTAGGGAATTTGGTCATTTTGTGGGTTAAAGTCCCATTGGTTATTCAACCCTTAAGAAGTTTCTCGGAGGTGACGCTCCCTGCTGGATAGAGAAATTTATCCTTCACCTAGCCGTGACTAGGGATAGTTTCGGGCAACATCCGAGGAGAACTGGGGAACCTCCAAAACTGTTGAGGGTTGTCCTTAATCTTAATCCTGTTTTGGGTGTAGATTGTTGTTTCAAATTACTCTAAATTCTTCTAGAACGACAGCGGCGTCTGTTAAGAAGCGCATTTTCTCGGAGGTAACGCTCCCTCCTGGATAAAGACGTTTATCCTTGACCTAGCGGCGACTAATGGGATAGTACGGTACGACAAACCGGGGAGGACTGGGGAATCTCCAAAATTGCTAGGGGTTCAAGTCCCCTATTTTGCGCTTTTTTGGCTACCTGTAAATTAAGTTAGGGCTAGAAAATCTGGACAGAGCAGTTCGAGTCTGGTCTGGTGAATTGGTCGCAAAAAACCTGGGGTTTGCCCGTTCGAGTCGGTTATGGTAAATTTATCGAAATTATATAGGTTTAAGAGGCCTGAAAAAATCTGTGCAGTTGTAATTAATAAGACGTCTGTAATATAAAATATGAGATCTATGTGGGAGATCCGTCTCTGTGTCAGCAGTGCACAGGCGGATGTGCACTGATGGTGTGTTCATGCAAATGAGCAGCGGTGACGCGCAGAGATTGTTGCTTTCGGTTTCGAGTGTATTGAGTTTATAACTATTGTTTGAAAATATTGCTAAATGCCTGTATATAAGAGGTTGGTGTTGCTTATTACGAGAGTATAAATACAGTTTGAATATATTAGTGTGGATGTATAGTAAGTGACTGAATTTTGATAGATGTATATATTTTGAGCCATAAAGGCTGGTGTGTTTTATTTTTTCAGTTATGTGTGTGTGGTGAGAAGCTGTGAGAATGATTAGAGGTTTCAGTTTTTCTTTACTTGCTCTTTCTGATGATGAAAAGCATGGCTAAAATACTTGTATGAAAGCGTATTTTAACCGTGTGAATGCCGTCAGTATTTGATTTGAGTGACTCTGCGTGATTTGTCTGAGTGAGAGAAAAGGCAGGGGGTGTGAGATGATTTATGTCTGAAAGAGGTTAGAACATTTAAAAGTGTGTATGAAATAATGGGGTGAAATATATTTCTTTTGTCATGTAAAATAGGATGTTTTAGAGTTTGAAAGTGCTTTTAATTCAAGAAATCCATGAGTGATGTTATGAGAGGTTGAGTTTATTTTTTCTGATTGAAAACACATAAGTGTATACACTTAAGAAATTATTGTGTGACTGATGCTACAAAACTGACCTAAAGAATGGTGATGTGTGTGGAGAAGTGTTAGTTGTCCTGATGTTTGAAAGAGCTCTATTTAAATGTGTGTGCATGAAATGAAGGTGTATTGTTTTTAGATTAAGATTTAGTAGAATGAAAGAGGGTCTATAGACTATAAATACAAAGAAAAAACAAAAGAGTTAAATTAGTTTGGAGAAACAGGAAATATGGCTCTGTGTGCCTCTGTGTGGAAGTGTGTGTGTGTGTGTCTGGGACAGGAAACGCATGCCCATAAAAGGTACTCACTGTGACAAGTGTGCACCCAGAGAAGAGAGAAAGAGTTAACTCTAGGCACATGAAGCAAATGAAGCCTTTAAGAAAAGAAATGAATATAATATTAATTGTATGCTTTAGTGTGTTGATACAGGTGGACTTCTTTCAACATTGAACCTTGAGTAACCGGCAAGAAAGTATAGAGGAACAATTGGGAAAAACAGGCCACTTTTTGGCTGAAAATTTATAGCTTCACCTGTCACTTTGTCCCTGAAACTGAGAAGAAATTTAAAGGACAGTCAATCCCCTGATGAAGACCGACAGAACATCGTGGACTTGAAGAATTAACAGCAGACAAAAGAAACCGAACCAGTAACACTGACGACACCAGCAGCAGCATGTAAGAAAAGCGAGTAATGCAACATGTAGTGTGAAATACAGGCTGGGCAGTTGAACAGTGGGATAAAGAATTGTGGAAGAGCACTGGACATTGAGTGTCATATTTGCCAAGCTTGGAGCAATCTTGGAAGAGAAGACTGAAAAGATGGATCAAGAAGAAAACAGAGCAAATGAAAATAAGACTGAAGGAAGAAGAATACTGAAAGATCAAAACAGAGAAGAAACAGACTGTGTTTGCTGGCGCTTTGAAGCCCGAACAGGACACTGTGAATGAAAAAGGACCAGTGAGAGATGAAGCTGGACGAGTTTGACTGAGAGAATACAGGAGATGATTGGATTGAAATTGAAGCCGGAACTCATGATTGTTTAGGGATGTCCACCACAGCATAACAAAGAGGTAAACATTAGAAAAGGTAAGAATAATGAAAGAAAATAACTGACAACTATATTAATGAATAGAAAACACACATGCACAAGTTGGTACATGTGAAATTATTTTTGAAATGAATCAGAAGGGAGATAGTTTGAAGCTAAAGCTCAGTGAAAAGATGCATAAATTAAATATGAATACATGAAAAAATGCAATGAAGAGCACAAATAGGATGCAATGAAGATGCAGCTTACACTTAAGATGATCACCTGGCATGCAACGAAGAAAGCAGCTTACATTCAATTAATGTAGATTGCAAGAAAGAAGACGCGTATAGTCATATTCATGACATAAACATGACATAACTGGTATTTGTGACAGGAAAGAGAGAAGTGGGTCGGTTAAGCACTCGTGATAATAATGAAAATGTCTTAGTTTTGTTATTTTCAGGAGTAAAGCAGACTTGGACCAATTCTCCAAGGCAGGAGTCGGAAGAAAGTTAGAGGTTAACATCATTGGATAAGTTAAGGCAAGTTTCTGGTTGAATTGTTCACAGAATCATGTGTCCATGAACCTGGAAAACAGGCCCTAACTCCTGGCTGAAGACCAGGAGTGCTTTTATTTAAGGTGGGAAATTAAAGTTTGGGTTAGTAATTCGGGAAAAAAAAAAAGAAAACTGACTGTTTAACTGGAGAATTAGAAAGGTGTCTGTGAGACTGTGAAGCCATATATGCAAAATAACACACACAAACATACGCAATGAAGATCAGCTTGCTACTTGTATGAGTGATAGAATGGTGTGAATGTTTAATAAAATAGACTTAAAGCTTGAAGTTGATTCAAAGGGGTTATACGACAGGGGAGTGACCTATGGAAAAAACAAAAGAGAAGTGATTAAAGTAGTTTATTAAGAGTGAGTTGGGAGTGCTTTTGCACTGATGGATAAAAGCAAGTGATTAGTATAGAGAGAAAATGAAAATAATTCAATAATGTGATAAGGTTTAAACATGTATTTCTCTTGTCAAGTTGGCTGTTGAGCTGTGAGTCACTATGCAAATTAGCTGGAGTGAGTGAGTGACAAAGACACTTCCTGTGTCTGTGTCTCGGAGGCTTTCAGTTCAAGAGACAGGGGTGGCTGTGGAGGATCATTTGGTGAAATATATAATGGTAAAGTAACAGGATATTTGATTACAGTGGTCAGGTCTGTTCAGAGGGGCAGATTTGGACAGGAAATTTATAATGTAGTGATGATACGTTGTTGAAATCGGTTCATATCTTATGCTGAATGAAAACATGGCAAAGTAAGGAAGGGAGACGTTGTGCAAACGGTGCAGCTTTTGATGAGGTTTTCAGTGCAGTGAAAGGGTGAACGTTGAGATTGTTTCAGATTTTTGAGGCTGTTGTTTCTATTTCGAGAGAGGGTGTTTGATTAAATATGGATATGTCTGAGAGGGGCCCGAAAATTTTTTGTAGTAGTGCACTCAGAAAAAACCTGTCAGGTGATTTTGTTTTGTACTTTGATGAGCTAATAATCAGCTCTCTTTTTTCATTTTTGTTTTAAGCAGGCCTGGAAGAGAGTGAACTGACGGCGCTGACAAAATTACCAAGTACAAAAATCAGGGGGGCTTTCCAGATGATAATTGGCAGCGGAGAAGTCTACCGGTGGAGACCTGATTGGCGGCGAGTCTCTGTCTAAAAAAGGATTGTAGCGATTCAATCCAGTCAAAAGTATAGAGAACTATTTTCCTAAAAAGGAAAACGAAATAAAACAAACGAATGAGCTCATTTTGCTGATGTGGAGCATCTGATGACGTGCGCAGAAGGCTGCAGATCAGCAAAAATATCATGTGTGGATGCATGTGAGTGAATGTGAGTGACTGGACTAAGGTGGGGATGACTAAATGTGGACAAATTTACCATGTGAGGAAAAGAAAGGGGATGCTTTGTTTTGCTTTTGCCATAAGCAGGACAAGTGGGAGACTTAAATCTGGGGATGCTGATGTTTGCTTTGAGTAAATTTCTGTTTTATTGATTTGGGTTAGACCATGTTATTACATTATAAAATGCTAAATGCTAAAAGGGAAACATTGTTTGATGTAACTCAAGTTACCATTAACTGAGGTAACACATGACTGATGACGGTTTTGTTTAAGTTAATTTTTGTCATGACACAGACTGGATCATAGAGGGGGAGTTGAATATGAAATGTAAAGTACAGGTTTTGTTTCCAGGAAATTCCAAGGATCCAGAGTTCGATGGAGCAAGGAGTTTTGAGAAGATTTGACATGATGATTAAATTGATCTTATTCCTTAAACACAGGTTTTTAGGGCCGGAGCGACATACCGGAGAGGAGGATGACTGAAGTGTTTGGAGAAGTGATATGACTAACCTTTTTTCCCTTTTAATTTGTTAAGCTTGGGTGAAGCATTTTGAGTTTTTTGCCACATGAGATGTGTCAAAAAAGAGAGGGGTTTAAGATTTAATTTGTTTAATTTGAAATGGGTTTTAGTATGATTTTATAACTAGTGGGGTTGTTTGATAATTTAGATATGGTAAAACTGGGGCAGAGATTGTTATTTTTAAAGAACGGATTAAAATGAACTGAATTCGGTTTAGAAGATAAATTGCTGGTGTTAATAAGAAGTTGTACACCAAACTTAAAGGGAAACTGTGGGAATAATAATAATGGGGAAGATGAGTGAAGATTTACGAGTAGAAGATGTGTGATTTCTTTTTGACTTTTAGAATAAGTTGTTATAATGTAGGCTTTAGAAACAGATAGTAAATAGATTTATTTCTAGGGTAGAGGAGAGCTTTTTATGAGGATGTTAAAAGTGTCACTGACCCGAATGAATAGCATTGAAGATTACATACACAGGAATGATTTCATACACATTGCATTTTGTGCTTATTAAAGAAATGTTGCTCAAGTCAATAACTGAAGGTCAGAAGCGTTGTTCGGCGCGAGGTCCGAGCAATTTATTGTGCAAGATGACAGAGCATTGAAGGCTGCGCACGCTTACAGACATATGGAGTTCATTAGCACACATGACAGTATTGATTTGAGGCCTAGGGCCTGAAATTCATTTAGCTTTTAACTGAATTTGAGCTGGCCCTGTAACAAGTGACAGACAAGGGGAACTGAATAGGAGTTTGGTTGTGACTAAACTGTGTGACATGTAAAATATTGGGATAACACATGCAGCTCTAAATTAGTCTTATTATATAAAATGCAGTTACAGAATAACAAATGCTTGTTGAAGTGACCAAGTTTTTGTTTAAAACAGAAGCAAAGGGAGAAAGCTTATATATTTTGGTTAAGTCTGATAAAGTATGAATTAGAGTGTATCATTACATTAAGAGCAGCAATATGAAATAAAAGGATATATTAAAACAAGTATAACACAGGAAATTTCTTGATACATTTTCTTGTGATAGGTGACTTTAGATGAGAGTTAAGGCACTTGCAGCAGCAGCGACAGTTTTGTGCACAGGATGTTGATGATCAGATAAGGAGCAACAGGAAGCACATGCAGAGATGTGAGAGCAGTGCTTTCAGAGTTTTAGAAATGATGAGTGATGTTGAATAAGATATAGAAATAAATGTCGAAAAACCAAATACGTAATTAGGTTCATGTTTTGAGTAATATTAGGTTGAATCAGGTTTGAATAAAGAGAACAACTGAGGAACAGAGTAAGTTAGAGCAGTAGTAGGGAGAAAGTGTTTTGTTTCCTTTACATGAGAAGATTTCCACCAGAGAGGGACTAACCTTAAGCAGGAGTGTTCTTAGGGGGAGCTGGCATTTCTAGAGAGGGTCAGAGTAATGTTATAAGTGTGTGGTGACCCTCTTCGAGGGCCACCACAAGAGAGGGAGTGTCAGGAGGAGAAATGCTTTACTGCTATTATTTGCTGCTAATTTTATAATCATCATTACCATTTCATTATTAATAGTGATGTTGCATGCAGATGCATTTAGATGTTCAAATATATTGGTATTATATTAGTCTTTATTACAGGTCCAAGAAGAACCACTTTAAACTGTTGAGTTGAATCTATAACCCGAAATGCTTTTGAAGTTATAATCTTAAATGTTGGTATGCAGACGGCATGGTGAAAGAAAAGGCCCCACGTAGAGTAACTCCAAAATGAGACAGGAAGTTACATGTGTTTGAAGTTGCATGCTTCTGCAGAAGTGAAACTGAAAGCAGAGTGAGTGCAAGAAGAGCAGGGTGGTTTATTATGCATTTATCGTTGATTAAGCGTTGATTAAGCCTTAAGTAGTTGTGTTAGATTGAAACGGTTGTTTTATATATTTTACATGTAAGTCAAGATCATTACACACAGGATGGCCTTAGCCTGGTTGCCTAAGTTGAGGTCAACTAAGGTTCAGAGAGCAGATGCAAACTCTGTGCACGCACAGACAGACATACACACATACACACACATAGTTTCAGTTGTGCTGGCCTTCTGTCTAGTGGAAAGGTTACAAGGTGTAGCTGACGAAGGGAAGGGTGAAACAGAGGGCAGCAGAAGCTGACACATATACACACACATATTAGATAGATGCATCTATATAGGTAAGAGTTTAAGTATGTTTTGCTTGCGACTGCAAAGTTGTGCCTGCATGAGTGACATTTTGTGCAGAACGTGGACCTGATGTCCCAGAGATAAGCGACAGCGGAGGCGAGCGTCTGGGGACAGCAGGAAGCACCTGGCTTTGATGCGAAGATGATGTTCTGTTTTAAACTATGTTAAAAGTTATTGTGGTTTTGAGTTGACGTATGCTGTATTAAAATCTGCCTAGCAACGGAAGAGGGGGCGGTACAATCCTCACCTCTATAAAGTCGTTGTTTTGACTTTTGTAAGACAGTTCAATACTGATTGGGCTGTTGAACTCACACATGTGTTCATTAAAATGCCGTCTAATTGCATCCGGCTGGATCTGTGGTTATTTTTGGATTCCCCCTCAATATCTGAACCTTAACAATAGTTAGAGTTGGTTCACACCTATAAATATCTGGGACTCTTAACTGATGACTCGCTCACCTTCAAACCACATGTAGAGAATCTTGTGAAACATCTGAAGTTAAAACTGAGAGTTTATTTTCAAAAGAAGTTGTGTTTCTCTTTTAATACTAAGAAGCGGCTGGTTGCTGCAACATTTTAACCTGTGCTGGATTATGGAGATATTCTATATATGAATGCTTCTGCTCAATGTCTTCGAATGGTTGATTCTGTGTATCGTGCTTCTCTGAGGTTCATCACTAACCGTAAATTTCAGGCTACGTCCACACGTACACGGGTATTTTTGAAAACGGAGATTTTCCATTTTCTTTTAAAAAAATAATCCCGTCCACACGTAAACACAGAAATGAAGGAAAACCCTGCTAGGAACATGCCAAAACAACAGGTGCCGATATATTCCTAACCGTGTAGAAATGTTGGCCAATCAAAAGTCTAGAAGCCTCGGTAGGAAATAGTAAACAAAGATGGGGCATAGAAGCAGAACTGAGTGGTATGTGTGGAGGGACAGTAACTGTGTGTGTATATGTAAGCATTTAAACACTGCAGAGAGTACAATTAACAGTAACAGTATTGTAGAAATTCATTTCACCGAAACAATAACGTGGCGCACAGTGTGACGTCAAAAAAGGCGCACACCTTTGACGCTGCGTTTTCTCCATTTTCCTCGTCCACACGTAAATGCAAAAACGGAGTTTTCAAAAATCTCCACCCTGGCAAGAGTTTTTAAAAATCTCCGTTTTCAGTGACTGAAAACGCCGTTTACGTGTGGACAAAAGGTGCAAACGCATAGAAAAATCTGCGTTTTCAAAAATACCCGGGTACGTGTGGACGTGTCCTCAGACTCACCACTGTGAGTTACACTCTCAGGTAGGATGGCCTGCTTTGGTAAGTCGGAGGAACTCTCATCTATACAGTTTTATATATAAGGCAATACTTTGGTTGCTGCCTTCTTATATATGTTCCCTGCTTGTAATGAAACGTGCTGGTCGGTATTCTCTTTGTCCTGAATTCATTTCAATAAGTGCTTTTAAATCTAAACTACGAATCCTTGAGGCCAAGTCCATAACATGCAACTGTTTCAATTAGATTCATTTATTTTAACTGATTTTTTATTTTTATTTGAACTTTGCTCCATTGCGGTTTATTTCACACCTCAAACATTTTGTTGCGGGAATTGTCGTCTTGTGTGTGGCTGGGTGCAGTGAGGAGTGTATGTGATGTGTGTGTGAGCATGTGCGTGAAGGAAACGCGGGGAGCGGAAAAGAAAAAAGAGAGAGAGTGTGACACGGGTAGAGAGGGCGACCGGGAGCAGCGTTCTAACGGGCTACAGCCTATGCATTGTGCTTTGAAGTGTGCAGCGCTGTTATTAAAACCTCATCTCTTCAGTACTCTCCGGTGTCTCGGCTGATTTCTGCCTGCCTCACTACTCCACAAAAGTGAAGGGAGTTAACCCTGAAGGAGGACAAACTTCGGCCCTGGAGGAAGCATCTCCCCTCGCGTCTCCCGACCACGGTCAGGGGACTGACGGCGAGGAATGGTTAACACTGGCGACCACGAAGGGACCCTTTCACGCTGTCAAAGGAGTGGTGAGCACTGAGAAAAACCGACAGGCTAAAGCGGCTAACGATAAAGCCGAGTGACCGTAATTACAAGTGTATTGGCTAATAGCTAAGCTAACTCGCGATGACCGCTGCTCGCCATTCTCGGGAAAACTACGGACTTGAGACCAATTATTCCAACCCATTCATGTCGCTGACCAGTGTCTCCGAGGGTGCCAAGAGCATTAAGGAAGCTAACAGAGACAGAGCTGTGACTAAATGTGAACATATCAACCCATTCCTGTGTGCCGAAAGTTGTACTAACACACACGCTAATGGAGAGGATGTATTCGCGCCGCCCGATAGTCCTGCCCAGCTGCAGTTTTCCCGCACGAATCCCTTCGTCGATGCTGAATGCCGCAGCTACGGCCGTGAGGGAAACACAGGCAGCAGCATGAACTATTATCCAGCTCCTACTCCCCAAATGAAAATGCACTATCCAGACTCAAACCCATTTTCCTCCGCTCACATGGACAGTTTTGTACACAGCACACCGGCTCAATTTAACGCAATGTTAAATACACCCATGCAGTGTATGCCGTCCAGTAGCCTTAATGGAGCCATAAGCTATGGCCAAACCACTGCACTGCATAAACCCCACTCAAAACCAAGCAAGACCCGCTGTGTGCCCCGTCAGCCCCCATCTGACAGCGAAGAGGACGGTGATCCTAGGGAGAGAGTCCCCACCCTACGTCCAGGCCAATATGACGGCACCACACCGTGGAAGGAATTTCTGCACAGGTTTGAGAGCTGCGCTGAAGCCAACTATTGGTCAGAAAAAACAATGACAACTCAGCTTAAATTCTGCCTAGTTGGAGCAGCAGGGGTCATTATCCACAGAAATCCCCGCTCATCCAAATGGGATTACCGCCGCCTGGTGGACGAACTGGAAACTGCATATGGTCTTTCTTCTGACCATGCAGCTGCTGTTGCTGTAGAACTGAGGCAGCGAGTGCGTAAACCTGGTGAGGCCCTGCATGTTTTCAGAGATGACATTTATGGGAAAGTGGCTGTTGCATATGGTGATAGAGCAGAGATTGAACAAGACTCTATAGCTGTTGAAGTTTTCACCAATGGGCTGGGTGATGCAGAAATAGTACAGAAGTTGTTAGAGAGGCACCCAGCCACAGTTGCCTGTGCATATGAAATAGCCCACCGCCACGAAACCACCAAAAGGGCTGCATCTTATGTAACCAATGCCATGCAGCAAGGAGCCCGTAACTCAGCTGAACGCCAGCCCCGAGCTGCTGTGGTCAGAGAAAAGGACAAAGATGAGACTGTTGCTGAGAATGCACCTGCAGCTAGCCCCTCACCGAATCGCTTTGTTCCACATGCACCCTTGACAACACTGAAAAATCACAGAAACTTTAAAAGGGGTGGGGTTCACTGCCATAACTGTCAAGGGTTGGGGCCATGTCCAAAAGCAGTGCCCTTCCCCTCACAAAACCACCAAGGCCTTAACATTGAACGGTAGCCCTTGGGACAGCCCAAAACCCACCGTGCTCCACCTTAAGTGCCAAAGCCAAGAAATGAGTATCCCCATACGCCTCTGTGAAGTGGAGGTATGTGCTGTTTTGGACAGTGGGGCCCGGAGGAGCGTGCTGCCGCTGCCCTACTACAACTCCATCCACCCAGACGTGAGGCCACCACTACAGCCCTCAGTTGTTGAGACCTTGCTTGGTGTGGGACCTGGGGACGTGCCGGTGCTAGGTGAAGCCCAGATACCTGTCAGTATCAACAATCGACAGGTGGATGTTGATTTCCTGGTGGCAGATATAGCAGGAAATGAGGTGCTGCTTGGGCATCCCTTCCTCACTCAAGCTGAAGCACGTCTTGATTTCAACAAACGCCGCATCATCCTGTTCGGTGAAGAGGTGCTCTACTACCAAACCGAAGCTAGTACAAAGTCACACGCAGTGAGAATAGCTAGAACTGTGGTGGTGGAACCGGGGCAAGAGTATATGGTGAAAGGCAATGTGCAGCAGCTCGAGGTGACATGATGCTTAGTCCCACCAAAGATTTCATTGAGAAGCACAAAGTACTTATCGCCAGAGTCCTAGTCAACGCACAGCCTTCTAAAGCTGTCCCACTTCGCCTTTTTAACCTCAGCAATAAAGCAGTAACAATTAAGGAAGGATCCATTGCCGGGCTCCTCCAGCCAGCTGAGGCCGTGGAACCCTCTATGGTCTCCCCAGCTGCAGACTCACTGACCAGCCCTCCTATGGTTCCTCTGCACCTGCAGGAGCTCTATGCCCAGAGCTCCACAGACCTCAATGACTATGAACAGCTCCAACTGAAACGCTTGCTTTGCACTTATGGACATGTGTTTTCTACAGGGCTTGCTGACCTGGGCCGAACCAGCCTTGTGCAGCACAACATCATAACCCGTCCTGGTGCCCCAGTCAAACAACATCCACGAAGAATGGCAGGGGGAAAGCAGCAACACACTGATCAGCAGATCTACGACAGCCTACAGAGCGGTCTCGCCCAACGCAGCTGCAGCAGCTGGGCCTCGCCCATCGTTATGGTGCGTAAGAAAGATGGGACATACCGTCTCTGCATTGACTACAGGGCTCTCAACGACCGCACCATAACAGACGCCTACCCGCTGCCCCGCATCCAGGACACGCTGGACACACTCTCGACTGCCAGATGGTTCAGCACATTAGTCCTCGCATCAGGCTACTGGCAGGTTGAGCTGACGCCTAGAGCACGCAGGGCCGCCGCTTTCTGCACTAGGACAGGCCTCTTTGAGTGGAACGTCATGCCATTTGGACTATGCAATGACGTTCCAGCGGCTGATGGACCGCGTCCTGGCTGGCATGCAGTGGGAGACCTGCCTGGTCTACTTGGACGACATCATTGTGCTGGCTAAGGATGTGTCGGGGATGCTGCAACGGCTTGGCCAGGTATTCTATAGACTTCAACAAGTTAACTTGAAACTGAAACCTGCCAAATGCTGCCTCTTTACGCCGCCGGTTGCTTATCTTGGCCATGTGGTGTCCGAGCATGGTGTAGCTACCGACCCCAGCAAAGTTCAAAAGTTCAGATATGGCCTGCACCTCGTCCCATCCAGGAGGTCAGGCGCTTCATCGGCCTGGCCTCATATTATCGCCGGTTCGTGAAAGACTTTGCCTCTATAGCCGAGCCCCTGCACAACCTGACCAAGAAGAACGCACATTTTCAGTGGCATGCTGAGCACCAAGCAGCTTTCGACAAGCTAAAGTGTCAACTCACCTCTGCCCCTGTTCTTGGCTATCCACTTGACCATGGTGAAATGATACTAGACACTGATGCCAGCGACACAGGCATCGGTAGCGGTGCTGTCACAGATGCAACAGGGCGTGGGCGTGTGCTGGCATATGGCAGCCGTAAGCTATCGAGAACTGAACAAAACTACTGCACCACACGACGTGAACTACTAGCCGTCGTGGATTTCACGTCCCATTTTCGCCAGTACCTCCTCGGACGGCCTTTCAAAGTGCGCACAGACCACAGTAGCCTGCGCTGGCTAACAAAAATGAAAGAGCCAGAGGGACAGTTAGCTCGATGGCTCGAGAAGCTTGCCGAGTACAGCTTTGAGATCGTCCACCGTCCAGGTCGAGTGCACACCAATGCTGATAGCCTCTCCAGAAGACCCTGTCGCCACTCCTGTCCATGCAGAGTGCAGGACCCCTCCAAGCGTCTCGGGGGGACCAGTCATCGGGCGGTCCAATGTGAGTTGGACTCTGACATAAGACCTTAAGGTCTTAAGGTCTGGGGAAACCTGCAGTCAGCTGAGACTGAAGAAGTCACTTGGATGAGTGACGAAACGTTTCTCCCACAAAACGCTACGTCCAGATGAACAGATTCAACTTTTGGAGATTTACTTTCCTGGATGATTGAGAATGCATCAAGACGTTTTAACCCACTTTGGCAAGGACTGCCTAAAGCTTGTACGTCAGTATGAGCAAACAGCACGTAAGATGGCGGACTACAGGAACCACCTGAGATTCAGCCTCAGATGCCGACAAAACAGGATTACTCCTAAGAGTCTGCAAATGAGCTCTTCAGTTAAAGGCTTCCGGGCAACAAAAAAATCCTCCAGAAGGCACAGCATCAGTTGCTTAATGAACGGGTGAGGCAGACAAATTTTACCATCGACATGCTAAAATCTCAAGAGGAGCGGATCCGACGGAGACTGACAATGCTTTTAGATGAGAATACTCTTAAAAAGGTGTTTGACTTCACTGAGAAGGCTCGTCTAGCACAGCACAAGAAGTCTAAGACCAGGCAACAAAGGAAGTTTGACTTACTTTTTGTACGTCGGAAACCACCACAAAATACGGAGAGTGTCCTCAGTGGCCAGAAGAGACAAGGATGCGACATGGAGGATGTGGACAAGTGGGTGAAGAATTTGTCTGACAGACAGCTTACCCAAACAGAGAAAAACATCCTTGCCAAAGGGTTGAATTTTGCCATCACACCGAGACAAATCCCTCTAGTGGAGCTGATCACAGCCACAGAAACAGCAATTCGCAACAACAATATTGCAGAAGTGGAAGCAGAGCAACTACGGACGAAAGTTTCGGCCTGTCTCAGCAATGCAAAGCCCCCAGCATCCAACATCACCATGGAGGAGAGGAAGGCACTCACTTCACTTAGTGATGACAACAACATTATCATCCTTCCGGCAGACAAGGGTAGGTGCACAGTATTGCTTAACCAGAAAGACTATCATGAGAAGATTTTGTCACTACTCAGTGATGAAAATACTTATGAGCCCCTGAAACGAGACCCAGGAAGTGGCTACAGGAAGAGGGTGATAGACTGTCTGAAGCAGTTAGAACAAGACAAGGCTATCCACCGGACCTCATACCACAGGCTGTACCCAGGGGAGTCTACACCAAGTCTGTATGGTTTACCGAAAATACATAAGCAGGGTGCACCTTTAAGACCGATTGTCTGCATGATCAACTTGGTCACCTATAACATCTCCAAGTTTCTGGCTTCGATCCTCAACCCGCTGGTGGGCAGCTCTGAACACCACATCCAGAACACCCTGGATTTTGTTGAGAAGGTGAGAGATGTCATTATGGAGGCAGATGAAACCATGGTCTCGCATTTACGTTACATCTCTCTTCACTTGCATCCCAGTCACGGAAGCGTTGGAGGTAGTCCGTAAGAGATTACAGGATGACACCAACCTCAGCAACAGGACCACCCTCAGCATCGACCAAGTGTGTTTGCTTTTGGAACTGTGTCTTCATTCCACCTACTTCACATACAAGGGTCAGTTCTACAGGCAGAAACATGGGTGTGCCATGGGCTCCCCAGTTTCACCCATCGTGGCCAATTTGTACATGGAAGAAGTGGAAAGGAGGGCTTTGCTATCCTACCCTGGAACACCACCAAGTCATTGGTTCAGATATGTGGATGACACCTGGGTGAAAATCAAATCTCAGGACGTACTACATTTCACGGATCACATTAACTCGGTGGACCGACACATCAAATTCACCAGGGAGGATATGAAAAGTGGCAGGTTAGCCTTCTTAGACTGTGAGATTTCCATCAGTAAACCTACGCATACGGATCAGTATCTAAGGTTTGACTCTCATCATCCACTGGAGCACAAACTGGGTGTCATCAGGACGCTACAACACAGAGCGAACACCATCCCCACTGACACAGCGGCCAGAGAGGCAGAAGAACAGCACATCAAGAAGGCCCTGAGTAAATGTGGTTATCCCAGCTGGACTTTTGTCAAAGCTGGAAAGGCACCTAAAGAAAGCTCCAGCCGATCCAGGAGAGAAGGACAACCGCTGCCCAGGCGAAAACCTGTAGTGATCCCATATGTGTCAGGAGTATCGGAACAGTTGAGACGCATTTTTTCTAAACACCGGGTCTCTGTGGCTTTTAAACCCCAAAACACGCTGCGCCAAAAACTGGTCCACCCAAGGATCGGGTCCCCGACACAAACAGAGTAACATAGTGTACGCTGTTAAGTGCCAGGAGGATTGCCAGGATTTATACATCGGGGAAACCAAACAACCTCTAGCGAAGCGGATGGCACAACACAGAAGAACGACCTCGTCAGGCCAGGACTCTGCAGTCTATTTACACCTACAGGCCAGTGGACACTCTTTCAATGATGAGGATGTACACATCCTGGACAGGGAGGAATGCTGGTTTGAGCGCGGAGTCAAGGAGGCCATTTACGTGAAAAGGGAAAGACCATCTCTGAATCGAGGAGGGGGCCTAAGGGTACATCTTTCGCCATCTTACAACACTGTGATTGCAGCCATTCCCCAACTCTCTGTGAATGGTACTCATGGCCATTGATCAGTGTTCTTTGATCAGTGGGTTTTGGTCAGTGATTGTTGATCAATGGTCATGGGAATTTGCATAATTATGATTAAGGAACTGACCTCACAGCCCATTGTTCCTTCAGTGGGCTGGTTTCAGTCATTATGCAAATGTACTGTTTATAAGGTTTGGGGAAACCTGCAGTCAGCTGAGACTGAAGAAGTCACTTGGATGAGTGACGAAACGTTTCTCCCACAAAACGCTACGTCCAGATGAACAGATTCAACTTTTGGAGGTAATGGCTAACACTTTTATCTCCTGTGGGCTCCAAGTGGTAAAGGGGATTGTGTACCAGTTTTATGCATTACAATGCTGGAGTGGAATTATTGTTTAATTGCCATCCAGAGTGGGGGTAGTGTTGCGGGAATTGCCGTCTTGTGTGTGGCTGGGTGCAGTGAGGAGTGTATGTGATGTGTGTGTGAGCATGCGCGTGAAGGAAACGCGGGGAGCGGAAAAGAAAAAAGAGAGAGAGAGTGTGACACGGGTAGAGAGGGTGACCGGGAGCAGCGTTCTAACGGGCTACAGCAGGGGTGGGCAATTCCAGGCCCCGAGGGCCGGTGTCCTGCAGGTTTTAGATCTCACCTTGGGTCTACACACCTGAATCACATGATTAGTTCATTACCAGGCCTCTGGAGAACTTCAGGACATGTTGAGGAGCTAATTTAGCCATTTAAATCAGCTGTGTTGGTTCGAGGACACATCTAAAACCTGCAGGGACACCGGCCCTCGGGGCCTGGAATTGCCCACCCCTGGGCTACAGCCTATGCATTGTGCTTTGAAGTGTGCAGCGCTGTTATTAAAGCCTCATCTCTTCAGTACTCTCCGGTGTCTCGGCTGATTTCTGCCTGCCTCACTACTCCACAAAAGTGAAGGGAGTTAACCCCGAAGGAGGACCAACTTCGGCCCTGGAGGAAGCATCTCCCCTCGCGTCTCCCGACCACGGTCAGGGGACTGACGGCGAGGAATGGTTAACAATTTAGTAAACAATTAAGCAAATACAAGTAATCTGCAATAAATTACAGGTAGTCATAAAATAAACTACTAACTCTTTTACGCTACGTCCGCACCTACACGGGTATTTTTGAACACGCAGCTGTTTCGTCAACAAGTAAACGGCATTTCGAATCACCGAAAACTGAGATTTTTTAAAACTCCTTTCTTGCGTTTACGTGTGGACGAGGAATACAGAGTTCGTCATGAAACGTCAAAGGTATGTGCCTCTTTTCATGTCACGCTGTGCGCCACGTTGTTGTTTACATGAGATGAATTGCAGAATGACAGATAGAGACAAAATACTGTTAATCTGACTATCTGCGGTTTTTACAGGCTTACATACACACACAGTTACTGTCCCTCCATTTAGAAAGGCAGAGGCGTCACGGTGTGATTATTTTACGTGTAGTTGTTGTTTTTGTCCTGTGTAATAATATTCAACATTGCTGTCAATACATTTTTCAAAGAATGCCTCTCTGTGCAAAATGGGTTTAAAAACATAAACGGCTGTGGGATACTGTTTGTCCGGGATTTCAACCGAGGGGACAAATCATGGCAGGATCAGCCTGATGTTATTTGTATCCCGCTGTAACTTTACTGTATAAAGTATAGTGTGTATATCTCCAAAATGTCAGGAGTAGTTAGTCATTACAAGAAGTGTTTGTGAACTAAAAATCACCAGTCCTGCAGGGAGACCTACCTGGCACCTGTGCAGGTGAAACCAAAGGGTAGATATGCTTCACCATATTTTCTAGTCTTTGGCTTAGAATGAAGTTGGTTTGGAAACATATTCAGCGATGCTTCATCTCCTGCTTTGCGTTTCTGTAGGAGCCCGTGCTAGCAGTGTCCAAGCGTTGTTTTTTTGGTTTTTTTCCCCTTTTCATCCCCCATGGCTCTGCACTTTGGGAAGGTCTGGGTTAATGAATAAATAATGCTGAATGCTGTCTGAGAAAGTGACATTAAATGAAAACATAATTTGACAATTGTGTGCATCTGTATATGATATCAATCCAGCATACGAATGCAAATATGACTCTATCTATCTATCTATATATATATATCTGGGCGGGCGGGGCGGTATCTCCAAACACGACATCCCAGTGTACTTCAGACCCAGCAACACACTCAGACAGAAACTGGTTCACCCGAAAGACAAAACTCCAAAACACAGACTTAACAACGTGGTGTATGCTGTACAGTGCAGCGAGGAATGCCCAGACCTCTACATTGGAGAGACCAAACAGCCACTTCACAAGCGCATGGCACAACATAGAAGAGCCACCTCCATGGGACAAGACTCAGCAGTCCATCTGCATCTTAAGGATAAAGGTCACTCTTTCGAGGATGCCAGTGTTCACATTTTGGACAGAGAGGACAGATGGTTTGAAAGAGGAGTGAAAGAAGCATCTATGTCCACTGTGAGTGACCATCTTTGAACAGAGGCGGTGGTTTACGACACCAACTGTCTGCCATCTATAATCCAGTTTTGAGTTCCCTCCCCAGACGCCTTAATGCCCACTCACATCCTGGGCCATCTGACCTCAGGAAATCACATGACAAGGTGGGGCCAGGTTTCACAATGAGCTCACCCGAAACCCTGGCTGATTAGGTCCCACACCCGCTTTCACACCTTGGCTCATGTGATTAGAGGATCACCAGGGGGTCCTTTGTCCCTCTTTGGGGGGATACTCCCACTGGGTTTAAATCTGGGACTCTCGGCCATTTGACCTTAGAACTGAAGAAGCTTCTTGGATGAGAGGTGAAACGTCTTCAAGCAACTCAAGAAGTCCAGACGCTTTTCTTTCCAAGCTCCTTAGACTACGATGACCTGGATGACTGAGAACCTTCACAGACGTATCAGGATATATCTTTAATAATGACATAACTGACGATATAATTCATGCTCCGACAATCCATCAAGCGGTGCGGCTTCATAGCTTACCAAAGTCCTACTAAAACATTTTATGACAGATGTTTGAGCGCTGTGTAGCACATAAAATCAGTTCGAGGTCAGTAAACACAATATAGAATTCATACATAAGGCGCACTGTAGATTTTTGAGAAAATTAAAAGCTTTCAAGAGGGCCTTATAGTCTGAGAAATATGGTAATAACGACGGCCCGCTTGCATGTTCTGCAAAAAATGTTCTTTGTTGTGTATCTGACGGATGAAAGCCAAACCAGTTCCACACCACTGAAGTTGCAGCATTTTTACAAACCAGTTCAGGTTCATCTGTTTCATTCAACGATCCGCTTTCGCCCTTCTCATGATTTTTCCACCATGTGCGTAAACAAAGGCACAGTGCATGTGCATTTTACCCATATTCAATCGCGACATTTCATTTTCTTATCTTATATTAGTCTCATATTTCTTTTATATATATAAGATGCATGTGTATCCCTTGAACTTGAATCATTTTGAATATATTTGGTGTTACGATATTACTTCAGGGAGCAGACATGACACCGTCTTAGCTTCTAGCCATCACTTTTTATTGTATCTCCACACCACCCTCCGGTGGCTTCCACATGAACTGCACCTTAAACAACAACTGTTCATTCATATCCTGACATCCCCCTTTTTTTTTTCTTTTTTTTTTTTTTTTTCAACAACAGGGGCAAACAACAAAGTAACTCACAACACGACTCAAGGCCCATGACCAGTGGAAAAAAGAAAGGGAGAAAAAAAAATGCTTCTTGGCATACACACATTTCTCTCTAGTGAACATATATGTTTTTCTTCCCATGTTTTTTGTTTGTTTGTTTGTTTTGTTTTGTTTTCAAAACATATACTCAAAACATAATGTTCATCTTATTCCTCAATAAGCCTTCTGGGCTTGGAAACAATACGTCCACTCGCAGTTTTGGGTGGGGAACTTGGAAACTCTGTGGGAGTGACATTTTTACTTTGCATGTCCATCTCGCTTTGTCCCTGTGTTTTATCACACTCATTTTGCTGTGTCACGTTTTGATTGTCCCTTGACTGCCTTAGAAACTTCCTGTTCCTTCTATATGTCTGTCCATCAGGCATCTGAACGACATAAGATCTTGGATGTTCAGATAAACCTGTCACCTTGGCTGGATTCCATACACCCTGTTGCCACATTCTGACAGTGTCACCAACCTGCAGTTGCTGAAGTGCTTTGGTGCCTTGGTTAAAGTATTCTCTCTGTTTCTGTTGTCTTGATTCCAACAACTGCTGCACTGTCTTAGTGACCATTTGGGGTTGCAATCTTTGTGATGTCGTTGGAAGTCTTGTCCTTATGCGTCGACCCATTAGCAGCTGGGCTGGTGACGCTCCAATGTCCTCCAACGGTGTACTCCTCAGATTCATTAATGACAGATACGGGTCATTCCCCTCGGCTTTTGCCTTTTTTAACAAGAGTTTCACTGTTTGTACTCCTCTCTCCGCCATTCCGTTTGACTGTGCATGGTGGGGGCTCGTAGTGTTGTGACAAAACTCCCACTCTTTTGCAAAGTCTTGGAATTCACGGGAGCTGAACTGTGGTCCGTTGTCTGAAATCACCGTTTCAGGAATTCCGTGTCTGGCAAATTGTGACTTAAGATGAGTGATAACCGTTGCACTTCTCGTGTCTGACTTCAGCCACTCCACCTCAATGAACTTGGAATAGTAATCCACTAAGAGGAGATATTCCTGCTGGTCAAAGGTAAATAGGTCCACACCTATCTTCTGCCAGGGTCTTTCTGGAACACTATGTGGATGCAGTGGCTCTTTGTTCTGTCGTTTCTGGTGAGTACTGCACACATCACAGCAGTTCACCATCTCTGTGATACTCTGTGACATTCCAGGCCAAAAGAGTACTTCTCTCGCTCTGCGTCTGCAGCTTTCAATACCCAAGTGACCCTTGTGAATGCGCTTTAGCATTTCTGCTCTCAGTGCTGCAGGAACGATAAGCTGCTCTCCTTTGAACAGAACTCCATCCACTACTGAAATTTGTTCCCTGTAATTCCAATATGCTTGGATTTCTGTTGCAGCCTGGTTTCTTGCTTCTGGCCATCCATCCAGAACTGTCTCTGTAAGTTTAGTCAGTGTCATATCATTCCTTGTTTCCTTTCTGAATTCCTCTAGCTTTGCACTTGTCACAGGTAAGTTGGAAATTACCATGTGCACCTGGTCTTCTATGTCATTATCAGATGAGCTAGTCACTGGCAAATATGCTCTGGATAATGTGTCCGCGATGTACATTTCACTTCCTGGCTTGTACTGTACTTGTACCTGATATTTCTGCAGTCTCATTAGGAGTCTCTGTATTCTTGCTGGAGCACTGCTCAATGGCTTTTTCATTATCACTTCTAGTGGTTTGTGATCTGACTCCACGATCACTTCTCTTCCATACACATACTGATGGAAACACTCTGCACCAAACACAATTGCCAACATCTCCTTTTCTATTTGTGCATAACGCTGTTCAGTCTCTGTTAATGAGCGTGATGCATAAGCAACTGGCTTGCCCTCTTGTAGTAAGACAGCACCGAGTCCACTTTTAGAAGCATCGACAGATAGTGTTACTGGAAGCTGTACATCATAGTATCTGAGCACAGGAGCTTCAGTAAGAATTGTTTTCAATTTGTTGAACGCGTGCTGATGCTCATCTTCCCACTGCCATGCAACATCATCTCTGGTAAGGCCACGTAATGGCTCTGTGTGTTGCGACATGTTTGGAATGAACTTTGCTAGGTATGTCACCATACCCAGAAATCGCTCCACATCTTTTTTGCACTCTGGTGTAGGCATTTTCTTTACTGCCTCTATCTTGCTCTGATCTGGTTTCAAACCATCTGCCGAGAAGATGTGGCCAAGGTATTTAATTTCCTCCAGGCCTACCTTGCATTTGTCCTTGTTCAGCTTGAAATTTTTTGCTCTTGCTCTCTCAAGCACTTGCCTCAGTCTGTCGTCATGCTGTACTTTAGTCTCTCCCCAGATCAAAAGGTCGTCTATGTACGTCTCGACGCCATCAATCCCCTCAAACAGCTGCCTCACCGTCCTGTGGAATACTTCTGGAGCTGAATTGATTCCAAAAGGCAGGCGAAGGAATCTGTAACGACCAAAAGGTGTGTTGAATGTACAGAGACGAGAGCTGGCTTCATCCAATTTAAGTTGCCAAAATCCTGAGCTTGCGTCCAGCACAGTGAAGTATTTGGCCTTTGCCAGTCGGCTCGTTATCTCTTCAACTGTTGGCAACTGGTAGTGCTCTCTCATGACTGCTGTATTGAGATCACGTGGATCTAGGCAGACTCTCAGTCGTCCAGTAGCCTTTTCCACAATGACGATTGGATTCACCCACTGGGTAGGCTCTTCAATTTTTGTAATCACCTCCATTTCTTCCATTCTGTTCAGCTCGACTTTGAGTTTTTCTCTCAAAGTGACAGGGATTTTTCTCGGTGGATGAACTTTTGGTGACACACTCTCATTAATTTGAATGGTGTGTTCTCCCTCAAGGCAACCTAGGCCCTCAAACACATCAGTAAATTCTTTGAAGATGTCCATTTCATCACTTTTATTCAGTGCCATCACTCTCTTGATGAGTCCCATTTCTTCACAGGTTTGAATTCCCAGAATTGGCTTGGTTTCTGATTTTACGACAATGAACTCCAAAACTAAACTTTTCTTTTTGTATTTCACTGCCCAAGTGCACTTTCCTTTAACTGCTATTTTGTCTCCGGTGTATGTTGACAACCTGACATTTGTGGGTCTAAGCATTTGCTTATTTCCTATTCTTCGTAGTAGACTGTAGGGAACCACGTTGGCTTGTGCACCAGTATCAAGTTTGAATTTCACAGGTTTGTGGCCAACTTTTATTTCTACAGTCCATTCCTCTGTTCGTTTCTGTGTTTTTGCATTTACAGCCCCAATGAACAGACTTGCCAGCTGATCTGTGGCTTCATCGGCGACAGTGTGCACTTTTCTCGATCTACACATTCTGGCAAAGTGATTCATTTTCCCGCAGTTCTTGCACTGTTTGCCATAAGCAGGGCATTGACGTGATGCATGCTTAGTTCCACATCGTTTGCAATTAAACGTGCTTGCTTGGTCTTTGTCGTTCGGTTTCATCTTACTTTGTCTGTCTTTTTTGCATGTCTGCTTATGTCTCACTGCATCTACGTCTTTACTTTCATGTGCAGAGACTTGAGCATTGTGATCCTCCTCATGCATTTGCTTGATTTGAGCTTTTGTGGTCTCAGCTGCAATGCAAAGCTGAACTACTTTTTCGAGAGTAATGTCATCTTCTCTTAACAGCCTTTCTCTCATTGCATCTGATGTAATTCCACACACTACGCAATCTCTGATGAGGGATTCTTGCAGTTGTCCAAATTCACATGACTTGGCCCTTAGCTTTAGCTCCGTGATGTATTGGCTAATTGGCATATCCCCTTGCACACACATGAAAAACTTGTACCTTTCGTAGGTTATGTTCTTCTTTGGGTTACAGTATTCCTCAAATTTCTCCATTATTTTCGTCAGCTTATGCTCATCACCATTTTCCGCAAACGTGAAGGTATTGTACACTTCAACCGCCTCCTCTCCAGCAACGTGAAGAAATAGTGAAGACTGTACCTTGGGTGGCTTGCTAGCACCTCCTGTAGCCGCGAGATACAGCTCGAACCGTTGCCGAAACCGTCTCCAATTTTCCGAGAGATTCCCTTGCAGCAAATCAAGTCCAGCCGGCGGCTTAAGCCCTTCCATGTGTGCGACACTCTTGAATAGCCTTATCAGTTCACTTCTGACACCATGTTACGATATTACTTCAGGGAGCAGACATGACACCGTCTTAGCTTCTAGCCATCACTTTTTATTGTATCTCCACACCACCCTCCGGTGGCTTCCACATGAACTGCACCTTAAACAACAACTGTTCATTCATATCCTGACAATATTTGGTTGCTTTTATTTGTAGCCTGAACTCAGTGACTTTTGCACACAAGAAATAAAATCAGTGTCTGAAAACAGGAAGCTGGTTCTAACAACATGCTGACCTTTGGGCCCCACAGGGCTTTTCGAACAGTAGCGAAGGGCTTTCCAAAGCATTCTTTGACCACTGAATTGAATTTTTTGTGGTATCAAAAAGAACTTCAAAGGTTGTGACTTATTGATCCTGTTGACTGTGGTACTGAGTCATGGCAGTGTTGACCTAAAACACTCCGTTGCTGCAGATAAAGCAAATAACAGAACGAGGGGTTTTCCTGTGGCTTTTCCTTTTTTGTACACGTAACAGTGCAAACCTTGGCAAGTCTTAAATAAATATGTCCAAACTCGAGATAGTGGTGTCCACAAAGCCATTCAGCTATAACACAACAGAAACATTTACATCAGTCTTTCTAATGGCCTCCTGTTTTTAGATTAGACTGGAAATGGTGCCAGTTCAGTTCTTTAAGATCTTACTGGAGCACTTGATTTTAAAGTGTCTTTTAAAGTACTTTAAGGAACAATTTGCCAAAGTACAGACCTTATACTTAGAGTCCTTTCTGTATAGATAGGAAGCTTCTTTTCCTGTACTAGGTGGCCACTGATTTATCTCAGTTTTGCTTAAATTTTTTGTAAGCATAAAGTCTCCGAACACTTCCAAACTGACAACAGACAAATGTACCGTTCTTTGAATGTACTAACTGTAACTCTGTTGTTATGGCTTGGCTGTGGAACTGGAAAATCTGGGACTGTTTCAAAGTAAAGACAGAAGGGATTCTTTTTGGTCCTTACAAACCACAGTGAGTAGAAGTATCCATTTCAAGCCAGTGGATCGAATCTTGGTATCATTTTTACTCAGGTTGGACATTTTACATGTGTTGAACCGGTTTTTAAAGGTTGTTTTTTTTTTCAGCACAAGAACATTAATAAATTCCATCCTTTCCCTCAATGACACAAAGACTGTTAGCGCCACAATAATCTCCTCATGATTAGGTTACTGTAACTCGCTGTACTTGGAAATCGTTCACTCACATTTCGCTGGTCTGCAATTTTAATACTCAGTTCTCAGGATACCCCCCCCCCACACACACATAATTAGTTATTTATTTTTACATGTCAGTCATACAGTTTGGATCAAGCTGTGTTTTAGTACATCACTCTATATTTTGTATTTTATTTCATACCTTTGTCCGGTTTTCTGGTCTTTATTTCATGTGGAAACAGAGCTCCTCCACCCTATTAAATATCTTCCATTTATCTTAAGTTAATTCCTGCCTTCAGCACAAACTTTTGGGGACCTTTTCAGTGGAAATAAGGGTGAATTAACCAACCTATAACACTCAATTTTGCCCAGTTGAAGATATAATTTTTTGTGACTTTTATTTACCATCAGAAATAGTTGTTTTATTCTGTTTTTATTCTGTTTATTCTGGATTGTCAAAACGAAAGAGAACAGTGTGTTTTAGGAACTTGTTGTGTTCCAATAGCCTCAATGTCAGCAGGGCAGACTTGCTGCCTGTAGAGGGAGCCCTTGTGCAGGATTTCCAATAAGGAAGCGCTGAGGTGAAATTGTGCTTCATCAGGCCCATACATGCGTACGCGGAACAAAGCGGAAGTTGTGCTAGTTTCTTACAAAATAAAACAAAACGAAAGAAATAAAACGGTGTTTCTAACGATGGTGCTCTAACGTCACGTGAAATAGTTGGAATAATTGAAATATTGAAATAACATCAAATTTTAGAAGAAGGTTAACCTCATAAAAATACACACATCACACTACTTTGAGAACAGTAAACATCTTGGAGTGAAGCTGATTACTTTAATAAAAATGGAGATTGTCAAATTATGTATCATGAACTGTGTGAACCTTAGTATAAGAATCACAAAATGTAAAAAAAAGGAGAAAAAAATCACTTTGAGATTAAGATTAGTTGGTGTGACATAAATATCAGATAAACCCCAAATTCTAATATATATAAAAAAATAATAAATATTTGCTATTAATTTTTGCCAAATATATTGACGTCACACGAGGACATGAAAGCGCGGGTCCAAAGTTGGATTTATTGTGGTTTCATCACCGGAAGTGTGTCATTGTCTGTTGCCTTTGTCTTGACTGTGGTAACTAATCCAAGTGGCTGAGACAAACACAGCAGTAGGTCGCGACGTCCCTGTCAGGTCCAGGACTGAGCCGAGGTTTCCGAGCAGGACCGGGAGCAGAGACGCGGAGGTTTGGCTGCTTGCAGGACTCGCTTCCTACCACAGGACCTCCCGGCTGCGCTTTCATTTATCTCTGTTTCCTCAAAGCGACAAGTGGCACTTTGGGACTCGGAGGGATTTGTGGAGACTGTTTAACGAGCGAGGCTTTCAGTTTCCCGAGTCGATCTCCCTCGTTCACCTTAACATGGCTTCAACAACCTGCACCAGGTTTACCGATGAATACCAGCTGTACGAGGAGCTGGGGAAGTGAGTTTGTGACTCTTTTTATCCAGAATCTTTATAGCTGAAATTACCTGCTGCTTTCATTTACTGTCGCTCTTTGGATTTACGGAGCGACCTCCGCCTACCTGACCCCACCTTGATGGGTGCAGTCGGCGCTGTGGGCAGACCCTTCATTGTACCTGTAATCTTACTGTCACCTAATATCGCAACAACAACAGCCGCAGAGATATTATAGAATCCGTATTTGACTCCAAGTTTTCTGTCTGTAATACTTTGTGGGTGTTTCGGGACTTCATGAACCCCGCCCGTCAGTACCGAGCGCGTGCCCGAGGAACCGACTGAAATAGCTCCGTGTTTTCATTGGTGCGCAGGAACGCATGCTGATTAGAAAACATGACTGAGGACAACTTCTGTCACAAGCCAAAGCCAGTCTGTCAAAAATGCAGGAAGTTGGTTTTGTTTTGGGTCAGTGGGGTCACTTCTGAACAACGACGTGTTTCTCTCCATAGTCCCGCCCCTCTGTGCAAAGGAACCAAAGCCTTAATGGCAACAACTGCATGTTTTCATGCATTCGGTTCATTACAGACGCACCTGAACTGAAGCTGGGTTTGGGAAGGTGTGGTTGAGCTTTTGGGCCTGATCTGGGGTCAGACTGTGAACAGTCATCACGTGGGAACATCACTATTATTAATTCAAATTATTGCTTCACTTTGTTTTCAGGATTGTGACATATTTGGTTATTCTGACCCAAACAAAGACTTCATTTATTGAGGGCCTTCATTGAAGAACCATTAGATGCAAAGTTATGTGAATGATGTAAATTGGATGCTTTGCCACTCCTACAACGAGGCATTTCTTAGAAAGGGCGCCTGTTTGAAGCCTTTTCCAGTTTAAATGCGCAAGCAAGGTGAGCAGGAAACAGGTGTGGCTGCATTTCAAGGAGATGAATCGAAGCAGTTTCTGACACTGGATGTTGCCGTTCAGGGATCTCCTGATGCTAATGCTTCCACATGTGCTTCGGCTGATGTCACCTCTGACCAGACCTTTAGTCTGAGCTCCAAGAGGATGTGCATGTATTTGCCTGACATCGGCAGTGTAGTTCCACCTGATGGCTCAGCTCACCTGTGTGTGGTTTAGTTTGAACCCTCAGTCACCTGCTGCAAATAATGTCACTGTAAACTTATTCTGGTTAACCTGTATGTTGAGTTGTCATTAGTGTGGTCTGTCTATGTGGACACAGCCGTGCAGTACTGAGCTGTGGGTGACACACAGGCAGCATCATAGAAAGTAAGAACAGAAGATGTGGTGATAAGAGCCACATGAAAAAACACAAGGAAACTGTGTTACTCTGTAGCTTGGAAGTAAAACCCAAACCTTGATGCTGGACTGATTCAAACACGACTTTGCAAATCTGTCTGATGCGTGTCAGACCAGCGTGTTCCCGTCCTGCCGCCTGTTCTAATGCTGTTTTGAGTGTTGCCTCCTTCATCTCCCTCTTACGCACTAGGTGTCCTCTTTCTTGGTATCTGGAGAAACTGGCCACGGGCATAATGTTCCTGCTTTAAGTTCTTTGTGTAGATATGCACAGTGAAATATCGTATATCAAAGCCTACGCAGACATGCTCGCATACAGGCCTCCCAAATACACTATGTGTAGCTAGAGCAGCGATTGGTTGAAAAGCGTGACAGTGGACGTCAGCACAAAGAGAAGAAGCGTGAAAAGGCAAACGAAACAAAAACAGAAATGATTCAAAACTTTTTAAAAAAGCATGAAGGTGAAGTAGACAGTTTTTACACTTTGCTACAACAAAGTTCTTTATGTATGATGACTTTGCATAATTTCATATGCAAAGTCATCAGGGTTATACCACGAATGATGTTCAACACAGTCAAGCTTTCATTTGTGGAGTTTGGCTCAATAAAGCCTGTCACAGCGACGGTTATTAACCCGGGCTTTCTCCTTCAGGGTCAGGGTGCTCACATAAAAAGGAGCGTTGGCTCCGTTTGGGTGCTGCCTCACTTGATCATGTTAAACCGCTGATTAAAGTGCACCAACTATGTCAAGGCGGCGACTTCAAGCAGATGCCAAAGAAGTCTAACTGTCTGTGTCTGCAACAGAGTACAAAGCCTGGCTTACACTTCGTTGTGGACACGGACAGCTGGAGACCCGTAAGATGGATGTGGAAAGTCCGATTCCTACTTTGGGTAATGGCTGCACATTAGAGCTCTGAAACATTAACCTCGACTGTTCCACAGTCTACTAAAGGAGATGTGTTCATCACTTTGGTGTGCTGGCAGATCAGAGTGAATTTTATTGATCTCACTTTGTAGTGACACCGATCAGCTGTTCCACAGGTTTTTATATCGTGTTTTCAAATCGCCCTCAGGTGACGTACGTATAGATATTAAAGTGAATGAATATCTGTGAGACTGGGGATGTTTGTGGGGTGTTTGATTTGTATTCTCCCACGTGCTCATTTGTTACATGTTTCACTCACTTTACTATAGGTTTCACTTGCTGCTTGGGTTTAGGAACAGAAACCAACTTGGAAGCTTAAAATAAACTGCTTCACAACAATTACTCTGCATGTTGAAAAATGACAAGTGGGAAGTTACAGTCTCTGACTTGTTTCAGTATTACCATTGAATGGTGCATGTTGTAAAATGGGTCTTGAAATGCAAACGTGTGGACTCGTGACACCCAGACTCGACTGGGAATACCAGCTGCTGTGGGCTCACTTTGAAAAGTCCTTGTAATAGAAAAACACTTTTAATAACAGGGTTTCTTTTCCACAGCTGTGTCTTTGTGCATTATGAAGAGTCTTGTTGTGCAGTGGCTAATCCCGACTTCACTGTGTCCTGTAGGGGTGCGTTCTCTGTGGTGAGGCGGTGCATGAAGATTTCCACAGGGCAGGAGTATGCTGCAAAAATAATCAACACCAAGAAGTTGTCTGCTAGGGGTGAGTACATGCTGGGAAACCTGCTCTGTAATGTGGCTTCAGGCCTCTCACTGGTGTGTTAAACACTCAGAATGGAATAGTTTCTTTTTTAGCCCCATCACCCCTCAAACCAACTTCCTCTTTCTTTTTGACTGTATATGGTTTTTCGTGCCTCTGCCATTTTTGCCCTCGTCATCTCAGTAGTAGCCAGATGTGGTCAGGTTTCACCTTGTAAGCTGCTGCGCTGACTGCAGCTTCAAAATGCACTTTTATTTTCTGCTTTTGTTATTGCACTCATCAAAGTGGCACTGACAGGAAGAACTGCCTTTTTATGACTCGTTCTGCTGTATGAGCCTGTGATTGCTGATGAGCTGAGGTCTTCAGATTAAAAAACAGGATTATAGAGCATTGCCTCATGAACTTTTTTGTCTTTATGTTCCTTCTTGTGATAGTGTCTGTCTAGAAGCTTCTCTTTTTTGTTTTTAAAATTTTCATCTTCTTACTAAAAAAACAAAAACATTCCCTTTATCATTGTCCATGCAGCAGGAGCCGAGGCTTCCGCTGCCAGGATGATGCCCTGCTGACTGATCCCTGTCAAAGTGCTAATCGGCACAAGTGCACAGCACACAAACTAAAGGAGACAGGCTTGAATAGATAGGCGCGTGGTGATGGTGAGTGACTGCAGTGTAGCCGCTCAGGAGGGAAGCAGGGGATTTCCTTGCAGCGTTAGCAGCTGTGTGTAGAAAGCAAAAGGTTTGCACATGTGGTTTTAAAAAGGGAGACTAGCAACAATGAAACAAAAACTAAAAGAAAAATACACATTTAGCTGTTGAAAGATTAGGAACTCATTTTAACCATTTTAACCCTGCTATATCCCCAGTGAGAGGAGATCGTAACCAATGAGAGGGGAGAGCAGGCAGAATAGATGGTTTGTCGCAGGGCTGTGCAATATGACCAAAATCTCATATCCTGATAGAAGACATTTATCGTCCCAACAACGATATTTATCACCAAATTTTACATTTTCTGTAAATTCTGTGTGGTTATAATAAATATAAGAGAAAGAGAGAAATTTAAGAAATTTTACACTGACCATGACAACGATGAAAAAATATTGCCGTAAACAGTTTATTTTGCAACACCACGAAACAAATGATGGCGTAATATGAAACGACGTTTTCATGTCGTCATCAGAGATATATCGTTATATCGAACAGCCCTAGTTTGTCATAGGCAGGTCCACGCTTGGCTTATTTTGGCTGAGGCTCTCACCTCAATGAGGAGAAAAAGGTCTGTTGGACAGTGGAGTGTTTGTAAAAAGAATTGCATATAAATATGTATATATAACATTTTATGCTTATCTAATGGGACTGTTCATGCATTTGAAGTATAATTCCTGTTCTTTGCTGTTACTTGGATCACATTTGTATTGTTTGTTTGTTAAATTGCACTCTAAGTTTAGGAGTAGGACAGGACCACAGTGGTTATCATGTAGATAGTCTTTTTTTCTCATCCACTTTTATATTCATTTAAAGGACCTACCTGACATGACCTGTCTGCTTGTGGCCCTTCTGGATTTGCCGTTACTGTCACACAGGGCTGTCGGCCTTTTCAGTGGAGCTTATTTGCTGGACATTTCTTGGTTGAACATGGTAGCTTCAAGTCTTGTAATTACTCCGAGGTTGTCCAGTAACCAACAGACTACAAAGTGACTGATTAGAGATGGAGATAGAACTTTATGATTCCCTCGGGTAGGTTCCTCCGGGAAATTCAGTTTCCAGTAGCAGAACACCGACAGAAATTTGCATAGTAAAAAATAAAGGGAAAAAAGAGAATATGAATATAAGCATAAATACAGCATTTATACACGTATATAAATAAGCAATGAAATATACTCATTAATGAGATGTAGCAGCCAAATGTCTATTGCACAGTGATTAGTTCTTATTTAGTGGTTATTATTTAGTTGGTTTGTGCAAACACTACAGCTTAGTTGTCCCCGCCCTCCTTGTCCTCCTGTGTCCCCTCCCCCTCCCCTCCAGTGAGGAGTTAAACAGTCTGATGGCGTCTAGGAAGAAGGACTTTTTAAGTCTGTTGGTCCTAGACTTTGGGAGAAGCAACCTGTCGCTGAGCAGACTCCTCTGGTTCTTTATGACCATATGCAGAGGATGCCCAGCAGTGTCCATAATGTCCAGCAGTTTCTTTAATGTCCCCTTCTCTATCTGAACCGGCAGTGGACCTGCTCTGGACCTCCCGAAGTCCACAACCAGTTCCTTGGTCTTTGAGGTGTTGAGTTGCAGGTGGTCTATGTGACTCGATGTGACAAAGTTCCTCACCAGACTCCTGTACTCCTCTTCCTGATCATTCCAGATACACCCCATGATGGCCGTGTTGTCCACAAACTTCTGAATATGGCATAACTCAGAGTTGTAGCAGAGGTAAGAGGTGAAGAGGGGGCAGCACAGTTCCCTGTGGTGCTGCTGACCACAGTGTCAGACGTGATGTCCTTCAGCCTGACGTACTGTGGTCTGTCAGCGAGGTAGTTGGACACAGCCCAAATAAAGCCATCACTTTTACATAGTTAGTTATAACACAGACAAAAGCAGAGAATTAGAACTTATTCTAGGGGTTAACTGTTCAAATGTTCAAAAATAAGCCTGATTTGAATTGGCAAATCTTATGGTTCACAACCTATTTGAGTCAATTAGCGAAGGTTTTGTAGCATCTGTCGTTCTGTGTTCATTTCAGGAGAGAGCGAGGGAGGCTGCAACAGGCCACCTTAGCTATATAAACCCACCAGTGGGTTTGAGTAGTTGCTCCCAGGTGGTAGTTTAACCACACTGAAATTGTAATAAATAATGTTAACTAACTGGTTGGCTAGCAGAGATAGTTGCAGCTTTACAGTAACGTCCCAGATTGTGTTTATAATACTTGCATATGTCTGTGAAGGTTCTCAGTCATCCAGGTCATCGTAGTCAAAGGAGCCTGCAAAGAAAAGCGTCTGGACTTCTTTAAGTTGCTTGAAGACGTTTCACCTCTCATCCGAGAAGCTTCTTCAGTTCTAAGGTCAAATGGCCGAGAGTCCCAGATTTAAACCCAGTGGGAGTTTCCCCCCAAAGAGGGACAAAGGACCCCCTGATGATCCTCTAATCACATGAGCCAAGGTGTGAAAGCGGGTGTGGGACCTAATCAGCCAGGGTTTCGGGTGAGCTCATTGTGAAACCTGGCTCCACCTTGTCATGTGAATTCCTGAGGTCAGATGGCCCAGGATGTGAGTGGGCGTTAAGGCGTCTGGGGAGGGAACTCAAAACTGGATTATAGATGGCAGACAGTTGGTGTCGTAAACCACCGCCTCTGTTCAAAGATGGTCGCTCACAGTGGACATAGATGGCCTCTTTCACTCCTCTTTCAAACCATCTGTCCTCTCTGTCCAAAATGTGAACATTGGCATCCTCGAAAGAGTGACCTTTGTCCTTAAGATGCAGATGGACTGCTGAGTCTTGTCCTGTGGAGGTGGCTCTTCTATGTTGTGCCATGCGCTTGTGAAGTGGCTGTTTGGTCTCTCCAATGTAGAGGTCTGGGCATTCCTCGCTGCACTGTACAGCATACACCACGTTGTTCAGTCTGTGTTTTGGAGTTTTGTCTTTCGGGTGAACCAGTTTCTGTCTGAGTGTGTTGCTGGGTCTGAAGTACACTGGGATGTCGTGCTTGGAGAAAACTCTCCTGAGTTTCTCTGACACACCGGCTACATAGGGGATGACAACGTTGTTGCGTCTGTCTTTCTTATCCTCCCTCGCTGGTGTCTGATCTTCTTTTCTGTGCCTCTTTGCTGACTTTATGAACGCCCAGTTAGGATAACCGTATGTTTTGAGTGCTTCCTTTGAGTGCTTTGAGTGCTTCCTCTACACACACGTAAAGGAAGCACTCAAACATGTGGTTATCTTAACTGGGCGTTCATAAAGTCAGCAAAGAGGCACAGAAAAGAAGATCAGACACCAGCGAGGGAGGATAAGAAAGACAGACGCAACAACGTTGTCATCCCCTATGTAGCCGGTGTATCAGAGAAACTCAGGAGAGTTTTCTCCAAGCACGACATCCCAGTGTACTTCAGACCCAGCAACACACTCAGACACAAACTGGTTCACCCGAAAGACAAAACTCCAAAACACAGACTTAACAACGTGGTGTATGCTGTACAGTGCAGCGAGGAATGCCCAGACCTCTACATTGGAGAGACCAAATAGCCACTTCACAAGCGCATGGCACAACATAGAAGAGCCACCTCCACAGGACAAGACTCAGCAGTCCATCTGCATCTTAAGGACAAAGGTCACTCTTTGAGGATGCCAATGTTCACATTTTGGACAGAGAGGACAGATGGTTTGAAAGAGGAGTGAAAGAGGCCATCTATGTCCACTGTGAGCGACCATCTTTGAACAGAGGTGGTGGTTTACGACACCAACTGTCTGCCATCTATAATCCAGTTTTGAGTTCCTCCCAGACGCCTTGCCCACTCACATCCTGGGCCATCTGACCTCAGGAATTCACATGACAAGGTGGGGCCAGGTTTCACAATGAGCTCACCCGAAACCCTGGCTGATTAGGTCCCACACCCGCCACACCTTGGCTCATGTGATTAGAGGATCATCAGGGGTCCTTGTCCCTCCTTGGGGAGATACTCCCACTGGGTTTAAATCTGGGACTCTCGCCATTTGACCTTAGAACTGAAGAAGCTTCTCGGATGAGAGGTGAAACGTCTTCAAGCAACTTAAAGAAGTCCAGACGCTTTTCTTTGCAAACTCCTTTGAATACTTGCATTTATAACCAGAGGCAGAAGTATAATTCAGAACTCTTATATGAACCATTATGTTCTGTTTCACTTGTTGGTTAGCTTTGGTTTCACCAGCTGTTTGGTTAGGTGTTGGAAAAACAGCCATCCTAGTGTTAAATCATTGAGCTGTCTATCATGAGGTGAAAATAATCATAGTTTTTGAAGCAGTGGCAGAGATACCAATGAGCCCTTTGGGTTACGCCTTTCAGAATAAGTGAAATCCCAAAGAAAGCAAGGTGCAGATATGATGTGATGCTGTTGTCATGGTCTTTTGGTCAGATCACCACCTGTTGTAGTCACATTGCTAAAACACAGCTCACCACTGCTTACACTTAAACACCGCGTTCTGGTTAACACGTTATATGGGTGAAAGCAGATTGGTTACATTCTGATAAATCACAACATTGACAGTGAAATCTCTTCATTCATATTACACTTATTCAAATTGTGGAATCCCTTTAATCTGGCCTACAGCAGTTTTTGATGTCAGCAAGACAGATGGAGGACAGGAAGGCCCTTCTGTCTTCAGTCAAACACGTGCAGATCCAGTGGTGTGCTGTTTGATCTGATAGACACTTACACGGGCAGGCTGAACTGAAGGTCACATTCAATGAGGGAGAAGCCAGAGTGCCAAAATGCCACCACTGCTTTGCGATGAGAAATCCTAAACAGGAAGCTCCATCTGAGAGTGCTTATGTGGCTGTAAACACTGGCTTCATATCAGCAGTAGTTCTTTCTAGTGAAGGTCCCTACACGGAATAGTAACATGATATCAAAGTACTGCAGCTGAACTTCGGTCAGGAAGGCTTTCTGATAGATCTCGCTGTGCTTTCAGAAAATATACACGTCTGTGATGGGAAACTGTTCTGCATGTTAATCTGCTGTTACAGTGTGAAAACACTTCATTTACATTAGAATGAACAATAATTATGAAATATTCTTAAAATAATAGACAATGCTGGGAACAGACTGGCAGTAGTGTCTGCCCTGAGCTGCCAGCACCATGCCAGATTAGATTCTCACGGTCCCACAGCACCTCAGCAGGGTAACAACAGCCGAGGCAGAAGGACAGTTGTTACAGTTTTTAATTAATGGGATTTTAATTTTGTTGTTCACACTGGTGATTATGCAACTTTGAGTTGCCACCAGACCTGAAGACCCCCCCGGCCTAAACAACCTGACACTTGTGAGCATGGCCCAGAGTGCATCCATATACCGCTTAATTTGAAAAGTCATTACTAGATTTATTTAAAAAAAAAAAAAAAAAAAAAAAAGATTACTGCTAATACATAATCATGAGTAGTGCAATGATAACAATGAATGTAACTGTTACAGTACTGCACAAAAGTCTTGAGCACCAAAGTATTGTCAGATTTTGATTCACATGCAGTACCAGGCTACTGGTGGTCCCACGTACTCGGTTTAAAACAGGTGGGGATCGGGCTTTTCAGGCACCGAGGCTGTGGAACTCCCTGCTGTTGTCTTCTAGACTCTACTGACTCCTTTAAAAAGCAGCTGAAGACATTTTTATACAAACGGGCTTTTAATTAATTTTAACTTGTATGTCTGATCTTATTGTGAAGCACTTTGTGATTTTTATCTGTGAAATGTGTTATATAAATAAATTTTACTTACTTACCTTCTGGAAATGGTCTCATTGGCATTGGCTTCATTTTGCACATTGCCAGTGTAGCAGACGCATATGTCGATAGAAAAACACTGTCTTGGCCTGACCTCAACATTACTGAAGCAGTGCAAGGACTTTCCTTTCAAGCTCACTGGAGCTTAATAAACTGTGATCTTATCTTTTACACTGGACTTCCATGTCTTTTTGCAGGTTTCAAACATTTTTGTTTCCCTAGAAAAATGAGGTGGTTCGACAGTGCAGCTGTTGGGTTAGGTGCCCACTTATACTGTGCACATAAGCATTGTGTGAATTATGAAGTCAGCAAACTTGCATATGGAACATTAAAGTGAGAAGGAGTCGTTTGTACTCTGCTGCAGAGCGGCCCTCCCAGTCTTCCTTGTGTCCGTTTAAAGCAGAGGTGTCAAACTTGAATGAGCTGTGGGCCCCTGCTGGCACTGTCGTCTTATTGGACACTTTAGTGTTCAAGTAGTACAAAAACAAGAAAACACCCACAAATGTTTCCTAAAATGTTTTGTTTGTTTTTTAAAATTTCAAATATTGTATAACAAGACAAAACTGCAAACGTGAACACAGATTTTTAACTAACTTGAAGAATTTCATTGAACTACCAAATAAACGCATTGGTCCTCTCTGTCTGTGCACACCCGTGGCAGCACCTCTGCTAACATTGTGTTCGTATTTAACAAAATAAAAATGCAGACACAAGTGTAGAGTTTGACTCTGTCACTGAACTAACACAGCTGATCCCTCAGCATCTTTGTACTCTCTTGTTACCTCGGTCAGGTCCGCGGCTCTGAACTGTGGTAAAGGGACCTCTGGCAAATATGTCGGCAAGTATGTTCCATGTTGGGCTCATAGCTGGTAACTAGCTTTACTGTCTGGGTGAACTTTGCTAGCGAGAGACAGAGAGAGGCGTTGAAAGGCTCCAACGGAACTTTATTGTTTTGGAGGAAAACATGAACACAGTGTACAGTCGAGTCTCCACAGCTTACTTACACCTGGGCTCGTCAGGCACTCTGCACCGGCTGCAGTGGTTATTATTATATTTACATGCTTCCATCTTCTGTTTCTTGTCGGTAGCAACTCATACTTTCTCCCTCGCTCACACAAACAGCGGGCGGGGCAGTCACTCACTCTCCCTGCAGCACAGACTACACTACCCATGAGGCTACATTCTTTAAGGGCCATGCCTGTAACACCCTGCTCATATTGCCTTCATAAAATCATTGCACTCAACAACAACCAAGTCCTCCCTAACAAAAAGTCACTTCAAGGGCCAAATTACATTATATTTCTTCACGTCAATGTACGGGCCGCGAGTGGCCCCCGGGCCGCGAGTTTGAGACCCCTGGTTTAAAGTGTATCTCTGATCTCACCGCCTATTCAAAATAAAACCATAATATTGGAGCAATCCAGAACGTAACTGCAACATCCAGATCCAGATGTAGTGAACTGGAAGCCTGTCTTCACTGACAGCAGTCTTGTATGAAGGAAAAAGTAGGGCAGTGGTTATACCCAGACCTAGTGATGCTTGGACTCAACAGAGTGGAAATGATCACTTGAAAAACCCACCAGGCTGTGGAAAAGCTAGCTCTGGTTCAGGAGCCAGCCATTTGTTGTTGCTTCTGGAAAATACCCGAGGCCCCAGCCGCTCAATGTGAACTCTTCATTCCCATGGAAACAAAAAGAGATGGAAAGCTAAATATAGTCTGTGGGGTCATATAGGTGTTGAAGTATGTTATAGTGTTTGTGCTGTTGATTGTGCAAGATCAGTGCTCAGACACGTTTGGCTAAACGATGAACAGCGTAACACAAGTACTCCTAACACACCGAAACCCACAAGTAGAGACTGGGTATATAGGACTGGGTCAGCAGCAGTACCCAAATCCCACATATTCAGAGAGTGCCTGAGTAAAGTGCTCCATCAGAGGTGTGTGTGCCGTGCCAGCAGTTGGCTTAGCATTTAATGTCACATGAAAGAGGTGGATAAAGAGAGATGTAGTGTGTGTGCGTGTGTGTTTATGTGTTACAAAAGGAAGATGATGTAACACAAAGCAGAGCCTTGTGCAGTGTGTACAGTCTAAGTGATGTGGTCTCCAGTGTGTCTCATTGTATCCACGGCTCATCCTTCAGGTCTGGACTGACCCACATGGTCTATGACTTGAATGACCAGTGAGCTGTTCATGTGACACAAGCACAAGTGATGACTCAGTAGCCCCTAAGTGCATGTCCTTGTGTCTCTGTCATCACTTAAACAGTCAGCTTCTCATGCCGAGGGCGCCCACTGCCTGCAGTTGCTTCCTCCAAAGACTGCAAGCTGCACTTCATATATCCTAAAAAATAGGCATGTTATGGCAGCGGGCTGCTAGCAGTCTCAAAATCCTGTGTATGTATCCATGTATTTAACAGTCTGTGTATTTAGACTCTACATGCCCACCATGAAAGCAAAAAATAATCAGATATATGATGTTGAACCTATACATTTGTAAAATAGGGTTATGTTTGCACATTAGTTTATAATGCTTTGCTTTGACTGGAATTGCTCCTGGTATAATTAATCTACCAGAACTTAAGTCACATTTTGTAGAAGAACATTAAACAGTTGAAACCTCCACCAAAAAAAGGTGAAATGTGAAACACACACAGAAAGCTGTCGACATACATTCATGTTTGGGTGTAGGGGTGGGAGGATTCCATATGCAGGCACTAAAATCCTCGTGTTTACTAATCTGATTTTATTTAATGTTTTTATTATTTGTATTGATGCCTTTGCACATGGAAACCTCTGTCTAACCCAGGATGGCACGTACCTATTACACCATTGTGATCTAGCCAATGAGGGAGCCACAGTTGAGTTTGTGTATATTACTGTGAAATTTAGATTCTGCATATCAACTCAAGTGTTTGTGTATATATTAGAATGTTGGTGATTTCACCCCAGACTTCCTCTTCTTTTCAGTGAAGCACAGCTGTGTGCAGCAGGCTAAAAATATCTCATTAGACCTACTCAAGGGGGCATGAAAAACAGAAATGAGGCTGCCATGTAAGAGAGCTGCTGTCAGCGGGAGTGAGGGCTCCCCACACAGTAAAAAAATGGAGTGTCAATATTTCAGAGTAAACCTATTTTAACCTAGATAGAATATTTACAACTCTATGAAAAGTAAACCAGCTCTAACATCAGAGTTAAAAGTCAGTGTAAAGTTTGTTAGTCACGCAGTGAAGACTTAACTCCACACAGTGTTGATTTTTACCAGTCCGTGGGCGTGTGCGGCAGAGCTCTGATGCGCATGGAATTTTCTCCGAAGAGCTGCCACAGTCAGGTAAGTGAAGTTAACATTCCCATATTGATAACATTGTTTAGAAGGTATTTTTAAACTAAATAGCTCTTTATAGTTTCACTGATGTCGAGTGAGGACATGTTAGCAGCATTTACCCATAGGTTTAATGATATTCCAGTAGCTACATGCTAGCAGTTGCTAAAAGTTCAGATGTTCGTTATCTTCTCACTGCCTTAATATGAACCTAAAACATTTTAACTATGTATTCCTTCTAAATGCTGTCTAAATAATATCATTGTCACATGTCAAATCGCACAGTTTGAACAACTAAATTACCTTTTATCAGTAAGCTAATAATCGCTAATTAGCTTACATAAGCGAACGTACTTTCAGAAAAAGTGGGTAACATTACCATAAAGTTAACTTTACTGGTTTATATTATTTTAAGCAAATGCCAAAGGCATACACCACTTTAGAGTTTTGCTCATTATTTAGTAAGAAATATGTATTTTGTATAAATTAACTGATAGCAATATTAATGACATGTTAAGTAATATTAAGTAATGTTTCTATTTTACAGAAAGGTTTAAGAGTATGCAAAAACCAAATCTCTGAGAGATGCAACCAGAAGACGGATGAGAAACATACTTGAGGCTGAGATGACAGAATAACATGGGTAACAATCAAAAATGTAAGATATAAAGAAACACTTTTAACATTGTATTATTTTTAATTGTGATTTTTAATGCCAATTATTGAATTTATACATTAGGACATCTCCCCCTAAAAGCGTGATGTATGCGCAGGGCATTGTTGCTCTGTCTCCATATCTGAAAGGCCCATATTCACAACATGGATATGTAAGTAAAGGGAACTTTTCAACATTAAATACATAACTGCCCTCAGAAATGTTGATAACATAGTCCTGCGTTTATTTAATTACATAGAAACATTACTACGATCCAGAGAGCGGTTCAGGATACATTGCATGGTTGAAGACCATTCAAAGAAAAGCTGTGGAGGAAAGAAGCATCTCAGGTTGCAAATCTCCCAAAAGTAAGTTCACTTATCATTTAAATGATACTGATGTAATTTGTAGGCAGGATTCAATCAAATTGTTTTTTCTGAAGTTGGTGGGCCAGGCCATGGTCGATCCAGACCACTCACCACTAAGACAGTGTTATCAGATGAGGCTGTAAGAGCAGATATTGCTCTTTTGAGACACTCTGCTGATGAAGACACTATCCGTGAAAAGATGAAAGCTACCTCCATTTATCGGCATTCAATGGTCAACGATGAAAAGAATGCAGCAGATGTTTTCACAGGCCTGATGCAGTTTCTGGACACACCAGGAATGGTAAGACATGTTCATTTGTTGAATCACCGAAATATTGCATGCAGCTTGCAGTGTCACTCATTACACCTCTCTATGTTCTGTATTTTTGCATTACAGATAGAACAAGATTTGCGACTCCTGTTTTGTGAGGTCACTGCCAGCAAATTCTTGGAGAGGTGGCCCATCAATCTCAAAGCAAAGGTTGTAAAGGAAAGTCATGGACTTGTTCCCACCTCAGAGCTTGGAGTTAATGTGAAATGCTGATTCAGGTACTGAAGTTGAGAATGGTATGATTGTGACTGTTTTTATTTGCCATTGTTGGTTATATAGGTAATTCTGTTAATTCAATGTATTTTTGGAACAATTCTTTGTTTATTCGTCTGTAGGCTGGGACAGTGACATGTCTACTATCTTGCTGCTGCTACATCTGCTACCACCATCTGCACAAGGGCGAAAGAGACCAGGAAAGATGTCTGCATCTCAAGCTGTCGATAACCTCATCAAATTCCCAAAGGTATGCTGTTTAAAATATACTTTCCATCACCTCTATTTTCATGGACAGTGAGGTGAGCTAATCTACTGTCAGAGGATAGTCACTTAATACTGTTATTTAATGTGTTGTTGTAGGCTGGAACCAGTGTACAGCAGCATCTAGACAACATCACCCGAAGCAGTCAGCCCTACCTTCTTGCTCAGGGATCCACAAGAAGCAGCATTCATACTTTCATTGTGATTGACAAGCATGCACTTCCACGTAAAGCGACAGGTTCAGTAGGAGCCCTTGATGAACTCTTTAGGGCCCATTATGTCTTTGGTACATCATACAGTTCATCCCTGACCAACTATTTTACTTTTCTGCAAACAACTACGACATTGGGGAGATGTCATATTGCTTTCTCTAGTGAGCATCATAGAACTGTGAATTGTAAAGGTTTGTTACGTTAATTAAATGACACTGAAATGAGAAACATAATAAATGCTGTTACTTTAACCTGTATATTTGTTATTTCCATAATGTAGGATAGATCACAGTTATTTAGTAATATAGCATCATAAGATGAATATGAAAATAATCACACTACAGAGAAATAAAAATGATATATTATTACACATCAGAGTGTTATTATTAAACTAAATTTGGAGTAAAAATAGCTCTATAAAGTGTAATCAAATTACTCTGAACAGTGTGAATAACCCTCAGTGTTAAATATTTTTACACATTTTGTTGTTAATTTTGACACTAAATTGAGTACAATTAACACTGAAAAGTTAACACTGGCCATAGAGTAAATTTAACTAATTTTGAGTGGGACCAAATGTTATCTGAAGCAGAGTTAAAATCAACTCTGTAAGTGTAAAATTGACACTTGGTTTTTTACTGTGCAGTCCGTGGCAAAAGGCTGCCTAATTTATCAATCAATCACACGATGGGGAAATTAGGCAGCCTTTTGTTTGGGTTTGCTTTAAAAAAATGTAATTAATGATATTCCTGTTTAGCTCTGACTAACTGTATTGTGAAAGAATGGTGTGGGGGTGGCTGTAGCTCAGGAGGCAGAACAGGTCATCTGCTGGTTGGAAGGTTGGTGGTTCGATCCCTTGAATCCTTGGGCAAGATACTAACCACAAGTATGAATGCGGGTTAATGATGAGTACAAAGCATAGGAAAGAGTGCTTGTATGAGTGGGTGAATGAGGCACGGCTTTACACAACTTGTTTGTTGTTTGTTTGTTTTTTCCCCCCAGTGCTTTTCAAAGTAGAAAAGCACTATATCAGAACCAGGCCATTTACCATTTGGGGGGACGGAAGATGATGATCATGAGGTATGTAAGAGATCAACAAGAAAGATACACAAGCAGTAGAACGGCTTCTGTCCAACAGCATTCAAAGAGTCCAGGAAACGTGGCCTCAACTGTTCAGCAATGTAAAATATCAGTTTGCATAAGTTGCTCTGGTTTTAAGTGGAATGGATAAATCCTCGCAGGTCATTCTTGTGTTTGTCTCGTCTCCCTCCGCTAACCCTGATCCGGTTATGGCAGATAGCCCCCCCTTCCCTGAGCCTGGTACTGCTGCAGGTTTCCTCTTGTTTAAAAGGCACTTTTAACTTCCCGCTGTGACCAAGTGCTTCTTCAGCTTTGTTAGTGTAACAGTCATTGGCCTTTACCTGTGCTGTGATATTGTAGAGTGAATATTTATATTTTGAAGACAAAATACACTAAAGATATGATTAATAATTTATCAAATTAAAGTTTTTCTTTTTCTATAAATGGGAAAAATATTTTTATAGCACTTAGACTGTAGCCTTTCTAGTCAAAGCATTGCATTTTCATACATAAGCAATGAGGTTGTCAATATTGAGCTACAGCCACCCCAAGTTGATCTCTGATGAATGTGTATGAATGTTAGCACTTAACGCTTAGAAGGACAAAGTGCTTGTGTGAATGGGTGAATGTGGCATGTTGTAACTCTATAAGACTCAGTCCATGATATTAATAGTCACTTTTTTGTACACACAAATACTTTACGTTCCCATGTTGGGGGAGCCATACAGAACCAAGAACCTCCTTCTGAACATTGTGAGAAAATTATTAAGGCAGTAGAGGATTTTCTTTCTTTTTTTTTTATAGGACATCTTTTAATTTTAAATTCAGTTGGTTCCTCTTGGCTGTCCGGGTGCCTCAGGGTGAATTCACCTGGAAGGAAGTCATTAAGAAGTCTCAATGTCATGGCTCATGTCTGTGGCCTGATTCTGCAGTTCATGGCCAAAGGTTGGATTTAAAGGTTTAATTTAGACTGAGGAATTGGAGGCTTTCCTTCAGGCTCAGGTGCCACTTGTACAGACATTTCTGCAGGAAGTTGAGATACTTCTTGGTGAAAGTTTGGCTCCAACAGCTTTTCCATCATTAAGATGCACCTGAGGTTTGGAGACAAATCTGAGGCAGGATTACAAGTAAGCACTTGTTGAAATGGAGCTACTCTGCCAGAAAACCATACTTTGGTCTTTTCTGTTTCACGTTACCCTGGAAAGTGAGCAACTTTTTTCTTTCTTTCTTTTTGTCATTGGTCATAGCTTTATTATAACTAAGGAGCGAGAACCCTCCTAACTCAGGTGCTGTCTCTGCCTATCTCTCTGACCCACAGACACAAACTGGAGTAATTCCTTTGGGCTTCACTCTAAATCCTTATTTAGCCAAGTAGGGCAGCCACTTGAGGGACAGGTGCCTATTTTAATTAGGGCTTCTTTGTCTGTCAGACAGAGACTGGGTGCTCCTGTCGAGTGACACCATCTTCCAATGGTGCGCTCCTCCGCCTTAATAAACTGCTCGGTTGGCTCAGTGAGGGGAGAGTCGTACTCTGTCCTTTTCTTATCTTGGTTTACTTTAGATTTCCTGGAAATGGAAAGAGGGAGGGCATTGTTCCTCATGACAAAGAGCTCTGAACTTTTCGTTCCATTGTCCGTTGGTTGTGTTGTGTTCATTGGCACGTGAATGTGTCCATGACCCATGAGGGACTGTCCCCATGCACCTACTAAACACCCTCCCTGCTTTGTATCGTGTATTCATGTAATGCCCTACAAGTGGGTAGATCGTGGGAGTTTCCTCTTGCTCTTTAAAAGGAAAACTGGTTTTCTTGATGTCGGTCGTTTTCAGGAGTGACAGGAAATAAAAATATAAAGGAAGATGTACGTCCACTGAATACAAGGCTCAGATTTTGAAAGTTGCAAACTGCAACAAGCCATGAAAACATTAAAAACTGAAAACTGCGTTGGAATTTTAACCAACTCTGTCACTTAAAATAACACAGACTTTTTATACCAAGTTAAAAACTCCTGGTGTAGGTTGAGTTTGAGGAGTATATCCCTGCTAAATAGGTTTTGCTCCCTAGTGTGGCTAAATTCTACTCAGCGATTTAAGGAATAATTGTTTTGGTTCATCCCTTATCATTTGATGCAATAGAAATAATTATTCTTTTATAGCTCATAGATATGCTGCTTAAACTCACTTTTATATATCAAATTGCATCGTGTCCTTGGTGGCTAAGATACTCCCCCAGAAACACACAACACCAGCATGTAATGAAATCTAAAGTGTGCGATCTTCTCCATCAGTAACCATGGGAATTTATTTAGAACATTAATAATGAATATTAACAGCGTTGGCGTCTTGAGACAGCAGACTGTTTCATGGATTTTACTGTTGTGATGTCACAGATGTTAATCATCCTCATTCTGTGATCATTTTTGTTCTGTTAAAGATGATCTTGGCCTTCTTGGAGGCAAACAGTTTGTATGATGGGATTCAAAAGATCTGTCCATCTGACTGAATAAAAAGGACTTGTCAATGCAGTTGGAGCTCATCCACAGTTTATTCAATGAATTCTGAATTAAAATGAACATAGCAGCGACTTTCTGTATTCTCCTTACATTCACGGAAAACTCAAGCTGCATTTAAAACTTATAGAGTCAATTACCTGGTTTTAATTATTGTATAGTTTTATGGTACGGTCCACCTTACAGTACAAAGCACCTTGAGGCGACTGTTGTGATTTGGCGCTGTATAAATAAAATTGAATCAATCTATTAAAAGAGAAATGACCATGATTCATAAGTTAGTAATTGGTTGTAGCTTTACTTTGCTTCCATGAAGTTTGAGAAACAACATGAAGTGAATTAAAGAAAGTTCAGTATCCAAGGAGACCGAGGCTACGTCCACACGTACACGGGTATTTTTGAAAACAGAGATTTTCCATTTCCGTTTTTTTTAAAATCCCGTCCGCACGTAAACACAAAAACGAAGGAAAACGCTGCTAGGAACATGCCAAAGCAACAGGTGGCGATACATTCCTAACCGTGTAGAAATGTTGGCCAATCAGAAGTCTAGAAGCCTGGGTGGGAAAGAGAAAACAAAGATGGCGCATAGAAGCAGAACTGAGTCCTACGTGTGGAGGGACAGTAACTGTGTGTGTATATGTAAGCATTTAAACACTGCAGAGAGTACAATTAACAGTAACAGTATTGTAGAAATTCATTTCACCGAAACAATAACGTGGCGCACAGTGTGACGCCAAAAAAGGCGCACACCTTTGACGCTGCGTTTTCTCCGTTTTCCTCGTCCACACGTAAATGCAAAAAGTGAGTTTTCGAAAATCTCCACCCTGGCAGGCGTTTTTAAAAATCTCCGTTTTCAGTGACTGAAAACACCGTTTACGTGTGGACGAAAGGTGCAAACGCATAGAAAAATCTGCGTTTTCAAAAATACCCGGGTACGTGTGGACGTAGCCTGAGAAACTTGGCATGCATAAGTGGGCAGAGTAACACTTCATTTCCCATAATGCAACTTTTAATTTCGGATTTGTAGTAAACGACCACATTTGATCTTAACACATAGTGAGTGAGAAAGGTGACTGGAAGGGAAAAACTCAGTGCATCATGGGAATCCCCGGCAGCCTACGTCTATTGCAGCATAACTAAGGGAGGATTCAGGGTCACCTGGTCCAGCCCTAACTATATGCTTTAGCAAAAAGGAAAGTTTTAAGCCTAATCTTGAAAGTAGAGATAGTGTCTGTCTCCTGAATCCAAACTGGAAGCTGGTTCCACAGAAGAGGGGCCTGAAAACTGAAGGCTCTGCCTCCCATTCTACTTTTAAATACTCTAGGAACAGCAAGTAGGCCTGCAGTGTGAGAGCGAAGTGCTCTAATAGGGTGATATGGTACTACAAGGTCATTAAGATAAGATGGGGCCTGATTATTTAAGACCTTGTATGTGAGGAGCAGGATTTTGAATTCTGGATTTAACAGGAAGCCAATGAAGGGAAGCCAATACAGGAGAAATCTGCTCTCTCTTTCTAGTCCCCGTCAGGACTCTTGCTGTTCACATTATACATGCTTCCATGTACAGGGAGTGCAGAATTATTAGGCAAATGAGTATTTTGTCCACATCATCCTCTTCATGCATGTTGTCTTACTCCAAGCTGTATAGGCTCGAAAGCCTACTACCAATTAAGCATATTAGGTGATGTGCATCTCTGAAATGAGAAGGGGTGTGGTCTAATGACATCAACACCCTATATCAGGTGTGCATAATTATTAGGCAACTTCCTTTCCTTTGGCAAAATGGGTCAAAAGAAGGACTTGACAGGCTCAGAAAAGTCAAAAATAGTGAGATATCTTGCAGAGGGATGCAGCAGTCTTAAAATTGCAAAGCTTCTGAAGCGTGATCATCGAACAATCAAGCGTTTCATTCAAAATAGTCAACAGGGTCGCAAGAAGCGTGTGGAAAAACCAAGGCGCAAAATAACTGCCCATGGACTGAGAAAAGTCAAGCGTGCAGCTGCCAAGATGCCACTTGCCACCAGTTTGGCCATATTTCAGAGCTGCAACATCACTGGAGTGCCCAAAAGCACAAGGTGTGCAATACTCAGAGACATGGCCAAGGTAAGAAAGGCTGAAAGACCCACTTGCCACCACTGAACAAGACACACAAGCTGAAATGTCAAGACTGGGCCAAGAAATATCTCAAGACTGATTTTTCTAAGGTTTTATGGACTGATGAAATGAGAGTGAGTCTTGATGGGCCAGATGGATGGGCCCGTGGCTGGATTGGTAAAGGGCAGAGAGCTCCAGTCCGACTCAGGCGCCAGCAAGGTGGAGGTGGAGTACTGGTTTGGGCTGGTATCATCAAAGATGAGCTTGTGGGGCCTTTTCGGGTTGAGGATGGAGTCAAGCTCAACTCCCAGTCCTACTGCCAGTTTCTGGAAGACACCTTCTTCAAGCAGTGGTACAGGAAGAAGTCTGCATCCTTCAAGAAAAACATGATTTTCATGCAGGACAATGCTCCATCACACGCGTCCAAGTACTCCACAGCGTGGCTGGCAAGAAAGGGTATAAAAGAAGAAAAACTAATGACATGGCCTCCTTGTTCACCTGATCTGAACCCCATTGAGAACCTGTGGTCCATCATCAAATGTGAGATTTACAAGGAGGGAAAACAGTACACCTCTCTGAACAGTGTCTGGGAGGCTGTGGTTGCTGCTGCACGCAATGTTGATGGTGAACAGATCAAAACACTGACAGAATCCATGGATGGCAGGCTTTTGAGTGTCCTTGCAAAGAAAGGTGGCTATATTGGTCGCTGATTTGTTTTTGTTTTGTTTTTGAATGTCAGAAATGTATATTTGTGAATGTGGAGATGTTATATTGGTTTCACTGGTAAAAATAAATAATTGAAATGGGTATATATTTGTTTTTGTTAAGTTGCCTAATAATTATGCACAGTAATAGTCACCTGCACACACAGATATCCCCTAAAATAGCTAAAACTAAAACAAACTAAAAACTACTTCCAAAAACATTCAGCTTTGATATTAATGAGTTTTTTGGGTTCATTGAGAACATGGTTGTTGTTCAATAATAAAATTATTCCTCAAAAATACAACTTGCCTAATAATTCTGCACTCCCTGTATAATGTAAATAGAATTGGTCCTAGCACTGACCCCTGTGGAACACCATAATTGACCTTAGTGTGTGAAGAGGACTCTCCATTTACATGAACAAATTGGAGTCTATTAGATAGATATGATACAAACCACTGCAGCGCAGTACCTGTAATACCTACAGCATGTTCTAATCGCTCTAATAGGATATTATGGTCAACAGTATTGAACGCAGCACTGAGGTCTAGCAGGACAAGCACAGAGATGAGTCCACTGTCAGAGGCCATAAGAAGATCATTTGTAACCTTCACTAAAGCTGTTTCTGTGCTGTGATGAGCTCTGAAACCTGACTGAAACGCTTCAAATAAGCCATTCCTCTGCAGATGATCTGTTAGCTGTTTGACAACTACTCTTTCAAGGATGTTTGATATGAAAGGAAGGTTGGAGATTGGCCTATAATTAGCTAAGACAGCTGGGTCTAGAGATGCTTTTTAAGTAAAGGTTTAACTACAGCCACCTTGAAGGCCTGTGGTACATAGCCGATTATTAGAGATAGGTTGATCATATTTAAGATCGAAGCATTAATTAATGGCAGGACTTCTTTGAGCAGTTTTGTAGGAATGGGGTCTAAAAGACACGTTGATGGTTTGGAGGAATTAATTATTGAAGTGAACTCAGAAAGATCAATTGGAGAAAAAGAGTCTAACTTAACATCGATGGTACTAAAAGTAGCTGTAGATAATATTACATCTGTGGGATGATTATTGGTAATTTTTTCTCTAATGATTAAAATTTTATTTGTGAGGAAGTTCATGAAGTCATTACTAGTTAAGTAAAGTTCTAAGCTGATATAACTTTACAGTTGGCTCAGTTACGACTGTTGGTATATCAAACTAGATTATATTAATAAAAAAAGAGAGACCTATTTTCATGTTTGTAACAATTTACCAGATTGTTAGCGGACCCTTAGTCCACATCTCTTTCTCTTTCAACTTTTCCTCACTATTAACTATTTTCTTGCTGCGTGATGTTTCCATGACAATGTGATCATGCAGATTTGGATCATCATTAAAACGTTGTCACCTAGAATAGCAACAGAGTTTCAGTTGTTTCTGGGCAGGTGCTGCTTCCACTTCCCAAGATCAGCATCTTGAGCATCTCTTTAAAGACCTTTGAATGTCCAAGTAGAGTAGAACAGTTGTTTTTAAGTACATTTACAATTTATAGTAGAACAGTCATAACTAATAAATAAATTAATTGGATAAACATGATTAGAAAATAAAAATCTGCTGTAGAAACACGAGCACTGTTGAGTCTGTGATCCAACAAAATAGGCTTCCAAGTCTGTCTGGGTTACTTTTTAGTAACTTAGCCATTGTTAAAACTAAGGATTTGGTCTTCAATTGAAACAAACTCTTTCTTAAAGGAAAAGAAAATAGAAAGAATGAGAGGTAATAAAAGAAGGAACAGACTTGTAGACACAGGTTAATGATGCTTTTGTGTGCATGTGATTTTCTTACGAGCAGTGAGGCTATGACAGATTAAAACAACTCACAAAGGGTAAGCAAATCTAGCTTTGAGGACAAACTGTTCACTTGCTCCTTAATATACTGCACATGCTAATGGTACCCCGATAAAGACATGGTGTTGTTCACGTTACCTGTCAGTGGTCAGAATAATGTTTGTGTTTAATGAGTTGTGCTTTGAGCTGACGGTTGTGATTTGGTGCTACAGACATAAAATTAAACTGAGCTGAATTATGTCAGCTGTCCTGTTACTTTGTGCTTTGTGTCAGAGTGGTTGGAATACCTAAAAGACTTTGAGGTACGTTTCTTAAACCCAATGAATCAAAGCTAAAGGTCTGCACTTGAATCCCATCTTGACTGGTTTAAACTCCACTGTGGTGATGTACAGAGGCAGAGTGACAAAAACCTGTGGGCCTAACTGTGTTTGCGTATTTGACATGTTTAGCTTGTAACCGTGACAGCATTTTTCTACAGCACAGTATCAAATGATTGCATGTGATTGTGAGACAAACGTGTTGCTGTGGGAACTCGAGGGTCTGTTTGAACTTTTGTCAGGTGTGGCGGTCTGCCAGCATCAGCTAAATGACACCTGAACTTTTCCAGAGGATGTGAATGTTCTTTCTTTTACTTCACTTTAATAAATATTGTGCATGGACTTTGCTTAAAGGCCAGTGGAATCTCCCAAGCAGATGATCTCTGCTCAGTGTTGCTGACCCGGGCATAGAAACAGCAGATTTGGCCCTACAGTTCCAGTAAGAACGAGGAGAACGGTGGAGTATTAGGAGTTCCCTATAAGCCATTTTCCTCTGATGGATTAAGTGTATTTTATTAAACTGAATGTATTTTTATGACAGAACTAGTTAGCCGTTTCCTGCTCCATTTGAATTAGCTGCTTCAGAGACGACTGGATTAAATTTGTTTGCTGTTTTTCCATCAGCACGTGCCCGTTCAGAGACTTTCACACAGTTTTGCCGTGATGTCCACTAGCTATTAGTTTGCCTAAGTAAAAACACTACTATTTAAAGCAACATCACAGAAACGGTTATGAAAATGATACTTTTTTCTTTTCAAAATTTCAAAGACTTTAACTTTGTGTAAAGTGCTACTGATACTCTGCTTCTCTGTATTTGTTAAATGAAGGTAGCTCCGGAGAGAAGCAGCATCTTCTCAGCGTCTCTACTCATGGTGGAAAGTTCTCCTGTTTAAGAGAACAAATCCAGCCGTGATACTGCTGAAGTGCTCTGCCAGCATTCGTCAGTCCAATAACTGATGCAGACTTTTTGATGGGCGGAGCAATGTACTCATGCACCGACTGATTTGCGCATTTAGAATTCATAAGTTTTGTTTGGAGGGAATATCTGACCTTCTTTTGTTTGTTTCAGTATTAATATTGCTACTTTTTAGATTATTCATTTATTTATTTTAGTTGTGCCAATCACACAAAAGACTTTTTCTTTTTTTTTTTTTTTATGTTTGCTGTTGGAGACATTTTGATTTTTAACTTGTATTTGTTGTTTGGTCGAGTGTGTGAAACAGATATGCTTATAGTGGAAAAAGAAGCCAGTTTCTCTTTTTCTCACTTCCCACCATTGTGGATATTTTTTAAATTTCAATGAAATATTTTGTTTTTTCTGAACATAGGCTACTGCCTTTCTTTCTGTTATGAGTTTGAGTAAATGAATTGCTGCATTTGCTCCAGCTGGAAGAGCGTGCCATTAAAACAGCGCTATTATTTTTTTGCGTTGTCTGCTTCTCTTAGCTTCGACCAATATTATTAGCAAACTTACTCATGGGCAAATAAATAAATCGCTCTTATAAAAACGATCGTTGAAAGGCTCGGCCTATCGTCCAATCTCCCAACCTTACTTCGCTGTAAGCACAAAGAACAGCATGACCTCTACATGAACTTTTTCTCAAAACCAGGTTAGCCAAGTTAAATCTGTTAATATTGGACATGATTTTCACGTGGCAGACTCCCAGCATTTCAATTCTCTTTCAGCTCCCCCATTGACCCCTGTATGCTGTGACTCAGAGTAATTTAGATCTGCTTGGATTATCTCCCAACTGGTTTACTTTGGGTTGGAACGCAAGTCCACAAACAAAAGGATGATTAAATAGAGGGAAATTATGCATTTGACTGATTTGCCTTTCACATCTGTAAAACATATCTGCTGTGACTGTTGGTTATCACCTCATGTAGGACTGCAGGTTTAATCAAAGGCTAAAACTCAGTATCAGTTGTTCTCATATGAAACTAATTTCTTTTTCTACCCGTTTAGATTAGAGTCTGGGAACTGTCATGGCAGCTGCAGCCTAAGATAACTGAGGTTGTGTCACACCGCTGTGGAGATTGAACGCCTCCACTCGAGGGTGACTCACTTCTATAAACTGACTCGGTGAGCTACAGGAGAGAGACCAATGTGTGTGTTTCAGAGGTTTTGTGTGTGAGAAGTTTGAGTCAAATGCAAATCGATGCCACAGAAGACACCCTGTTAAACAAATGAGACAAAAGATGAGCTGTTGTGGGAGATTCAAACGCACTCGTCTCTATTATTGAGACCAGTGTTCTGAAATGAAACCATCTGGCAGGATTAAAGAGAATATTTCTGATAACTCCTGTATGGTGAGGGATCTACAAACAGACATGTGTGATGTGCACCACTTAATGTTGTTGCAATGCACTGACTTTTGTCATTGTCATCATTTTGAGAAATGACAGTGAGACCTGCCACCTGTTTCCTCCCACACAAGCCTGAAATACAGCAGCCTGAACAGGCTCTGATGTGCTCTCACACTTTCACACAGTCATAATTAGAAGAGAAGGGAAAGTGACGGCCTCATCGTTACTCCGTGGATTGCTTGGCCTGACGGTGTCTCGGTATCTGATATATGAAAAGCTTGGCCATCTCCTACACGAGTGATGATTGTCACAACTAATCAGCACTCTGCACTGTAATTAAAGTAAACTCTTTGGCCTTAATGGTTAATCTTAAATATGATCAACCTATCTCTAATAATCGGCTATGTACCACAGGCCTTCAAGGTGGCTGTAGTTAAACCTTTACTCAAAAAGCCATCTCTAGACCCAGCTGTCTTAGCTAATTATAGGCCAATCTCCAACCTTCCTTTCATATCAAAAATCCTTGAAAGAGTAGTTGTCAAACAGCTAACTGATCATCTGCAGAGGAATGGCTTATTTGAAGCGTTTCAGTCAGGTTTCAGAGCTCATCACAGCACAGAAACAGCTTTAGTGAAGGTTACAAATGATCTTCTTATGGCCTCTGACAGTGGACTCATCTCTGTGCTTGTCCTGCTAGACCTCAGTGCAGCGTTCGATACTGTTGACCATAATATCCTATTAGAGCGATTAGAACATGCTGTAGGTATTACAGGTACTGCACTGCAGTGGTTTGTATCATATCTATCTAATAGACTCCAATTTGTACATGTAAATGGAGAGTCCTCTTCACACACTAAGGTCAATTATGGTGTTCCACAGGGTTCAGTGCTAGGACCAATTCTGTTTACATTATACATGCTTCCTTTAGGCAGCATCATTAGAAGACATAGCATACATTTTCACTGCTATGCAGATGACACGCAGCTCTATCTATCCATGAAGCCAGGTAACACACACCAATTAGTTAAACTGCAGGAATGTCTTAAAGACATAAAGACCTGGATGGCCGCTAACTTTCTGCTTCTTAATTCAGATAAAACTGAGGTTATTGTACTCGGCCCTGAAAATCTTAGAAATATGGTATCTAAGCAGATTCTTACTCTGGATGGCATTACCTTGGCCTCCAGTAACACTGTGAGAAACCTTGAGTCATTTTGACCAGGACATGTCCTTCAACGCACATATTAAACAAATATGTAAGACTGCTTTCTTCCATTTGCGCAACATCTCTAAAATTAGAAATATCCTGTCTCAGAGTGATGCTGAAAAACTAGTTCATGCATTTATTACTTCCAGGCTGGACTACTGTAATTCACTATTATCAGGATGTCCTAAAACTCTCTGAAAAAAGCTTCAGCTGATCCAAAATGCTGCAGCAAGAGTCCTGACAGGGACTAGAAAGAGAGAGCATATTTCTCCTGTTTTGGCTTCCCTTCATTGGCTTCCTGTTAAATCCAGAATTGAATTCAAAATCCTGCTCCTCACATACAAGGTCTTAAATAATCAGGCCCCATCTTATCTTAATGACCTTGTAGTACCATATCACCCTATTAGAGCACTTCGCTCTTGCACTGCAGGCCTACTTGTTGTTCCTAGAGTATTTAAAAGTAGAATGGGAGGCAGAGCCTTCAGTTTTCAGGCCCCTCTTCTGTGGAACCAACTTCCAGTTTGGATTCGGAGACAGACACTATCTCTACTTTCAAGATTAGGCTTAAAACTTTCCTTTTGCTAAAGCATATAGTTAGGGCTGGACCAGGTGACCCTGAATCCTCCCTTAGTTATGCTGCAATAGACGTGAGGCTGCCGGGGATTCCCATGATGCATTGAGTTTTTCCCTTCCAGTCACCTTTCTCACTCACTATGTGCTAATAGACCTCTCTGCATCGAATCATATCTGTTATTAATCTCTGTCTCTCTTCCACAGCATGTCTTTCATCCTGTTTTCCTTCTTTCACCCCAACCGATCGCGCAGCAGATGGCCGCCCCTCCCTGAGCCTGGTTCTGCCGGAGGTTTCTTCCTGTTAAAGGGAGTTTTTCCTTCCCACTGTCGCCAAAGTGCTTGCTCATAGGGGTCATATGATTGTTGGGTTTTTCTCTGTATTTATTATTGTGCTATCTACTGTACAATATAAAGCGCCTTGAGGCGACTTTTGTTGTGATTTGGCGCTATATAAATAAAATTGAATTGAATTGAATTAAATATCCTGCATGGCTCAATATAGCCTCATTTCAGATCATGGCCAAAGTGTGTCAAAAGCAGAACCTGGGCCAAATCCTGCGGTGGATTTGTGTTTTTGTGTGCCTCTGTGTGTAATCCAGGGTTTATAATCCCAGTCTCGTGCTGTCGTCACTGCAGCACAGCTAGAAACAGACACACCTCCTCGCTCGCTCGCTCCCAGCTACTTGGGATTATGTCCTCCTGCCTTTGTTTCCTCAGACAGTCCCTAAATCTGCAGGACAAGGACCGCTTTGGACAAATGACACCTGGGAGCAGGGAGGAGGACGTGATAGTTGCTCTGAGCATCACAGAGCAACAACTGTGTACTATAACTAATGGTCCTGTACAGACCAACGGACTTTCTACATGAGTTTTAGTCCAATAATGACGATCAGCAGAAATCTGGAGAACAACGTGGTGACGCTTTAGAATTGTATGATGGATTTTCTAGGATTTCCCTCACACACGTCTGTAACACACATGTGCTGCGGGCTAACAGTATGATCAGTTACCTCTTTAATCGCATGAGATTAGAGTCCTGATCTAATGCGAGTTTGGCGTCAGGCCATGTTTCCTGCAGGAGCCATGTTTACGTGGACACAAGTAACCGGATTAAAAGCCTAACCAGAATAAAGGAGCTGAAATCTGTCACAAGCAGTAAGGTCGGAATAAAAGTCCAAATCCAGACACGCACCATGTCTTCTATTCTGTCATCACAGGTCATGTCATCATGTGGGATTAAAGTTATAACACATGTCTCACTTTTACCTTCAGGAACACAAATGCCATGGTTGTTATTGCAACTGCTACTTTAGTGTAAATATGTCATCAAAAAAACAATGTGAATAAAGATAATGATGCACTCATGGGAAACAATGTCAGGATAGACTGTCATAATCTGCCAATAACCATGAAGGAGGATCATGAAAACACTGAACAGTCGGCTGCTGCTATTCAAACGCAGGGGACATTTGCTTTGCAGGAAATCTTTGTGACTTTACCTTGATTGTGATTGTTGATTAACCGTATGGCAAAGTACAGAGGAGTCTTTCGGTCAGTGGTTAGTGGTGCTATAACAATGGAAGCCATTGGAAATGACAGCAACTCCTCAGTTATGAAGTGGTAGGCTACATAAACAGTGGAGTGGGGTCAGTGGACCCTGGGGCATGTAGTTCAATTCAGTTTATATTGTGCCAAACTGCAGTCGTCTCAGTGCACAGAGGTCACCACAGTTTGGCGGTTGGTGCAGACTTTCAAACTTCATGTGGCCTCCAGATGAGCTGACGTGGAGACTCTACTCAAAGTAACAGGAAACAACTTTATTAAGTGACCAACGCGTTTCAGCATGTGGCTTCATCAGGGTCATTGTGAAACAGACTATGTTTAAATAAAAACAGGAAACAGAGAAAAAAAAATTTAATTGGACCAGTCACACCTTCACAAATAAACCAGCTGACCAGTTGACATTTAACTAGGTCAACTTGGCTAATTGGTTAATTGGTTAAACTATCGCCCAAATAGATTCTGGACTGAACCATTACAGATTAAAAGGGGAGGGCAAAAAAGTCTTAATGTAAAACACATAAAGTAAAACACACTCCAAATTACACAGAAAAATGCAAAGAAGTTGATATAAAAAATAAAAATACAGAATCATTAAAATGGAGAAACGATGCAAAAATCTAGTTAAAAACATAGAAACACAAAAGTAAAGTTGACAGAAGCTCAATAAGAGAGATCCTCATTCATGCATGTAGGGCGTAAACTCTTTAAGCAAAATATCCAGAGTGCTTCTCTTTTTTTCATGATAGAATTAATTTTGCCACCTCTTTGACTGGGTTTAATGGCTTCAATGCCTTTAAAAAAAATTATATATATGTGTATATGTATATGTGTATATGTATATGTATATGTGTATATGTATATGTGTATATGTGTATATGTATATGTGTATATGTATATGTGTATATGTGTATATGTATATGTGTATATGTATATATGTATATATGTATATGTATATGTATATGTATGTATATGTATATGTATGTATATATGTATGTATATGTGTATATGTATGTATATGTATATATATATATGTGTGTATGTATATATAATAAAAAATAAAGATGAATTATAATGTTTTTCGGTAAAACGTCTTGCAAAGGACTGTTTAAATAATTTCTCTTACTCTCTTGAACTAATGCGTTCATTAATCCAATCTTTTAGAGGGCACGATGTTTCTCCTATATAAGTTATTTCTATGGGCACTATATCATGTAGATTACACTTTTAGTTCTACCAGTGATAAAACCCTTTATGTCAATGATCTTGCCACTAATAGGGTTTTTTAATGATTTTACATTTGTGTTTTGACAGTTTATGCAAGACCCACATTATCAAGGTTTTATCTGGAGTTTTAGGGTCCTGGAAAGCTCTCTAATGTTTTAACCTCTCTTATAAGTTATTGTTGGTGGTTCTTTAAAGGTCCCTAATAAGTTTGGATCACTTTGAGGTGGCTAGGGTGGAAACTTCCAGCATGAAGTAATGTATTCCGATCAGTAGGTCTGGAGTACAGAGAGGGGGACAGAGATTAGCCCTTTTTTGTTGTTACTTTTATGTCAAGGAAGTTAATTTCTTCAGTGCTGTAATTAAGGGTTAAACGTAAGCCTGCAAAATGTCTATTTAAGAATTTTATGAACTCCAGTAACTCAGAGTGACTGGTCCCTTCCAGAATAAAAATCTGCATGTTCCAAAGACATAAGTGGTAGAAAGGGTTATTTTGGTGGTTATATACAGGGTGGGCCATTTATATGGATACACCGTAATAACATGGGAATGGTTGGTGATATTAAAGTCCTGTTTGTGGCACATTAGTATATGTGAGGGGGCAAACTCCTCAAGATGGGTGGTGACCATGGTGGCCATTTAGAAGTCGGCCATCTTGGATACAACTTTTGTTTTTTCAATAGGAAGAGGGCCATGTGACACATCAAACTTATTGGTAATGTCACAAGAAAAACAATGGTGTGCTTGGTTTCAACGTGACTTTATTCTTTCATGAGTTATTTACAAGTTTCTGACCACTTATAAAATGTGTTCAATGTGCTGCCCATTGTGTTGGATTGTCAATGCAACCCTCTTCTCCCACTCTTCACACACTGATAGCAACACCGCAGGAGAAATGCCAGCACAGGCATCCAGTATCCGTAGTTTCAGGTGCTGCACATCTCGTATCTTCACACCATAGACAATTGCCTTCAGATGACCCCAAAGATAAAAGTCTAAGGGGGTCGGATCGGGAGACCTTGGGGCCATTCAACTGGCCCACGACGACCAATCCACTTTCCAGGAAACTGTTCATCTAGGAATGCTCGGACCTGGCACCCATAATGTGGTGGTGCACCATCTTGCTGGAAAAACTCAGGGAACGTGCCAGCTTCAGTGCATAAAGAGGGAAACACATCATCATGTAGCAATTTCAAATATCCAGTGGCCTTGAGGTTTCCATTGATGAAGAATGGACCCACTATCGTTGTACCCCATATACCACACCAAACCATCACTTTTGTTGTTCCAACAGTCTTGGAGGGATCCATCCAATGTGGGTTAGTGTCAGACCAATAGCGGTGGTTTTGTTTGTTAACTTCACCATTCACATAAAAGTTTGCCTCATCACTGAACAAAATCTTCTGCGTGAACTGAGGGTCCTGTTCCAATTTTTGTTTTGCCCATTCTGCAAATTCTGTGCGCCGATCTGGGTCATCCTCGTTGAGATGCTGCAGTAGCTGGAGTTTGTAAGGGTGCCATTTGTGAGTAGCTAATATCCGCCGAAGGGATGTTCGACTAATGCCACTCTCCAGTGACATGCGGCGAGTGCTACGCTGTGGGCTCTTCCTGAATGAAGCTAGGACAGCCACTGATGTTTCTTCATTAGTGACAGTTTTCTTGCGTCCACATTTTGGCAAATCCAACACTGAACCAGTTTCACGAAACTTAGCAAGCAGTTTGCTAACTGTAGCATGGGAGATGGGTGGTCTCGTAGGGTGTCTTGCATTGAAATCTGCTGCAATGACCCGGTAACTGCGTTCACCAGATATCAACACAATTTCAATCCGCTCCTCACGTGTTAACCTCTTCGACATGTCAATGGCTGTGAACAAAGAGAAACTTGTAAATAACTCATGAAAGAATAAAGTTACGTTGAAACCAAGCACACCATTGTTTTTCTTGTGACATTACCGATAAGTTTGATGTGTCACATGGCCCTCTTCCTATTGAAAAAACAAAAGTTGTATCCAAGATGGCCGACTTCTAAATGGCCATCATGGTCACCACCCATCTTGAGGAGTTTGCCCCCTCACATATACTGATGTGCCACAAACAGGACTTTAATATCACCAACCATTCCCATGTTATTACGGTGTATCCATATAAATGGCCCACCCTGTAGAATTAGTTCTTCCAGGTGACCAACAAATAGTCAGGCAAAACTGGGCGCCATTTTTGTTGCCATTGTAGAGCCAGATTAGTGCAGGAACAGTGTGGAGAGAGCTTCATGGAATGGGTTTCTATGGCTGAGCAGCTGCATCCAAACCTCACATCACCATGCACAATGCAAAGCGTTGGATGCATACAGATGTGGAAAGCACACCACCACTGGACTCTAGAGCAGTGGACCAAGAGTGACCAATCACACTTCTCCGTGTGGCAGCCCGATGGATGTGTCTGGGTTTGGCTCGGTTGCCAGGAACACAGTACTTTGCACGTTTGGTGGAGGGGGGATTATGGTGTGGGGTTATTTTTCAGGTTGGGCTTGAGCTAGAGCTGGGCGATAGAACGATAACGATATGTATTGCGAAATAACTTTTTCTCGATAGAAAAATTAAACTATTGCGATAGGCCTCATCTCTCTTGTCCTCTTAAAAAAAAAAAAAAAAGAGAACAGCCAATCCAAATTAAGTAGCGCAGAGCCGAACCAATCACAGCCGCAGCGTCACGTCACGTGACTTGTTACGTGCAGCACAAGTGTCAAGGCGCACATGTGTATTTGTTTGGGAAGCAGCTAGCCGGGCAGCCCGGGTAATGAAGGAAGTGAGTGCGCCGACTAGAGAAAAATCAACCGAGAGCGTGAGCGAAGGTTACCGAAGAAAAAACGAATGCCGGAGAGCTTGTCGAACGGAAGGGCCACAGAAGTTCCGTAGTGTGAAGGTATTTCATCTATTTCAAGTCTGACAAAAAACAGAGTAGCGCGCACTGTAAATTGTGCCAAAAGCAAGTCTGGAAATACAATAAAGCGGTGCATGCTCAATCTCTGACTGAAAGCGCTGATTCGTCATTCGGCTTTTGTCAGACTAAAGTCACTGTTAAAACTGTTTGAAAAGCTAAGCTATACAACAAGGAGAGATTGAGAATTTCCTTTTAGTTCTCGGTTTATTTGATATTGACAAAAGTTAGTCAATTTTGTCTGTTCTTCTGTAAAACGACCTAAGATTTATTTTTAGAATTAAAATTTTGTTTCTAAGTGGAATTGACAATTTAGTCTGTTTTGTTTGTTCTATTTTGAAACTTAAACGCTTTAGGGGCTGCCTTTTGTGTAGTTTGCAATATTTGCCTTTATTTATCTGAAACTGAAGTCTCATGTTCCTTAAGTACATCTGCCCTGTTGAACTTATTATGGGAAATAAATATTTTAATTAAAACAACCTGCTAATTATTTCACATTTTACTTGTGAGCAACGGCACATTTAAATCTTACAAATATAGTTATTTGGCTTATATCGTGATATATATCGTTATCGCCTGAAATGAAAAAAACATATCGTGATATGAAAAAATCTTATATCGCCCAGCTCTAGCTTGAGCTCTTACTTCCAGTGAAAGAAAATCTTAATGTTTCAGCAAACTCAAGACATTTTGGACAATTTCACACTCCCAATTTTGTGGGAAAGGTTTGGGGGTTTCCTCTTTCTGTTCCAACATGACTGTGCACCAGTGCACAAAGTAAGCTGTTGGGATGAGAATTAGCACCTCCAAATTTGAGATTGTGCTGCTCAGCTGGAAAAGGGTGAAGGAGTGCTAACTCTGGGCGAGGGACGAGTTGAAACATCTGGGGGTCTTGTTCGTGAGTGAGCCAAAAGGCGAGAGATTTATAAAGGGATCGGTGCGGCCTCTTCAGTGATGCTAACACTGTAATGGTCCATCTTGGTAAAGAGAGAGTTGAGCACAAAAGCGAAGCAGTCAATTTACGCCCTTACCCTCACCGATGGTCAGGAGTAGGGCTGCCACAAACGATTATTTTGATAGTCGACTAGTCACCGATTATTTTTGCGATTAGTCGACTAATCAGATCATGCATCCATTGGACGTAAAACGTACAGCTTATTGCACCAGCATGCATCTGCTCTTAAATAACTATCATTGGCTTACAGCTTTAAGTGTTTATTTTTAGTTAGCACATACCTTAAAGACAAGATGATAGTTTATTAAATTTTAATGAAATCTGCAGATTGTTTCGGTGGACTTTAATAAACTCAGCCGTCTGCTCCTTGCTATCTAAAATATAACAGGACACCGGAGTATATTCTCGAGCATCTCACATTTCTGATAATCAGTTGTCTGCTTGACGTTTATTCAGCTGTGTAAAACTATAACTTTAATCTCAGCCAAACCGATTTACTCAGGAACAAATAAAATACTAAAAAAAGCCAAACAATAACATTTTAAGTTATCTAAGTGACTTATATATCACGTTTAACCTGAGTAGTGAAAGACGGCGGTGGTTGAAAACGATTTGCCCGGAGTCCGGTGTTCTCACCGGCTCTAGTGAGCCTTGCCCCCGGCTCGCTATCGAGCTGGTGGGTAACAGATGTCTCCGAAAACGTCTGAGCGCTTTTGAAAATATGTGATGTCTTGATAAACTGAGCAGATATTTGAAGTTGAACATGTTAGACGTTTATTTTGTGACCCAGAAAGAATAATAAGAGTAATATTAAAACTAACTAGCTGCCGCCATTGTTGGAAACTGAGCAGGGCCGCGCTATGAATTCTGGGACACAGCTTCTTCTTCTTTTGCCTTTAACGGCAGCTGGCATCCTTGTACATGCAGTGCTGCCATCTTCTGTTTCAGTCCGTTATTACACTCTCAAATCTTACTACTTATTCCTGCGTCTTTTGTGATCTTACAAAGCTTCAAACGACGCGTCGACTATTAAATTAGTTGTCGACGATTTTGATAGTCGACGTAATCGTGACTAGTCGACTAATCGTGGCAGCCCTAGTCAGGAGCTCTGGGTCAAGGCCCAAAGAACAAGATTGTGGAAGCAGCAGAAAATGAGCTTTCTCCAAAGAGTGGCTGGCCTCTCCCTTATTCGAGCAGAGCTCAGTGGAGAGCCGCTACTCCTCTATGTCAAATATAGAGGGTTGAGATGCTTCGGGCATCTGATTAAGATGCTGGAGAGATTATATTTCTCGGCTGACCTGGGAATGCCTCAGTGTTCCCCCAGAGAAGCTGGAGGAGGTGGCTATGAAGAGGGAGGTGTGGGCCTCTCTGCTTAGCCTGCTCCCACAACCCAGCCCTGGATAAGTGGAAGAAAATGGATGGATGGAATCCACAACCTTCAGTTAAGTGCACCATCAAGCAGAGAGAGGTCTTGTCAAAGGACACAAAGAACACTAGCAGGAAAACCCAGCACATCTGCTGTTGGACTACATTAAGTGTCTGTTTAAAAACCATATTGATGTTACTTACTGTGTGCATGCTAAGTAAAGCTTTTTGTCTGTGCAGCTTTCACTGCGTGGCATCAATGGCACACTTTCATGAGGCCATTCACTCTACAGTGGAAGGTGATAGCATCAGCATGAGGACAGGCAGGTGGCATCATCAGTGGATACTGCTGTCGGCACAGCACACGGTCCGCTCTTACCAACAGCCGTCCCTCCAACATCCACCCTAATCCCCCAGTTGATGGTGTAGAGTGCTGACATGCTTTACATGTTTATTTCTGCTTCAGTGCACTGAGTGGAGGAGGATGTGCTTCTAATGAAAAAGTACCTCAGAGTTTTGGCAATGAATAAAAAAAATAACGAAGTGGAGAAAGACATTCATCTGCACAGAATTATTGGCCAAGTATTCACTGGTTTCTGTTCTATCAGCTCCGTGGTCCTTTGTTCACGTTCAAACAGAGCTGTAATACTAATAACCAGCGTGCATGCTCATGGCTTTGGCTCTTTATGTGATGGAGTTGCTGTAGTGTAAACAGGAAGAGGACAGACCCAGCTGTTAGAGAGTGGGAGGAGGAGGAGGGGCAGGCTGCACCGACCAGCTGGGTTTCGCTGCTGCCTCCCCCCACCCCCACCCCCCAGGGGCAGTGAACTACACAGAGAGCTGCTCTTTTTATTTATTTCAATATTTTTAGCCAACACAGTTCAGCATTTTTAATGTTTGTTGTTTTTAAACATAACATAGAGTTTAGATTCTAGCAAGTGTTTCTCTTCATCCTCAGGTACCCACAGCACTGAAGCTAAACCTGGGCTTTCAAATACAGATTTATGCTCCTGTGTCGGTGTCTTTGCTCACTGATGTTTACTTGGATTAAATGTTGTTGATGTTAAAAGATGGAACAGAAAGCTAAGCACATCTACACGGGACCATTGAACATGGTGTCAGACTTTGTACCAGATTAGGCCCCACCCACACAGGCCTACACACACACAGTTGATAACCACCTGGTCACAAGGAAGAAAAAATTCCACAACAGGTTGCTGGAGGGTGCTAGCAGTCCCTTTGAGATCAACTCGTAAAGCCCGTACTCAGGTCCAGTGACTGGCCAGTGACCTCCCGGTAACCTCTGGTTGCTAGGCAAATATGTGCATTCCCTGAATGATTGGTCGGTAGTTGTGGCAGGACGCCAAGTGACATTAGTCACAAAGAGGTATAAGTTGCTTTTAAAATCTGGCAGTGTGTGTGTGTTCTTCCTCCTAAAGCTGGTGTGCAGATGCATGGACCTGCAGCCTCCTGTACTGCCTTTAACCGAGACCTCAGCCTGGAGTGGGCTGATTGAAACGAGGTGTCAAACTGTTTTAGCAGCTTTTACCTCAGCGTGCCTCACATCCTCAACCCAGTCATCTCTGTACCGACCATTCAAGCTTCACACAGGCACAGTGTGAGTAATACGTCTTCTGAACAGTGCAGCTCAAAATTGACTTCCAGCAACATTTAGGACACCCACTGGACTGTTGGGGTATTTATATAATCAGCAACACTTCAATTATTGTTAGTAGCGTATGGATGATTGTAGCCATCTGCTTTTATTCAAATACAGGTGACCTCTAGTGGATACAGAGCCTATATTCAAAGTCAGTGAACAGTTTCAGAACATACTCATCAAAGTACTCTGGTACAGTTTCAAAATAACTGCTTCATGACTCATATAATTGCTTTGTTGTTGACATCAGCTATGACTTGTTGTTTATTTTGTTTTTTTCAAACATAAATTTGAAGTGTTTTGCACCACAATCCTCAACTTCATCTGTCTGATATTTACAAAGGTTTGCAATCTGTCACTGGGACAAATTACTAAAACCAATCCATGCAGCTGTCTCTTCAGTGAGTGAGAAACTACATTCTTTGGTTAAATGATCCAAATATGTCGCTGCGTTTTGTCTGCGTCACACAACTAACACCAGGTCAAACAAATTCAATGTGTAGTTGAGCTTTGATTAGCAGGAGAACCTTTTAGTACCACAAAGCCAACGATAAACACTCAGCTGGTCAGCGACTCTAAGAGTCGGCTCTGGAAAGACTGTTTCTGAGGTTAAACACCAGGGTGTCTCTGTGCTCTCTGAGGAGCAGTATGTCACCGTTAGCAGCACCGATACAGCCATTACTGACAAGAACAGCAACGTTTCCACTCAAAATGCCTTAATCAGTTATCCAGCTGCACCAGGGCATTGATTTGATTTCAATTCACCCCATGAGGCCAAGGCTGCATCACTTAATGACTCTATTGATTTTCTGGACAATATATATCCCCAACTCCCCAAAGTAGTGTTGACAAATGTGAGAGGATTGGAAGATTAAGAGGTCCTTTATTTATGTAACTTAAGGCTGTTTATATTATTTTATTGATGCCACTTTAAGTATGAGCCAACTCATTTAGCCATCCATCCACCCAGCCTCCATAAATGCTTACCCAGCTCGGGTTAATCTGCAGGTTACCACAATCAGGTTGTCATTCATTCACATGCTTTGAAAAACTGACAGATAACCACACATTTGCACATTGTCCACTACTCTGGATAACTGCAGGACGTTAAGTTTGAATTGGTAATCAACCTAGCAGGCATGTCCTTGGATCATCCCAAAGAAACCCACAGAGACACAGGAGAACATATAAGTTCCACACAGCGAGAAGCTGCAGTTGTCCAAACAGATCGAAGGTCTTGGACAGCCAACAGCCTCCTGAAATGTTGCTTCCTCTGTTCATAGGCTGCAATTCTTCCACTACAAACTTGTACTTGTGACAGTCATTGAGCTCGTCTGCTCTCATTACTTTCACTTTGTGTGGAGCAAGCATGAAAAAGTTAAGCAGGCTGAAAGCTGCAGGGCAAGTTGAGCTGGATGCTGCCTGTAAATGTAACAACAGTCTTTCCATCATCAGTCGACTGGATGAAAGGAAAGACGACATTTTCAGCATTTGATTTCATTTAGACTCTCCTCTAGCTGCATATGAACTTTTTAAAGTTGCATTTTCACTAAGCACATGGCAGCAGACTACGAAGATCAGGTCAGCAGTGCAATCTAGCAGCCTTTGAACCTCCTGAACACAAGCAAGAGGAAAGTGCTCATCTCCTCCTGCACAAATGCATCTAAAGCTTTTAAAGTTTCTCTCAGTAGTAGATGATCAAAGAGGGCAACAGAAAAAAACAAATCTGTTTATCTATTTAATAAACCAGAGACCCAAAAACAGGTAGATGTGAGAGGAATGAAAATGAAAGGCTGTCAGCTGAAGATCAGGTGAATATACTGAGGTGGCAGAAAGACACTTCGGGGGCAGGTGGGAGTGTGAGGTGGAGTAACTATGCAGAGGGGGGTGGAAGGAGCGGAGAAGAGCAGAGATGCTTTCAGGTTTCTGGAGTTTCCTTTTGAATGTATTTTCTGTGCTCTGGTTCAAACTGGAGTATAAACAGGTGAAGAGAGCAGCCAAACACACCCTGTCCATCGCTGCCTGTTTACAGTGCAGATATGAAATATTTCAAACACATTTTTCCACTTTGTTGCTCCTCAACAACCCTTCCATTCACAGCCTCTTTAGATGTCTTTGCTTTGTGTTTGTATTTTTAGGGGAGGGAGATGGTGGCATAGATCAAGCTGAGAGCAACCAAAGCAATACAGGACTTTTTCTTTTCTTTCTTTTTTTTGGTTGTTGCAATGAACAGGACATCTATATCTGCAAGTCTCTCCAGCTGCCAACCACGTCTGTTTGGCTGTCCGCCCAGCGTCTCTCAGTGTAGAGTCTGCAGAGGATACTGGCTCTTACTAGTGAAGTGTTGCATCTAAGTTGTACCTGCCTAGACTTAAACTTTTGCCTAAACAGTACAATGCAAATGTTTTCATATATTTTACATTCTTTCCATTGGTATCCATGGTATTATCATTATCATTAGAGATGATAGTGATATGAAAAATACGGTCCGAGTCATTAAACAATCATGTTCAACCAGCCTGTGAAGTCACACCACAACAACAAAGCTACCTGAGTGAACTGGTTCAGTTTGATCGCACCAACAATGGATGTTGGATGGGCGTAGTGGCTCCATAGTGTAGTTATTAACACGAGAAAGAGCCTTGGTTCAAATATGGAGGAGATGCAAATCCGTGGGTTGCATCACGAAGGGCATCCAAATCTAATATGTGGTATTTGATTTTAGACTTTGTGTAAAGTTAACCAAACTATTCATGTCGTAACTGTTGTTGTACGCAGCTGATTACAGGAAGTAACAGGAAGTAAGGTTGTCAGGCATTTTTTAAACATATCGTATAAATAAAAAGATAACTCAGGATTAGCTCAGAGCTGACTGGTGCCTGGTAAAAATAAAGTATAAATACACTTTGAGACTTAACATAAATGGCTTCAGCAGAAAGATATCTGGTAAACAGACCACGCTGATCCAGTTAGTCCCTAAATGTACAGCTCAGCAACTGACAACAGAGAAACCAGAGTAATAAGAGCTGTTCATGTAGGTCATATGTTTTGGGTTTACCAAGATGTCAAACCCAGTTATGCATGTAGCCATCGAATCTAAACTCTGTTATTGATACTTTCAAACATCGTTCACTGTGCAGGTGTATGCAGGCACGTGATACTGTAACAGATGATTATATGATCCGCATTTTTGACTGTCTTGCTATAATTTACACTTTGAGTCATTGCAACAATAACTGTTTGCAGCACTCTGCAGACAGTCTAGATTAGTACATTTGGCTTCATGTGATTGTCACATTTAACTCTAGTGCAGCTCATCAAAGGCACAAATACATATTTAGTCTTCATTATAGATCAAACTTTTGTTGCAGCGCAGCAGTTCATTCTGGACACACAAAGTTAAACAGTATGATAGCTTGTTTTTCCTGTACACAGCTTTTAAAAAAACTCATGTAACGAATGTGTCAAAGAATACAGAGCTTTGGTTCATAGTAACATCTATTTTTAGCCGTCTTCCTCCTCCTCTGCTGCTCATGCAAATGTGTCTAGGTTATGCCAGGCTCATTCAAATAGGAGCTTGTCTATTGCAGCAGCAACATTAGGTAGTGGTCAATGAGACTCGTACTTCTGTTCGACTGCAGAAAATAAATGTTTTCATTAAAAATATGTTTTTAAAAGATTAATGACATTTCAAAGGAGGGATGTGGATGGTTTAAAGTGTCAAAGACGTGTTTGTGTGATTGTTCAGGCTTGGATCCCAATATCACAGTCACATGCAGGACTAGTGGCCAGCAGCATCACACACAGCAACATATTACTGGACACAAGTTAGATGAATTGAAGGCAAAAGTGTGAACTGAGCACCAAAGGATGGAAAAAAATATAATTGAAAGGGAACATTTTGACTTTAAATACATTTAATGACCATTTTTGTGTGCTTCTGGCCTCCTGTCACATAATGCTGGAGCAGTGACAGACTTCAGTAGTTTTTCACTGCACGACTCACAGACTTGATGCATAAGAAATAAACGTGGATTACTGAGGAGGGAGTCCACATCCTCTTCTGTCTGCTCCCAGCCTTTAACTGCAGCTGCAGCAATCACCTCATAACAGCAGCTGTACCAGTTGTGCCGTTTTTGAATTATTGCTGTATTTTCTTAGAAACTCTTTCATTCATTCTCAATAACTGTCAATCACAACATTTCTTCTCAACGTCTTGTTGCTTGGAAAGAAGAGAAGTTATTAAAGGGTGACAAAGTAACGTGTTGTAAGGTACTGGTTGGCCACAAGCCACAATTAAACTCTGTGTTCAGTTCCAGAACAATCAGCTCTCAGTGTGTTCATGTTGGGCACATGTGTGAGTTATCAATGGAGCACCACCAGGACTCGCCATAGCAACAGGCAGATAAAGTGCAGGGCCTCCATTTTAATGTTAAAGTTTTAATTCAATTTTTAAAAATTTGGAGGATTATCAGCATCTGTCACTGCTGACTGTGATGTTGAAAGAACATTAGATGCTCGTCATTTGGCCAACTGGAATTAGATGAAGCTGGATTTCACCTCTGATTTTAATGGTAATTCTTCACTGTAAGCTGGCAGGGACAAAGCGTAGGTGACAAAAACTGAGGAGATCAAACACACGACTGAAGCACCGGTCATGTTAGTTCCTCAGGTAGTGGCTGTGGGACAGGTCTGCCCTCAGCTCAGGGTTTTGGTTTAACAAAACTGGTTTTGCAACAGTTGATGGTCACTTAATTCATTCCAACTATTGTTCACTAAAAACTTCATGTATTGATGAGATGTACCAATATCATTTTTATTTATTATTTTTGCCATTACTGGATGCAAAATACTAAATGGGACTTTTAGCATTAAATCTCTGATGCGATGCTCCCCAGTGCATTTCTCCTGGGATCTAATATCAGTCTCCACTGATGGGTGGTTGCTCTTTCGCTCAGTTACTGTTAACAGTAAGACTTGGGCAATAAAAAAAATCGATGTCGCCTTCAAAGTCTGTGATGAATATAAGGTTTTTATCAGTAAACGTGCTATAAGAGATTCCAGAGATTTTAAATATTTTGGTGTAAATTTGGGAGGATTAGCCATGTTTAAAAAAGTAACTCTGATCAAGTCGGGATAAAGCAAACCACTATAAATGCATCTGAAACAGAACGAACTGGGCCGTGACTGGAGTGCAGCTAGATCCAGTCTGAATCCATCACCCTTATCTGGCATCCCAGTGGTGGTTTGTCCTCCTTGCATGCCTCCGTGGCCTGGTTATACTTTGTTTTTGGCCCAAGTGGTGAAACGTTTTCTTGCACTTTTTGCGTAGTAGTGTATATAGAGTATGTGTTAAAAAAGCTCAGTTTTAGTTTTTGCCAACCTTGAGACCTCAGAATTAGGGAGACATTCAAAAGGGCTGTTGGGTGGGGGGGGGGGGAATTCAAGTTTTTGTATATATATATATATATATATACAAAAAACTTGAATTTCACAGTGTTTATTTATCGGATAACATAAGTTAAATGTCACCGTTATTATTGTCCGGCCGGAAACAGGTCGGGGGTGTCCAAATTCGGAGGCTGCGTCCACCTGAGGACGCGGCCTTCGTGGTCTAAGTGGGCGGGTCCTCCGAACGCCGGGTAGACCAGAAGTGAGCGACCGTGAAATTGGACGGTCCAGCCTTCAGAATTACGTCACGAGCTCTCTCGCTGGAGTGAAACTCAGCCGTCTGCTCCTTGCTGTTTAAAATATAACAGGACGTAAATTCTCGACCGTCTCACACTTCTGTTTAATCAGTTTTCTGTTTGACGTTTATTCAGCTGTGTGAAAACCAAGGAGGAACCCTCCGCTTCCTAATTAAGTTTTATTTAATCTAATCTAATAACTTTATTCTCAGCCAAACCGATTTACTCACGAACAAATAAAACACTGAAAAAAGCCAAACAATAACATGTTTAAGTTATTTAAGTGACTTATTTATCATGTTTAACCTGAGCAGCGAAAGACCGCAGGAGTTTGAAAACGATGTGCCGGGGGTTTGCTTAGCACAGTTTACACAGCTACATTCTCGCCTGAAAATATGTCAAAAGTTTATTTTGTGACCCAGAAAGATTAATAAGTAGCTGCAGTAGTAGTAACCATTGTTGGAAACTGGAATTGGCTGGGCCAATCTGGGATATGGTTTTTCAATTTTGTTGTCCGGGTGGAAAATCGGGAGAAATTGGGGAGAATGGTGGCTCCGGGAGATTTTCGGGAGGGGCACTGAAATTCGGGATTCTCCCGGAAAATTCGGGAGGGTTGGCATGTATGGACTAAATTGTCATTTGAAACTGACAGACTGCATTTGCTCTCGAGATCATGGCTCGTGCTGTAGACATGCTGCCCAGACTTGCTATCGTTGCCATTTGATCATGTAAAAATTTTACATGAACCATCCAGATACTTTGAAACTGAGTGTAATTTCTTTTTCAGAGGATCTAAGCGTGTGAGGTCTCAGTAAGTGTGTAACTGTGTAATTTTCTCTCTATTTTTTGGCACTTTTACTACTAAAGATTTATTTAGAAAATATTTTCCATAAAATACCATTTTGTAAGATACCAATGATTATTAATAAAAATAATAACTTGAACAACAACAGCATGTTTGAGTCAATATAAGCTTCTTACCTTAAAGGCACAACAGGTCGTGACAGGAACATTTTCCAAGTAATGTGACAGCAACCACAAAAAGCTGGAGCGAACACCTGCCAGCCAGTCGCTGAGCACATTCCTGCACTATCTGGGAGTCCATGCAAGCCCGTACCTGCTTTGGCACATGTGCAATAGCTCTAATTGCTCCAGAAAATGCAAACAACTGTGTGTGATGCCAAATCCTTAGAAACTTGCAAAACAGAAGGAAAAAGAAAACCAACCACTGCATGCACACCATACTGTCTCTGCAAATATGAACCTACAGGGAGAGTTATCAGCCTGCAATGACTAGTTACATCAGCCAGGGTATAAGAAGACCAGTAGAAGGCTAAAACTAACCAAACCCTGCCCTTTGAAAGTTTGACCAATCATTTTCACATCTGCATGTGTAATATTGTAAATGCACACGATTCTGCCAGTTTCTATTTCCATACTTAATCCTACCAAAGTGTAGATAAATACAAAGGAATCTCAGTACATCGACCTGCCTTCTCTGCAACCATTCATAACATTCATAACTTGTCACTAAGCATAATGTAAACAAGCTGGAACAGATATCTGTCAAAACAATGAAGTGTACGCCAACATGAGCAGACACTTCACTACTGTACGTGAAGTCTCCACGGCAATAAGCAGGGCACCGTTTGCCAGAGAGGGATGATCCAAATCCTTCTCAGTATGTGACCCTGCAACCACTGCTTTAATAGGAAAACTAGCACACACTAAATATAAGAGAAATGATAAGCAGAGCCTCAAACAGATCCTAGAAGTGTTCCTACTGAGCATCAAACATGCGCTGGATCCCTTACATCAGAATTCCCTCCATAGGCGACTTCTGCAACTTCTTTTTTCAACTTGCTCAGTTGTAATTATGCAACAGAGCTGCTTTGTGTGCCATCCCGCAGTGAGAAACCCGTGTTATGAATGGTGTCTAAAGAAATATTACCTGCATGGTTTGTTGGCGTTGAAAATGATTGTGCAGCTGCTGTGATGGGCTGATGGAGACAAGCAGCCAAACTCCTGAATAACAAGACTAAAACCAAACAAAGACCATCATCAAAAGCAGACTGCATACTTAGGAATCCACTGCAGTGAAACGTTAAGTTAAAGTGCACAGGTGGACAAAGGGGATTTAAACCATTTGTTTTGTTGCATTTGACCGTAGTTTAGGACTGAAGTTAATTTGCCAACTGTGACCCTTGTGTCTGGCTAATGTCTCATTGGCTGGTCAATTATCTCTTCACTTTTATACAGAGATAAGTGCTGAGTTTAGTAAGCTTTCCATCAATGAACTTTGCAGCTGGGGGGACATGTTACCTGTGAAAAACAGGTTTGAAATATCCATATAAAGCATTTAGTTTGTCAAACAATCTTTGTCCTTACCAAACCTGTATCAGCACAGACTAAAAGGTGAATTCTCTGTCTGTGATTATTGTTTAAGACGCTCTAACTGCAGTCAGTCCTGCATCGAATCAGTGGATCTAAGAAGACGTCGTATTTTCTGCACCTTCTAGAGTCAGTTCATATTTTGGAGGTTAGCTTGCTCGTGAGCTGGGTCAGGTCCTGCCCTGCAGACGATGACTTTTAACATCTCTAATGTAATAAGTGAGTAGAAGAACCCCACCATATGTGCTGGTACTGTATGGATGAGCCAGTTAACCATAAAAATACAAACCTGTCACTCTTCACTGCTTTCTGCTTTTGGGATTCATTTTTTCTGCCCAGATTGTCATAGGTGTTTATACTGTGTACAACAATAGGATCCTATCATTATTACTACTGTCAGTTTATCCTGTTTTCATTGTTTTTTGTGTTGCATAACAAAATAGGATTAGTTTCCCTGGATAGATTTCTATTAGTTGGTATTTTATGCTCATGCAAAATTCCCTCTTTCCTGGTTTTTGCTGCTCGTGCTGTTTATTCCTTTAGTCCTACAGGTTAAAACATATAAAAATGAAATATCAATTTTCATTGAAATTAATGTAATTGGAAAGATCAAAACCTGCCAGATTTTTAATTCTCACCTGAAACTGTGTCAAAGCTGCTGACTCGACATTAATCTCCCCACGTTTATGACTGTAAGACTGAACAATCATTTCGAATGACTGAGTGTAATTTAGATGACTTCATTCTGTTGTGAGATTGAAAACTGATCCTGGATCAGAATATTGATACAGGGTATATGTTGTGCATATGTTGTGTTTTGGATGTTTTTTGTACTTGAAACTTGTGAGCTGTGAAACTCTGAGAGCAGAGACAACAGACCTGAACCTTTGGTCACATTTTCACACAGTTCTTATTTTTCTCTGATTACTGAAAAGCAGTAGAGAGTTTGTCATGCAGAAAAACTCACTGATGTTATTTATCAGTCATTTATAGTCAAATGATCAGTGTTGAGTTTTATGACCAGATGGCTAATTCACCTGTTTGTAGTCAGAAAAACACAGTGATGAAATGTTGCAGCAAATTAAATGTAACTTCTTCTTCTGTGGTGGAGGACCAACAGCAGTGATGTTTTCTACAGTCGTTTCATCATAAGATAAGATGACCTTTATTAGTCCACATGTGGGAAATGTGTTGCCTGAGGACTCTTGCAGTGGTTTCCTCTTTTCTTTCCTGAGGCCAAACTTCTGTTCCTTTGACCCTCTGGCAACACTCATCGCCTGCTTTGGGCTTTTTATTTTTGCTCTTTTGGCTGAACCGAGGCGCGGTGCAGCCTTAGAGAGGATGCTGTCTATAGTCTACACTTTTTCTGTTGCAAAATTAGACTCCAGGGCAGCAGGATGACATGTAAATGTTTACCTCAGAAATATGTCAACTCCAATGGACCTGTGACGTTTTTCCACCATCTCTCTCTCTCTCACGCACGCGCACACGGGCGCCATGACGGTTTTTGTCTAAAATGTGAGTCACTGTTGGCACGGTAAACAGTTTTTTATGAGTCAGCGTGTTGGCTTGTAGTCATCCGCACAGAACAGCGACTCTGTTACAAACTTCCATTAAGTTAACACACCCGAATTGTCCGAGGCTTACAAGTTATTCCTGAATCCAGACGCGAGCGCTTTCCTTACCTGGTGCAAAGAAACTGTTTGAAGGAAAGTAAAGGAGTCCACTTGGACCCGTACACCTCGACCACTAAACAAACAGATTTAGGTTCAATGAGGAATATAAAACATTTGAACTTGTGAGGCTGCAAATCACTCAAGTTCCACCTGATTTAAATGTAGATGTGTGTGGAGCTTACAGCAGCGTCCTGGGGAAGCCCAGACTGAGGTGGTCTGAATGAACACTGACACACACACTGGGGACAGACTGGAGCTGTGGTTGGATGACAGCTCACAGGTCAGTGGCTGACTGCAGGTTCACTGTATATAGTCTATGATTACCTTTCTGTTTCTGTTTCTTTCTAAGAACTACGACTGATTACATGAACTAGCAAAAATCTACTTTTCTTCAAAATATTTTCACAATAAAAGACAATATTAAAGTTTACAATTTCCCCTAAAGTGCTGTAAGTTACAGGATCTCCTCTCAGATAACTGGAAGAAACCCCTCTGCTCTGAAAGAGGTCCAAATAATAAGTGCCAGGAGAGGCTGCATGGCCTCTAACATTCATGCGGTAACGTGCTGGGTCAGTGGGGACTAGTATGGTGACCAATACTGGCAATGCTGTGTGTTAGGAACGTCTGAAAAGTTGCATTATACGTCGAGAAAAGTAATTTTCTCAGAGCATAAATATACATATAATTCTTCAAAGAGCTGACTGTGGAGTATTTGTTAGTAAGGAAACGATTGGACTGTACAGGAGGCGTCCTGTAGCAGCACCACACTGAGCTCCTGAGAGAGACCCACTCTTTCACAGATGCTTGCAGTCTGCATGCTGAGGTGCTTGATTTTATACTCCTGTGTCTGTGGAAGTGAGTGGAATATCTTAAGTGGATGATTTGGATGGGGGAGTGAGTAGAGCTCAGCTGTAAACATTTGGCATAGAGATTGAGTGAGAACCTTCAGGATCCAGCCAAAGCGCTGGCATCATGGAAATAGCTTTCAGTTGCATTTAGCACAATTTGCAATAAATTGTCTGCCGCAAACCTCAGTAGATGATATTTATATGCAGGGGTGCACATAAGTGGTCCGCAGGTGCGCATTCGCTGTCAAAATAAAAGATGCGCACCAGATAAGAAGTTGCAACGTGCGTTTGCGTACATATAAAAGGCACTGTTTTTGTCCGCCAGAGTGGCATTTTCATGGCATATTCTGCTCCACATCCCTGTGCGTTCATCATTTGTTTGAAGCCAGCTCACCTCCTGCAAACACTTTTCCGAGAATACGCTTCTTTTGCTGTTCGGACTCCTTCTGACGTTTCTTTGGAGGTGGAGGAACACCAGAGTAATTAAAGGAGCTTGCTAAATGGGCAGGATTCTGTGACTGCTGGGCAGGTCAGCATACTGTTGCTGGTTTATCAGTACTTTACCATAGAAAAGTAATTGTGTCCCATCACCTCTGTCACAGTTATTCTTTCAGTGCAGTTTGGCTCAAAATCACAGAAAGAATAGAAATGTTAAAAAACCTATTTTTGTAGTTGGCACATTATCGTTGCCTTTGTAGAAAATAATAATAGAAACGTGTAAAGTCTTCTTATGAACTCAAATATCAAGTCCAAACATGCAGTTGAGTTTGCGTAACATCTGTAGTGATGCTGGCTGCAGCAGTGGCTGTGTTTTACGCGGGTCAGCCAGCTGCTGAAGCTGTGTGTGTACAGCTGAGTCGTTGAGCGAGCGCTATACTTGTGACCTCAGCTCGACCACGCTCTATGCTCCATCGACTTTACGCACCGCAGCACACACAGTGTCTCACTTAGACACAGCTAACTGCATTTTGACGGGGTCGTTATATTAAATTGCTTCCAATTACACCTGCACACGAGAGCCTGAGTGCATCTGCAGCTCCACCACTGAATAAAGCCGTGGTCATCATGAGCGCTAATAAAGAGTCTGCCATTGGAACAGACGTGTGAGACAGACGTAGTAGCCCACGATCAGCCTCGATACACTGACAGCGACTGTTTATGTCCCTGACGTTCTTATGGTGAGCCTGTGTGGGCTGCTCACAGAGGAAATATGATGGAAGGCTTGTGTTTAAATGGTTTCTAAAGAATGCTTTCCTTAAAGGAAGCCTTATCTTTCTCCCAAGTCTTCTAAGAATGTCACTTCTTTTATTTCCAGCTTACTCCCCCAGGCTGCTGGTGCTCCTCAGGGGTTATTCTCCCAGTTATACCAGTGTAGTGTCTTTTTTCTGTTTTGAAAAGTCCCTAAACTTTCAGCTTCATATCCTTTAGTGTTACAGCTTCACACCTCTTTGGTAAATACATGTGGTAAAGATGAATAAGAACATGTCTTTTGACAAGATTTAATAAACCACAGGTGTTTCTCTGTGGATGAAAGGTCAGAGGTCATTGGTTGCAGCCCGCTCTCTAACTGGAGCGATGCTGCTGTGGTGCGAGGCCGGATCGTTTGTTGTGCTGCTTCACAGAGCTGTGTAGGCGGCTCCTTCCATCCATTGGACACATTGAAAATAGCTGTCGGCCTCATTTTTGGCGCCTGATGACGATGTTCAGAGGCTCATCTGGGGTTTCTAAATGGGCCAGCTCCAGTGTCACACCATGGCCTGATAACTTTCAGTGAAGCCATTTTCTGTTCATTTTATGAAAACTGTCATTGTTACAGGACTTTAGAGCTTTTTCATTATTCGTACAGCTCGTTTGATCTTTTATAACGTAAGTACATGAGACAAACACAGAGCTGAGAGCTGATAAAGGACGTTCATCTTCATGGTTTACTTTGTCACATGTGACTGATTTTAAATGGATGACGCAGGAGTTTGGCTTTGATTCTGGTGGTCGAAGCAGCCGGCAGCGCTTAGAGGAAGACACTTACACTGCCACGGGGTCATTTTTACCCTCGTGCGTGTGTGTGTGTGTGTGTGTGTGTGTGTGTGTGTGCATGTGTGTGTGTGTGTGTGTGTGTGCGTGTGTGTGTGTGTGTGTGTGTGTGTGTGTGTGTGTGTGTGTGTGTGTGTGTGTGTGTGTGTGTGTGTGTGTGTGTGTGTGTGTGTGTGTGTGTGTGTGTGTGTGTGCGCGTGTGTGTGTGTGTGTGTTACGAAGCCGTAGCTAAACTGAGCAGAGAGTGCAGAGTACAGTCTACTCCTCCAAGCAAACATGGACGGTGACTGAGGACAAGACAATAAACCGTCCCTGTTCTACGTCTGGAAAACCTGAAATGAGTTTCTTCTGTTGCTGAGGCCAGCTGTGATATTAATGCTAAGCGACTGGTTCAATCTGCTTCACACTGCTGAGTTGTTTGTTTGTTTGTTTGTTTGCAGTACCGTCTGTAGTTCAGATGTCATGTGCTGTGGAAAAGCATTCGCTCCCCTCCTGGTTTCTTTTTTGGCTTCATATTTGTTACACATGGTTCAGCTCGTCGTCACATTTTAATATCAGACAAACCTGAGTCGATCCAAAATGCAGTATTAAAATGCTGATTTCTTTTATCAAAGAGAAGAAGCTGCCCAGCCTGCCTGACCCTATGTGAAAAACATCACTGCCCCCTAAACTGATACCTGGCTGCCAACGAGACGTCTTTTAATTCAGTCCCAGCTGAGTGTTTCTGAGGATGAGCGGGCAGTTCAAGTCTGATATCTGATATGCCAATCATATCGCAGTACCTTTTTTGCCCTTGTTAAATTAAATTATGATATAAAAACTGTTTTGTATGTACTTGGGTTATCTTTGTGTAATACTAACATTTTATAGGAAACCCATCAAATATCCAAAAAAGCCCTAAGAAATGAGAAAGCTGAAAATACTTCTGCTATCACAGCACTGTAATACCTCACATTTTGCTAAATAATGTTGAACGATTGCGTTTTAAACACCTCACGGGAGGTTTCAGTCGACCCAGCTTGGATGTTTTTCTGTTGCCTACTCCAGCTTCTCCATGTTAGGTTTGAATGGTGTGAATCAGAGTGTGGTTGTCCGTCTCTTAGCCATGTGACCACGGCCTTTGACCGTATGACAGCTGGAATCGGTGGGATTGATGGATCAGTGCTAATATTAAAGAGCTGTTTAATATTAGTCCACATAATCACTGAAAAGAAACGTGAAAGACGGCACGGCAAGAAGAGGTCTGCCCCCCTCCCCCCCTCCAGTGTTCGGAGGTGGTGATGCTCAGCGCATCACTCAAGCTGCAAATCCTGTTATGTCACAGATTAGCAGCGTGCAGCCACACGGAGAGAAAAGGTGATGTAGGGAAAAAGAACATTCCCCCAGTGAGCAGCATTACAGCCCATTGGTCTGACTAGGATTACAGACTCATGAGACGAGGTGTAATTGGAGACTGTTTGCTCACATGTGTTTGGAACATACACATTACAGCAGCTGGAGAAGCCACTGCTGCACAACATCTGTATCAGTCTGTAGTCACTCTAGATTAGGATTAGTATGGAGTATAAACAGATGACAGCATGTGACTGAATGTACAGTTTACTGCTGTGATGTAGTACCACCATCCACATTTCCATAGAAACCAGTTACCTCCTCCAGCTGCTTTCTTTCTTCATTTTTCCAACACAGCATGATGCACAGCAGCAATGTGTGCACAGGTTTACTCAGAGTTGCACTCCAAAGGTCACTGTAAAAAACTAAACATACCCTCCTGTATAAGATTTAAAGATTCTGGACTAATGGGGCCTTTTTCACAGTTTTAACTGCTTAATAATAAACAAAGTACAGTAATGACTGGTGTGTAAGATGTGCCAGCGTCTCGCAGACATGTTGCAGCTGAGCCTGATTTCCATCATGATAACTTCCTCTGGAAGGAGATAATTGCACTTTAGGATGATGAGAAGCAAATCAGGTGGGGGAGGAAGGAGATGCATATTCAAGAGGAGGTTTTATGTAACACAGTGATGTGTAAATGCAGTGATTTCATACTGTTAAGTACAGAGTTTAGCTGATGATGGGCGCTTTGGTCAGGCCTTCATCACACTTGGTACAGTAGCAGTTTAAGTCCTAACAATATCTGGACCATTAGAAAGGCAACAGAGATGTGTAACATCCTGTGTGTGGTACAGCTCATTTGATCCTCATCTATTTCTGTGTATTATCACACTGATCAGCCTTTAAATCGTAAGCCTGAATATCTTAAGTGCTTCTAAATTATGACCCAAACTTTAAAACTACACGTTTATACAGTTGCTACAAAAAGGAAAGGGCAGACACTTTAACCCTCACATTAATGTTTATTCATTTATTTATTTTTTGAATAAATAAATGAATAGATTTGGAAATCATAGCAGGTAACGTGCTTACATGAAGCTTTCTAAACCATATCTTATACAAAAGGCTTCTGGTGTTTAACAGGAAACGGTTTTGTTGATGCTCCTTCCTGTTGTGCTGTCAGACTGACCCTAAGAAAGAAAACATTCAGTCATGTGGCACTTTTGGCCGCAGGTTTGTGTCAGCCCTGTGATAGGCTGGTGACCTCTTCGGGATGTACCACGGCACACTCCCAGGTTAAGATAAGATAAGATAAGATAACCTTTATTAGTCCCACACGTGGGAAATTTGTTTTGTCACAGCAGGAAGTGGACAGTGCAAAAGTTATGAAGCAAAAATTAGAATAAAATAAAATAAGAATAAATACAGTACACAACTGTACAGAATAGAATAAAATAAAATACTTTATACAGTAGAATAAAATAGAATAAAATATACAATAAGATAAAAATAGAATACAAATGCTATATACAACTGAGTAAAAATACAGCGATGCCAGAAAGATTATTGCACATTAGTGTTATTGCACATTTGTGGATGTGTGTGTTTGATCAGTTGAAGTCTTTGTTGTGGAGTCTGACAGCAGTGGGGAGGAAAGACCTGCGAAATCTCTCCGTCCCACACCGTGGGTGCCGCAGTCTCCCACTGCGGTTAACAAGAACCTTCTATGCCTAATATTATGGCTGTGATTGACAACCTTCAAGAAAAAGACTGGAATAAAGATTAGAACAGATTAAAAGGAGCATGTGGAAATGAATATGGTTGTTTAGTTGTCTGGTCCTGAAACTAGAACATCTGTTAATTTGCTGTAATAAACTTCTGTCTTTTACAGCTGTTTCTGTCACATGATGCACGTCTGCCCCTTTAGTGCCATGAAAGGGCAAGAATGGAATATTGTCTCTTCAGTAGAGCAAAGCTTGGCTTACCTCACACTTTGCTGCCATCATGCTTGTGTTTGAGGTGTCAGATGTGCCAGAGCTGTGCTCACATTTACTCGTCTCGCTGTAGCACCCCTCCCAGGAGGGGAGGTGCTGTTCATGTAAACTCCACACGCTGGTTTGAACAAGGTTGGCTCACACAAATATTGTCTCTCTTTGTTTTTTCAGATCACCAAAAGTTGGAGCGCGAGGCCAGGATCTGCCGCCTGCTGAAGCATTCCAACATCGGTAACTAGAGCTCCTGTTTCATTGAGGATATTACAAAGTCACACTGTGACAGTTTTATTTATTTATTTATATCAACAACGAACATGAGAAGTTAGCATTTAAAAGGCTACATGCGACGTCACGCTATCATAGGAGATCTCAGAGGATATTAGCCCATGGAGCAAGCAGGCCTGATGATGTATAACAGCAGCTTTCCTTAAATAACTTCATTTCCTTCAATTAAATCACAAGAGCTGTGTCTTAATCTTAGCAAAGCTTCCATGGCTGCCACAGCTTCACTGGCTTCCTTTGCTCTGTTGAATCCTCAGAGTGAGTACAAGAGCACATGTATATCCCCACTGCCTTATTCCCCAAGCTACCCACTACAGAGACTCCATCCACTCATCCACCCGTCCCTTATTGCAGCACATACACATGCACAAGGATCCCTTTTTTCCCCTCTGGAGCCACAAAGAACTGCAATTATCACCTCAGTAATGACTTTGCCACAGTGAAAACTGTCATTTGTTTTTCAGTCCCTTGGTTCTTTCACTTCTTCCTTCTAGTGAAAAAAGAAAGGGATGGGGGAAGTGACAAATGAGTGGATGATAGGGGGTTATTTGGTTTGCTGGGCTATTGTAAGGTTGTCTGAAACTGACTAAGCAACACATGAAATTGGAGGGTTTAGTCTGAAAGTGATTTGTGTTTCCGTCCCTGCTCACAGAACGAAACAAAGCTTTACTTGAGCAAACGTGCTGATTTCATTCTGAGCAGAGGTTACTCGGTTGCTTATGCTTTAAAGCGGTCATAGTTTAGTGTCACACAGAGACGTGTTGGCTGTGGCTGTTTGAAGTTACAGAGACATTTGAAGCTGCTACTAAAATACAGTCTACTGTATCTGATGTATTCTGAAGGGTTGTGTGAATAAAATGACCTCAAATCTTAGGTCTCAGTGATTTATATGATTTCTGAGTTGTGTGGCTGGACACTAAATATATGTAAACACATTTACAGATGAATAAAAAGAGTAAATATTCACTCATTAATTTATGTATGAGGAGTTATTTTTTTAGATTTATAATATATCCATATTTGTTTTTTTTATCTTTACTGTTGCTGTAGCTCAAACAACGACTCAAGAGCACAGTAACATCCAGCCACGCTTCCTTTTCTGGTTCCAGGTTAGTCTGGAATATTATACAGTTCATGACCTCTGGGAATGCGGTCAAAGCTAACGGTGTTGTTAGCCAAATTAGCCATGCACCATGCTAGCTTTGGCTTTGTCCTCTGGAGCTCCTGTGGAGAGTGTTTGGGGTCGAGCTGAGATCATTCAGAGGTAGAAGAAGCAGCTGGTCCCGCAAGAAAATGTTACTGTAACTGCTTGTTTGGAATATCTGTCAGCTACAGGTTTGCTTCTCCAGTTTTAAAATTACATCTAAGATTTTGGACTGTGGAGATCGGCATTGCCGCTGGGTGCAGAATCTCATCTCTATATATGAGTAAAGGACTAATCACAATACATAAGTAGATCTCTCTCTGCAACTTGGTTCGATTGTCCTTAAAGTTTCGAGGTGGCATCGGCCCTGTGCAGATCACACAGGGTCCATGCCATTTCTGGGGTCAAAACAAGTCCAAAGGGGAACAAGCTGTTTGGCATGGGTGCAGCATGGGTGCAGCATGGGTGCAGCCTACATACTCAGCTCTGAATCAAATCAACAGAATAACAGAAGTAAACAGGTTTTCCAGCAGTTTACCAATCTGCTGTGAAGAAGTGTTGTTACAACAAAGAAATAACCAACCAAACAAACACAGATATTCTTACTTTTTTCTCCTAAACTAATCATTCAAACATTTCTGTTTGGAAGGAAAGTTAAAACGACAAGGCTGAGATGGTCTGGGTATGTAGAGCTAAAAGATTAAGGATATATTGGAGAAAGGATGTTGAATATGGGACTGCCAGACAGAAGGAAAACAGACGACAGAGGAAGATTTGTGGATGAAGAGGAGGGAGGAAGGTCGTGAGGTGAGATGAAGGCCAGTCATCTGCTGTGGCAACGCCTAAATGGAGCAAATGGAAAAAAAATGGATGAGTCAGACACACGTTTGTTCTTTATGGGAAAACCCTAAGAAGCAGGGTTTGATTCCCTGTGTAGAATTCCATGTAAAAACAATGAAAATGTGGGTTTTGCATAATAAGCTCACTGTCTTGTTGCTCAGCAACTGTCTGTGTTTTAAGGCCTGTTCATACACCTGCAGGCTTTCTGTTCTCCCCTTGAACACAGTTTACAATATCATCAGGATGTCTTGATGCATGCTCAGTCATCCAAATCCCAAAAGGTTCATCCTGTCCGTCTGGACGTAGTGTTTTCCAGGTGAACAGCTTTTGGGAATACCGTTAGGAGATTTCGAGTTGAAATTCCCGACTACTTTTGAAAGTTGGTCTGTTGGTTTTGGACAAAGACAGAATTTCCATATATAGCCCACCTTTGTCCATTTTGCAAGTGAAATGGTAAATGCAGCTAGCAGCTAAGCAACGATAATCTCCTCAAGTATCGTTATGATTTCAACGTTTTCATGTCCAGGGAAAGTTTGCACGCTTCATGGCCAAGGACAGAAGTTTACATATCCTCATCATGAACGTCGCTGCAATATTTATTTCTTTTTACTGTTCATCTCAACATCTCGCTGCATCTCTGCAACTTGAGTTTTGCAGAACATCAGCTTGAAGTTAGTTAAATTTGCAGGTTGGCGACAGTATGTACAATAATCCATCTTAGAATCTGGTGCAAAGGTTTGAATTTATTTGAAACTTTCTTTCATCTACATGTGATTGTACATACAGGCTCAAGTGTGGACACTCTCATTGGAAGGCCGTTCCAAAAGCATCATATTTCCCTTCTTTATCCAAATGGGAATGAACTCCTAGTACTTGTATCCCAGTTCAGCGGTGTAGCTGTTGATTCATGGTTAAGTTGAAGGCATTTAGCTTGTTCATGCAGATAGGTGCAGATAGGTCCAGTCAAGCCTAAAGGTGTTGATGTTGGAGCAGTTTCATTGTGCGGTTTTCTCACCTGAGCGTGAACGTGTGGGCGTTCTTCCAGGTGTTAAGGTTCAAAAATTGGAGAAAAGGAGTACGGAGGGCTCACAAGCAAAATGACAACTCTGGTCCAGAAGGTATGATCAAAGCGAAGATTTATTGATTACACACGCGTGGAGTCCGACGCTGGGCAAAGTCAGCGATCGAACTAAAACTTACAACAATCAGACAAAGGTTTTATATGCTTAAGACAACAAAGCCCCCCCTCTTTTTGCAAAGTAGACCCAATACAACATACGTCAGCCCAAACCACAAAATGTTCCTGTTAACTTTTAACATAGTTTTAAGAACATTACGTCTCATCTCCATCCCGGTGTCGCACCGTGAACGCATTCTCATCTCCCAGAACATCTGGTGCACTTCCTGTAACCGCCTGACAGTACGCCGGCACAATTTGCAGTTGCAGCAAAAACACATCTCAACTTCTTACCTACTAAGGTGAATCTACTATGGTGTGTACGCGTATGTGTGAGCGTGTGGGTGTCTGCGGTGTATGCTTGTGCATGTGTCATGACCTCTCCTTCATTCTGGCTCACCTCACACCTCTCGCCCTCGCCAGACATAAGGCCTGCGCTCGTACAGCTGAACTATGTGTGACCTCTAGACTAAATGTCACACTCAAATGATGCTACTCAAACCATGAAGGAAACTTACTTAAAATGAACCTAAATGAGCCTTCAAACTTACTTAAAATGATATAAGTGATAAATGATAAACTTAAATCTTAGCTCTAAAGGATATAAGTAACAAAAGATAAAAATAACTCCAGGCGTATGTCATGTAAGCAGGTGTGTTGCAATTCCTTTCAGAGCTCCTGTTCTTCTCTCTCCTTGTATTGGCTGATCATAACGCCTGCCAAGAGTTTCTGACCCTCCCTTGACCAGGAGCCACAGCTCTTTAATAAGCTCAAATGCAATCATGTATAAAAGATTAAAATCATTTTCATAACAAAGGGTTTTTCCTCTCAGGCCTGCCAATATGTTTGCTCGTCTCTATTACAGTTTTATCATTGAACATTACACTGATCAGCATACTATGTGGGAATTACAGATTACCTAATGGCCAAAGCATTTTGTCAGACCCCTCACAGGCGACACATCAAAGTGGGCTCAAGTACGATTGTCAGAACTGCTGATCTTTAGCAGATAAATGGCAGCTGATTAAGTTCAAGTTTGAACATGTAACCATACACTTAGCACGTATCATTCCAGCAGCATCCAGCTCCGGGGAAGCCCTCTCCACTGTAAGGTCATTGTAGTGATGGATCTCTCTGATGTCAGTCATGAGACGAGCTGATGGAAATGCCAAAGATCCCCACAGGGAGAGCGTTCCCTTTTTCCCTTTAGTCTTTTCATCCATCAGCTTGTGTGTTAGACTGTCTGACCTTTTTTGAGTGCTGATGTTAGAATGAGTCTTTTATAGAAGTCCATTATTTCTCACAGTAAATGTGTCTCTTCCATGTGGAGCCAAATATATTCATGAAACAAGCATGTGATCTGTTGTTTGCTAAGCTGATTTCAAGCCAAACATAAATGACATTTTTAAAAGACAGAATCAGACTTGAAGAGTTCTTGGTACATTTTCATTATAATGAATAAACCTAAATCGTCTGCAGTTACTTGTAAAGTCTGTTTTGGTTCAGTTTCCAACTTTTCTAAATGTCCACAGGTAAAATTAACTCTGCCAGATGATCCCAGACTTGCAAGCAGTGTGTTTAAATTGGTGCTGCAGATCTCTACATATGTGCCAGCAGATCTGAAGGAGGGTTTGAGTCTCAATAAATAAATACTACTAAAAGATGGGGAAACATGGGGTATGCAAAAAACATAGCATGCAGTTTTTCAGACGGCTATCAGTCAGTGAAACATCTGAAAGTCGTATGGCTACTTGGCTGCTGTCATTGTGGCCTAAAGCAAACAGTAAGGATGTGTTGCACTGTAGATGCATGTTCTTTGGTAGCTGCACAAACACTATTCATTTAACAAAACGGTGTTTCTCTGTGACTGTAAGGAGTTGTTGTATAATTTCGTTGGTAGTGACCGGGGACGGAGCTGGAGATGGCAGAAGTGAAGATTCTAAGAATTTGATTGGGTGTGACCAAAAGGGGCATTATTAGAAATATATTAGAGGAAATCTCGGCTTGAGTGATTTTAAGACATGTGCAAAGGAGGGATCATAGATATCCTGGGCAAAGGAGGCTGAATGTGGAGCTGCCAGGTAGGAGCAAAAGCAGAAGACTACAGAGAAAATTCATGAAATGTAGTGAAGAAGGACACGCAGAGAGCTGGTGTGACCAGCGTTGGCTAGGATTGGCTGAGATGGAGCCAGATGATCCACTCTGGTGACTTAAAGGGAGCAGCTGAAAGAAGATGTTTGTTACATCTGTGCTCTGAATAACTAGTTAAACTGTCAGATGCTCTGGGCACAGAGACATTAGAGCTGGGGTGTCAGACTCTGTAGGCCGTGACTGCATGCTGAGCTGGCAGCCCCTAACCCCGCTCAGGGAAATTTGAATCAATGTGTTTGGAAAAATGTACTTTTATTGCACCTTGTTCATTCACTCATGAGCTGCTGTAACATGAGTCAAATGGCTGAACTGCCTTCTCAGCATGCAGTCAGGTTCTGTACATTGTTGCTAATGACCCATTAAATGTATTCAGGTGTGTTGCAGCAGAGACACATGTGCAGGTTTCAGGACACCGTTTGGCACCTGAGCTATGAATGTTGAGCTTTAGCACCAAAATCAATAAAAGCTGTTAAACTCACTACCAAACATAAGTGACAGTGTCACTGTATTAATGAGCTAACGTTAGTCTGTGTGCAAGCAGCAGCATGAACACATGAGCACAGTGTGTGGCACCGTTGCATACAGATTGTCATGTCGGTCTGCAGCTGCAGCTGCAGCTATTTCGCATCTTCTGAAAAAGCCTTCCTAATAGCATCAGACCGTGCCATCACTTAACCAACCGCATTTCATGAAACTCCTACAGTAACAGCCAAGCCTGCCTGTTTGAGTGTGGTTGATGACTGTGATGACTCTGTTTCATATTTGTGCTGTTTTTGATCATTTATTGTAACCTTACGCTAAAATTCACCCACCACGTGTGAAATGAGGGCCAATGCTTCCCCCTGAATCAGCAGCAGCATCCAGAGCTCGCCTCACACAGGAAGAAGAGAACGGTTCAGTCTGCGATTACTCATCAGCTGCTGCGGTGGTCACATGGTGCACGGGACAACAATGAAAAACTTTCTTTTTTTCTGTCCCCTCCCTCTCCCACAGTGCGGCTCCATGACAGCATATCAGAGGAAGGATTCCACTATCTGGTCTTTGACTTGTAAGTGCTGGATTTGATTTTTACACATTCCATCAATGCACCTTTCAGACGAATGCAACACGAAACAGCAGCTGTGCAGAACACACCCACATCTCACAGAAGACAGGTAGAAACCTCACAGCTGTCGGTCCGATGCACCGTCGCAGAGGCATCTTGGGAGTATAAATGCGGCATGTTGCCTCTGCTTTACTCCATCTGTCGTAGCAACGCTGAGTGCTCAGGCACTACACACCCTGTTGACACACATCTTATACACACTCCTGCATCATTCCTGCACACGCTGGGACCAATGAAAATGAATCTTGCTGTATAGGATCATATAAACACGCTGAGATGTACCGTTGGCTCACACAGATGGAAGGTTGAAAATATCTGTTCAAAAGCCATCTGCTGAATGTCTTTGAGCTTTTTTACAAAGTGATAATCATGTAAGAATTCCAGTTTTCCCTGAGTGTCCCGCCTGAGTAGGATGGATGGGTTAAGGCTAAAGTAGGTTTTTTCTTTCTTATGCTGACAGCTCATATTCAGTTTGTGACATATGAGCGATATGGGTGGTATTGCTTCCAATTTGTGACAATCTCTTTAAAAAACGTATAATTTATAAAGATATAAACATGGCTGTTACTTTGCTCGATCACTGGGAAGGAAAAGGAGAGATTGCACCTGTAATTCAGTATCAGTCTACAAAATCCTTACTGTAGATGCAGCTATGGTGTCAGTTTGAATATCCTATGTGGCCTCGTCCTGGAGTTATTGTGTTCACATAGCTGGGTGTCATGAGAACTCCAGAAGGAGGTAACGTGGGATTTTCAGGTTGATACCATAGACACATCTCCCTAAAAAGTTCAAATCTTGGTGAGGGTCAAGGTTTCTGAAAGTCTTGTGAATGTGAGAACCCTACAAAGCTGTCACCTTTCAAATCCGTTCCAGAGGTGCGTGTACTGGGAGGCTGAGGGGTGCCACTGGCGTCTGCCAGCATTTATGATTTTGCTTTTGAACTTGGTACCAGAGTCATGCTAACGACTGCACTGCACCTCCAGTTTTAACAGAAATTGAAGAGATCTGTAGGTGTAGTTTTTAAAGCCAGATGTTTTCCCGTTCTGGCTGTATATGTGATTTCAGCTGCTCGGCAGTTTGTGGCAATGCTGTTGTGATGTTGTGATGTGATCTGGCATCGTCTTGGTGAAATAAGCTTCCCAAGGAACAAACTGTTTGGCAGCATGCAGGCTGTTCTGCATTTGTGGATGGTGATGCCATTTTCACAGTTTGGACTCTGTAAGGCACCAAGAGTTCAAATGAAACAATCAATGTGCAGACTGTCAGTTTTAATTCTGCAACAGTCTTTAATTATCTCACCCCAACCGGTCGCAGCAGATGGCCCCGCCCCTCCCTGAGCCTGGTTCTGCCGGAGGTTTCTTCCTGTTAAAAGGGAGTTTTTCCTTCCCACTGTCGCCAAAGTGCTTGCTCATAGGGGGTCATATGGTTGTTGGGTTTTTCTCTGTATGTATTATTGTAGGGTCTACCTTACAGTATAAAGCACCTTGAGGTGACTGTTGTTGTGATTTGGTGCTGTATAAATAAAATTGAATTAAACTGAACAATCCAGACGTTACCAGTAAAGTAGACAAACTCCAATTTGTAACTGGACAACAGCAGGAAGCTGACAGGGGGCCTGTTTTAGAAAGTTTAATTTGGAGTTGAGGCCCATATGAGAAAAAGTAAGGAAAGGGTTCTCGTTCATCCAGGTCATGATGGTCCAAAGAGCTTGGAAAGAAAGCGACTGGCCTCTTTTGTAAGATGTTTTCACCTCTCATCCAAGAGGCTTTTTCAGTTCCACGACTTAAGATGTCTAAGGAGCTTTCTTTCCAAGCACCTTAGAGGTTTTGGGGTTTTTGTAATTTTTGTTGGGGGCTTTGTTTTTTTGTTTGTTTTTTATAATTTAGCTTTCGAGTCCCAGAGTTTGGATTGTGGGAGTGCATCCCTTTAACTGAATGAATACAAGGAACATCCCATGAGACAGTTGTAAACAGCCTCTCTTGTTAAATTCAGCTGCCTCTTTTGCTGTAAACTTTGCGTAGGAGTCAGGTTTGTGAGAAAGGAAGGATACTAACACCCTTCTCAGTAACTGGCCTTCTCCTCCTCTCCTGTGTATCATCAGCTGTTGTTTGCAGTCATATCTGGCAGCCAGAAAGGAAATGGCGTCAAATGTATTTTAAACTCGACGAGCAATAAAAAAATAAGATCAGAGGTGTGTCTCCTTCCTGGCTACAAGCATCTCCTCTCTTCCCTTAATTGAATCATTGCCAGTATGGATGACAGGACATGAGAACACTCCCAGTGGGTTAAACCAGAACTTTAATTGAATGTTAAACGCTGGGCCAGAGAAGGGCATAATGCACTCTGTCAGTGCTTGCAGCAGCACCATCGTAACCCTGCAGACCTTTTTACACCTCAATATGCGTCGACGCTGCTGTATGAAACTTTAATATGGAAACCCCTGCAGAAGAAAATATGTTTTGGAATATGCATCAAGCTTTAGGAAGAACGTCTTTCTCCACTTTAAAGGGCAATTAAAGTAATTTTACCCGTGGTCATGAGCTGATGAGGCACATCAGTCTGGACTTTCCCCCTTTGCCCTGTTCAGATGCTTCCAGGTGGAAACACCAAGTTAATCCCTCTGTACTCCTGTCAGTCTGCAGTGCTGCTTGAAAGACTGTGGCAGTTTCATGGTTTTCTGTATTTCTGAATAAATATAGACTGAAAACATCTTATGTTATATATCACATTAACAAAAGTTGTAAAAGAGCATTTAGCTAATGTACTTGGTTTAACATCCGTCTATGATGAACATCTCCAAAGACTCAATTGCAACATGATTTGTAGTGCTCAGTTGTTAGTGCCACTTGATTTGATCTGTGTTACTTGGAAAATCTATCTGGACTTGAGTCATGGAAATTTTTTCAGCTGGAAGGAATTTCCCCTCCAGCTGAAACAATAATATTGGTGCAGCGCCTGGATGTATCTGCTGAAATCAGGGTTTTCCTAGGATTTGCTGGGCCTCGTGTTCTTCTGTGTTCCCAGCCCTACAGAGAGATGGAGTTTCTGCTCTAATGTGTGAGACACTGCAAACACATAGCTGTTGCCACTTTAAAGTAATCACAGTAATTTCAACATACCAGTGCAAATGGGACGTACCAGTAAGCTGTTCACTGTCAAAAGGAGAGAGGTGTTCCTGCTACTGCTTGAGCCACAGCGCTGAAAGGCAACACATTCAAACTGTGAATAAAGTCGTTCTCAGTGAAATCAGTTGGTTTTTGTTTCACTGTGTTTGCTGCATCTCCTTCCCAGAGTCACTGGTGGTGAGCTGTTCGAGGACATTGTTGCCAGGGAGTACTACAGTGAAGCTGATGCCAGGTCAGTGTGAGCTTTGGCTCATATAATGTATGCATGTGCTTTTTTATTACTGCATTACTGTAGAAATGCCATGTGACTCTCCCTGGGCAGTAAAGGCATATTCATGCACCTACAGTAAACTATAGCAGATACACTAAATTGACAGCTGATCACAGTGGATGTTTGCAGAACTTATCATGCAGTGAGTCCAGCAGAGCCTGTTTCTCTGCCTTACGTATGCATGTATGCCTTTTGTGCCCCACATCTCTCTCTCTGTACCTTTTCTGTTTCTTCTTTATGAGGAGGCTCCTTTCTCAGTTTCAGCTTCTGTTCTGTTTATTAAAAATCACCCATAAAGCAAATAATCCAGACTAACTTTTGTCTAACATTTTAAAGTTTCCATTGGAGATTTTTATTCCTTCCTTCAGGAGTTATGGGACAGTTTCTATGCTCTGGATTCTGTTTTGTGGTGGATTTTGTTTTTGAAGAAATGTTTTTAAAGTTGACACGTGAAAGTGTTTTACATGAAGCAAACATGTGTCCTTGGTTTTTTCTCTTAATAACCTGAAGGAACAGTTCAACAGTTGTCTTTCATATGTGCGTTGCATTGATTTCATGTCATTATAAAAGGAGTGGGAGTGGTTCATCTAGTTTAGCACAGAGACTGGAAGCAGAGGCAAACACCTCACAGAGGCTGTCAAAGAATACAACTACCAGCACAGGCTGTGTGCACGGGTGGAAATGGCTCTATGTGATTTCCAGTCAGCTTCAGCACTTGTTTGTGGAAGCTTGAGGCTGACAGGATTTTACAGTCTAATGCTTGATGTTCTGTCTGTGATCTTACCTCAGCCCAGCTCACGTCTACTCTACAAATGCTTTGGTTTAACCTCGAAAAGACTGCTGCTGGTATCTGTGCAAAATAATTACTGAATATTCCAAACACAGCACCGTGCAAAAGGTTTAGGCGGGGAGGAAAAGTGCTGCACACAAAGAATGCTTTCAGAAGTGTTAATCATTTATTCTCATCAGTCAACAAAAAGCAGTGAAATCTAAATCACATCAGTGTTTGGTGGCACCGCCCTTCGCCTTCTTCTAGGTCCACTTCCACACAGTTTTTGAAGGAACTCTGGCTTTTAGGTTGTTCCAAACATCTGGGAGAACTAAGCACAGATGTTCTGTGGATGTCGGCTTCCTCACATCCTTCTGTCTGTAATCCCAACCCCCTCGATGATGTTGAGATCAGGGCTCTGTGGGGGCCGGACCATCCAGTACTTCTTGTTCTTCTTTACGCTGAAGATAGCTCTTCATGACTGGCTCTGTGTTTGGGCTCGTTAAACAGTCATTTATATTTCTGAAAGCTTTCTTTGTTTAGAGCATTTTTCCTTACCTGCCTGAAACGTTTGCACAGCACTGTATTATCCACATTTTGATTGTGAAACCTGCACAATGCAGGCTGGTTCTCAAAAGGCACAGAGATAGAAATGGCTCCGTACATAAGGTAGTTTCCTTGAGCCTGGACAGCAACAAACACCTGTGTCAAACAGCTGTACCTGGAATCCTGCATCTTAGCCTAATGCTGACAGCTCTGAGTGGCTCTGTCACTGACTTTATACAGCAAGAATTGGATGCACATGTTTGAACTTATTTTGGATTTTCTAATCCTCACAGAGCCAAAAGTATACATAAAGACTTCGTTCTGTATATACACTCACATCTCTGAAGAAGTGGTGCAGAAAGCTCTGCAATGACATGTTAATGTGTTGTTAGTGATCATGATTGACTACAGCTGGTAGCTTCTCTTTGGATTTGTTTGCTCGGCTGAATCAGTGGTGTCAGTGCTCACAACAATGGCCAAGTCCAAGGAACCCAGTGAAGATCGAAGAAGGTGATTCTATATGACGGGAAGGTTACTTGAAGCCATTTCTAACAACTGCTGATTCCAAGCTAAAACAATTGAAACAAAATGCATCTTGTTTGGATGTGTTCCCGTTTTGACCCACATTGTCACCCTCAGATGAGAGGAAATCAGTTAGGAAGTTCAGGACCAACCCGGCAACCATTAAGGCTCAAGACGCATGAGGCGAGTTTTACACCACCGTGGATTGAGAGGTTGCTGACCACGAAAGAAGCGCATTCACACTCAGCTGAAATTTGCAGTTGCCCACATGGATAAATCTTCAAAAGCAACGTTTTACGGTCGGACAAGACAAAGAGCTGTTTGGCCCCAATGACAAGAGGTTTATTTTGAGTTTCCTTAACCTGAGAACACTGTACTAACTGTAGGGCCTGTTTTACTGGTACGAAGTTGATGGAACAGTGAAATACAGTTGAAACCCAAACACAGCTGGGTCTTCCAACAGGACAAAACAGGATAGCATGCTGCTCCGAGCTCAGCCTCAGCTTCAGCCCTGTTGAAAACGTGTGGACTATGCTTAAAGATGGGCCCGGACCACGGGAACCAACGTTTTCAGATCAGTGACAGTGGTCAAATATACCGACAGAATTATCCCAGAATCTTGTTGATGGCAAAAAGCATCATTTTAAGCCTGTGTGAATTTAGAGAAATCCCAGATAAATTCAGGCTTGTGCACTCAAGTCTTTCTTTCAGAGTCCTGCATGCTGCACAGTCCTTTCCCAGGAGAAGGAAGGTACATTCAAATTAAAAATTCAAAGCCCCATAAATATGCCCAGGACGAGTCGATGGAAACCTCTGACCACAGCTGAACTGTTATACCATCATACAGTTCTGTCGTGCAACCATGTATTTGTATTTTCATATTGCAGTGTATTCATCAAACGCTCATAGTCACTGCTGTGCCTGTTTAGTCTTCTGTTGCTTGTGTTTCTAGTCGTATCCTGTCGCTTGGTGTGTGTCTCACTCTGTCTTTGAATGCATTCCTCGTCTCTCTGTTAAACTTACTTCCTGTTGGTTATTTTAATGTCCTTGTGTCTCTCATGCTTCTTACCTGTGTGTTTTCACCTTCTCTGCACATGGCCCCTCTCCTCTGTTGGCTGTACTGTTATCTGTTCCTGGCTTCTGTATTTATAGTCCGGCCATAGGATTCAAAATATTTACTCTATCATGTTGTGTATTTAGGTCCTGACAGTGAGCAAAGTAGTGACCTGTTTCTGTACCAAGTAGCTGTATTTTTGACAGTTGTGCTGTTTCCCTGCTTCAGTCTTTAGGCTTAGCAAAGCTCACCATGATCTGACTCTGAATCAGCTGCACTACAAAATCTCATTCATGCCATTGAAGACTGAACTGTTCCTTTTAGATTTTGTACTTTGTCAGTCCAGTCCTACTTCAGGTGTTGGTGCATTTGTCAGCCTTTTCTTTGTTATCTGACATTTACCCGTTCTCCCTCTCCTCTCTGCTTCTGGCCTGGTCTCTCTCCCTCCACAGTCACTGCATACAGCAGATTGTAGAAAGTGTAAATCATTGTCACATAAATGGCATAGTGCACAGAGACCTGAAGGTTAGTAAGTGGCTACGTGCTGCACCTTGTCTCTCAGATCCACTGCCTGATCAGTCAATCAATCAATTAACCTTTCACCGAGTGCCACCTCCCTCAGAACCACACCCCCTCCACCAGTCACCCTCGCACATCGCCACTTGACAGGACAGTTTTAAGATGCGCCTGCAGCAGCAGATGCGCCTGCAGCAGGGCGTTGTGGGCAGGTTGGCTGGAGACGAGGCGGTAGGTTGTGTAGTGCAGGAGGGGGCAGGCAGATCTCATCACAGCCTGCCTCCACTGTACGCTATGGCCCCAAGTGCATGTAGCATCTTTGCAAAACGGTGATCTGACACAGCCGCTGTGAGGCTTCGTCAGAGGATCAGAGAGGAGGGCAGAGGAGAAAGGATGGTGTGGTTAAAGATTTAATGATTATAATAATGTGTGTGACCCTTTATAATCACGTTATGATTCTAAAGGTGGTGCATCATTACCTAGCACTAAAGTTCAATTCAAATTCATTCAGTATGTTTACACATAAATAAATAAATCAGAGAGAAAGTTTGAAGCAACAGAATCGCTTGTTAACAATTTTTTAAATAAAAATGTGTTTAAGAGATGAAAGAAGGAGCAGACCGAGCACTACCTGAAATCTTCTGTCCTCACAAACAGAATGTGCTACATGAGTCCGCCAGTAACACTTTCAGTATAATACAGTCATTATATTCTTGGACTTAGTTTGCCTGTTAAATCATATTATGTAAGCGTACAACAATTTAGCACACACTTGTTACATTTCCACAATTCAGATATTTGTATCTGTCTCTAAGCACACTCTCACACTGATTCACTGCACTGGGAGCAACTAAGGGCTTCAGTGTGTTGCCTGAAGGATCGATCCTACTGTCCAGTCACACACTGACCTGAGCCGGTCACCTGGTTTAATCTGACCCACACGGGTCAACTAGCATACTTTTCTTCAGCATTGGTAAGTTAGCATTGGCTAGTGTGTCATAGAGGGTCGAGTGATGTCAGTGATTTCATTAAATATCACATGTTATATGTTTTTAATTCTTTACTGCATACATCCATACATCTTACTATGTTCTCATTTTTAAGTCTAATTGTGGAAAATAAAGAAGAATGTGGTGTAGACGAACATTTAGTGTGAAACTACAGCATGTGTACTTTTCATTTAAGTAGCAGATTTGGTTTTTCAAACCAGGCTGTTATCAGTCACAGGTTGCTTCAAACTTTAACTGCTTATATGTCATTTATATGTCGTCTTTGTGACAACATTAGAGTTTCAGTAAAGTCTGTAACACTGTTCATACATATGTTTCAACTCCTGTAATAAACCATACTATTCTGTAGCTCCGCCTCTCTCAGTCCTGCCTCCAGCTGCCCAGATCTAACACCACCTCTGCTCTGAGACTCGGGCAGAGAGTTGGCTGTGTGTGAGTAGAGGATGATGATGAAATTCCAGTATGTGTTTTTCTTCTTTTTATTTTTTTAACTCTCTTACAGAAAACAGTATCTAACTGTGGCAACACAGAAAAAGCACTATTGAGTGAACGGCCCGTTTTCAGCCAAAATTACCTCAAATTGCTCCTAATTTTAGCTTCTGGGCCGCCTTGTTGCCACATTACTCTCTCTGCCCACTAACACGGCCGCTAGCTCCCCGAGGGTCAAAGCAAGCTCACAGCCACAAATATGAGTGTTAGCTTGTCACTAACCCATGGCCCCCTGGTGTTTGCATGCAGTCATTGCATCCAGCAGATCCTAGAGGCTGTGCTCCACTGCCACCAGATGGGTGTGGTCCACCGCGACCTCAAGGTAAGTAGATACGAAATGAGGACAAACAAACTCCAGTCTCTCTTTGTCTTTTTGTCCTGATGGTTTCCAGTCTGACTCCTTGTTATGTTCTTTCCTTTTGCGTGTCAATATTCTGAACTAAGTTTGTGTCAAAACACTTGAATTGATCTTCACTAGAAAAAGTTGGAATATTTCTCTAAAATACAAGGAACCAGTTCCCTCGTCCCCAATGGAGCTGTGCCCCCAGTTTGCTTTAAAGAGCAGCGTCTGCTTAATGTAAAAAGTGTTGCTGGGTGTAATGATGGGAATAGTTGTGCTAAGTTCAAATGTTCAGGAAATTCAATGCGTCCTTCCAAGAACGATGCACTCTTTTTCTTGTAGTCATGAAACCATCAGCTCTGGTATCTTGTAACCAGGTCAAAAATACTCTGCGTTACATGGAGCCATTGTCACTTACTGAGACTGAGTACGTTTTAGTGTCTCATTATGGTTAATTGTACTAATACATCCACAGTGGTCTTTCTTCTCCAATGCTGCTCTCCTCACTGTGGTTTGCTCCCAAAGCTCTAATTTGTCAATCAAATGAAGCGGGTGTGTCTGAGGTTTGCTTTACCTTCAGCAATAGTAAGCTGACGTTTTGCATCTGTCGACCGCCCTCTCCCTGCACTCTGATTGGCTGTTGCCAGGCAGCTGCCACAGTTCACTGCAGAAACACAAAGAAAACCAAATGCAGCCAAAGCAAACAAGCGAGCGGGAGCGCGCTGTAGAAAGCACCCACATTTTTGTGTTTGTGTACTCGTGTGATTTAATTCCTCCACATGATCATTTTTGCAAACACACATCTGTGGAAGTTGATGCAAAGCTCTCTATGTAGTGATGTAAAGAGTCCTAGATCACACATACATGTCTGCACTATATGACAATGCAGGCGTTAGTTCACTGACTTATCATTTACTGCATTTCAGTGTCATTTATTTTCAAATAAATTCAGATTTTCAGTGATCAGACTGCAGCACAGTCCAGCTCATCTTACACTGTGGAAGCTTTTTGTCAGTGTAAAGATTTAACATCCCTGAGATGTTTGAATATAAGAAAAAGGAGTGTAATGATGAAGAAACGCTGCTGTAGTCAATGGAGAGGCTTAAACTGTAAGAAATGAGTCGTATAACAGAAAAAGTTCTGTTTTTTTCATTGTCCAGACTGTCCTTGTAATTATCAAACATTTTTGTTAACAGAATCTGTTGTTTTTGTTTGTTTTTACATTTATAAAATAGAGAAAAAAAACAGGAACTTTCAGTTCTATTCAGTCTATTACTTCTTTGCTTTGGTGCTGTGTGAGTGGTCAGAGGGGACGTCATTGTCAGTCAAAGCTGAAAATACACTTAAGTCTCAAATTTCTGCCCATCTTCACGAGGACCAGATGGAAGTTCTTTGGTGGGCTGACTCTGGACCCTGGCCTTATGTTGACACCCCCGCTCTAAGAGTTTATCTTTACTCTGTTGTTTCCGTTTATCGGCCTTTATAATATCAACATTATCCACCCATATATTCTCCAAAGACACTAGAATAGAAACCACTTGAACAATTATGACAGAGTTTTGGTGATCAGTCAATATCAGCGCAGCCAATGAGGAAACACGGTGAGTTTTACCGTCAGAGTCACAGGCTGACAGTATTTTGATGGCTTTCTGGATCTAATCTCATTTATTTGTCGCCTTTCTGAAAATTTTGTTCTGCGTCTCCCAGAAAATCTCAGTAATTTGTTGCGTTTGTGATAAAGCTGTAAAACATGTCCCACACCGCACCAGCTTTATTAATAAAGCACTTTAACATAAAACCAGGGTTCATAAAGTGCTGTACATTTGTCACAGAGGGAGTCCTCCAGACTGAGGAGGCTCTGATTCATCAGCACAGTAATTTTATCTGCTTTTTGACTCAGTGTATTAGACACAATCCAATTACATCTATTACAAGAAGGGAGCATAAATCCTGCTGTGAACTGTGCACACATGCAGAAAGTGCTCGTGCATTAGTGAGAGTGTGTGCATGCTAAAGGCACATACACAAACCTGACTGCATCCTGCACGGCTCCATCAGTGAAATGTTTCTGGGGATTTATTTGTGTTTATCGCCCTGCGTTTGACTATGTTTGCATGTGTGCTGTCTTACCCAGTCTCCAGGCCAGAGAGCCGCAGTAGGTCAGTTAGAGACTGTGGCGGCGCTTCAAGGGTTCAGTGACTGGATTCATTGTAAAAGGAGAAAGAAGGCAGTGATTCATTAGCAGCCCTTAAAGCACACTGGGCGCCTTCCATCCATATGGCCCCATCTGAGCGATCATAAATAGATTATAAAGCACATTTGCAAATCTTCGGGGTATGCAGCCCAATATCCACCATGAGTGAGTGTCAGCGTTCTCTGTGGACAGAGGAGAAGCTTCTTTTTTCTGTGGGAGCAGGAAATCCTCAGGTCTGAGCATACAGAATAAATGATTTGGCTGCAAGATCCAATGCAATCAGATATGAAATGATACAATCAGTCAAACAAGGAGGCACTTCTCTAGGTGTGTTTTCTTTTTTCCTTCTGTTAGTAAGATGAACGTGGAAAAACACACAGCAGTCCTGATCCTTTTCCACAGGGCAAAGGTTTACGTTTCAGCTAACCAGGAGAAGAAGCTCTCAGTGACTGAGCGTTAGCATCAATCTGGGAAGAAGAACAGTACTAGCAGCACTGATAAAGTGTACTACAGTGTTACTACATTTAGGAGTCTATAACAGCGGGCATGTTACGAGGACGGTGATCTTGAGTCATTCATGGAGAGAACCTCATGGCTCTGGCACAGTGACTTTTATCTCTGTCGTGGTTCCAGGATCTGTCCGTCCAGTGAGAGATAAGATAAGTCTTTATTGTCATTGCACAGTCATACATAATACAATGAAACTGGAAACCTGTCCCACGTCGGCACTATGTACAACACGACACCGCACAACAACTTAAGTAATAAAAAAAGAAGAAGTGTATGTTTATTGCACATTATTATTATTATTGCACCCTGTTATAAATATTGTTGTTGTTGTTGCCCCCAAAAAGGTCCAGGGAGGTATCCAGTCAGGTCAGCTGTTAGCATTGATTAGGGCTGTTGTAAAAGCCGTCCTTGACCTCAGCAGCCCGAATCTCCTGCCAGACGGCAGCAGCTTAAAGACCCGGTGAAAGATGAGGCCCACTCTAACTGTCTGTACACGGTCTGACAGGAAGTCTCTGATCCAGCAGTTTAACTATTAGTCTGTCTGGGAGTGTCGTATTGAAAGCAGAGATAAAGTCACCAAAAAGCAGCGTGGTGTTGTTCCGGTGGGAGATGGTGGTGTGGAGCGTTGTAGCAATGGCGTCTTCAGCTGATCTGTTAGCTCTGTATGTGAACTGGAGCGGGTCGAGTGTGGGGGGCAGGCAGGAGGTGACGTCGGACCAGTTTCTCTAAATACTTCAGTTTAGAATACCAGTGTGCACTGATGACAGGAGTAAATATACTGACAGGAAATTCTCACCAGGTGTTGCTAACGACCCATCTAGTCGACCCATGCAAAGGAATCAAACTTTAGATGTCCACAAGTTAAGACACCAGCTGAAATCTGCCGGTAATTAGAGAGCAATCCCACCATTTAGTCCAAATCAGCTGGTCCCAACTCTGGCCTATGAAAAGGAGTCTCATTGCCAAGGTGTCACACGAAAAGCATCTCATGTGAGTGTATTTATAGTATATATAACTCAAACCAGTGAGCTCTCAAGACTCAACACTAGTTTCTTGTTGCCAAACTTACTGGTTGGTTACAGAAGAATTTCTAAACTACTGAAGGTTCCAGTGAGCACCGTGGGCGCCATCATCCAGAAGTGGAAACACCTCATTTTACCAGGGTTAGGCTGACCAGGTGTTTGGAGGTCAAAGACACGGCACATCACCCCAGAAATGCCACACCAACATTAAAGTTTGGAGGTGGGAACATCATGGAGCGGGGCACTGGCACGCTCAAATAACTGAAAGAAGGATAATTGGAAAAATGAACCTTCTGTAAAAGATGAAAGTTCAGCGTTTTTAGACGGGTCACACAAAACTCCACCATCTGAAGACTGTGGAAGAACACACCTGAGCAGTGCATGTGAACGGTCCAAGCAGGACGTGTCCTCAACAACAAAGGCTCCTGTACAAAGTGTTAAATACATTTCAGTAAGTGTTCAATCATTTTTTTATATTATATTTATATTTTTTCTATTGGTTGTTACCAACATCTGATGAGAATTTCATATCAGTTATTACCATTGATTAGAAACCATTAGAAAAATATTTACTTAGAAACCTGGTGATGTGCTCAATACTGAGTTTACCCGCTGTGTATGCTGTGTATGCTGTGTATGCTGTGTATGCATATAAGTGGTAGCTCTTTTATTGGATTGGCTGAGAAACTGGAAAGGCTTCTTGTACACTTACCAGTGCTGCATGAAACAGCAGATAAGCACAAGTACCACAGGAAGCAGCGCAGGGTTCCTGATGTGATGCTGTGGTTTCCCTTCATGTGCAGTCAAGAAGAGTTACAGGCTTGGCTCTGCCTGCTTTTAGTCAGCCAAGAAAGAAGCGCTCTGATGCGACGACAGTTTCCCGAATTTTCATTCGATTCTAGGATTGATGAAGTTTGAATGTGATTGCATATTTAACGATACAGCTGAACGTGGCTTCTTCTCTGTCAGCGGGAGGCCTGTAAGGAAAGCTTCTGAGATTATAAATTCAAAAACCGATTTTGGATTCGGATCATTCTGAAAACTGAGTACATTTTAAAATGAGCCACACCGCTGGCTGCAGCAAAATGGCAAATACATTTAAAAAAGTTCAACTTTCTCAGCTTTGACAGGAATGATCTGCCTCCTGTTTCCAGCCCGTTCTGCAGCCTTTCATCAGTCTGTCTGATGCAGCATCATTTAGTTGCTTGCATTAGTTTTCAACAGACATGCACGTATCTGTTCTGTCCTCAGTCTGTTGGCCCTGCTATAGTTATTTATCCTTTATCACAGTCCAATCCTCAGCACACACACACGATGATAAGCCCCATTTAGGAAAATTCACGGAATAAATGTTGTTATTATTATTATTTAAAGTTTTACTTTAATAGTCATACCTATAGTTGTTTATTCTAAAATGTGTGTTAATGTAACTGTTAAAGGGTTAAGCCGTCCTTTAAAGCTATGATAACGGAGCAAAAGAGAAGAAGAATGTGCGGCCAGTGTACCTGTAACAGACTGTGATGGACCTGGTGATGTCATCATCCAGGTGAAGATGAGGATTTGTCTCTAAAGCGTTTCTGCCTGAGACAGTGATTGTGATCACAGTGCAGGTGTTGCTGTACTTTCATGTTTCACCTTAATGTAGGTACCGTCCAAACACTCAGTCTGAGTCTGGCAGGAACTGGATTTTTTTATGTCTACATGAGAGTGAGAATAAATGTGTGTGATAGGATGATTGGCTGAACTCCTAATGAAGCTCACACTGACAGTGAGGTGAGGTTGGAAAACAAACCTAGCTTCCATTTTGATCAACAGCAGCTTGTGTTGTTGGTTGTTGTGTGTCTGTCATTTTGACTCACTTCCTTCCATCAAGGAAGCTGCTTTGAATATGTCAACAAGCGCTTCATGTGTCCTCGCCGACCCTGCAGCCCCTCTCACACCCGCCTGGCTCGCACACTCGGCTTTTATTGAAACGCATCCAGTTGTGCAGCTGGGCTGAAGTCGGCCGTGACCTCAGACTGAGCCTGATTATGATCAACATGAGTCGGTGCTGAGTTTGTGTGCAGAGGCTGGCCTCTGACTCCCACGTGCCTTCCTCCAGTTACAGCTGGCCTCCAGCCCAGCGATTAGTCTGATGCCCGAATGCCTGAACGCACTCTGACATCAGTCCTTGATGATGCTGTGCTCTGTGATAGCCCCTCCTACTAGCTGCTAGTAACCAAACTGTGCTAAAGTCTGTACTTGGTTCATGTTGAGTCTCATTTTAAATTCATGTCTTGAACCAGTGCAGGACACTGATGTTACCTTTTCTTCACTCCAAGCCGGAGAATTTGCTTCTAGCCAGCAAGTTGAAGGGAGCTGCAGTTAAACTGGCAGACTTTGGCCTGGCCATCGAAGTTCAAGGAGATCAGCAGGCATGGTTTGGTGAGTGCATTCATGATCTCAGTCTGCTACATTTGTTTCAGTCATTTTAATTGACTGTCCTTGTTAGCATGACTTCACCTGTGTCAGAGCTCCAACCTTTATATATCAGGTGATTATTTGAAAGCCTATCACAATGTTTTAACATGAATATGTCAAGAACTATTAAAGATGAAGTTGTCAGTGTGCACTCATACCATCAAAGTGAATGGGGATCTGTAATTTTGGGATGTGTCTAAATACTGGTGAGTGAAACAACTGAAGCAGTACTGATAAAACAAATGACACAACATGTAGGTTACCTGTTTTTCACAGGTACAGTCTATCAAAATGCAAATGTATGTTTTCTAATAAACATGAGCCGGTTCATTTCTGTCATGCTTTTGTACTTTCTCTCCGACTGTGTCATGCTGTCATCACAGCCCTAATAACCCAGCTAAAGAGACTAGGTGTTCCACTGCTGCCGGCTCATGTTGGATTAGGATGGAAGTCTGGCCTACTTGTCTCCATCTACTCTCTGTGGAGCACTGAGATAATTAGTCTGCTCCCCCAGCACCAGCTTCCATCTGGAACCAGTTCATTTGATGTCCTAACTTAACTACTAGCTGGACTTCCCCCAATGAACATGTACGAGTGTGTGAGCCAAACCACACACCTGGTGCAGAGTGCTTTCACGCCTCTGAGCTTGTTGATTACAGCTCTTAAACCTTACTTTACGAGGCCTCTGGTCCTAACCTACTTACTAACACATGGTGGTAACGAGCTGTGGATAGTCTCGTACAAGCTTCATATTTATGCGTCTGTGTTTCAGGGTTTGCTGGGACACCAGGATACCTGTCTCCAGAGGTGCTGAGGAAGGATCCTTATGGCAAGCCAGTGGACATGTGGGCCTGTGGTGAGAGACACAACTTGCTGCGATGACGTCGGGCGACAGTGTTTGTAGTGTAGCAGCATTTGGTCCTGAGTGTTGGTGTGCTACTCTTTGGGAGTCCAGCCTCTTGAATTAATCACGCTTATTGCACACATTAGTGAAAGCAGGCCATCTGGTTGGAGCTGTGGGAAACACACTGTGTAAAACACACATTGGTGCACACCTGTGCTGACTCACTGAGACCACAGCAACAATGGGCGGTGTTGTGTTTGTGGTCGCACCGTCTTATCGTCAGATACAGGCCCTTTTCATCTTTTCCAGGCAGATGGCCAATTAAAAAACACCGTCCCTGTAACAGCAGCAAACAGAAGCACTCAGTGTCCTGGGTTCTTATTTGTCTACATGTATAACATACAGAACCTAACATGCTCCTGTTTGTTTTTCTCCTGCTCATTTAAAAACAGCTGAATGCGGGGGTCACGTGACGTCAATGGCGGAGTAGCTGTGTTTCTCGCCCGCTCCCGCAGCTTGGCATTTGTTTAGGCCTTTATATTTGTCTTACTTGGGTAAAGTTTCTGTTTATTTCGACTTTTAAACTGCGTACGATGCCAAGCACCCAGAAGAAGCTCAACCTCGGGTCAAGACCGGGCAAATCCGGAGAAAATCCCCCTCCGCTCAGCGATCATGCTGTAGCGGTAATGGCGGAGGCCCAGTCGTCCCCACTCCTCGGCCAAATGGACGTCGATAAATTGGTGGAGAGGATATCGGCGGAGGTGTTGAGGGCTGTGGAGACCTCCTTTGAGAAGAAGATTGACCCGGTTCTGAAAAGACTGGAAACATGCGCAGCTAACATCTCTGCACTGGATGTTAAAATGAAGGAGGCAGAGACACGCATATCAACGCAGGAAGATATTACAGCGGGATATGGCGCCAAGATTTCAAGTGGAGCTTAAGCTGGAGGCCGCTTTGGATAAGATTGATGACTTGGAGAACAGGAGCCGACGGTGTAACATACGTGTTATTGGGCTACCCGAAGGCAGTGAAGGTACCAACCCTGTGTCTTTTTTCAAAACGTGGTTACCGGAGTTGCTGGCTGTGAGTTTCAAGGGCGGCGCTGTTAAAATTGATCGCTGCCACCGGGTGCTTGCACGCCTCCCTACCAATGCCCAGCGGCCCCGCGCCGTCATTATAAAGCTCCACAACTTCCAGGATAAAGCACGGATCATGCAAGCGGCCAGGAAGAAGCAGTCCTTACTTCATAACGGTATTCCCATTATGATATTCGAGGACTTCTCCGCCGCTGTTCTGAAGAAACGCCAGGGATTCTACCACATCAAACAACGCCTCAGGGAGATGGGTATCCCCTTCGCCATGATGTACCCGGCTGTCCTTAGGATCAAGATTGATGGCCAGGAGAAATCCTTTAGAACCCCAGAAGCAGTCTCAGCTTACCTGGATAACGTACCTCAAGGGGCGGGACCACGCTCATCCTCAGTGGCTCCAGCGGACTGTTGATCTGTGCTCCTATCCCATACGTGAGGCATTCGCCAATCACTCATCTCCTCCTTTCTTTTTACTTATTTTTTTCTGTTTATTATTGTTGGGTTTTTTTTTTTTTTTTGTTTGTTTTCTTTTTTTTTTCTTTTTGGGTCTGCGCGGAGATGATACCCTTATACATATAGACTATTTTATTTAGCCATTTACAATCCGAATCCTTGTTTTAGCTGCGGGCGGGCAGCTATTTCACGTTACTGATTGAGAAAAGACTCGTACTCTGGTCCGGCATCTTTCTATGTCCAAGTTGGAAAGTTTGCTTGCGCCCCCCGCTGGGCGTTGGAGACCTTTGTCTGACCTCCATACTCACTGGTTTCTTGACGGTTCTGTTTCTTGTAAATAGTTTTTTGTTAATTGTTAGCAAAGCAGGACGTTTGTTTTTCTATGTGTATTTTACTTGCCACTGGTGTTGTAGAGCAGTGTTTGGGAGCCCTACATATCAGCTATGCTTTGGTCACCTGAGGTTGGCTCCATGCGTCTTTCAAATATTGTATGATAAGTGATAATTCAGTGTTAAATGTTTGTTCCTGGAATGTAGGAGGTATACATAACCCTATTAAACGGAAAAAAATATTGAGTTTTCTTAAGAGGGAGAATGTCCATGTTGCCTTGTTGCAAGAAACTCACCTGTCTCCTCAGGAGCATCTAAAACTGAAACGTGATTGGGTTGGTCAAGTTTTTAGTTCCTCCTTTACGAGTAAGAGCCGCGGTGCAGCCATTTTAATACATAAACGCCTACCGCTGACAGTTGACCAAACAATTTGTGATAAGTCTGGTAGATATGTTTCCTTAAAGGGCACTCTAGGTGGTCAGGCAGTGTCATTTCTGAATATTTACTTTCCACCAGTACAGTCTAACGACTTTATTGCTCATACTTTCTCTTCCTTTTCTGACTGGGTTTGTGATAATTCTGTGATAGCCGGTGATTTTAACTGTTATTTTTCTACAACTAAGGACAGATCCCCTCCCAAACAAATTCAAATGTCTACAAGGGCCAAAGCACTGTTAGATACTTGTAACGAACTTGATCTGGTTGATACCTGGCGGACTCTTCACCCCAACGATAAAGAATTTACTTTTTTTTCTGGTGTTCATAGAACAAGTAGTAGAATCGATCTCGTTTTCACCCCCAAACGATCACTAGGAAACATTTTGAGATGTACAATAGGCGATATTATTATTTCAGATCATGCGCCGGTTTTTGTTCAGCTAAGTGATCTAAATCCTGTCCCTCGGTCTCATCACTGGAGATTTAACAATTTTTTGATTCACGACCCAAAATTCGAAATATTTTTAAATGATCAGCTTGAACATTTTTGAAGGTCAATGCAACCCCTGAAGTTTCTCCAGGCCTGCTTTGGGACACCCTGAAGGCTTACACCGTGGGCTGATTATATCATATTCAGCAGGCCTGAAGCGGAAAAATCAGATGGAACAACGGAAATTAGAACTGGAATTGCACGAACTGCAAGCTAAACATAATGAATCACCTTCTGAGCAATTAAGGACTGAAATTCAGGTGGTTAAAACGGCTTTGGAGGCACTACTGACAAGAAAGGCTGAGAAATCGCTTTTCTTCATGAGGCAGAGGTTATATGAGTTTGCTAATAAACCTAACCGGTATCTGGCCAATCTTCTTCATAATAAGGGTGCTGGTTGTAATATCCCATGTGTTAGAGACTCATCTGGTTTACCTAAATATGACAATTTAATTATTAATGATACTTTTAAAACTTTTTATAAGCAGTTATATACCTCCCAGTTTAAATCAACATACGAACAAGGTATGCACCACTTCTTCTCAGGACTAAATTTACCTAAAGTTACTGAAATCCAAAGGGATGATTTATGTAAACCTATCACGCAAAGCGAAATTTTGAAAGTTATTCAGATGCTTCCAAATAACAAAGCCCCGGGTCCGGACGGGTTCACGGGGAATTTTTAAGAAATTCAGTAAGGTTCTAACTTCCCACTGTATAAGATGCTTCTGTCCTCTTTTGAGGCAGGCACTCTCCCCCCTCCTTAATGGAGGCTAATATTTCGCTAATTCTGAAGAAGGGAACCTCCTGATGAATGCGCTTCCTATAGGCCTATATCTGTTTTAAATCTTGATTTGAAGATACTTGCTAAGGTCCTCGCTATACGTCTTGAGCCAATACTACCTTCGATCGTTAAGAATGATCAAACTGGTTTTATACGGGGGCGGTATTCCACACATAGCGTGAGGCGCCTACTTAACATTATTCAGCACTCATCTTTGTTTAACCCTGAGGCTCTAGTCATCTCGCTTGATGCTGAAAAGGCCTTTGACCGTCTGGAATGGCCGTTTCTTCTTTTCACACTTCAAGAATTTGGTTTGGGTGACAACTTTGTTAAATGGATCCGGATCCTTTATACTTCCCCTCTTTCGGCAGTGATTACCAATGGTTATAGGTCGGGCAATTTCAGTATTGAACGTGGTAGTCGGCAGGGCTGTCCGCTGAGCCCTTTGTTATTCGCCTTGGCTATGGAACCCCTTGCCACAGCCATTAGGAAGGATGCTGCTATTGAAGGACTCTGTTTGAACAATTCTCAACATAAGATTTCACTTTATGCAGATGACGTTTTAATTTTTCTAAATTCTCCTGCTCACTCAATTCCTAGACTAGTTTCGTTAATTTCCCAATACGGCTCCTTCTCAGGCTATAAGATCAATTTTTCTAAAAGTGAGGCTATGCCCCTCTCTGTTCTAAATGAGGTTGATCCAAACATTTCTCAGCCTTTTCGTTGGTCTCCCTCCGGTTTCACTTATTTAGGAGTAAAGATTTCACCGAATCTAAAAGAAATGTATAGTCTGAACTACACCCCTCTAATTCAGACCATCAATCGCGATTTGGATAGGTGGTGCAGCCTCCCTCTGTCTCTCTTAGGTCGTATTCATCTGGTCAAGATGAATATTCTCCCTCGCCTCTTGTATTTATTCCAGATGTTACCGCTTGCTTTGTCCAAAAAAATTCTGTCAAAATTAAATGGTTCAATTATCTCTTTTATATGGCGTGAAAAAGACCTAGATTGAGATACAGTTTTCTGTGTTTGCCTGTTCAGAAAGGCGGTCTTGCCGCCCCTCCTTCCCACAATACCTCTTGGCTGCACAGTTTAAATTTCTTACAGAATGGTTTATGGACGATCCGGATTCCATTTACCTCAGCGCTGAGTCCGCTTCTTTAAAGGGCATTCCGTTATGGAACCTGCTATATATTTCCTCAGGTAAAGCCACAGTTCTAACACAAGATAATATGGTGTTAAAGAATATGTTTCTATTTGGCGCAAAGTCAGGCGCCTTGAAGGATATTATAATTGTTTCTCCCTCCTTACTCCTATTCATGAAAACCCTGACTTTTTGCCTGGTCTTCGGGCTGGTTTTGCGGACTGGTCTCAAAAAGGGATCAATACAGTGGGTGATCTTGTTCATGAGAACTCTCTTCTTACTTTTAATCAACTGAAAAGCAAGTTTGGTCTGACCAATAAGGATTTTTGAAGTACTTTCAGGTAAAGCACTATGTTACTTCTAAATTGAAGGATTTTAATGGAGGGTTTGGTCTTTCCCCTATAGAATCACTCATGGTAAAAACTACCCAACTAAAATGTATCACTAAAAAGATTTATAACATTCTCTCTGATCTTAGAATGGATAACTCTAACAAAATCAAGGGCCAATGGGAATCAGACGTAGGCGCTATAGATGCTGAAGCTTGGGATGAGTTGTGCTGTCGTCCTTTTAAAGCCTTGGCATCTAATTCTATTTGGGAAAGGCAGTTTAAACTTATAAATAGGCTTTATATTACACCTGAGAAGAGGCACATAATGTTTCCAGCTTTGCCTAATCTCTGTAACAAATGTCAGTCTGCTGTTGGTTCCTTTTTTCATTGTCTGTGGAGCTGTCCTGTTATTCTACAGTTTTGGACATCACTCATAGATAAGCTATGTTCTATATTTAATTGCCAACTACATTTGGGTCCAAGGACTTGCTTGTTAGGACTAAATGATGAGCTACCTGCCGGCTTTCGCAGCAAAGATCTCCTTCACATACTGCTACACTACGCTCGAAAGTGCATTATGGTACTGTGGATTTCTGATGAGGCTCCATCTGTCAACCAGTGGCTACAGTCTGTAATATGTACTGTGCCAATGGAAGCCTTCTCCACAGCACTTAAGGACAAACCTTTCCTTTTCTATCGCACATGGGACCCTTTTTTGGCCCATCTGGACACTCCCTCTGCTCAGAGGTTAAAATCGGGCTTACGGGATTTAGCCTGGCAACAAAGGGACAATTGTTGACCTTTTTTTTTTTTTTTTTTTTTTTTTTTTTTTTTCCATTGTTTGTTACTATTGCTGTTGGGTTTTTCTTTCTACCTCCCACGTCCTGCTATACATGTAGATGCATCTTTGTCCTGTGTATGTATATGCTGGTGACTGCTGTTCTCCTGCTTTGCAATTAAAAGTTCAATAAAAAAAAAAAAAAAAAAAAAAAACAGCTGAATGCAAAGTTATCTCAAACAGGTTTTTGTTATTCTCGTGTAATATTAGCTGACGTTCTTATTCCTGAGGTTTGGTTTGCATTGCTTAATGTTTGTTTTGAAAGAAGTGAGCTCTCAGTGCAGGTTAACTTTGACCAGAACACGACGGTGTTTGGTTTTGCCTGCTTGTAGGAGTGATCCTCTACATTTTACTGGTGGGCTACCCTCCCTTCTGGGACGAGGACCAGCACAGGCTCTACCAGCAGATTAAAGCTGGGGCGTATGATGTGAGTCGCAGCCACACACAGTCATGCAGTCCTGTATCAACTGTTTTTGACATTTTTCCACATTTGTGTAGAGAAATATCTTAGTATTCACAATAACGGTTAGCTAAACTTTTACTTAAAAATTCAATTCTAGTGGCTTCTATCCTTTGTGTTCATCAGATGACATGTTGCCCTAACAGTACTTTAGTTTTTAGGATAAAACCACATCAGACATTAGTGTTAAAAAAAGTATGATATACTATATGATTTAAATAACACGCTCACGCTTTGCCAAAAACACATTTTTAAAAGCCACACTGACTCCTTATCCAAGATCAATGTTAGTTCCTTTCTGCATTTTCAGTGTTGTCAGTATGTTGAGCACAGACATGAAGCCTTAGCCGGCCGTGGCTCCTCCAGCTGGTCTCTTGCCGGTCTGGTTCGTGTAGGTTTACAGATTCTGCTGCTGTGAGAGTCTGTGCAGTCTGTCAGTGGCACAGGGACTCTTTACAGAGCTGCATTTAAAGACTAAGTCAGAACTGATCTGAGCTATTCAAAGGAACAGTTCACACTTTTTGGCTTGCGTGTTAAAGCTACATGAAGTCTTGTTTCCTCTGTGTTGAAAAGCCCTCCACAGTAAACAGGCAGCAGTTCTGTAAAACATGTGTGATCCTCCCTGCTGCACTTCTCAGAGGAAGAACAGAGAGGCATGCTGTTAATATCAATACATTTTAACATTTGCATTACACAAGCATCCCTTATCCACAGCCCTGCCCCCTTTTTCATGACTTACACAGGAAACAGCCAAATGAAGCGTGTAACATCTCCCGTGTCTTTAATGCACCGACAGACTCCCTTAAATACACTCGCATGATCAGTTCGTCCGTATCAGCCGTGCCTGGTTTCTTCACCAAACCCTCAGATGACAAAGAGAAACACAGTTACACATTACATCAAACCAACACAATACAGAGCAGTCCCTAAATCTATGTTAATTAGTAATACAAGCATTTTGAGCTTTAGAACATTCAACTTCAAGATTTGACCTACACAAAGGAGAGGAGACACTGTTCTGTTAGTTTTTATTGTGCTTTCATTTATATCATTAATGTATTATTTTACATCTAAAAGTGACAAAGGCACATGGCTTCAGGATGACTGCTGCACAGCAGGCAGAGGAACCAGGACAGTGTCAGAGTTGACCAAATGGGTTTCGTTGTGTCTGTCGTTGAACAGTTTCCCTCTCCAGAGTGGGACACAGTGACCCCCGAGGCCAAAGACCTGATCAATAAGATGCTGACCATTAACCCTGCCAAGAGAGTCACGGCCACCGATGCACTCAAACACCCCTGGATCTGCGTAGGTGTCACACACACTAACCCTGATCAGGGCAGGTTGTGTAATAGTGTTTAAGCTTTGTGACACTGCCTGTGTGTTTTCACAGCAACGCTCCACCGTAGCATCCATGATGCACAGACAGGAGACTGTGGAGTGCCTCAAGAAATTCAATGCTAGGAGGAAACTCAAGGTAGGCGTTGTGGTGCACATCCTTTAAGAAAGTGAACAGAGTTTGTGGTTGTCACTAAAAACATGTAATAATCATCCAGTTGTGACACACCACTGTCCATTTCTCTCTCCTCAGGGTGCCATCCTGACCACAATGCTCGCCACTCGAAACTTCTCAGGTAGGCCTTGGAATAAAGACTGACAGCTAATCACGGCCCGTGTTGTACTGATTCCTTAAAATGCCGTTAAACGTTGTTACCCATGACACTAGTGGCACCTTAACCCTGTGGTTCACATGTGCTGGGTTACTGCTGCCTCTGAGTGCTGCTGTTTCCTGATGTTCTGGCCTTTAGAGCCCATTAAGCTGTCTGTGCTCCCTTTAAGCTGCCATTAACAAAAAACTGGAATGAGCGTACAGATCGATACCATCCCATCTACAGGTGCCTTTAAAGGGCAAACCATTTCAACTTGGTCTGCAAATATTGATTTTTGTCTTTATGACTAATGACAGGAAAGCTGACGTTTGCTCATTTCACTTCTGTAATGTCTCAGCTGTGAGTTGATCCCCTTTGTTTACCTGTGTTTTTCTTTCTTCCTCCTCTTGTGTGGTAACTCATGTGTAAGGTAAGAGTCCTCGCTGTAGCTAGCACTTCTCTGCAGCGCTAAGCTACACTGCCAGGTTTGATTCTGGGCATGTCGTGTCTACTAAAGCTCCACTGTGGGACTTTTCAGCTGACAGCTTGTGCATTAGCGGTCATTCTAGAGGAATCAAAAGCTGATTTGCTTTACAAGGCACAAAATAGTTTGGACAATTTTGTTGCCTTTGCCGTCCTGCAGACTGTACCGTGAGAAACAGCCTCAGTATTGACTGCAGAGGGAAGCAGACGTCTCTCACTTACAATCTGCAACTAGCTCTGTGTAATACTTCCAGTCAGAAGTTATATTGTTAAATATACATATAAAATATATTAGACCCACCGACAAAGCAGAACTATCACATGTTGGAATTAATCCTTTCAATATGTGTAAATATGTCTCAAAGACTGTTTATGTTATGATGTAATTTTACCTTCAATAGAAAAACATCACACGGATTATAAAAACAGTTAAAAACAAGTTTGATGTATTTTAATTGAAGTTTGCTGTATGTAGACGGAGAGCATTGACTATGTGATGGAGCGTGCTCTGTGTGTTTGTATCTCACAACAGCAAAGAAAGCAGTCGAGCTGCTGTTGAATGATATTAAGTCGTGATGACATGGATCTGTTGGCTGTATCGATGGAAAGTCAGAGCATAGAAAAAGTTATTAAAATTCCTGCTTTAAAGCTCAGCTGTTCCTAAATAAACTCTTAATTATATCAAACTGCATCTCCTTTAAATATTGGCCCAGAAAGACGTTTCTCTTCAATGGCCGCTAAAAGATAGCTTTGGTCACTGCAAAGCTTCCATCAGTTACTCTTCATGCACACGTCTGTGATTTAGTCTCACCCTGACAGACGATGCACAAAACCCCAAATCTGCACCACACTGCTTCTCTCTGCCACTACAATCACCTGCTTCATGTCTCACAGCGTCCGTGCATGTCGACTGTAAAGTAGGTGTTAATTAATACAATACATGAGGGAAGCAAAGAGTTGCTCCTCAGTCATTACAAATTGCAGGTGTTTTTGCTAAAAGAGCAGAGTTTCCTCTAAATGTGCTCCGTGTCTCCTGAGGTTTTATCAGGTGAATCTAACCGCATGCTCCCGTCTCATTTACGGTTTTCTTTGGGCTTTTTTTTGTCTCCCGACTTTATTTGCATTTTTCTCTTCTGCTTCCAATTCTAGTAGGGCTCACTCTGAGCCTGCTAGTAATTGGCCGGCCTTGAATGGACCCGGTGCATGTGCCTGTGTAATTGTTGGTTCCAGCTGGCATCTGATTTCCTCCCATTGTTATCTTTGTTTCCACAGCAGCCAAGAGCCTGCTGAATAAAAAACCGGATGGTGTCAAAGTAAGTACCGTCACACTTCAGGTTTATTTTACGGATGTAACTTATTGCTGACAGCAGGTAGTACTACACACCCCACTGACCCCCGTGGGTTTGCTCTCATGTGTTGATGTTTGAATACTGTCAACAAAATGGACATTAATAGAAGAAATGCATCCTTCCCACCAGGCGTCACACATATTTTCCAATAATGATTCCCTCTGCTGTGTGTGTGTGTGTGTGTGTGTGTGTGTGTGTGTGTGTGTGTGTGTGTGTGTGTGTGTGTGTGTGTGTGTGTGTGTGTGTGTGTGTGTGTGTGTGTGTGTGTGTGTCTGTGTGTGTGTGTGTGTGTGAACATGAAGATAAACTCTTTAGGTCACTTTTATGACTTTTTGGCGTATGTGCACCTGAGACAGCCACCGTGCTGTCTCAGGTGCACATACGCCAAAAAGTCGTAAAAAGTAGCACTGTTGCCTCACAGCAATAAGGTCCTGTGTTCAATTCCACCATCAGGCGGGTGGAGTTTGCATGTTCTCCTGGTGTATGTGCTGGTTCTTTCCGGGTACTCTGCCTTCCTCCAGCAGTCCAAAGGCATGCAGTTAGTGGGGTTAACTGGTTGTCTGTGAGTATGTGTTAGCCCTGAGACAGACTGGTGACCTGTCCAGGTGTAGCTTGTACCTCTCGCCCTAAGACAGCCGGGATTGGCTCCAACTCCTGAGACTCTAGCATTGATGAAGGTCAGTAGTATTTATGTCAACGTACATATATGGACAGTTGACCGTTTGCGGAGTCATCCTCCTTGTTTACTGCTGGTATGCTAGGCTATGCTGCTTTTCCCAGTATTATATTTGCTATTGGACTTGCAGGTTCTGTAGGTTTTGGGTACTGTGCATATAGATTGAACAAGATGGACTTTGAGGTCATTTGCTTGCCTGGCAAACAAAACTATTTTGTGGGTGTGCTCAATGGTCAGAAAGAAAGAGGAAGAAAAGCTCTGCAGAGCTCCGGAGCATTGCTGTTGTTTGATTTGACAGTTCTGTGAAATCTGCTGCATCATCTTTGAGGCTCATTAAATTTAGCTCTGGTTCTGGTTTTCCTTTCAAACACAGTCTAGCCTCTCAGAGTGACTCATGTGTTTCCGCTGGTGGTGGCGAGTTCCTGCCTGTGGTTGTCCGCTTGTCTTCATGACCTGTTAAAAACTTGTTGCTGGTTTTATGAATTTGACTTGTTGCATAATAGAATTATGTGAAAGGAAATGTTTTTGCATGGTTTGATTTACTACTTTGGACACAAATGCACATGCAGTGGATCGATGTGAGTTCACCTTTCACGATGAGACAAAGGTGATGTTTCCTGTGTTCATGCAGAAAAGGAAGACGGACAGTGCAGAACACGTGAGGGTATGTCTGCTGCTTTTTAGCCAGACCATCTTTTGAAGTAGTCGTTGGCAATAGAAACCTCACTGTGTTTGGTCTCCACCACAGTCACAGTGGTGCTTGAGGCTGGGGAAGCTCTGCATGACTAAAGACAGAGAAACACTATAGTTTGGGTTTACTGGGTCAAAGTGGCATTATCATTGTTATTATAAAGTAAAAGATGCCTTTAAATCTGTGTTAAACATTTTATTCAGAAAAAGGTTTGAAACCTCAGAGCACTGTGTCTTCTGAAATACTAATAATCATCAGTGTTGACGTTTTTCCATCATGTACTATTCTTTCTAACTTTAACTCAAGAAGTCCGAATCAAAAATAACATTTTAAAGCTTTTCTGTGTGAGGTCCACCTGCTCTGACCTGAGCTCATAACCACTGCGGCTGCTCTCCTGCATGTTTGATGACCAAATACCCACTTATGTACAGTCAAAGGTACAAAGTCTGTAGCTTTCTTCTTCTTCTGCATACAGCAGTGTTGAAGAGATTAATGCTCAGAGTAATGCTAGTTTCACGCTGAAAGTCCAGTAATCATTTTTTTGCTGTGTTGCATGGATCAGTGTAACAGATTCCACTTCCTGATCCATGTGGACTTTAAAACCAGGAGTTCCTCTGTCAGTATTAAAGTCACGTAGTGTGTCCCCAGCCCAGACTGAACCACAGACACTGACACAGATGTGCAGATCTGGCTCTAGAGCTTGACCCATAGATGCTGAATGTGTCCATAGTTGTGGTTTAGATTCTTTGAATCTCCTGATTTTCATGTCTACGTGGAGTTGATGTGATCACATATATTCCTTGTATAATTTTTTCGTTGTTTGGGTTTCTTAAAGTCGGCGTCTCCATGGTGTGTAAATGTAACGCATGTTCCACATTTCTAAAACAAAAGCATTCAGAAGGAAAACAACATGCTGATGTGACTGTGTGCTGTTCAGGCACAACTATAGATGCAGTTTAAAATGAAATTAAACTGGCAATAATGCTATCTAAATATCTGAATCACACTACACTACATCAATAACTCTGTTATCTCTTCATCACTCCTTCTGTTAGTAGGCGGGGTATAGTAGGGCGTGAGTGAACAGGAAAAAGTGTAACGGTTGGAGCGACACTTGGACAGAGTATCTCCAAAACTGCAGCTCTGGAGTGTTCCCAGTATACAGTGGTCAGTATCTACTAAAAACCAGTGGTGAACAGGGTCATGGGCAGCTAAGGGTCAGGGATGCATGTGAGGAGCAAGGCTGGCCTGTGTGGCCCGGGGGCTCGGTCATCCATGATAGTTCCTCTTCCTGTTCCTTATCCCGTCTGTCTTGAGTTGGTGTTCTTGGAGCAGCACAGGTGTACCCTTGTGCAGATCCTTCACAATCAGCCCTTATTTGTCCTGTCAGGTGATCAAGCAGCGCTGTCAGCTTCTTCAGCCTGCAGACGGGGCTCACGTCGGGTCCTGGTGACGTCCAGCTCTTTGTTCCAGACACGTGTCGTTGGATGTCTGCCTTTGTGATGCTGACTGGTTCTTGTTCTCTGGTCTTATGTCCATCAGCCACTTGGTGTTTGTATTTTTCTCTTTTCATTTTCTCCCAGATGTTCTTCTGGGAGCACGGTGGCACGGTGGTTAGCACTGTTGCCGCACAGCAAGAAGGTCCTGAGTTCAATTCCACCATCAGGCCGGGGTCTTTCTGTGTGGAGTTTGCATGTTCTCCCCGTGTTTGCGTGGGTTCCCTCCGGGTACTCCGGCTTCCTCCCACCGTCCAAAGACATGCAGTTTGAGAGGATAGGTTAATTGGATAATCCAAATTGTCACTAGGTGTGAATGTGTGAGTGAATGTGAGCGTGAATGGTTGTCTGTCTCTGTGTGTTGGCCCTGCGACAGACTGGCGACCTGTCCAGGGTGTACCCCGCCTCTCTCCCTATGACAGCTGGGATAGGCTCCAGCGCCCCCCGCGACCCTGGAAAGGATAAGCGGAAGCGAATGGATGGATGGATGTTCTTCGAGTGTTCGAGCTGTGGTCTGTCTGCCTCTGATATGATTGCCTTGTAGCCAAGAGTACCATCTGGATATATCCTTAGAGGTCAGGTGTTGTCCTGGTCTCTGCTTGTCTGATATCTCTTTAGGCTTCATGACCAAACCTGTGAGCCTCTGGCAGTTTCTACAGCCTCAGTTATTGTTGTATTTCTTCTTCGTCTGATTGTTTTGTGAGAGACTTCACACCAGTGGCCTGTTGGGGTTATGCTGTAAGGCGCTGCCAGTCCTCATCCTGTTCCTCCTTGCACAAAGGAGCAGATATTGGTCCAGCTCTCCTAGAGTGACTGCCGTCTCCTGGACTCTCCTACATTTCTGAGACTGTGATACAAGATACAGCAAACTTTCTGCCAGTGCGTTTCTGAAACACCTGTGCAACCCCTGTATGGCCCAGGTATCGGACCATGCTACCAATAGTTACACTAACTCCAGCCAAATGCAAAACTAGTGGGGAGAAAAAGATAAAAGGGGAGGAAATGTCAGTGGGCTCTTCCTGTAAAGCCAAAGCTGTTGTGGGATTGTTGCCCCTCAAGTGCACCTGTTAGTTTCATGAACACCAAAACAGCTGAAACTGATTAGTAACCCACACTGTGGCTCAACGGGTCAGATCAGGACGTCGAACGTATTTAAAAAGTGTTCCTTTGATTCTTTTTAGCTCTGTGTGTGTGTGTGTGTGCATGTGTGTGTGTGTGCGCGTGCGCGCGCGTGTGTGTGTGTGTGTGTGTGTGTGTGTGTGTGTGCGTGTGTGTGCGTGTGTGTTTATATAAAATCATTCACACAGTGATGTCTGTTAAAATCCTGTAACCTGCTGTAGCTTTAATCAAAGTAATCACAGCAACGGTTTGATGTATTGAATAATCAGCAGCAGCAGCAGGGAGCAGGACCCGAGTCAGCACTGATACTGAGAATCTTTCTCCAGGAAAAACGATGCATTTTATCAGCTTTTTGTCTGTCTGTGCTGTTGTCTGTGCTGCTGTCTGTGCTGCTGCTGTCTGTGCTGCTGTCTGTGGTGCTGCTGTCTGTGCTGCTGTCTGTGCTGCTGTCTGTGCTGCTGTCTGTGCTGCTGTCTGTGGTGCTGTTGTCTGTGCTGCTGTCTGTGCTGCTGTTGTCTGTGCTGCTGTCTGTGCTGCTGCTGTCTGTGCTGCTGCTGTCTGTGCTGCTGTCTGTGCTGCTGTCTGTGGTGCTGTTGTCTGTGCTGCTGTCTGTGCTGCTGCTGTCTGTGCTGCTGCTGTCTGTGCTGTTGTCTGCGCTGCTGTCTGTGCTGTCAGCCCAGCCAGTGAAGGGAAGACACATATTTGAATAATCAGTGTCTTGCAGTAGAAAAAGAGAGAGTACGACACTATTGTTGTAGCCTGGTTCATGCTGTGTGTCACTTTACTTTATTAAATTCTTGACAGCATCTGGGTCATTTTTTCCTCTCCATGCTCTGTTCGCTGTCTAACTTTGAACTCTGGGGATCTAAACTCTTTGAATATTCCACGCTCTATTAACTCATGTCCTAATAACATTTCTTGATCAGAGGTTTGATCAGAGGAAGTTTATTTGATGAGCCTCTTCGACCTCTGAACTGATGCTGAAACGTTCCCGATGGGGAGGCACATGTGACGGCGACTCCTGAGCACAATGTTCCACTTTTCCTTCCACAGCAGCTGCCTGAGGAGTGAATGTTTGGACACTAAGCCTTGTCACTTCTGCCCTGTTCCATCTACCTGCCTGTCTGTCCACTCTGTCTCTCCAGATCAACAACAAGGCCAATGTGGTCACCAGTCCTAAAGAGCCTGTCCCCACTCCTTCTCTGGTACACTGTCTGCCTGCCTTGCTGCCTGTGTTTGCATGACTCTGTCTCTAACTATAGATTTTTCATTACTTGTGCTCTGTGTAATATTTTACTTTCTGTTGTCGATGGTCACTTTTGTTTTCTTGTTCTTTCCGTTTGAAACGTCTTTATTGGTCGTGTAACATGAGGGTAGCTTTGTACATTGCTCCATTGCTGCACGTGGGCTACATTCTCCTTTGTTGTTGATGCCAGCTGTAATGGTACTGGGACCATTGCAAGCTGTGGCTAATACACTGTTGGTTGTTACTGCATTGAGACAATTAAGGTATGAAGATGGAGGAGTTCCTCGACCTACAAGCGTGTCTCACCATAGAAGACAATTATTGTTTAAATGACGTTTTGCTGTTCTTGAGAAATCACATTTCTGGTCCACATGAGGTGTAACCACAGTTACTATGAGACACAAGCATGATAGAGGCCGGCAGGTACAAAGGTTGCTGTTAGTAACACAGAAGGAAAAAAGATCAGATTCATAAAACCAGATTTATGAAACGCGCTAAAGTCACAAGTTCTAGTTTTTTCTTCTTGCCCAGCTGGATGCCAGTATTCACACCAGGTTGGGCTTAGTTCACCTCCCTCATGAACCTAATATATACTCACCAGAAAGTCTGCTAGGTGCACCTCAGTAACTGCTCGCCAACGCAGATATTCAATCAGCAAGCTACTTGGAAGAAACCCACAATCTCCTGGCTTTACAGAGAATAGTACAAAAAGAGGAAGTATCCGGTGGGCGGTAGTTCTTTGGGCCAAAAATGTCTTTTCGGTGCCGGAGGAGAACGGCCAAACTGCTTCGAGTTGATAAGAAAGCAACAGTAAGTCAAATAGATACTGATTATATCCAAGGTATGCAGAAGAACATCCCTAAATACACAAAGTGTGGAACCTTGCCATAGATGGGTTCTGGTAATGCTGTGATTACATGGGGGCTGTTTTCTTTGGGCACTATTTAAACAGCACAGCCAACCTGAGTGTCATTCAACCATGTCCATCCCTCCATGACCATGATCTCGTGACTGCTGGTTCCAACTGGTTAATGTCCCATACTGAGATCAGCCCAGACCAGAGCACCACTGGGATGTGGTGCAGCTGCACGATGCTGTCGTGTCAGTCTGGACAAAAAGCTCCAAACCTTGTTGAATATATACCACAAAAGGTGTACCTAATAAAGTGTCTGGCCTAAGCAGAGGATAACATAAGTAGATTTTCTATAAAAAATAACCTCACGTGGACCTGAAATTGATCCCATCTTCAAGTCTAGAGAACAGTTATGAGGTATTTTATTTTGGGACCCGTTCATGTCGAGGCTGAACTTTAAGAACAATCTGATTGTGATCATCAGTTCATGAGGAAATGCCTGATTAAAGCTGATGTTCTAATCAGGGTGTCCAGTTGAAGCAGAGTAATGTGACAGTACTTCCACTATTAAAAGATGCTGGAAACCATTGTGGAAGAGAGAATGAGCGATGATCTCCCAAACTTGAGTTTTTTCCTTTGGGTCAGTAGTTTAACCTGACAAACCCGTAACATGTGCTGGAATTACAGACGTGATTTATGATTAAAGCTTGTCTTTAAATAGATATCAGACTTTAGGGCTTTTTGTTTTTCCAAATGAACCCCAGGATCATGAATGAGATGACATCAGTCACCAAATCCACATCCTTCTCTAAATGTTCCTAACTGAATCCTGCACGTCTGCTAATGCAAAAATGCAATTCACATGAATATTTCCAGGTTCTTGGAAATCCTTGCATGTATTTATTTTCAAACATTCATAGCCGTACACTGCTTCTACCGTCAGCTGACAAATCCAATAACTGCACCAATATAATTGTGGGTGGGTCCCGTACCTCTGTCACAGTGACAGAGCTCACTCACAGCGTCACCCTCACCCGTGACAGGAGTTAGTCTGCCTCAGGTTAGCAGCTGCAGTGAGTTTTGCATGTGGAATTTATATACAGAGGGGAACCGTCCTGATCATGTGTCTTTTGTATCTTCTCTTTATAGAAGTACTTTTATAGTATTTGGTCAAGTTCCTGCCTTTTCTTTAAAGCCTTCAGTGAGCGTTCAGCTCTTTAACAACATACATTACACCACCATGTCTGTTTCTGTCAGTCGTTGTCATCCTGTCGGCAGCACTAAGTAGAACCATCTGTGGGTGTTGTTGCAGTGCAGAATCATCTCGTGTCTACAGTTGTAGTCACTGCTGTAGTCGTAGTTTTGTTTTCCCTAAATAGCAGCTGTTAAATCCCAACTTTCCTTCACTACTTTCACTTGAGTCCATTTTGCTGAATGCCTGTGTGCCAGTCTGACTAATCCTCCTACTCTTGGTCCTCTCGAATCAGGAGCCTCAAACCACTGTTATCCACAACCCAGCTGATGGAAATAAGGTATACAGCTGATCACCTGCTGGTCTGAAGCTGTAGTTGCTGCTGCTGTTAGTCACCATGTAGACTAGAAGCTTAATGTTGCTTCTAATGATGGTGTTTGTGTGCCGTTGTTCTTATTCAACTTCATGCAAGAAAACAGTGGGCTTATAAATCTGTGAAATGTTGCACGTTATAAACTGTTGCATGTCATTATTTTGACGTAATCTTGGTTACTGTTACGAATATCATGTTTAATGTTCAAATTGTTCACAACATCGTGCTGAGATTGTAGCGGTGTCTGGAGAAGCATTGCCATCATCACGTGCTGTTACAGTGTGTGACCAAGGAGCTGTGCATGTTGTTGGACGCAGCAAAGAGACAATAGCATGGATACCAAAGCCGTCCTCAGCTCAATGCTTCTCAGTCCACTGTGTTGTGCAAACATATGGATCTACACCAACGTGTAAATCCATAAGATGACTTTGTAGCAAAAAATGCATGCTTGTATTATTTGCTTTGTGGAGTGAGGATATTGTGATAGCTCATATGGTATATGTGCATAGTCTGCTGTGTAGATGCAAAGCAGGTGTAGGCGTGTTTCACTTGACCAAGGAATGCAACATATTAAAGGGATGAAGAGGATGCTGCTAAAGATAAAATTGCCTTAATGGAGACGAAATATTTCAGGAAACCCACTTTAATCACATTTAGATTAAGTGCCACTATTAAGCTTCAAAATGATAACACAAAACAACAGTTTGGTCCATGAAAGAAAAAAACTATTGAATATATGAAGTTTTAAAGGAAGAGATTTCAGCTTTCGTAAGACTTTAAAAAGGAAAAAGGGGAAAAACCAACGTTGGTAACGAAGTGACCATGAAGAAAGTCTAAAGTCCTGACAAGGTCATCTTTTCTTGTCTCATCCGATTTTAAACTTTCATTTTGAGCTACACAACACTGAGAAATGATTTCTAGATGCAGAGTTCTGAGCAAACCAAACTGATATCCCACCATGTCTTCATTGGCTTTGCCATCTGGTCACTGCTGAATATCTAACTCCAAGTTGCTTTGTAACAGGTGTTCAAGTAGGTGATGGTAAAATGCCTGCGAGTGAACATGGAGCATAGTGATGTCAGTGAAACTGGTTATACTGGTTATACTCAGGGTTCCTCTTGTTTGTCCTTCTGCAGGAGTCCAGTGAGAGTGCCAACACTACCATCGAGGATGAGGACGTGAGAGGTAGGAAGGTCCAGCATGATGTAAACTACCACCTTGTTAGCAGGCTGACACTGCACCAATCAAACTTTGTAAAGTTTTTCCATTAGTCAGTGAGTTCAATGTCACCATCCACACTCGGGTCTGAGTATGGCATGTCAAACACACAATGTGCCATCATCTAAAGAAACACGAGGACAGACGAGAAGCTAAATCTTTGTGATTTATCAGTAAGGACGGGAACTGATGAGATTCTATTATCAAAATCACTACAGATTCAAATTTATCGATTCTCTTATTGATTCTTATTAATTCCACTTTGAGAGTCACCACCATCACTGAGCACCGTGTCAAAGACATGACATTGGTGCAAAGTGACTGCATGCTGTAGGTAAACTGTAGTTACAGGTTGTTTCTCTGTGAATGAGCCATGAGGACACACACAGCATCTTTCTCTTAGTATTTAGAGAGTTTGCATGCTGTCTGTGCAGGGACTCACAAAGAGCCAAGGTGGTGTTAGCAACTTGTTTGTGTCCTGCATGATTTGTGGATAAAAATAAATCAAATAAAACACACCAATGAGTTTCTTTGTATCTGGCTTCATAGACAGAGCTGGGTGTCATCTGCATAGCAGTGAAAAAGTATGTTTTGTATGTGTTGTGTGTTCCCTACAGCAGTGACCTTTGGACACAACAGATTTCTCAATAATTTACAAACTTTGAACATTCAGATGTTTCATGCTGATGGGGTCGTTCATGTTGCATAACTCACATTGGTGCTCAGTAGCTTTCCTCTTAGCTTTCTGCTCATTCAGAGTCTTGGTTCAACTGAAACACTCTGGCTGCTGTGAGGCTGGAGCCTCTCCCAGGTTTTTGACTTTACTGGGGGAGTTTTTCTGATCTTTATTTTTCTTTTGATTTTTAATACGTTTAAAATACAATCAGCCTGTGTCTCTATATACAGTTGCCATGGGGACAGGTGTTATGTTTGTCTGCCTTTGTAGCTAACGATAGCATTACCTCAGCAGTGTTGTCTTTGCTACAGAGCAGGAACATTTAGGTGACCCGCTCACCTGCACACACCTGCCTGCTCAGCTCCAAAGAGTTGCCAGGTGATTTTATATTTTGATGCTGGAGGAGCATGCAGATGGAGAACCGTCAGTAATCTTGGATTTGATTTCCATCTGAACTAAACTTAGATGCTCATCACCTCATAATGTCACATCCACATTCCATCAGTGCTGCCAGCCATGAGGTGACTGTTACACGTCCTTCTAACAGCTTTATTTTATGTGGTTTATCGGTGTGATGGTAACCATGTGCACCCTTCACCCAGAAGAACTTGTAATGATTGACGTCCTGTAGCCTCCATGGACTGGGATCTTCACAGATGACATTATGATTTGGAGAAAAGAGAAAAGAGCCTGGAGAGCCAGAGATATGCTCTGCACATGAGAGCAATGAAGGTCATTAGAAGAAAGACAGAATACACACATGTAAATTAAATCAGATGAAGATGTGTATAAATACCCGGGGCCAACACACGGTGAGCAAGAAGAACAGAGTGCAGGCAGGGTGGAGTGGGTGGATGATTGGTGATCTAAAGAGTGAAAGGGAAGGTGGTAGTGGCAAAACGACAGGAGGAGGAGCTGGAGGTGGCAGAGATGCTAAGATCTTATCACTGGGGGTGACCAGGACGAATAAGAAATGAGCATATCAGAGCGACAGCTGAGAGTGAGGGGTGGCAGACAGAGTTAGAGAGCCACAGCTGAGGTGGACATGTGCCGGAGAGGGATAGTGGACAAAACAGGGTGAATATGGAGTTGCCAGGCAAGAGGAGAAGAGGAGCACAGATGAGATTCAGGGATGTGGTAAAGCGTTGGATGCTGGGCACCAGGGTCGTCTTACTGCTGTGCATCGTTACTTCCATGAACATGTCTGTACACGCTCTGTCACTGTCATTTCCTGCATGCCTTTCATCGTCAGTATTCTTCATTTTTTGTTTTCCTTTCTCCATCTCATTCTCCTCTTCATTCCTCCATCCTCTGATTTCTCCATCTCAGCACCGTCTCCCTGCCCCAGTCCGCAGATCTACCACCTTAAGCACTTAGACCCCTTCACTTCTCACCTGCCTTCATCCAACTGCCTCTTACCCACGCCTTGCCTTTCGTGCTCTTCGTCATCATCGTCTTCTGCTTCGTCCTTCTCTTCTTCCATCTCCTCCTGCTGGTACTCTCCCAGTGTTTGGCCCAGTGGTGAGGAGTGCTGCCAGTATATCCTGCGGGCACTGGCGGCTGCCTTCGTGCTCCTCTTCTTCACGTCGTCCTTTTTGATCTTTTTCACTGACCATCACACCATGTGTCACTGCGGCCCCCGTCAAACATGCTCAGAGGATCCTGGCCCCCAGAATGGTGTGCCTCTCAGCAACTGTGCCTCCATCGACTCCCAGTGTAAGTCGCACTCCTTAATGCCCGACGCTGTGCGCATCACCTGATTTTGATAATAATAATATCTGAAAGTTAAATGAATGAAAATGTCACGGAGCAGGGATAAAGAACATGATGACTGATCTGAGCTCTTGATCCAGATCAGCACTTTGCTTTTCTCTCACGCTCTGTGTTAATGTTATGACAGCAGTGTTCCCACAGCCTCAGAGGAGTGTGTGTCCTTAGCTCTGCTGCTTATAGACGCTTGCTTCAACTCAGCTCCAACAGGTTCTTTAAAAACACAGAGCGAGCGAGCGATAGATGTTTGGTCACCAAGCTATTTAAGCATTCAACGGACCTGCTGCTGTGTGACAGCGCCACTCACTGGCCACACACTGTCATGACAACACGTAGTCCTTAGTTTTTGCTTTGGCAGTTTTTGGATTTGAGGTTTTGACTTTCATATTGCTTCATTTAAAATAAGGAGTTGTATCATTTTCTTTAGAAAGCCACTGAGTTTAGACTCAGATCCTTATTTTTCCCTGTCAACATTGTGACTGTTGATTTTCTTTCTTTCATGTTTTGTGCTTTATTCAGTGTTGTTGTTTTTGACCAAAGTCCTGCCAAAATCTGTTGTTTATTTTTTGATTATAGATCAAATGTGACTGATTACCTGTAAACAAACGTTGGATTTATTATTTTGCAAAATTCCAGAAAGAAAAGGCAAAAAAGGGGCATTTAGGTGATCGTGTGATATTAAAGACACTGAGAGGGTACCTGTGTAGTTCCTATGTAGGGACCGCACATTTGCTGCATTTGTTAATAAAGTTAACAATAATAATAATAATAATAATAATAATAATAATGGTGAAAAACCACAGCAGGCCCCCTAAGCTGTGTTTTCTTTTTTTGTTGTTGGTTTTTAATCATCAATATTAAATTAGACTTCTACATTTTCAGTTGTGCTGTTTGATTTGAAAACACTGATTGTGATGATCAGAAGGAGCTGCAACGTGTCTCTGTGCATCTATAGAAAGCACATCACAGCGTGCCAAGAGACGAACCGGTACTGCATGAGGAAGTCAGGGGTGGCAGATGGGTTTAAGGTGCCATGAGGCTGAAGCTGCAAAGAGTGGGGGTAGAGTAGGTAGAGTGCAGGCAGGGTGAAGCCAGTGGAGATGATTATCAGGGGCTATTTATGACAGAAGGAGAGCAGGAAAAGGCGAGATGCAAGTGAGACCTGCTATCATGTACACTTTGGAGATAATCACATTACCAAAAAGAAAAGAGGCGAAGCTGGCAGAGCTGAAGATGTTGTGATAAGACTGTAGCATGGACAAGATTAGAAATGTGAACATGGAGGCAGGAGGAACAGAGGCACACCACGGAGAAGATTCAGGATGTGGTGAAGGAGAACACGCCGAGTGTTGGCGAGACACCGGCGGATGCTAGGGACGGGGTGAGATGGACGAAGATGTGATGACTCGTAAAGGCAGCAGCCAAAATAATATGAAGGAAATGGGTTTAATTCATTGAATAAAAAGAAAATTAAAGGCAACATTTGGCAAGTACTTGGACACAGCTGGGGGTGAGGCAGGTGTCAGGATGCTGAGCCACTCCCATTTACTTCTAAGGCTTGTAACTGATCATCACCTCTCCTCCTAACCGAGTTCCTAACTCTGTATCCTCACGGTTATCTCCCGTACTGACGAACTTATCAGAAATATTGGAAATGATCAGCACCAAACTGAACCCAACCCTGTGTACTTCAAGGGCCTGTAACTCCTTCTTTACATGATGGTGAAATATTGCATAGTTTCATTGCATGTTGCATGGATGGTTTTAATATCTATGCTATTTTATTAGGTAAGTGTTAGGTACCTTAATGAGGTACCAACAAGTGAAACAACAATGTTGTTCCACATGTGGCAGAGAGTCTGAGAAACTTCTGCAAGTTTAATATCCCACGACACTTGCACTAGCAACACCCTCAGAGGTACGGAAATAGGTTCATCAAAAACAATGAGCACCCAGACGTAGGGATGGGTATCGTTTAGGTTTTATCCGATACCGGTGCCAAACCGGTACTTTTGAAACGGTGCCGGTGCTTAAACGGTGCTCAAACCGGTGCTTCAAGAATGGAGAACACAAACTTTGTCCAAAAACCTCTCATGTTCAGCTGTTTTTTTGTAAAAAGATAACAATGTTAGCCTTTTCTGCAGCTATAGGGCATATATGGTCTCACTCTTGGCTGGAACCGGTGCTTAAACAATGGAAAAAACACAAAATTGGTCCAAAAACCTCTCATGTTTAACTGTTTTCCACTTTTTCTTTGGTCATTTTAGCCTTTTTGGCCAGGGTGAAGGGAGTATCTGCCATCAAACAAGAAGACAGCCGCATGTAACTACGACGGTGTTTGCTAGTTCACCTTACATGCATTAATGTAATAACGTGGTTAGCCTACTCAACGTTAATTACACATGAACAACATGAAGCTACTCACGCAGAGAAGAACGGCTGCTGCTGCCATCATACCTGGGCCCGCCTACTATCCTCGGAAACGTAAAATGATTGGCTGGAATCTAAAGTGTATGACAGCTCAGGAAAAAAAAGCACCGAAATAAAGCACCGAAATGTGCGCTGCTTTTCGGTCTGGTTACTACCGTTTATGTCAGAACCGGTGCCATCATGGCACCAGATACTGGTGCCATGATGGCACCGGAAACCGGTACCCATCCCTACCCAGATGTAAGGTGTTTCTGTGCGATCTGTGGAAGACTGTGGAATCGACACAGGAGTGACCAAACAGCCAATCCATAGCACAAAGTAAGGAACCCATCTCTTCACGGCAGGACGGACAGGAGAGAGGAGTGACACATGTCGACCTGGAACAGTCATCATCAGAGGTGGTGGCTTACAGCACCAACTGTCTGCCGTCTATAGCACAGTCCTGAAATCCCTGCATTGATGGATAAATGGAGCAAACATGAAAACGTCCCGACACATAAACCTGCCCTGACGTGATCACCTCAGAGATTATCTGGATTCCCATCAGCAGTTAGAACTTAGTGCTTCTGGATTGGAGGTGAAAATTGTTCGAAAGCACAACAGCAGCGTGTTATTAGTCGTGGGTTTGGTGTTTGATGGCCGGTTACTCACTCAGTGACATACACGCTGAGCTCCAAGCTCTGCTTGTCATTTAGGAGAAACATCGTTGGCAGATTTTAGTCTGACAAGAATGAACCTTGTTGTAAAACTCTCATTAGTGCACAGAAGAAAACTGGCTGTGAAACTGGTCATGCTGGAGTCTAACTGCCAGCTTGAGCCTGTCACAGCAGCAGCAATGAGCGGGTGGAGTTGTGTTGAAGACGTGTTCTTTGGGTTATGTTGTGCAGTAACTTCAGATTCTTGTTACGTCTCTACTGTTTGACTTGATGGTGTTGTGTAACTCTCTTTCAGTAGTGCTTGCATGTGAAGCCACATCAGTACTTATTCTGTCCATTCATTGTTTCCTAGCTAACCTTCTTAGCACGAAAGGTAATGTTATCGAAGCTGACGACACTGACCTCCCAGCTTTTCCTCCATCTCCATGTAACATGGTGCTATTTAAGGTGGATCCCATGCTCATGCTGTGATGATGAATGTTGTCTTTGTGTCCCTGTTTTTGACCTTTAACTGTGTTTTCATTATATCAAAGCTGTCCTGATATCCCAAACTAAAGCCATGTGCCTCTGTCTCTCAGCTCGAAAGCAGGAGATCATCAAGGCCACGGAGCAGCTGATTGAGGCCATTAACAATGGAGACTTTGAAGCCTACACGTTAGTCAATCATTAAAGTACTTGTCAGTAAACTCTCACATGTTCATATGTTTCCATAAAGCTAATGGATGTGTTTCCTGTGTTCTTTCAGGAAGATATGTGATCCTGGTCTCACATCCTTTGAACCTGAAGCCTTGGGTAACCTGGTGGAGGGCACAGACTTCCACCGCTTCTACTTTGAGAACGGTACAGTGTTCCTGCGGCACATGGGCTGATGAAGCATCGTAGCTGTCCAGGTTTAGGCTCATATTTCCTGTGGTGGCCACAAGAGCATTTTTTATGTCTGATACATTACAACAAGTCTACATTTGGGTATTTGTCAGTCCCATCTATTTGTTTTTACACAGAAAAGTATATTTTATGTCTGGGTGCATAAATTATTTATCAACACTCAGATAAATGAAAAAGCAGAAATGTAAAGCTGTTATATCCATAAGCCATAAGAAAGACAGAGCATGCAGAACATGACTCAGTGACCCACTGTTGAGAGTGACTGCATCACTGTGATTGTGTTGCACTCCCTCCTGTTGCAGCTCTGACTCCTCTGTTGTCTTTATTACACTGGTATTACACTGGTATTACACTGGTATTACACTGTCTTATGAAACAACATGGAGCTTTTTGGAATTCTCTGCTGTAGCGATGACGCTCCTGAGTCCAAGCCATAAACATGGTAAATGGCACACTGGCTTGTACATCATGTTTGGACATGAAATGCTGGTTGGGCAGCAAAACCAACATTTACCACAGCAGAAAATGAAATGAAATTTAATTCATATTAACAGAGTTAATAGTTAGTTTCTTAAAAAAAAACAGAGCCACTGAAGCCCCTTTCAGTTGTCATATACCTAGCAATTTCACATATTTGTAATTATTAATAATGCAGTGGATGCTATAAAGCTAATATGTGGTAGATAAGCTCTGATTGCCAAAGCTGTGCAGTTCATGGTACATGTCGAGAGTTTGTTGTTGTCCTCTGCAGCTCTGTCTAAGGGGAAACAGCCCATCCACACCATCCTGCTCAACCCTCACGTCCACCTGATTGGGGATGACGCCGCCTGCATCGCCTACATTCGCCTCACCCAGTACATTGACAGTAACGGCATGCCTCGCACCATGCAGTCAGAGGAGACTCGCATCTGGCACCGCCGTGACAGCAAGTGGCAGAATATCCACTTCCACCGCTCCGGCTCTCCCACCGTTCCCACCAAGTAAGGTCACCACCAGATTATAATATTTAGACATTACACACGTAGGAACAGTTTTTAATGAGGGTATAGGATCAGGTCAGTTAAACTTCTGGGATATTGATCTGGTCAGTTCAGTGGGAGAGAGTGGGCTTGTGGATCAGGTACAGCTCCTTTGGTGTTGAGGAAAATTAACAACAGGTACGCTAGAGAGCCAACAGTATGACCCCGCAGGTTTTAGATGTGTCCTTGATCCGGCACAGCTGATTCATATGACCTCCTCAGGATGTCTTGAAGTCATCCGGAGGCCTGGTAATGAACTAATCATCTGATTCAGGTGTGCTGACCCAGGGTCAGATCTGAAACCTGCAGCTGTGATTTGGTGCTATATAAACTGAATTGAACTAACTGTGCTCCACTTGTGACTAATTTCAGCTGAGACGACCGTCCTTGACTACCTTCCAGCCTACAGCAGTCAGCTGACCGACTTCTGCCTACCGTCTTTCCATCAGATCCCTAAGCCACGCCTCCCCCTTGTTTGCTCGCTCTGCCCTCTCAGTGTGTTGTTTACATATTGTCGCTGCTGAACTGAAGTTTATAGTAAATGTAAAGAAAAAAAGGAGTTCACACTTTGACAATATCATTTTGTAGTGAGAGTGCAGGGTGATCATTTCAACATATCTCCGTTTGCAGCATTTTTATTACTGGTTTCTTGATATATACCTTTTTTTAAATAGAAGTGGACTTTAATGGTGCCACTGGTTCCACTTGATTTTAATGGGCTAGTCTAATATGTGAAACTCCCAGTCATGACTTTTTCATTGAAATATGACACATGTTGTGCTGTTGTGACATTTTTACCTTTGGGCACAATGACCAATATAAGACATATCTACTTTTTAATCACGGTTTTGCTTTGTTTTGGTGATATGTAGGTTTTGGTAATTGATGTAATTTGCTCTTTTTTGCTTGATCTTCAGCAACATCCATATGAGTTGACTTATCTTACAGATGTATGTTTACTAGGAGCTGTAACTACATGTTTAAAAGGGAAAACCATTTGTTGATTTAGTCAGTTTGGTCATCACGGAGCATCATGGGAGAATGTAAAGTGTAGAAATAGATCTGATTCTCAAAGGCCATTCTGTGACTCCTGCCAGTCAAATCATATTTTCATACAATAAGAAGTTAATCATGTGAATTTTATCTGTTTGTTTACATTTTATAGTGTGATATTGATGCTTGTCCCTCCGCTTCTCATTCTCGTTACTTACCTTTAAGAACATTTTAACCGCTCAGATTTCTCACCTTTATTTGACTGGTGTATGCACCACTGGTTAAATCCACAGTCGAATCCTGTTTAACTGTTGAAATCAGTTTGCTAACCAGTGTTTCATCACTGACCGGGTTACTAAGCAGGAGATCAACACTCATATCCCCATTATGTTATGCTATAGTTATTTTAGTGCCACCATCTGATTGAAAGGGAAACGGTTGTTGTGGAGCTCACACAGGGGAACAAACTCTAATTCCAGAAGTGAATTAAGTGCAGAGGAAGCCGCCGTTAAAGAAAGTCACAGGTGTGTTTTTGTGTATTAAATAATGCATCATTGAAATATTTAGAAAACTGCTTTGTATTGATTTCTTTAATCACATTTGTCCATTTCACAGGACACTTTGGGTTTATCTTTGTGAAATGCATTAAACTGTATGATGGGATGCTGGTATTTAATGTTGCCATGATGGGACAAGCCTGATGTTTAAGAAATCTCAAATAAAATGTGATTTATGCCGATGAGCGATTATGTTTTTTCATTCCTTATAAGAACTCTACATCAGTGATATTGAATTTCTGAAGTTTTGCTGATTTTTAGCTTTGACATTTCTTGTTGTGCTTCGATGCTCAAAGCTGCTTATAAAAAGTCCTGCTGAACCTGCCCGCCCCTAAATCCTCACTCGGTTTCAGCAGATGGCCGCCCCTCCCTGATTTATTCCTGTTAAAAAGGAGTTTTTCCTTCCTCCTGGGACCAAGCTCGTGCACGTAGGGGGTCGTCTGCTTGTTGGGGTTTTCTCTATTATTGTGGGGTCTTTACCTTACAGCATAAAGCGCCTTGAAGTAATGTTGTTGAGTTGGAGCTGTATAAATAAAACTGAAAACAAAATGTTGACCTCAAGTTGAAATAATTTGATGTAAAAATAACCAAGTGCTCCGATTACCACGGGGACCACCGTCACCTTCACCCTCCACATCCTCTCGAGCTCTTCTCTGAGCCCTTGGTATTTCTCCAGCTTCTCGTGTTCCTTCTTCCTGATATTGCTGTCATTCGGAACCGCTACATCGATCACTACAGCCGTCTTCTTCTGTTTGTCTACCACCACTATGTCCGGTTGGTTAGCCACCACCATTTTGTCCGTCTGCATCTGGAAGTCCCACAGGATCTTAGCTCGGTCATTCTCCACCACCCTTGGGGGCATCTCCCATTTTGACCTCGGGACTTCCAGGTTATACTCGGCACAGATGTTCCTGTACACTATGCCGGCCACTTGGTTATGGCGTTCCATGTATGCCTTGCCTGCTAGCATCTTGCACCCTGCTGTTATGTGCTGGATTGTCTCAGGGGCATCTTTACACAGCCTGCACCTGGGGTCTTGCCTGGTGTGATAGACCCCAGCCTCTATGGATCTTGTACTCAGAGCTTGTTCTTGTGCTGCCATGATTAGTGCCTCTGTGCTGTCTTTCAGTCCAGCTTTGTCCAGCCACTGGTAGGATTTCTGGATATCAGCCACCTCCTCTATCTGCCGGTGGTACATACCGTGCAGGGGCCTGTCCTTCCATGATGGTTCCTCGTCTCCCTCCTCTTTCTTGGGTTTCTGCTGCCTGAGGTATTCACTGAGCACGCTGTCAGTTGGGGCCATCTTCCCAATGTATTCTTGGATGTTCGTTGTCTCATCCTGGACTGCGGTGCTGACACTCACCAGTCCTCGGCCCCCTTCCTCCCGCTTAGCGTACAGCCTCAGGGTGCTGGACTTGGGGTGAAACCCTCCATGCATGGTAAGGAGCTTTCTTGTCTTGATGTCAGTGGCTTCTATCTTCTTCTTTGGCCAGCTTATTATCCCAGCAGGGTACCTGATCACGGGCAGGGCGTAGGTGTTGATGGCCCGGATCTTGTTCTTACCGTTCAGCTGACTCCTCAGGACTTGCCTGACCCTCTGCAGGTACTTGGTGGTTGCAGCTTTCCTAGCGGCCTCTTCATGGTTTCCACATATATGTAAATAAAAACATCTATATATAAACATGGTGACTACAACCTAAGACTAAAAACTGTCCTGTATATTTGTCTGCGAGTTAGGCAGATTACATAACCAAAGAAGAGTTTACAAAGACTCCTCAGGCTGTACGTGCATGTCAAACACCAGGAATACACCTACTAACGTCACACACTAACAACACATACTACCACACAATCCCAATTCCAAAAAGTGGAGACATTGAGTAAATAAAAGCAGAATGCAATAACAGAAAATATATCAGGTGAGCAGTAGCAGCAACATGTCTCAAAAAACGTTGGGATGGGTCAACAAGCGGCACCTTAGAGGGGCAGAGGTTCACCGGTTTGCAAAAGCACTGCTTTGAGTATCTATACTTTTACATTATTATTACACATAATTATGTTTATATCCCTAATTATGTTTGTTGCTCATCATGTTTTGCACCTACAATACTTTGTAGACATTGAATTGACCACAAACTCCTCAAGTTCAATTTCAATTTTATTATAGAGCACCGAATCACAACAGTCAGCTCAAGACGCTTTATATTGTAAGGTCATACAATACCTTATTATAAACCAAGCTGGTAATATAAAACCTCTAATGTGTTAGCTGAGGTCCAACAGCTAAACAGGGGTGGGGAACTCCAGGCCTCGAGTGTCCTGCATGATTTATCTTATCAGCTGATTTAAATAGGTTACCAGAGGCCTGGTAACGAACTGCTGTGTTGACCCAGGGTGAGTTCTAAAACCTGCAGGACACCGGCCCTCGAGGACTGGAGTTCCCCACCCCTGAACTCAAGCCTGGCCAAAATCCCAAACACGTGAGCAATAATCGAGGTTTTGCAATAGCCCCATATTTATGAGCTGACCTCATGTTGTAAAGAACAGAGGGCCAAAATACCTCCACAAACTCTGAGCTTGATAAAGTCCTACACAATGTGAATTAAGAAGCATATCTGACCCTCCTCTTTGTAACTAAGGGCCTGTAGCTCGTAAAATATTCGTAGTGTAAAGATCAAATTTTGCATGGTTTCATTAGATACACTAAAATTAGCGTAAGATAATACAAGTGAATATTTGAACTCTTCCCAAAGGTACAATCATAAAAAACGTGTACAGTTGGCACTTTCTTCAGCAGCGCATCATTAACCAATTTACAGAAAACTCACCTGCTGCAGGCTCAGCTCAGCTTTGACAAGGACAACTGTGTACCCAGTGTTCCCAGTGCTCTCCCAGAACTCCCACTGCACAGAAACATCCACTTGGTACAACCTCTCTGGAAGTTATATGTGGTGGTTATTCTCCCGAACGGCTGCTGATTGAAAAAATGACAATGGTATCATTTGACACATGTACAGTTTTATTGTCGTGCCACAAACACACTGCAGCTTTTACCTCATTAGCGTTTGGGTTTATTTTTTAAGTCATCATTTGATAAAGTCATACATGCCCGCATAAATATTTGCACTGTTAATATGTATATATTGTTATCACCATGGAATTAAGATGCTCAGTTATCAAATCAGTTTGCTCTTTTTGACATTTCTTTTATTCTTCCATCACACTCAAAGTAAATGGCAACACGTGGATTGTATTATTACACGGAAAATACGTAGATGAACACCAAACACACATGTCTGAATGCGTCGTAGCCACCTTATAACAACACAACTGTTTGTCTGCGATGGCAAAGAAACAAACAAACAAAGGTTTACCTGTAGCTTTAACATACATCCAAACTCTCTCTCTCACACACACACACACACACACACACACACACAGCAATAAATAAAGAAAGAAATAGAGGTGTCGTAAATGAAGTTGGTAAAGCTGGCCTCGGCCTGGATTTAAAGTGGCTTTTAAGTCAAACATGTGATAACAGTGATGACAAGAAACAGTCGAATACACAACTACATTATTTATCTGTTTTTAAAAAACAAAACTAAAGGACAAGCCTGCTGTTACGTGTCTACAAACCTGACGAGAAGCCCCAAACCAACAAAGTGTTACCTTCCAGCTCTGCCATCACTTTCTGACTTGCTCACTGGGACCATAACCAGACTATAAAAGGACCCACTGGTTTCTGGAGCCTTGTTTGACACCATTCATCGTCTTGGAGCGAGGAGTTGATCTAATTAGAACCTGTGGGCTGTTCATCGTCTCTTTATGTTTCTTAATTACTACCAGAGGTCGCTTCCTGTTGATAGTGAGTTCTTCCTTCCCACTGTTACCAAATGCATACTCATAGGGTTTTTGCTCCAATGTCTATTTCACCTCAGTGGGTCCATAATTTACTAAATGAACTTGAAGAACACTTAAAGGCTGAGACTATGAAACCTGTGGTGCCATTTTTATAATAAATCAAAACCAAACTGTCCATTTTCTCACAGACTCAACACTTCATTTTATATTAAACTCAGTGTTGCAAGCTGGAGGAAATGTTGTTGAAATGTACTGGGACTATTTTCAGCTGCGTGTCCATATGCATGGCCAATGACAGAGCTCTGTGCAGCAGAGGAGTAAAAACAGAGGTGGTTTGGGGTTTTTCTATAGATTAGTTGACAATGACACAGTCAAACCTGTCCTTTAAAAGGTGTGAAAACGGCACGTGTAGCTGCAGGTAAGGAAAAGCACCAACATGAAACACGAGGAGATGAGTGCTGCACCAACACATTCATTATCACTACTTTCTTTCTCCATAGACACTCTGTATACACTCCACACAGAGGTGGCAGCTGCGTGACAGAAAGAATGCTTCACACGTGTGAGAAGGACAGACACGTAGATAAAATAAGGGCAGATGCATTGTGGGAAGACAAAAGGTGTGAGCACACAGCCTTTGTAAACAGATCGGCAGGTTGATGTTTGGCTGAGTTTCTGATACGCACACTTTCACTCTCTTCACTTTATTCTCTGTCTGACATTAATCTCATGTGTACTGTGGCCATTCTCCAGCTGCATCGGTGCATGTACAGCAGGTTTAGGTGGGCTAACAGGGTAAATGCTTTGAATTTTCCAGTCCAAGCGTGACTCTTTGTTGTCAACTCCCCTATGTACAAATGTTTACAAGAGTTCTTCAAGAAGAGGCCGGTGCGTGAGGCGACACATCCGAGATGCCCCTTTTATTTCTAATCCGCCTTTGGTGCATCGTACCTAAATCACATCAAAGCAGCCACAGGAAGCGAAACACGAACAAAAATCATCAGGACAGTGAGGGTGGCTATCTTTGGTCACAATCAGAGCAAACATCTATTGTTAAAGCACAAAAATACGGTTCCAATATCTGACAAACCAAAGAAGAAGAAAGAAAAACTCCAGTGATGAGCAGGGGCAGTTTGATCTGAGGAAGTGTACGTCACCAAAAGCTTTAGTGGAAAATGTAGATCAGTGGAAGCAGCTGCTCAGTTAAGGTTTTCATCCCCCTCCTCCTCCTCCCCCTCCTCATCCTCTTCTTCATCCTCCTCCTCCTGGGTGTCCTCACAGTAGCGCTGGAGCAGTCGGTGCAGGTGCTGCTGCAGTGCATCAGGCTGCAGGGCATCTGCGGTGTTGTCCAGGCGCTCTAGGTGCACATGCTTCCCCTGAGCATCCCTCACCACGGTCCTCTTCTGGGTGCGTGAATTACGCATCTGGCTTCTGCAGGAACAGGAAACGGTGAGAGTAGTACTTCATCCAGGATCACAATAACGTGGCTATAGACTCTGGTCTCTGCCAGGGTCCACATTTGTTTTATAGCGTCATAAAGAACAATTAATGCATCACCTTCATTTCCATGTTAATTAACTATATCGTACCACATGAATTCCACGAAAACTACCTGTGACACCCGGAGCTTTCTGTCAGAGTAAAGCAACAGAAAGCGCTGATACTTTAAACGCTGCTGAAATGTTTTGCATCATGATTTGAAAGTTGAACCTTTTTGTGCTTTTTCTGATATTTCAGATTTCCAGAACCATCTATACAAACTCTTTGCAGAAATATTGTGTAGTTTCCTAAATTCCTAATAATTTTAACTGTATTGTATTTATACTCATGTGGTTACATGGTGTTGTTGGCTTACACGTCTGCTGGTTTGATTCCAGCTGGAGACACTTTGTTGTTGAATCAAATCAAACATGTGGCGACGCCTTTTTAAAAGAATGATGTCATACATCATGTGGACTAAAATGAAAAACAGCAGTTGGATTAGCCAAGTTCATTCTTACATTTGCAGCCTGTTCTCACGCTCTACCCTGGTAGAATAAAATGTGGCTAAAAGAAGTACTCGCAGACGAGCAGAGCATAAGTAGCTGCAAATATTAGCACATATGTGAGAAACGGAACACACATCATGCAACTTTGCTGCCACTTTGCTTTATTTGGATTACTCACTGGTTGTACCAGTAATGGCGCCATTGTTTCAGACCAAGAATGCCAATAATTTGAAATATATGTCTGATGATTTGGTACATATGTCTCTGTGTGTCTGCATCTCAGTGCTACATTGCACATCTCAGGATCTGATGAAAACAACAAGTCATATAAATAAGAGCCAAATGTGTGCAAGTGTCTCTTTTCTCCTGCCTTGTCTTCTCAGACAATAAAGGTTAGGACAATCACACAACATGCTCAGGCTCTATTAAGTACTTAGTATTTGTGAGGTCATTTCTACACTCTCATGCAGTCCAACCTTTTAACCACAGAACCGTCATCCTGTACAATCTCTTTCTCTACTATATGCGGCATTAGCACTTTCCCAAATCCTCCAGCATAACTCATTGCCTGGAGGGGGAAGAATGAGGAAAGACAGAGATCAAAAGTTGGAAGACAAATGCTAGAAAGCTCTCAGAAGGTTTTCTCAGCTCAGTAATAAAATTCCCTGCATTACACCACGAATTTCAAACTGCCCTTTCAGAGACGTCTAAAAACAAATATTATTCATGAAATCCTACTGACCTTCTCAAAGTCCTCTCTGGCTGAAGGGAGATCTGCAGCCAGTGACGGGTCTCCTGTATGCTTCTCCATCCTCTCGCCTCTCACCACAGTTGTCTTGACAACCTTGCTGACCTTTCTACCCTGCACTGGCTCCACTTCAAACTCTGACGCTGTGGCAGCGCTCGGAGCTGGGGACTCTGCAAAGGTCAGCTGGAAAGAAGATACGATTTCATGGTAACTATAGTGGACTAAACTACACCAAAGACATGCCTGCAGGTAGCTGGATGACGTTCAGTCTCAGGGGTTACTCAGGATGGCATTACTTGGACTTTCCAGCGTGAGGGATCCTGTTTTTGATGAGGGTATGTCCTTCAGTGTGCACATTAAACAAATATGTAGGACTACCTTCATTCATTTATGCAGTTTCATTACTGTCTGCAAAGCTAGATCAGGCTGGACAATCTGAACTCATTGTTATCAGAATTTCTCCAATATCAGCTTCTCTTCACTCGCTCGCCCAAACACATCAGAGAGAAAGAGAGACCATCAGAGACATTAACTTGGGGTGAATATCTTCCCCAAGGATATTTGGCACACAGACTGAAGTAGACAGGGATCGAACCATCAACCCTTTGATTAGTGGGTGTCCTGCACACGCTGCTCTACCTGAGCTACAGCCAGACCCTCTACTGTGGAGCCAGGGTCCAGTTTGGATTCAGGCTTAAAACTTTCACAGTCACAGCTGTATCAGGAGACCCTGAATGATCCCTTAGCTGAGTTTGTATGATAGACTAAGCAGTTTGTCTTCACTCAGTCTCACTGTCTGTGAGTTTATGCAGCACTCCTGTATTTAATATTAGCAGTTATTAAACTTTGGCTCTCTCTCTGTAGTTTACCTCTCTGCTCTCTTCTCTTTCCCCTCACCTGCAACAGGTTGCAGCACTTTGAGGCAACTGATGTTGTGAACTGGTAGTATACAAATAAAACATTAAATAAATTGAATCTCGACTGCAGCAAAATAACTCTCCTCATTACCGGAGGAAAGTGAAAGCAGACGTTCGAAGGCTCTCACCTCTTTCTGATCGCCTTCACTGTGAAGCACAGTTCTCTTCACCACTTTTGAAACAGCATCTCCCTCCTCTATCTGGATCGACTCCTGGCGAGAGCCTTCGACGGTCACTTCCTGTGTTTCCATGCCATCTGGAGACACATATTTACGAATGACCTTCCGCGTGACCTGTTGGAGAAGAAAGTTACTGTAAAAGTTTTCTTTATGAAGGAGCAGGTTTTAAGTGTAATACTGATTTTAGTGTTGAATCTTCCTCACTTTCTTAACTACCATGTTGCCATCTTCATCTGTGTACTTCTCTTCTGTCAGGGTCTGCAGTGGGATGTCTGGCAGGTTATCAGCCTGCAAAAAACACCAAATGCTTGCTGTGGGGTCACACCTTCACTCACATTACGCACACAATCTACACAGTTTCCCACGTCAAAGAACATTTGGCAATCAATATTTGCAATCCAACAGTAATGAACAGTTGTCAACTCCAACATATCTCTATATTTCAAGTCCGTCTGACAACAGTGTCGACGATTGCTGAATCCCAGTGTCATTATGGGTCCAAAGTCACAAAACATTTAGGTTACACACAGTGCAGCTTCATTTTTCAATGCAAAATGATCACTTCCAGTAACCAAAGAAAACCTAATGGTGACACAACAACATGTGTGGAAATATAACTTTAAAAAAACAGGCAAAAAACGCCAAAAATGTAAATCTAAAATCAGTGACATTGGAAAGGACCAAAGTTTCTATTTGACTCTCTGAAATATGATGTTCTGCATTACAGGAAAATTAATTTGAGCCAAGTGTGTTACATAGGATTAATCTGAAAAGCTCAGGCTGAGCACCAAAACTCTATCCACTAAACCTTCATCACTCCACAGGCGCACTAGCACTGCACAGTCACGCAGTCATGCTCGTTTACCTGAATGATTACTCGGCGTCGGACCACCCTGGTGGTCAGTACATCCTCCTCTGAGCTATCAGAGGACAGCATCCCTAGCTCCTCAGCTATCTCCTGCACATAACCAGCATGGGTCAACATAGCATGGGTCTAAACAGTGTCTACAGCCAGCCACTGCTTCTTTTCTCTTAACTTGACTTCTACAGCCACAGATCTCTGTGCAATCCTGTGAAAAACTGAGTACACCGTTACTGCTTCCACAGGAATTAAGACAGTAAGTAGCAGTAGCAGGTTCTGCTAATCAAATGCATGTGATTAACTGCATCAGCAGCAAATGTGAGCAGAAGTTTACAGCATTCAGCTGTGCATCAACACAAGCAATGAACTGCCCAGATTGTTGGCCAGAAATTGTTGCTGTCCATCAATCGGAAGTCCAAACAAGTCAACAGTGAGAAAATAATTCATAAGTGGAAACACTGTTAGTGGAAGTTAGAGGCGATGAGCTGCACTTGGACCTGGGTACATGCAGTCAGTGAGTTGACCATGAAGTCCTGAATCCCAGTGTTCTAGAGTCAAATGTAAGGCCACCTGTACCGAAGACACTACTGAAGAAATAAAATGGGGGGTCTGAAGTACCCGAACAAATCTGCAACAGAATGGCTAAAAAAATAAAAGAATCAAGCAGGGCTAACAGCCCAAAGACCAGAACTCAACTCTTTACCTTAAGAGAGCTGTGCATAAACAAATGCATAACTGCACTGGGTCCCATGAAAAAACCTTTCCCCATATGACTGTATCCTTGATAGCTAAAAGACATTCTCATGCATATATCTGAGGAGGGCAGATATCTGTACATATTAGTGGCATGAACTGCAGTTCTGGCAGATATCAGGGTTACTGAAAACTGTAGAAATCGTTTCTGACAGAGGTGCAAATGTCTCCACACAAACTGTTAAAGATTCTTTACAGTAGCTCATGCATTTCATCAACAGTTTGAGATACTGCAAAAAAACAAACCCAAACAGCACACTGATGTGAGGAAGAAGTGTTTGTGTTATGAAATTTGCAATATTTCTAATATTTATGCACACACAAAAGCATTTTTCAGTGTCTTTTAGTCTCCAAAGTACAGACTGTTTGTTTAGTCTCTTGATTTGGGAATACAGATCCACAGCAATCAGCTTTAACCAGACACAGCACTGTGCTCATGCTCAACATCTTACCCATCCCAGGAAGTCATCATCGTCATAATATTCTGCCTGATCTCTGGAAGGGAGCTCCTCGAGTATGGGGAGGCCTCTCTCTGTCTGATACGCCTCTACATCATAAGCAAATTCACAAAGACTTTCACTACTGGAAGACAAGAGGTTTTTATCTTCTGCCCGCAAGAAGAGCTGGTTTGCTTGAGTAGCACGCTGAGGGCCAGTATCAAGACTACTCCCAGGTACTGGTGAAGGGGGTTCAGAGATATGATAGGTAATCACATCTTCTGGTTCAGAAAAGTCAGAGAAGGCTTGTCTGCAGTCAAAGAATTCCACATCTGAATCCGAGTGCTGTGGAGATTCAGAGCCCTTCAAGTGTTGCTTTAGTGGCACATTCACTTCGCCTAATCCAAATTCAGACACTAGTTTCTCACTAGTTCCTGTGAGGACCTTCTTAAAGTCTGGTGAAAAGTCTTCAGTGTCTTCAAGGGTTTCAGACTCTTTCTTAGTCAGAGCTTGGCTCTCAAGTTTAGCTGAGGTAGAGTCGCTGAACACTGGCAGCAGGAGGCTCCTGTCATTCAAGGACACCTGGCTACATTCAGGAGCTCTCAGGGTGTGATGTTCTGAAAGTATTGCCTGGTAATCTCGATCACGAGTTGGCGAGGGTGAAGAGTGCTCACTAGATTGTGCTTCCTTCAGGGACAACTCCCACTCAGAGTACCTGTGGGATGCAAATGAAGCTTTCTCATGTGAAGGCAGCATTGGAGTAACAGCCCTGTGAGTTGTGTATGTGCTGTGTTCAGGTAGCTGTAGAGGGACTGATGCCACCAGCTTGTCTTCACCAAAGAGCACACCTATGTTACTGCTATGCTGTGTTATTGTTGTAGCAGACTGAAGCTTCCGCCGTGTGTCATCATCTGTTTGAAACTGTGTCTCCTTCGGTGTGTCAGGAGCCTGGAAGTGAAATTTCAACATTACCTCAGTAGCTAACTAAAAACCCAGAGGGTGAGCTTTAACATCACTATGTAGGCAAGGCTTTTTTTATCCAGAAAAAAAACAAAGCAAGTTTAGGAAATAGGTTTATTGCTTAAAAACATGCAACAGACTGCAAAAAATGCCCCTCAATAAACAACCGTCTGTTATCAGACAAATGAACTGAATGGAATAATTAGTAACTCAAGACACATTCCCAGCATTAATGCACTCCATTTTGTTGTTAGTTCAGCAATGTAGTTTTCCTTTTTTTGTCACACAGAGTTACACTTTTTTATGTCCAAGTGACATAAAATGTTACGTTATTCAAAACTAGTTACTCTCTGCTGGATGTCATGCTTTCAGTCTTACCCTTTGAGAGGCTAGCTTGGTCTTTAGTTCTTCAACACTAACAGGCTGGGTCTTCTTCTGCTTTCCTTCACCATCGTTAACGTGTACTGGTTTCAGAGACAAGTCTTCCTCACAGACAGTGGTTTGTAAAGTTGAGAAGCTTCCAACCTCAGATCCGGGCTCCATCCATTCTTTGTATGACCAAACTTCTGGTTGTGATTCTTTCATTTCTTGCCACTTAGGATGTTCTTCACCAGACTTATCCCCAATTTGAATTATTAACGGTGACATCGCTGTTGGGCTTTTGATAAGTAATGATGAAGATGGATCTAATTCCTCCTCTGATTCCGCAGTTTCAGGGCTCAAAGGTTGCGAAATATCATTAATCCAACAATCAATAGGCAAGGCCACAAACTCAGAGTCTGATGCAAAAGAAACTGGAGAAGATGATCTATCTACTGGAGTAGCATTCATAAAATAAGACGACAATATTCTCATAAATTCAGGTACTGGTGAGTCAGGTAACAGTTGTTCAAACTCACTGAGAGATGATACAGATTCAGGTGAGGATGGTCTGTTACTACCAGCAACTTTTGATGATTTGACAATTAACTCGTACTCTGAGTCTGAACTCTGTGATTCAGTTGATGATGACTCACAAATAGTGCTGTACACCTCCAATGACTCTGTAAACTGAGGGATGGGAGAGTCTGGAGACAGTGGCCTGTTCTCATTGACCTCTGGCATTGATTCTGGAGATGATGCTCTTTTGTCAGCCATGTGTATGGCAGATTGAAATGACACAGGTATGTATTCAGTCAGTGACTCAGAGGATAATGGCCTGTCTGTCTCATTCTGATCATCAAACAGTGGAACTTCCAGAGATGATGGTCTGCATTCTACACAGTCAAATTCTAAACTCAGTGGCATATGATCTGAACCCAATGCTAAAGTTTCAGGCGACGATGATGATGATCTGGGAAACTTTACACATTCTGACAATGCCACTGTAAGTTCTGGTACGGCAGAATCTGGTGAAAGTGGTCTGAACTGACCGACTGATGTCACAGGTTCTGGTAATGGTGCTCTTATGTCTAACACCATGACTGACTTAGGGGACATGGGTCTGTGGTGTATTAAGGATTCTGGTGAATCTTCATCCTGTGTTTCTGCCTCAGCCAATTCAAATATAGACTTTCCCTGTCTGTATGGAACTGCTTGTGAAGAGAAAATGTGTTCAGTCATTGGTGGAGGTGACTCTGCCTCCTCTGAGTCTGGTAGTGTGACCGTCACGTCTTGCTTATTTTTATCTTTTTCTGTCTGATTTTCATCATCTGTTTCACGTCTCTCGTACTCTATTGTGCTGTCAACAAACTGCGTAAACCTTTTTTTACTATGCAAAGTTTCTCTGCACTGAAGATGACTTGCTTGAGAATTTGGACTCCACCGTTCAGCATCATCAGCGGGATTATACTCAGTTACCATAATTAGTGATTCTTCAGGTTCTTCGTCAGGTGGGTCTTTTAATTCATTTAAAGATGATCTGGATGCAAGTGTTTCCTCCATATCTAATACTAAAGATTCAGGTGATGTTGTTCTTTCTTCTGTACAAAATGGAGCTGAAGCATGGGATAAACTGCCAGAATCTGAAAATTCTAATGGTGACATGTTTCTCACACACGTGAAACTTTCCACAAAACTCTTTGTGAAATCGGGCACTGGTGATTCAGATCCCAGGAGTTCATCATATGATCTTTCGGACTGAGCTGATAATGCTCTCTTGGTAGTGACTTTTGCATTAAATGAAGGAGAACATGTCAGATCACAGGCCAGATCTGAAAATAATGATGATAATGATTCAGAGGATGAGCTCCCATAAAGTGTTCCTGCTGCTGGAGCCTCAAAAACATTTTGTGTAAACCAAGGGAGAGGTGAGTCAGGAGAAAGCTTCTTGTGTTCATCAAATGACTGAGTAGATTCTGGAGATACTGATCTAATGTTTCCAAGTAGCACTAATGTCCCAGGAGACATGGGTCTGTATTCTGGTATAGATTCAACAGAGAGCGGCCTTTCTTCTGTTTCTGATTCTACTGATTCAGGAGAATCTGGTCTGTTCTCAACACAAAAAATTGTGGACATCAAAAAGTCACTCACAGCGTACTCAACATCTGATTCGATGGATTCAGGAGAGGATGAGTGATACCCAACATTTACAATGACACGATCCGGCATGTAATCGGGTATTGGCGAGTCTGGTGACTGCACTTGGTACTCATCTCCAGATGCTAACGAGCCAGGTGAAGAGGATCTCATGTCATGAACTAGTGAGCTTAAACTTATAACAATATATTCATCTTCTGAACATGTTGACTCATGAGATGCTGATCTTTCTACAAAGACATTTTTGGTTACTCTAAACAGTGTTTTCACTAAGTCAGGTACAGGTGAGTCAGGTGAAAGTTTATCTGATGATAGAGATTCAGGAGAAGGTGGTTTACCTTCCATACGTGTTGGGAGGTCTATTTCTACATCTGAAAGCGCTGACTCAGGGGACATGGACCTTAAAGCACTGTGAGATACAATAGACTCATGAGGTAACTGAATGGGTGAGTCAGGTGAAAGGGGTTTAAAATGATCTTCTGATGGAGTTGAATCAGGAGATTCTGCCCTGTCCTCAAAAAGCCATGGGATACACAAATCAGTCTCTAAATCCTCATCTGAATATACTGATCCAGGTGATGGCGTTCTGAAGTTTACTGCCAACATAGTGGGAGCATTAATGGTGTACTGCGGAAGCAGAGAATCAGGAGACACGAATCTAAGGTCCAAGTCAGACACCTCTGATTGTCGGGATTCTTCCCTGTCCTCAAAATCAAACATCGGTAAAATCAGAGGAGCATATTCTGTATCTGAAGCCACTGATTCAAGTGATGATGACCCGTGAGCTTTGAACTCAACATTAGTCTCTAGCAAACTCCGTCTGAAGTCAGGTACGGGGGAATCAGGAGAAAGACTTCTGTATTTGCTCACAGATGGTAAGGATTCAGGAGATGACTCCTGGCCTTCTGGGACCATAAGAGAATATAACTCTGTTTCAAAATCAGATAACACAGATTTAGGTGAACAAGACCTGAAGTCTGTATATGATATCGATGATTCTAGGTCTTGTCTAAATTCAGGAATTGGTGAGTCTAGTAAAAGTTTAAACTCTGATGCAGCTGATTCACAAGATTCTGCTCTGTCCTTAAAAAGCCCTGTGGCACACAAATCCCTCTCTGAATCTTCATCTGAATATACTGATATGGGTGATAAGGGCCTGTATTTGACTTCTAACATAGAGGTGTACTGGGGTAGTGGAGAGTCTGAGGACAAACATCTGAGGTCAGAGTCAGACACATCTGATTGGCAGGACTCTGGTCTGTCCTTAACATCAAACATCTGTGAAATCAAAGGAGCATATTCTATTTCTGAAGTTACCGATTCAGGTGATGACAACCTACGACCACTGGCATCAACATAAGGAAGAGTGGAATTTGGTAAATGACCTCTGGCTTTGTTTAGAGAACCACTTGATTCAGGAGAAGATGATGTGACATTTGCCATTAGTGATACAGGTGAGGAAATTCTATTCTCTGATTTAGAGTCAGGTAACAAAGGTTTCTCTTCAGTTTCTGATTCTAATGATTCTACAATAACTGGCCTATCTTCAGTATCAAGTAAGTGGTTAGCTAAAGATGAATACTTAACATCAGACATAACTGTTGATCTAAACTCAACAAATGATGGGTAACGTTCAACTACGCTCGACATGACCTGAGGTTCAGATGAATCTGGTGATTGGGTTTGACTTTCGTCTCTAGATACTACTGAATCAGGCGATGGATGTCGGTGTTCATCCGTCACTGATACAAATAGACCCTCTTCAAATTCTAAATCAGAAAAACAAACAGATTCAGTTGAAGTGGACCTGCATTCAGCATTCGAAATACTTGGGGGGTGGAATATAAAATGTTTGAATTCAGGTATAGGTGAATCAGGGGAAAGTGTCCTAAATTCATTTTCAGAATCTGGTGTATATGATTGCCCCTTCACCTCAACAAATTGCATGTCCAAAACTTCTAAGTCATTGTCCAACATGAGAAATGTAGGTGATGATGACCTGCTTCCAAAAACTAACATAGCTTCTTCTATATCTGGGTTAAATGGTGGTGGTAGAGGAGAATCTGGAGATAGAGGCCTAAACTCAGTAATGGATGCCCTTGAATCAGGAGACCATCTTCTTATTTCTGTCACTAATTCTTCAGGTGACATTGGCCCATATTCCATTACTGACTCTGGTGAAAGTGGCCGCAATTCAGTTTCTGAGTTGGAAGACCTTAGACTGCCAAGGATGCAAGACTCAGCAGGACTAAACTTTGATGAAACTGAAGGTTCAAGAAATAAAGCAGAAAATTCTCTCTCTTCCACATCTGAATCGAGTTGAATACATTCTACATTGGTCCCAGTATCATCAACTATTTCAGCTCTGTTTACAAAACTTTCTCCCACATAATGAGGATCATACAGCTGACATATCATCTGGTGTGCCCTGAATGTTTCATCAGCTGCTGACACCTTGTCTTCAAGATTGGAAGCTGATTGAGGTGAGTATGTTCTCTCATCTGTAAAGACCACTGAAGTTGAAAAGCCATATTCAGTATCTGAAAGCAATGACTCTGGTTTGGAGGACCTATATCCAAAGGCAGCTCTGTGCAATTCAGGTACTACAGGTCTGAAGTCTTGTAAGGGTGAATCAGGAAAAAATGGAATGCTTCCATCTGCAGATATTACAGAAACATGTGATAAAGGGCTGCTTTTGTTGTGGTCTGATCCATCAGTTGACACATCTGATTCCGGTAAATATGAGTGACACTCTGAAATGTTAGCAAAGTAAGGGAAAATCGGAGGAACTGGGGAATCTGAGCAGATGCCTTTCAAAGAATCTGGACAATCTACAATTTCCTCCAGCAATAAAGACCTGTTTTTTGACTTAGAATCAGGTGACAATGGTCTGTCCTCTGAATCCTCCAGAACATACTCAGTTTTTGTTCCAGCATACTCAAAAAACCCAGTTTTACTTGTCTCTCCGACATACTGATGATCATGTATTTGAGAACTTAGCTTCCAAAGTTCCGCACCATAAACAAGTTTATAGATGGGAACTTTGACCTTCTTTAAAGACTTACCACTATCAGCAGTGTCTGTAAACTCTGTGATTCCTGATTCAGGAGATTTGGGTGTCTGTTCAGTACAAGTTATGTCTACACTTGATTGTTGAAGCTCAGAATTTGAAATCAGTGACTTAGAAAGTAGTAATTTATGATCAGTACATGAAATTGAGTCAGTAAGACCTGTTTCAAATGTCGGTATTGGAGAGTAACCAATGTTTTCTCCAGAAATTTCAGAATGCAAAGATGATGGTTGAACTGCAGAGCAAAATGATAGAACTGAATACTCATTCTTTGACGAAACAGAAACGGGTGATGAGGGTTTTTCCAGAGTAGCTGTAATGGCACATAGAGGCCTGTCTTCATCAACAGAATCTGGAGATGAAGCTCTGTTTTCGGAGAATAATGATTCTAGAGACACAGACCCATATTCTAGATCAGAGCAGAGTGAATCAGGTGATGAGGACCTTTCCACTGTAGCTGTAACATAACCATCTGACAAAACTAGTTTAAACTCTGGGATGGGTGACTCAGGTGAATGCGACCTGTCTTCATCAACAGAATCTGGAGATGAAGCTCTGTTTTCAGAGAATAATGATTCCAGAGACACAGACCCGTATTCTAGATCAGAGCAAATTGAATCAGGTGATGAGGACCTTTCCATTGTAGCTGTAACATAACCTTCTGACAAAGCTATTTTAAACTCTGGGATGGGTGACTCAGGTGAATGCAGCCTGTCTTCATCAACGGAATCTGGAGATGAAGCTCTGTTTTCAGAGAATAATGGTTCCAGAGACACAGACCCGTATTCTAGATCAGAGCAAATTGAATCAGGTGATGAGGACCTTTCCATTGTAGCTGTAACATAACCTTCTGACAAAGCAAGATAAAACTCTGGGATGGGTGACTCAGGTGAATGCGGCCTGTCTTCATCAACAGAATCTGGAGATGAAGCTCTGTTTTCAGAGAATAATGATTCCAGAGACACAGACCCGTATTCTAGATCAGAGCAAATTGAATGAGGTGATGAGGACCTTTCCATTATAGCTGTAACATAACCTTCTGACAAAGCAAGATAAAACTCTGGGATGGGTGACTCAGGTGAATGCGGCCTGTCTTCATCAACAGAATCTGGAGATGAAGCTCTGTTTTCAGAGAATAATGGTTCCAGAGACACAGACCCGTATTCTAGATCAGAGCAAATTGAATCAGGTGATGGGGACCTTTCCACTGTAGCTGTAACATAACCTTCTGACAAAGCTATTTTAAACTCTGGGATGGGTGACTCAGGTGAATGCGGCCTGTCTTCATCAACAGAATCTGGAGATGAAGCTCTGTTTTCAGAGAATAATGATTCCAGAGACACAGACCCGTATTCTAGATCAGAGCAAATTGAATCAGGTGATGAGGACCTTTCCATTGTAGCTGTAACATGACCTTCTGACAAAACTAGTTTAAACTCTGGGATGGGTGACTCAGGTGTAAGAGCCATGTCTTCATCAACAGAATCTGGAGATGAAGCTCTGTATTCAGAGAATAATGCTTCCAGAGACACAGACCCGTATTCTAGATCAGAGCAAATTGAATCAGGTGATGAGGACCTTTCCATTGTAGCTGTAACGTAACCTTCTGACAAAGCTATTTTAAACTCTGGGATGGGTGACTCAGATGTAAGAGCCATGTCTTCATCAACAGAATCTGGAGATGAAGCTCTGTTTTCAGAGAATATTGATTCCAGAGACACAGACCCATATTCTAGATCAGAGCAGAGTGAATCAGGTGATGAGGACCTTTCCACTGTAGCTGTAACAAAACCTTCTGACAAAGCTATTTTAAACTCTGGGATGGGTGACTCAGGTGAATGCGACCTGTCTTCATCAACAGAATCTGGAGATGAAGCTCTGTTTTCAGAGAATAATGATTCCAGAGAAACAGACCCGTATTCTAGATCAGAGCAAATTGAATCAAGTGATGAGGACCTTTCCATTGTAGCTGTAACATAACCTTCTGACAAAGCTATTTTAAACTCTGGGATGGGTGACTCAGATGTAAGAGCCATGTCTTCATCAACAGAATCTGGAGATGAAGCTCTGTTTTCAGAGAATAATGATTCCAGAGACACAGACCCATATTCTAGATCAGAGCAAATTGAATCAGGTGATGAGGACCTTTCCATTGTAGATGTAACATAACTTTCTGACAAAGCTATTTTAAACTCTGGGATGGGTGACTCAGATGAATGCGGCCTGTCTTCATCAACAGAATCTGGAGATGAAGCTCTGTTTTCGGAGAATAATGATTCCAGAGTCACAGACCCGTATTCTAGATCAGAGCAAATTGAATCAGGTGATGAAGATCTTTCCATTGTAGCTGTAACATAACCTTCTGACAAAGCTATTTTAAACTCTGGGATGGGTGACTCAGATGTAAGAGCCATGTCTTCATCAACAGAATCTGGAGATGAAGCTCTGTTTTCAGAGAATAATGATTCCAGAGACACAGACCCATATTCTAGATCAGAGCAGAGTGAATCAGGTGATGAGGATCTTTCCATTGTAGCTGTAACATAACCTTCTGACAAAGCTATTTTAAACTCTGGGATGGGTGACTCAGGTGAATGCGGCCTGTCTTCATCAACAGAATCTGGAGATGAAGCTCTGTTTTCAGAGAATAATGATTCCAGAGTCACAGACCCATATTCTAGATCAGAGCAAATTGAATCAGGTGATGAGGATCTTTCCATTGTAGTTGTAACATAACCTTCTGACAAAGCTATTTTAAACTCTGGGATGGGTGACTCAGATGTAAGAGCCATGTCTTCATCAACAGAATCTGGAGATGAAGCTCTGTTTTCAGAGAATAATGATTCTAGAGTCACAGACCCATATTCTAGATCAGAGCAGAGTGAATCAGGTGATGAGGACCTTTCCATTGTAGCTGTAACATAACCTTCTGACAAAGCTATTTTAAACTCTGGGATGGGTGACTCAGGTGAATGCGGCCTGTCTTCATCAACAGAATCTGGAGATGAAGCTCTGTTTTCAGAGAATAATGCTTCCAGAGACACAGACCCATATTCTAGATCAGAGCAGAGTGAATCAGGTGATGAGGATCTTTCCATTGTAGCTGAAACATAACCTTCTGACAAAGCTGTTTTAAACTCTGGGATGGGTGACTCAGGTGAATGCGGCCTGTCTTCAGCAACAGAATCTGGAGATGAAGCTCTGTTTTCAGAGAATAATGCTTCCAGAGACACAGACCCATATTCTAGATCAGAGCAGAGTGAATCAGGTGATGAGGATCTTTCCATTGTAGCTGTAACATAACCTTCTGACAAAGCTGTTTTAAACTCTGGGATGGGTGACTCAGGTGAATGCGGCCTGTCTTCATCAACGGAATCTGGAGATGAAGCTCTGTTTTCAGAGAATAATGCTTCCAGAGACACAGACTCGTATTCTAGATCAGAGCAAATTGAATCAAGTGATGAGGACCTTTCCATTGTAGCTGTAACATAACCTTCTGACAAAACTATTTTAAACTCTGGGATGGGTGACTCAGATGTAAGAGCCATGTCTTCATCAACAGAATCTGGAGATGAAGCTCTGTTTTCAGAGAATAATGATTCTAGAGACACAGACCCGTATTCTAGATCAGAGCAAATTGAATCAAGTGATGAGGATCTTTCCATTGTAGTTGTAACATAACCTTCTGACAAAACTATTTTAAACTCTGGGATGGGTGACTCAGATGTAAGAGCCATGTCTTCATCAACAGAATCTGGAGATGAAGCTCTGTTTTCAGAGAATAATGATTCCAAAGACACAGACCCGTATTCTAGATCAGAGCAGAGTGAATCAAGTGATGAGGATCTTTCCATTGTAGCTGTAACATAACCTTCTGACAAAGCTAGATAAAACTCTGGGATGGGTGACTCAGGTGAATGCGGCCTGTCTTCATCAACAGAATCTGGAGATGAAGCTCTGTTTTCAGAGAATAATGCTTCCAGAGACACAGACCCATATTCTAGATCAGAGCAAATTGAATCAGGTGATGAGGATCTTTCCATTGTAGCTGTAACATAATCTTCTGACAAAGCTATTTTAAACTCTGGGATGGGTGACTCAGGTGAATGCGGCCTGTCTTCATCAACAGAATCTGGAGATGAAGCTCTGTTTTCAGAGAATAATGCTTCCAGAGACACAGACCCATATTCTAGATCAGAGCAGAGTGAATCAGGTGATGAGGATCTTTCCATTGTAGCTGAAACATAACCTTCTGACAAAGCTGTTTTAAACTCTGGGATGGGTGACTCAGGTGAATGCGGCCTGTCTTCAGCAACAGAATCTGGAGATGAAGCTCTGTTTTCAGAGAATAATGCTTCCAGAGACACAGACATGTATTCTAGATCAGAGCAGAGTGAATCAGGTGATGAGGATCTTTCCATTGTAGCTGTAACATAACCTTCTGACAAAGCTATTTTAAACTCTGGGATGGGTGACTCAGGTGAATGCGGCCTGTCTTCAGCAACAGAATCTGGAGATGAAGCTCTGTTTTCAGAGAATAATGATTCCAGAGACACAGACCCATATTCTAGATCAGAGCAGAGTGAATCAGGTGATGAGGATCTTTCCATTGTAGCTGTAACATAACCTTCTGACAAAGCTATTTTAAACTCTGGGATGGGTGACTCAGGTGAATGCGGCCTGTCTTCAGCAACAGAATCTGGAGATGAAGCTCTGTTTTCAGAGAATAATGCTTCCAGAGACACAGACCCATATTCTAGATCAGAGCAAATTGAATCAAGTGATGAGGACCTTTCCATTGTAGCTGTAACATAACCTTCTGACAAAGCTATTTTAAACTCTGGGATGGGTGACTCAGATGTAAGAGCCATGTCTTCATCAACAGAATCTGGAGATGAAGCTCTGTTTTCAGAGAATAATGATTCCAGAGTCACAGACCCATATTCTAGATCAGAGCAGAGTGAATCAGGTGATGAGGATCTTTCCATTGTAGCTGTAACATAACCTTCTGACAAAGCTGTTTTAAACTCTGGGATGGGTGACTCAGGTGAATGCGGCCTGTCTTCATCAACGGAATCTGGAGATGAAGCTCTGTTTTCAGAGAATAATGATTCTAGAGACACAGACCCGTATTCTAGATCAGAGCAAATTGAATCAAGTGATGAGGACCTTTCCATTGTAGCTGTAACATAACCTTCTGACAAAACTATTTTAAACTCTGGGATGGGTGACTCAGATGAATGCGGCCTGTCTTCATCAACAGAATCTGGAGATGAAGCTCTGTTTTCAGAGAATAATGATTCCAGAGACACAGACCCGTATTCTAAATCAGAGCAATTTGAATCAAGTGATGAGGACCTTTCCATTGTAGCTGTAACATAACCTTCTGACAAAACTATTTTAAACTCTGGGATGGGTGACTCAGATGAATGCGGCCTGTCTTCATCAACAGAATCTGGAGATGAAGCTCTGTTTTCAGAGAATAATGATTCCAGAGACACAGACCCATATTCTAGATCAGAGCAAATTGAATCAAGTGATGAGGATCTTTCCATTGTAGCTGTAACATAACCTTCTGACAAAGCTATTTTAAACTCTGGGATGGGTGACTCAGATGAATGCGGCCTGTCTTCATCAACAGAATCTGGAGATGAAGCTCTGTTTTCAGAGAATAATGATTCTAGAGACACAGACCCGTATTCTAGATCAGAGCAAATTGAATCAAGTGATGAGGATCTTTCCATTGTAGCTGTAACATAACCTTCTGACAAAGCTATTTTAAACTCTGGGATGGGTGACTCAGGTGAATGCGGCCTGTCTTCATCAACAGAATCTGGAGATGAAGCTCTGTTTTCAGAGAATAATGCTTCCAGAGACACAGACCCATATTCTAGATCAGAGCAGAGTGAATCAGGTGATGAGGACCTTTCCATTGTAGTTGTAACAGAACTAGTTGGAAAGATCCTCAGTGAGTGGGAGGAATCTGATCTAAAAATGTCTTCAAGCAATACCACTTCTGGTGATACTGGTCTACATTTTGTTTCAGAATGAAGTGATAGGGACATGTTGCAAAAATCTGATGGAAAATCAGCAGCTTTATCTTCAACAGTCTCCTCTGAATCAGCTAGATAAGATTGCGGCCTGGTTTTATAAACGTGGCAGTTTGCCACTCCTACATACTGTGGGTCACAGATTTGAGACATGAGCTTGCAGTGGTCTGCATCAAAAGCTAAACTACAGACTGGTATAGAATGTTGTGTTGAAGATGAAGATTTGTCCTGATGAGGTGAAAATGCCAAAAACTGTTTCTCTACGTCAGCACTTTCATATGCTGCTGTTTCAGGTATTTCAACTTTTCCCTCTTCTACACTAACTGCTGTTTGAATCCCCTCAAGTCCTTTTGGGTTTAACAGCTGCTCATTATCACTTACAGAGCCAAGAGAATCAGGAGATACTGTTCTTTTCTCAAAAAGCAATGGCATAGCTTCATACTCTGTATCTGACAGCATAGATTCTGATGATGATGAGTGGTAATTAATGGTAACAGGATGATTCACACATGATACATATTGTGGTATGGGAGAGTCTATGGACAAGTCTTCATTTATTGTCACAGACTCAGGGGAGTATGATTTAATATCTAACATTGCTGAGTCTGGAGACATTGGCCTGTATTCAGTTACTGACTCTGGAGAAAGCGGTCTTTCCTCAGTACCAGACCGTGAAATGATAACCCACTCGTCAACATATTCAGATACTAACTCCATCTGTGTTGCTGCTTTGTTCTCATTTTCAGGTACATTCTGTCCGAGCGACAGCATTTTCTCAAAATTATCCTCATCATCAGGATGATCAGCTAAAGTCTGATTTGTATTTTGGGTTTCACTCACGCTACTCATGAATTTCACATCAAGACTGCCTGTATAAGAAGTGTGGTGCACATCACTCTGAACCACAAACTCTGAAATGTCTTTATCAGCCTTTGTTTGCCTGCCATCTGCATGAACCTCATTGTTCCTGACTTCTTGCTTTGTGTAATCAGGAGAGTAAGTTGTAGGTAATAAAGACACATCCTCACTATCCAAATCCACAATTTCAACATCGCTTCCATACAGGACCTTATAAAGTCGGCATGAAACTTCATCCATGTGTTTTGTGGCCATTTGTTTTGCTTGGGTGCATTCTGCCATCACATTGAGGGGATAGGAAGCGAGTACAGAAGTAAGTTGAGTGGGAAGCATTTTTTCACCAGTATGTTGTTGTGTAAGGCATAGTTCTTCATCGGTTTCTGTAAGCTCCATCAACAGTTTCTGAAAGTCTTGCTCCACTTGCTCACACTCGATCAAACTGTCTCCAAAATCAGTCATTGACAACGGTCGACTTTCGCATACACCTGTCTGAGAACTGTCGGATGTCTCTCCCCAAGGCAACGGAGACAAATGATGAGCTTTGTCTCCAGAGTGGGTTCTTTGCAGACACTCTAAGCTCCAATCCTCTCCTCCCTCTGCCCCCTCATTTTCAGCAGCCCCTTCATGGTCACATCGTTCAAAAGTGGGGAAGGTGGACGTTGGGGTAACTTGGGCACATAACTTGGGTGCCCCTTTGTACATAGGGTGTAGCACATGGGATCGGAGATTATAGGGAGAGGTGCAGTACAATGTGAAGAAAGGACTTACTTGTTTAAAACTGCCAGTGTGTACCAAGTCTGTCATTTCCTCATATATTCTTTGTGATAAGCTGCAAAGAAAAGAAAATGTAGAAATGCAGTGCTGAGACAAATGACCAAAATAACACAGTATCGGCCTATTCACTCATATTACTGTAAAAGAATATATTTCATAAATTTAATTAAACCAACAATATTTAATGCATAGTAGTAAAAACCTTATTAAGTTTGCAAATCTGTGTCAAAACGATCACTAAAAGGAAGTAATAAAGGAAGCATCTTAGCAAACCGCTTTAACCTTTGCAATGTGTTCCTTGTTTCTCTCTGTTGACATGCACTTTGTAGCAACCATTTGCAAAACATGTCCACAGCTGTTAATGAACTATGAGATAATGTGGATGGGGTGACATTAAATGAAACCTTCAGAGTAACTTACTGTGTTGTCTCCATCTCTTTTTGTGGCTTGTCTTCGTGAACAGTTCTAAGAAGGCCTGCTGCTGTGGAGTCTGTCACTGACCGTCCTGTTGTCTCATGAAGTGATGACAAACTGGATGAAAGGTCTTCTGCTGACACTATAGGTACCTGTTGTCCTGAGCATGGATTCTTTTTTGCAGCCTCTGTACGCTTGCTAATCCTGGGGCTGTCAATGTCTTCATGAAGAGCAGAGAAACCTGATTGGGCACACAGGACAGGAAGCCTTAGTGCATGTAAGGGAAATTTTAACCTCTCAACATCCAACAGCTCACTGTCATATCACTTTGAACAGAAGTTTTACATGTATTTTACCAAGTTTACTAGATTCTAGTAAAGTTGTTTACTAAATTACTAGATTCTAGCAAACTTATAGTAACTAGAAGACATCACCCAATCTCGTGCATGAATCTTACAGCTTTTCTGTTTTAGTATTGTATACTCAAAGTATTTGGTTAGATGTGAACCTAAGCCTCAAATTAAGGCTAGCTTGTGTACCTTCACTATGGTCCTGTGCTATGGTCCACTCAATTTCTGCATACGTATGTGAGGTTTCTTCATCAGACGTCCTGCTTTCAATAAGGTGAACAATATCCATTCGATTGATCTTTGTCAGTCTTTTGATAAGTGTTGCTTCTGTTGAAACAGAAAAAAAGTTTAACTTTAAAGCTGACAATTCTTCAAAGCAATAATTCTGAGAATTGTGTACCAACTACAGGAACTAAACACTGACCTGTGGCAAGATTTCCCTCCCTCTCTGTCCAGATTTTCAGAAGAGCGTGACTTTGGTCTTGAAGTGAGTTGGGATTTCCAGTTCTTATCTCATTGATCCTCTCCTCACTGAAGTCAAGCTCCTGTGCTAACTCTGTTGGTGAGAAGATGATATAGTAACAATTGTGAATATTTGAAGATACGTTTGAATGTCTGGTGTATCTTGAGGGCCTGCCAACTATGCATTGAGCTTGAGGGCTTCATCGCTGTGATGAGGTGTCACTCACCCGTCCAGCTGAAGCCAAGGTGGTCAGCTATAATGGCCAACCGTTGTTCTTTTCTCTCTGCGTCATCCTGTGGATCTACTGCAAATACCACCAGACAGCCATGAGCGGTCAGAACCGCAATGTGTTCCAAATGATATGTTCACAAGTATGAAAAAATAAAACACCTTCACTGGCTTTCTTTTTTGTGTTCTACTAACGATGTCTTTACATAGGATTAATGAAGGATCCAGACCTATACCCTAGAGCATAATGTGTCTGTACAGCGTTCATGAGCATTTTCATCCATTTTTGCCATTACATTTAATTGTTCTGGATATTCTTCACATTTTAATCTTTAAGGTTGTTTTCACAAGTTTGATAAAGCCTTTAAGTCAATCTTGAGATTTTCAGCACACATACAAGGAAAGTGAGACATCATTACAAACAAAAATACAGTTCAAGCAACACAGCAACATGTTTTTCTTTTTACTTCAAGAAGATATAATCATAAGAGACAGAGAGGCAGCACCTTTAGCTATTGTACTAATGAGGCACAAGAGATAGAGAATAGCCCCTTAAACTGGGGGGATACCTTGACTTTGGACTTTATCGTCTGGGATTCGCTGCATCTGTGTCTCAACAGGTTCATCCCACAGTGGTCTAATGGGAAAGATGTCTCCTGAGGGAGGGAACTGCATCTCTGGGAAATGTTCTCTTTCTATGACTGAAGGATCAATGAGACTGCTCTCATCATCTGAGATGGTGGCTGCAACCTCTTGCTCTTTGTCTGCCTCTGACTGTGCCAACCTTGCCACCAGTTTTGCTGCTTCATCACTTATCTCTTCAAAGAACTCAACGGGCTCTTTATACAGCTCCCTTTTTTCTTTAGTGGGTGTTGTTGAATGTGACGACTGACCGCTTTTGCCTCGGACTGGCAATCTGGACTGAAAACCCTTAGATTTTGCCGACTCTGCACTCAAAGGACGACCCTGTTCTTTTTTAGAAGACGACCTGGGAGACTCCCCCTCACAGAAACTCTTGGCTTTGGAAGATGGAGTCTTGGTTTTGACATCCACAGAGGGACCTGCATCTGTCTCAGATTTTCTCCTTGTATCCTTTTTCACAGGGACCTTAAGTTTTTTGTCTTGGTTATTTTCAGCACGTTTGACAGTAGAGTCAGGCTTGATAGTGCTAGCTTTAACTGGAATTCTAGATTTAGATTCAGAAGTAGAGATGGCCTCTTTTTTAAGAGTGCTTGAAGGGGAAACTGCATGAGATGGAGAATGAACTGTTGATTTACCGCGGCCTTGAGAAGAAGTAGGCTTAGCTGGTGCTTTGACTGGAGTCTTTTTAACACTACTGGAAGCGCTTTGTTTGGATTTTCCTGTTGTTTTGGGGGCTTCTATTACTGACTGTGGTTCCTCTGGAGAAGAATCAGAGGACTCTTCCCCCTGCTCAGAGTAAACTGATCTAGTGATAGTAGTATCTGCTGTCTGTACATTTGTTATCATTTGATCACTTGTGTCTAAATCTAAGGATCTTTCAGTTATCTCTGTTTTCATCTCTAGAAGTTCTGGGGATGTCTGATCTTTCTTTGTAGGTTTAGTTGAAGCTGAAATGCCCATTTTGGGGATTTTAGATTTGGAGGCATCAGCTTTGCAGCTTGGCTGTTCATTTTCAGGCGAGGACTGAAGCTGTGAATCAGCTGTTTCTTTGGATTGCTCACTGTTATCAGTCTTAACCTCTAGTGTTAAATTGAGACCAACTTCCGGTTCTGTAGCAGATCTTTGACTCTCTTGTCTGGCCTCTTCTAAGATAGGCTCCTCTAAAGGCTGTTCTCCTATCTGGAAAAAGGCAAAGCCAACAGCCTCTTCCTCGTAGCTTCTCTTTGTCATGTCAATAGCACCACTGCGGGTCATCTCAAATAGCTTCCCTTCTTGGAATAGAAAAGGATTGGGCTCACTGGTGGGAGTGCTCTCTTCTGTTGGTGTCCTACCAGGTGTGGTGTCTGGAGTTGCTTGCTGAGACTGACGGTCAACAACCAGATTCAGTATCTTCTGTTCCTCCTCTTTTACACGAGCTTCAAATGTGGCATCATCCTCCCGCATTGCAGACCAAGAGTCTGTATCTACCCTTGCAGTGACACCTTTTGACTCGGTCCTGGGAAGTTCCAGTGCCTCGTCGTCCTCCTCTGTGTCATCATAGATACAGACCTCTGGTTTAAACGTTTCCTGTGTCTTACTTGTAATAACAGTTTCACAGAGTCCAGCCTGATCTCCTTTAACTTCATCTGTTACATTACTACATCTTTTCAGCACACCTGTCTGTGGCTCACTAATCTCTAACTCCTGACCATGCGTATCATCTCCTCTACTTTCCCTTGACTTCCTCAAGCTTTCTTCCTTCTGCTCATCAGTCCTATTTTTAGTGTTTGATGTTGATGCCTTTGTGTTGCTATTGTCTTTATCGGCTTTTCCAGATAGTGGGCAACTTTCTTCTTTTTTCAGTTGGGATTTTGAATGATGCTGGTCTGAGACAGAGTGAGGTCCCTCTGAGGTGACACTGGCTGATGATGTGCTCTTGGCCTCTTTGCTGTGGGATCCATCATTCAAACCTGCTGAAAAAGGAGAGGGAGGTTGTACTTTAATAAGGGGATCAACAAAAAGAGCTAATTTTGAATCCTCTGTGGGTGTACTGAACCCACATTCACTTTGCGATAGCTTCTCACTTTCACAGCTGTCATCCCCTATTTTGGCATCTGCTGGAGAAAACAAATCTTTTCTAGACTTCGTTTTGCTCTTCACGTCTTGTTCCATTTCATTAAATGTTTTTATTTTGGCTGCCATCTTAAACATCTCTTCCTCAGGAGTGATCTTTCTCCTAGCTTCATGGCTGTCTGATGTATTATCTTCTTCTGGGTCTTCAGGGATGACAGCCGGTTTTGATAGAGCAAAGAGGAATGAATGATCAGGGGGTTTGGGGTTTACCTCATAACTTACCTCTTCAGAACTAGGAGTGTCAGGGGAGAGGGGGCTCTTACCAGAACTTGTCATCTGAGACGTCTGCTCACAACTGTCATCATCAGCACTAGCCTCATGGTCTCGAAGAAGCCTACTGCGCACAGTTTCCTCAGGGAATTCTGCATCTTTGGGAGGCTCTGGATGGCTAGAGGATTTGCTAGGTGGACCTAGTGGGAATATTGGGCAGCTTTTTAGCTCTACAGGACTGCTCTCTAAGGAGTCATGAGGAGGTGATTCCTTAGTTGGGCTGGGTTCAATAGAGTCTGGGGATTTGTGGGAGGAATTTTCTTCCATGAGAGGACTACCCTCTAACGAGTCTCTGTGGCTTATTGTTAAAGAGTCATCAGCTAATGGACTGAGAGCATCTGCGTCTTGCTTTAAAAGTAAATCTAAGCTTTCGTGATGCTGAGACGAGGATCTAGGGGCTGAAGACCCAACTAAAGGCAATACTAGCTGACGATCAGGGCTTTCGTCATCGCTAAGAAAAGTTTCTATAGTCTCTGAAATTTTTTTTGTAAGCTTTTGTGGTTTAGATGGCTTTGACTCACTCCTCTTAACAGATATAGACTCACTTGTAGTGTGGTCATCTGTAGCCTTGCTGGAAGAGACAAGGAGGGTCAATTCTGTAGAGAGTTGGTCACCAGTGGTCCCTATACCAGAATCCCCACCCTTCTCTGTGTCTTTACTCTCTTTCTTTACTGTTGTGGCAGCTGGTGCCGAAGTTGTAGAGGTCTGCTTTACAGTTTTGGGAGAAAGACATAGACTTTCAGGGCTTGTGCCCGGAGTGGCTAGACCCTCATGTTTGTAACTGTCTTCAGAGCTCAAATGAGAGGTTCCATTTCCAGAACTTAGGGAGTCTGCCACCCCCTCATGTTTAAAGCTGCCAGAGCTATCATCAAGGCCACCGTTTCCAAAGTCTACAGTGTCAGTTAGCTCTGAATCAGCAGAGGGTTTTATGTCTTTGTCTTGCTGACTGATCAGTTTCTTTTGGGGTTTGGAATCCAATGACACTTCTCGCTCTTGAGAGACACGTGAAGCTGCTGCTTTCGTCGTGGATTTTGTGTGGATAGTTTCAGATTTAGTGCTTTTTTCTGATTTGGATGAAGAGGATGTTTTGAGCTCAAATAGCCCAGACTTTCTCTTTGAGGGGTCTTGACCCGTTTGGAATGCTTGCATCAGCTCTTTAACTGACATGGTCTCCTCAAGTTTTTCAGAATCAGCTTTAGGGGATTTAGGCGGGGCCTGCTTTGACTTAGCGGTTTCTTTGGCTTTTGGGGAGGATTTGCTCATAACAGGCAAATGCGTAGGTTTGCTTCCAGTGACCTTTTTGCTCTTTTGCTCTGCCTCCACTTTCTGTTGTAAGGCTTTGACTTTGTCCTTTATTGATCCGATGGGAGTTTCTTCAATCACTGGGGATACAGGGGATGCTGGGGCATTGGCTGTGGGCACGCTTAGATGACTCCCTGCTTCTGTCGGCTCCTCTGTCTTCCCCTGGTCTTTTCCCTTCCGTCTCACTGGCTTTTTAACATCACCAGTGGTGGGTTTGTCATGTACTTTGGTTGGAGTGGTTGGTTTTGTACTTTTGCGTAGTACAACATCAGTGAATCTTTCCTGGAAACTTGTCTCTTTTTTGGCTTTAACTTTAGAGCTTATTGGTACATCCAGCAGGTATTCTTTAAGGTCACCACTGTCCTTGATGGCTTTAGGTCTGGGAGTCCCTCTGTTACCTCTACTTTCTCGTAAGACAGGCTCTTGATTTTCTAAAGCTGCCATCTTTTTGGCTTCTTCTATCTCACTGTCTGAGAGGAGAACCCATTCCTCAGCCAGTCTAGCTGCTTTCGCTGCCTCCTCTGCCACCTCACCCTCATACGTTCCACTCCTCAGTATTTCACTGACTTTCTCTAGGTCCTCTTTGACTTTCTCTAAGTCTTTTTCCATTGTTTCTAACGCTTCTCCAGAAACTTCCTCGGTCCCTTTCTCTAGACCACACCCTCCTAAGGAAGGGGATTTCTCAGCGGAGTCTGCAGTCAAGATGACAGTCATTTTGATCAAATCTTGTTTCATCTCTGACACGTCGGATAGAAGATCTGGTTCTGGAATCAGCTCTGATTTCAGGACTGATGTCTCCGTCTCTTCATCTTCCATACGGAAGAAGAACAAGTAAGGAGTAAAGAAAATTAAAAATTTAAATGAAAGGAGACAGACATTGGAGAATGTGGTCAGGACAAGATTGGAGCACACCGCAGGGATCATAGGACAAGAAACTCACAATGGGTTCTACTGTACACCAGGGAATCAGAGGAATTAGGCTTGTAGCTTCATATGTCTGTGTGGAACTGTGGTAAAGCAAATGCTAAAGACATACCAATGGGAAAGGATATGAGCAGGAAATAACTTGCTTTTACACTTGCATCCACACTCACAAGACAAAAATACTGATCAAAACTGGAATTCATAAAAAACACTAGAAAAACACAACAAAAGAAAAGAACAAACGAAACAGAAACAACATCAAAACATCTCAAGATTGCTCAGATGTATGGGAAATGTCACTAACTCTATGAAAGAAAGCCAGTGATAATGTAAATGGCGTATGAGGATTTGTCATGTTTAGCTCTATTGCAAAGCTAATATTTCATTTCAAAGAATTTAAGCAGGAATTAATTCTATTTCACTCCATTCTGCTTTTGCCTAAATCAGCATTTGAAAGACAACCATAATGAAAACTCACAAAAAAGGAACACAGAAGCAAAAAAACTGTGACATAAAGAACAAACAACAAAATGAACTCTCACTAAGAAGACGTTACATATAATCACACAGACACACAGCACACGCATTCATTTTTAAGTATGGCAAGTTATTTCCATGCAAAGTAAAGGGAAATGATGATGGAGAGGTCATAGAGAAGAGTGAGTAATGAGAAAGCTGGTACTTAGTTGCTTGTCTTCATTCAGTAATGTGGTGAGTTCTGGGCCCATTCATTTAGCGATTCCAGTTTTTAAAATGTCAGTGACATTTATACTGTGTGAAAAGTCCTTTGAAAATACAAACGGTCCATAGAATTTTAATCAGTAACAAATATGGGCTGATTTGTTATAAAGTGAATTTTAAAATGTATCTAATTAACATGTTTTGTGATTTTTTTTCCTGAACGTTCACATTACCACACGACAAGCCATGGTGGGAGGGGAGAGGGGGAGGAGCCTGACTACACTAGTAGCCAACTTGAGGAACTTAGCGCATATGATACCAGCACAACCCTAGTACAACATGGCACAAACTGCACCACAAGAACAATACTGGGAAGAAAAAGGAAGTTCAGAATTAGGAAGGTGGAGTCTGGATGTGCTTCACTCATGACGAATCACATTTTGTCCTATCTCCTTTTAAAGGCCATTTATTCCATGTCTGTCATTATATAATGGCTACAGTTATTTAACTCACATCCCACAAGCAGCTGTGAATAATTTTACTATTGAGAGTCTCTTTTTGATCTAACCAATGCAGACTGAAGTGAGAGTGTGGAAATGCAGAATAAAAGCCCAAATTATACTGCACAACACTAGCTGCACCTCCCCACCCACCTGGCCAATCAGGGCCAAGTGCAACCACATCAGCAGCCACAATTATTACAGTGTTAGCGCTATGCTGGCTTTTAGGCTAGCACATAGATATATACATGTATATATAGGCCATCACATAAACATCACCACAGTATGAATGAAGATCATATTTATGTACATACGTAAGTTGCATTGTTTAACTCTTTCCTCGTATCTCCAATCTCGCATTGTCAAGGTAAAAGAATGAAATTGGATTAAATTGAAATAAATGAGGTGCAAATCATTACAAAAAAAGAAAAGTATAGAGAAACATAACTTTGAAAAGATGGACTTAAGGGCGAATGTGTCAGTGTATGAGTCTGGTTATTCCTCTGCATTCTCATTACTAATGTTAGACTTATTCACACCATTTATGAGATATATCATTTTGATTAATAAATATATGCATTTTTATCAAAGAGCAGCAACCACGTTAGTACAAGCTGCAGAGCAAAGTATGTAAGTAAAAGTATGTCTTACATTTCTCGAGCAGTCTGTTGGTCTGAAAAAGATCACATGGAAAATACAACAGTTAGGATGTTTTGACCGGTGCACGTGCTAATTATTTTAAACCCCAAACTATCACTACACCTATTACTAAGGGAAAGAGCACATGTAAGAGCAAAGATAAGCTATGTCACTGCTGAATCACAGTCTAAACTACAGACAGAGGAAAAGACAGATTAGTGGAGCTAATGGGAAGACAAGGGAAATGAGAAGCGCTGGCTGCTTTTACCTCTTCCTCTTGTTCTTGGTCTGAATCAGACTCCTTTTGGGAACAAGAAGCAGCAAGAAGCAGAACAATGTACAAATAGAAACGAGAGCAATATTAAGGTCAGACAAAGGGGAAACCAATGGTTACCATAGCAACAAAAACAAGAGGTCAGTGTGGATGTCAGTGAAAGTCAAAGTGGTCATCAGAGATGGACTAGGTAGATATATTACATATGTGCTAGAGCGGTGGTCAGAAGTTTACATGCACTAATCATGGGCATGGATGTTATGGTCATTTTGGGCTTTTTTAATCGTTCTTTTTCCAAAGGGGGAATAATTATGCAACATAAATCTTTAATTACTTTAAAAAACACAAATCAGATGCACAAATTTTAAGTTATTTTGGATTCTCTCTAATCCACACAGGCTCAAAATTATAGATGCATATTTGGTTAAATGTCCCTTACCTTTGACCAAAAGTATCTTCCATAATTCTGTCTCTCCTTGGCAGAATTGATAGAGTTCATTTAAATTAGCTGGTGTGTGGGGACTGGGGTTTGACCCTCACCAGCTTTTGCCAGTGTGGCCAGATAAGACCAGCACCAAATCATACCAGAAATTAACACAGAATATTTACAATTTCATGCTGTTTTAGTTCGTTTACCAACTGCATACAGTTTATTCAGTTAGTTGCAATTTTCTTAAAGGGCGAGAGGATATTATAGTCAACTAACATCTTTTTTCACATGTAGTATTTGTTTTAGGCTCAGAGCCTATCATCACCTCTGACTGTAGAACCTTCAGCACCACACTTGTATATTTGAGTGTGTATGCATAGTTTTGTCTGTCTGTGGATTAAAGAAAAGCTGAAATAACCTTTGTTATTTAAAGCCATTAAAGATGTATTTTGTACCATGAATCCACCTTGGAACAAGAACAGATCATACAATGAGCGTGATATTCACGCCCATCATAAGTCCATGCACACTGCTGACCACAACTGTATATTCTATGTAAGAACAAACAAATATTTCACAGTGCTTTAACATGACACCACACAGCATCCATGACCACAGTTGTTAAAGTAAGTTACTATCACTGCAATGCTGACTAGTGCTTGGAATCTTAAGCATACATATGGAAAAATGATACAGAAATCAGTCATTACATTTAGATTTTCGTCTTGATGCATGCTCAATCATCCAGGTAAGTAAATCTCCAAAGTTGAGTCTGTTCATCTGGACGTAGCGTTTTCAGTGGGAAACGTCCAGATGAACAGAATCAACTTTTGGAGATACATTTAGATTTCGTTTAAGAAGTTGAGGGAGTTGATAAGTGGGACATTAGTATGTAATATGTGTTATTGCAACATGGTCTAGAGTTTCAAGCAACCAGAGGACTTTTCATGTTAAATCACTAAAACCAGCACGCAGCTTTTACTCATAAAGACACGCGACCGCCAGCAGCATCGGTACAGCGTCCTTACCTTGCAGTATGATGGAAGTGTGATGTTGAGGTTGCATATAGCATTTTGTGCAAGTGACCTGTAGTTCCTCGGTTCTTTCATAAATGACAAGCGGCCACATGGCTCCTGAGTGTTGTCTCTGATCTGCCAAAGCCAAGTGGGTCAACATTAGCCAGCTGCTCATCAGTAAAAACTAATTCCATGTTATACAAAGAAAGAACAGTAAAATACGATGAACTGCGGCTGACGCTTGCAACACTTGCTTAAATGAAATAAACGATGAACAGCGCTCACTTTGATGAAGAGTGCTAATCGGTTCTCCTTAAAGGCGTAAAAGCTGAAGAGGTGATGTTGGCCACTTTTCGTGAGGGGAACAAGGTTACCAAAGCAGTCTGCATAGATAGGTTTGCCTTCCAGGACCTAATAAATGTAAAAGATAGATGATGGAAGATGGAATAATCAGGAAAACACTCAACCGTGATTTCTCTTTTCCAGCCCCATTTATCGCCTGACATCTTACATGTTTTATTACAAGTTTTATTGGGGTTTCAGGTCATTTCCTAACACTTTCTTGTATAAGTTGGTGTTAGAGCTCCCCCTGCTCTCCTTTCTCACCTCTACATCTCGGCTGCGTGCCACCTCGGTGAAGTTCTCCTGCTGCTCCAGTGTTTTATCAATCTTGTCATCAGTCATGCAAAAGCAGCGCAATCGGGCCTCAATGGGGTCGTGGGTCTTGGCAAAGATTACAAACTTGGCCATGTAAGGGACACAGATGATTTCACGATACACCTGAGTGGAGAAGTTGACCGATTCCTGGACTTGGCGACAGTCTATGAGCCAGAACCTAGAAATCAGAAGAAGGTTAGGAGCGAGCTGATGTCTGTGGCTGACTGCTACAACTTAGACATGTCAGTGAACAGATATTTGGTTCAGCTAGTTATTTTACCTGGCAGACACATTGGTGGTAAAGGACACACAGTCATTAATAAAAGTTAACGGAGTAGTTCCTGTTATATCCTCCCACTGGGCTGGCGTTGTTCCACCTGCACGTGGACATGAAATGTTAGAAGACGCGTCTCAGCTTAATCCATTAAGATTTGTGTGAACTTTTCTACAGGTTCTCTAACCGGTGATGCTACAAAGCAATCGTAAGGTGGGTGTGTCCCCTCCAAAACCGTTGAGGACCGGGTCGGAGTTGCTCTTGGGGACAGGGATCGTCATGGTGATGGGTTTATGAAATTTTCTCCTGCGGGGCTCCAGAGTGACAATGGGACTGAAGCTGGCCTTATTCCCCAGGATCTTCCTTACGACATCTATGCTCACTGGCTGGGCCTGCGAGACAAAGAGGAAAGCCCGGCTATGAGGTACACAGCAGACAACACATGTGCTTTAACACGTGTGCTTTAACACGTGTGCTTTAACACGTGTGCTTTAATCCACCTCTTTTGATTCCACTTAGTAAAGACATCGATGATCACAGACACATGAATCACAGCAACTTAAGAAGGTCGAGTCTTTTTTATGTCTGCATGGTTTAAAACTAACGTTTTGAATATTAAGAACAACATAACGACAGCAAAAACAGAGACTGCATATATAAAAGGTAACCACAGATGATATCAGTGCTCCTCTCCGTTTACCTGCAGTCCAACCCTGATCCTCTTGGTGAGCGCCCCCTCAGGAAAAACTGCCTGAACTTGTGGTACAACAGTGCTGCTGAGGATGCCTCCTTCAGGACCAATCAGATTACTGTCTTGCTTGATGCGTGACACCACAGCAAAGTATTGTGGGAAATCTCTGGTGATGATACGGCAAATGCGTTTCCTCTCCAGCTCTTCAGGAGTTTCCAGTTCTGGAGAAGGTGGGACAGAAAAGACGTCATCAGGCCATTATCGTTTGACACCGCGGTGTCATCAGCTAGTATCGGAGACTGACCCTCGTCCATGCCATTGAGTATCTGGTTGAGCTCCTCTTGAGTGTGTTCGCAGTGATGCTCCTTCCAGCTCTCTCCTGTTTCGCTCCTCAGAATCACCAGCTCCCGCTCCTTCCCTCGGAGGGCAGCGAAGTGAGGGATCTCCACAATGACAGGACTGGAGGAACAGGACACGTTGGGTAAGTCCAAGTAAAACTAAGTACATGATGTGTGCAGAGTGCATTTGTGCATGTAGTGAGGTAAGTCTCCTGTTCTTTGACTGTTCATCTTCTTTGTATCTGGATATGAACCCGACTGTACCTGTGCAAACATGCAGAGGGTGTATCGCTCCTCTTGGTCTGACTTCACTGCTATGTAACTTAAATTTAGGTTTCATTCTTTCTCTAGACATTAGACTGATGTGTTGACAGGTCAAACGTGGTGATAAAGACCATCTCAGATAAACATGTAGAGCTGTGCTGGATAAATGCATCTGCACGAGCAAATCTTAGGTGGATTCACTTGAATCACAACAGTATTTTCAAGTTGATTTATAATCAGTGTATTGTCCATTTTCAATACTTAAGTTAGAAAATGTCACTCTGACACTTACCTGATGAGCATAATCACAAACTAGTTACAACGTATATCTACAAGAAGCGTCCTGCAGGCTGAGGCCACATCGGGACAAACACAGACATAAAAGCTGAAGTGCTGATAGTTTTATGTGATATTTATATGGTTACTTGGCCTGACGGTGCCTGCCTGTTTATTTTTCACTCTAAATACTGTTGATGTTATTTACTTTGACCACCCTGACAAAAGGCAGGAGAAACACATCAATTTAAAATATATAGTGGAAAGGCTTCATGTCTGGTGAAAACATCAACATACCAACATCATGTGATTTTTTATGAACTCTAAATAAAAACCAAAATCATACAGAGCTGATCACTGAAGCATGCGCTCAGATTCTCCTGGTTCCCTTTGACTTACAGGCCACACAACCATTTAAATTTCACACATATGTGAGAGAAAAATCTGCCCCCAGTCATGAAACAGAAGAATGAGAAGAAAGAAAAGGGAAACAGCAAAGCAGGAAGGAGAGAAGTGACAAGCAGTGGCTGGAAGGCATAAACACTAAATGAGGTGGATTATGCAGCGTTAGCACAAACATGACAGCACGATGAAAAAGAAATGGGACTGGCATCCATGGATTGTTTCATATGCACAACCACAGACTGGTTTCCACCCTACCCAAGAAATCTGGTCCCCGGTGGACCAAGCTGGAGGATTCTGGTAACCAAACTCTCTCCCTCATTTAGAGGTGGAGGGGCACTGGGGAGGTGAAGTTTACTGTGTGATTGACCGAGCATCCGCACGCAGCAGTGAGGAAGAAAGAGCACACACAATGTTTGGGTTGGTTTGAAAGCCTGCGCTGATTTTTTTTTTAGCTGCACATTTAGGAAGTCCAATAGAGCATCACGAACAAATGACAGATAAAAACATTCAACATTTTACCCCAAAGTTGTGCTTAATTCGATATTTTTCCTAAACTCAAGTCATTCTTTTCATAATAAAGAAGACTGACTCTGGAGTTCTTTACATTTTCATAACACGCCTTCTATCACACTGTGTTGGTCACTGAAGAAGTCCTTTAGTTTTGATCAAGTTTTGATCTGTTAGACTATTATTTTGCATACATTTTTATTCAAATGAAATATGTATACAAAGACGTTTGATCCTTGGGTTCAGTTTTGCTAAAATGATCTCATTGTTTGCTAAACAGTGACACAGCTCATCATTATGGCAGTGTGGGGCTAGTTTCACTGCAGAGCTGCAGAAACATTTCACATCACAGTAAAATCTGCAGCAAATCTACAACTGTGATCATCTCAAACATTACCAGTAGAGGGCAGAGTTTCATTCCACATATCAAACCAATCATGGTGCAAGACACTGCAGTTGGAGTTAATAAGAAAAGCTGTTTCATCAAGTGTTAGGGAGAAAGGTTAGAAAGAGTCGCACTGCAGCTGTTATGAAAGTAAACAGGCCATGCTGGCAGATCGCTGGCACTGGGAGGAAGCGAGAGCAAATACAGAAACAGCTCGAGTCAGGCAGAGGCTGGGGAAATTAATCTGAAAGAAAAAGGGCAGCACTTTGTAACCTTTGCATCTATAAGGGATACAAATTAATAACAGGATAGATGTTCGAAGAAAAGAAGCACTTTTGTCCTGCTGTTCTGAGAGCTGTTTTAATCATCTCTCTTGGAAACCTATTGCCATAAAATACTCAAGACTTTGCAAAATACTTCCAAGATACTAGCAAACAATATTATATCATATGTATGTTGTTGGCATTTGGTGCTATATAACTGACTTTAACTGTTAACCCCCATACAACCACAAGCGTCTACAATCATTATTCCTGTCTTACCCAAGGAACTGGGCTCCAGAGGGTCCCACCTCAATGAGCCTGCTGGCCAGACCCTCCCCCTCAACCATCGGGGGCATGGTGGCCAGACGGTGCCTCTTCACCAGTCGGCACGTCACTCTTGTTGGGGCACTGCACTTCCTGGGCGGGATGATGATGCGGAGGCCATTGTGTCGACAACCACGCATGGCTCCGCCCCTGGCATCTACCATGAAGCTGACCAGGAAGCTGAGAGGGAGCAGGAGATACAGGCACAAATGAGACATACACCAATATTATCCAATTCAGTCTAATTCAATTCAACTCCATTAAGTGGTGAGAAAGCAGACAGCAAAGCTTCAGACTGTTTGATTTCACTGAGTGCGCACACTTACACAAAGGACCAAAGTTGTTTACTTGCTCGAGTTTTTGAACACAAGCAACAGTCAAGTCGTTAACTACGTATTTCAAAATGAAGAAGGCACCGTTAAGACAAGGACTGAAGAAACTGCAGCACGATACATGAGAACTATGAGACTATGAGACTTTTTTAAATATTCCAAGTGAACTTATTCATCTCAGACCGTGTAGCAACAATAGCACAACTATAGCATAGTCACAACTTTAGTGAACTGATTCAGCGATGTCAGTTATTGCAGACAAGTAACAGTAAACTTAAGCTAGCTCACATCAGCTAACATTAGCTAATCTATGCTTGTGGAAACAGCAGACCATTACGTGTGCATGTACAGAACTGGGAAACAATGCATTTTCTTCATTAGGTTGAATTTTCAAATAGAGATGCTACAAAAAAGGATAGCTGCACTTTAAGGCAAAGTTAGATTTTGTTACAACAACCATAAAGACTATAATTACAACAACACTGACTACTTATTATCATGGGATGGACAGCTCTATGACTGTAGCATGGTAGCTAACGTACGCTCAACCTTTGGTTTCTGTTTTCTCAACACTGAATGGACGAGAGCTCCTCTGCATTCAGGTTTGACCTTCACTCTCCATGCAAAGTGACAAGTATGCGTATGGACCACACATCGCAGCGGGTTGAGACTGACTGTGATGAAATGACGATATGACACTAAAGACAGTTCTTAAGTTCTTGGCTCAGCTTCAGTTAAACAAACAACCAGGTTAGAAAAACCCAACAACAGACTTGAAAACAGCTGTTAAACTAATGTTAGAAGACAAGATTAGAGTAAACTGTAATAGTTTATTCTAATAGTCTCCATCCCATACAGTGAAGTATAATAATACGCCAACGTATTCCACATAAGTGACATGGCATGTTAGTGGAAATGCACAATTCACGAGACACCGCATGAAGTCAACAAACATGTCCTCAACCTTCAACGCTGTCTAAACCTCGTTTTCCTGAACTTGCAGTGTCATGTGACCTCTCCACGAGGAGATGTCAACTTTGGGAACTTATTTAGAGAGTTTATGTTTAATTTATGCTCAGCCTGAGAATACAGAAATAGATACGAGACGTTGTCTGTCGAGGACGGTGCAACACATACACCTCTCCATTGGGAGAGCACACTGTGAGCGGAGAAGGACAGTGATGAAGTTGAAAAGGGGAATGAGGTGCAACCAAGGTGCAGAAGGTCACCTGCTGTGGTCTCCATGATCATGGCACGGAGAGGAGTGGCTAAAACAACAACCACAACAGACAGAGAGGAATCACAAGTCAGGCAGAAGAAATCAGAGAGGGAGAAAAAAACCAGCAGAAGGAAAAATGCAAAAACAGGAGCGTGTATGGCGCTCAGCAGCATTTCCATCTGCAAAGATCCACAGAAAACTGTTTATTCACAGAACTCTGGAAGTGTAAATGCTGTTTACATCTTCACCCATTGCTGGCAGGACTTTCCTTCAGTGTTACTGTGCTTACCCTGAATGGACAGGGCTGGAGGACAAAGCCACGTTGTCCAGGTTCTCTGTGCCCCAGCTCAACCGGTATGAATCCCTCTCAGCCTCCCTGGCAAGTGATGAAACCTGGAATGAAACAAAGATCTTATCAGAGACCAGCTAAACAATAATGTCATCCAGGGCATTAAGATGATCATGGCTAGATATACTTGCTCCTGAATTTGACAGAAATATAATCCCATACAAAACAGCAGAACAGTGGGTGGAGGAGTGGGTCAGGTGGGGTTGCAGCTCTACTGAATCCTGAGAGCTCAGATGGGCTCTAAGTGTTAAGTCTGACAAACAGAAGGCTCACTCGGCCCTTCTTCCATTGATCCATCCTCGTCTTTGTCGTACTCACATATGAGCAGCATAGAATCACCAGTGAACCTGACCCCACTAACTGCATGTCTTTGGAGTGTGGGAGGAAGCCGGAGTACCCGAGAGAACCCACGAAGACACAACATGCAAACTCCACACAGAAAGGCCCCGGTTAGATGGCTGCGAGGCAACACCGCCTCCAGGCTGGGTAAATGCACTGGTGCTTACACAGAACTCCTCTGCTCTAACTGGGAACTCAAAGTGCTTTTTTACCACAAGTTTCATTCAGCCAATCACACACACATTCATCCAAGTGCTGAACGTCCTCACACAACATCTGACTCACAGATTGATGTGCAGACTAAAGTAGCTGAGGATCAAACGCCTTCAGAGTGGTAAACTGCACCTCCTGAGCCACAGCCACCCAACACGAACGTCATTTCACTCGAGTGTCATAAGTTGTAATTCCTAACATTTAGGTTAACATCGTCCCACTGTTTTAAAAATGCACCCAATTAGTGATCTGTGTGATGATGCAGCGTACCTGGTGACTGGTGAGCATCTCCTCCATCATGCCTTCATGTTTAGAAGAGTAGTAGCTGTGGTGAGTGGGCGTGAAGGACCTGTCTGAACTGAAGCACAGAAAAAATACAAGCTATGAAACCAGTGAAGCTCATGATATCAACACAGCACGGCAGGAAATTAAACAACACCTTCTGTTCTAGTCGGGATCCATGTCCAGTAATTAGGTGGTTAATAGTATGTTCAAATGCTAAAACTGCCACATGTACCTAAAGTGTTGGTTTAACATGAGCACCATGACAGCAGCACTGCTAGACACACAAACGCAGCAGCCAAAGCCAAAGTATCTGATCTGCTTATGACATACGGCTGGAAGGCCGAGCCAAGCTGCAGGGAGCATTTACAAACACGTGCACATGTGGTTCCTAATTTTCCAGGGTTCCACCATTCCAACATTCCTATGGTTGTAATGGAAATGAGATTCTGGTGTACCAGCTGTAGTCATCAGTGCTCTCCCAGCTTTATAAAGCACCTAACAGGAATATGAAGCTCTTCATCTGCTTAAAGCGACCTGGGTTTGAGCTATGCATCCAAACGCAATAGGAGGATGAATGAGCTGCAGCAGAGTTACTCAGAAACAGGGTTCCTTAAACGCAGGACTCTGGGAACACAGGACCATGGAAAATCAGGCATATAAATCAGGGTATAACCAGATGCTTAAATCAGCAGATATGCTCCTGCTGACGTTAGGTCTCTGGCTGTAATCTGTTCTTTAAAAAACTGCTAAAGGTCAGGTTGTATCTGAACAGGAAGGTAACATCAATCCTCTGAATTCTGGGACAATTTCTCAGAAATGTTTTGTGTTATTTTCCTCAGTGTCAGAGGACATTTTCATTCCTAAGAGCACACTGTTAGCAGCAGCAAAGCTCTGCAACCCCAAAACTTTGGCTGAAATAAATAGACGCATATCTACTCATTTAAATTCTATTTAAATAGATGGGCTTCAAAGTGAATGCAGACACTGTCACACAGGTTATTCAGTGGTGCTGAAGACTTAAAAGTCCAGATATGTGGACGGAGTCAGCACATACCTTTGCATTCGACTATGTAGATGTGAAAAGGCAGACCAACCATGAGGTATGAAGAGGAGAGGTTGCAAACAGACACAAAACATACACAGTTAGTTGTTTGCCCAGATTTGCACAAGTGCATACACTGAATGGGACAGAGCAAATGTGAGTAAAAAGGGTGGGAAGGGAGGAAACGCATAAGTAGGTTACATCAAATGTCATAAAAGGGAAGAGACTGCGTAATTAAAACAGCTGCATGAGCTCCAGCTTGTAAAACTGTATAGAGAGCATATGGAACAACTGTGCATGAATCATTTCACCCAGAAATACGTCTCACAGTGAGTTTGTCAGGCTCTCTGTGTTGCTTATTAACTTTGGCAGAGTATGATGCACCTGTCAGTTCGTCCTCCCTCCAGGCTGAAGCGCAGGTAGTTCATCCCATCCAGGTACTGTCCTGGCAGGGAGTCATCTCCCAGCTCCCGGAGATCCTCAGCCCTCAGATACTCCCCTCCGTCGCCTGTCATTGTGTCGTCACCTTGAGCAAGCAGAGAAATGAAATTATCAATGAAAAAACCCACAACTATAACCAACCACTGATGAGAAAACACAATGATGCAGCTTGATGTTGGAACACTGTTAGAAATATTTGGGATGATGTAAACAAGTCAACAAATCTATACTTGTGCTCTGCTTGTTTTGGTTTTGATATTCTCATGTGGAAACATCACATCCAGTTACTTTAAAAGCTGAAAGTGGAAAATAGACATTGATGTGGCTCGTGAACAATAAAGACAGAGTAATAAATCTGTTTATCACAGAAAAGAAATCTCTGTTTTCAAACAGCCAAAGGTTCCCTGTCAGCCTTATTTCTGAGGTAGCCGTTTAGTCACAGTCATACTTCATTAACACGCTTCCCTTTTTAAAGGTAAACTAACAAATCAAATGTGTTTAGTGAAGCCAGTGTTTACTTGGCTGCTCCGTCTGCCTGTACAGGAAAACTCAACGTGTTGTCAGTTTTGTGTCTCTAGTTAAGAGAACCGGTAGGTTGCCGGTTTGATCCCCAGCTCTGTCTGCCTCGGTCGTTGTGTCCTTGGGCAAGACACTTCACCTACCGCCTCCTGGTGATGGCCAGAGGGGCCGATGGTGCGATATGGCAGCCTCGCTTCTGTCAGTCTGCCCCAGGGCAGCTGGGGCTACACCTGTAGCTGCCTCCACCAGTGTGTGAACGTGAGAGTGAATGAATAGTGGAATTGTACAGCGCTATATAAATGCATCCATTATTCATCCATTATTAAAACCTTTCACAGTTTAGTGGCTGCAAAATCCTGATGTGTACTTCACATTTAGCTCCTCGCTACAGGATCTCTATGTTCTACTGTATTCTCATGCTTTGATTAAGGACTGTGCAAACCAACTGTAAGGCTTGTGTTAACTGCACAACTGCGATTTAGCACTATTACTGTTGCACTACTGCACAGCAGGGTTCAGCATGGGTGTTGGCTGCAGGATACCTGTTCACCCTGACTGTATGCAGGGGAGCAGTGGAGTCAACCCTCTGACTTCTCTGTGTTCATGTATTCTAACAGGGATTGGAGCATATTTCACCCATGTGCACACACATTCACAGAGCACGTTATTTGTACATGTTTTACATGTTTCGATGTTTGTGAGCTGGAGGAGCCAGGAATCAAACCACTGATGTTCCCATTGGTAACGAGCTACAGCTGTGCCAGCGTTACTGAAACAGTTTTTAATTCATACTTTACCTTTAGAATAAGTCTGGTTTCAAATGTTGGTGCACAAAAAGATAAATCAATATTATTGTTATTTTTTAATATACAGCATCTTTCCAAATTCATGCAAGCTACTGGCCAACATTATCCAAGCGTTGAACAACTTCTTTGTTGGCATGGGATGGGCACTAACAACAGTCTCTTACTCTCTCCACATTCCCAGAGCAGTGTAAGCTAATGATGGTGTCAGCTAATGTTGCAGCTCTGACTCTGGAGCAGGTACGGCAGGAAGCTTTATGCTAAAAGACATACTGCAGTTAGACAGAGACGCTCTGGTGCCAAATGTAAACTGGCTACCTGCAGAAGATGCAAGAAAATAAACGTGATTCAGTGAGTTTTCAGCATATTTCCTTTAAGGTGAAGATGAATGTAAGAAAATCTGACGTTTCCTTAATTCATTCCCTCAAATTATGTGACGATATAGTTTTATAAATCCACCAAAGATTGTTAGAAATGACTCTGGTATGTACGCGAGTCTTGAGCTGAGCTGATCTAGTCCATATCTCCTCAAGTGTTCATAGAAATAAGCTTCAAAGACATAACACACTTTTGTTCTGCTTTTCTCCTGCAGAACACAACCAGGCACAGCAGCAGGAGACTGAGTTAAGGGCTTAAAGGAACAGTTTAATTGTACTGATACCGATTCCACTCTGGTGTGTACATTGTGTATGTAGCTACAGCTGCTGGCTCACCACTGTCACGTCCATGAAGCAGTTTTGATGCATACTGAGCACTGCAGCCGGGAACACTGCAAACAAACTGCAATTCAGAGATGCTCCGTCCATTCCTGCTCGTAACACATCCACTCTGAGGACGAGATGTTCACGTGCTCCCTGGTAAATCTCACCCACTAACAGGTACATAATTAGTTCAAGTCTGTAGCCAACACACGGACATGAAACGGCTGTTAATGGTTTTCCACTTGAACTCGGAAAGACAAACGTTTTCTAAACACTGGCAAAGAGTGCACACAGTGAACACTCGTGTTATTCTCTCAGTAACACACGAACGACTTCATGTGGCATCATAGACGAGTTAGTACAGCACAGGCTTATTCACCACGCCTTCACTCCTACAGCAAACCTGCACACCATCATGCTACTACCTTCATCATCCATGGAGTCGTCTGACATAACATCATCATCAATGGTTTTCCACGCTGTAGGTAAACAGCACAGTCACAGGCTGATTCTTAGGGTTGGTTGATGGTGAAAATGGTCAAAATCATTTGAAGCCACAAAGAGGGACGAACAGAAAGGTCCAGCGTTCTCGTCTGATCTCAACAGTATCCATCACTTTAGCTGCTAAATGTTACAGCTGGTGTGCAGTGGCTAAAGATGCCAACTAACTTAAATGTATGATAAATGAGCACATGGCTGCAGGACCACAGAGAGGGAGTGGGCTGCAGTTTCACGCTGTAGCTGCAACATGACTTACCCTCTTCATCGGACACATCGAGGACCTCAGTCATGGTCTCTGGCACATTCAGCTTGTGTTTCTCCGTCACCGTCTGCCAGAGCAGAGCAAACAGACCCCGTTAAAATTACGACAGTAAGTGTATCAGGTAAAGCCAGATAATACAGTTTAATACAGAGCAGTTAGCTTTGTTGAAACAATTTTACAGAAGTCTTAATTCAACCGTGTAATCATTTTAAGAAAATAGAGATTTGTACTGACGTAATGGCACGTATCTTTTTTACTGTTGTGTTCTCACATATGCGGCACCTCAGCCAGTGTTGTATTATTATGCCAAAGTGATGTGTTATAATGGACAGATAAAGAAAAGCATTATTTTTATGAAGACTAAAAGGTTATCTGAATTTCTAAATGTAACATATAGAGGGAGGTTAGTGTCGTGGTAGCTTTATAGGCTCATAAAGGACAGAAGGGTCCTAACTTGACCCTGCAGGTCTGTGGAGGTTTCTCTGTTTTCCTCCAGCAGTTCAAATCCACACCTGACAGTTTTATCTCTCTGCCACCTGTCCAAGGTGTATCCGACCTATCGCCCTATCACAGCTCTGACAGGCTCTAAGAAACGTGCAGGTGTGTGTGACATACCGTGGTGGTGGTAATGATCTCTTCAGTGACAACCCTCAGTGTGTCCACCACAGAGATATAACCCAGCCTGCGAGCAATTCCCAGAGCTGTGTTGCCATTCTGCACAGGAAAACAGATCATTATACGTGTGTGTGTGTGTGTGTGTGTGTGTGTGTGTGTGTGTGTGTGTGTGTGTGTGTGTGTGTGTGTGTGTGTTAGTGTTGTGTGTGTGTGTGTGTGTGTGTGTGTGTGTGTGTGTGTGTGTGTGTGTGTGTGTGTGTGTGTGTGTGTGTGTGTGTGTGTGTGTGTGTGTGTGTGTGTGTGTGTGTGTGTGTGTGTGTGTGTGTGTGTGTGTGTGTGTGTGTGTGTGTGTGTGTGTGTGTGTGTGTGTGTGTGTGTGTCAGTGTGAGTGTGTGTGTGTGTGTGAGTGTGTGTGTGTGTGTGTGTGTGTGTGTGTGTGTGTGTGTGTGTGTGTGTGTGTGTGTGTGTGTGTCAGTGTGAGTGTGTGTGTGTGTGTGTGTGTGTGTGTGTGTGTGTGTGTGTGTGTGTGTGTGTGTGTGTGTGTGTGTGTGTGTGTGTGTGTGTCAGTGAGTGTGTGTGTGTGTGTGTGAGTGTGTGTGTGTGTGTGTGTGTCAGTGTGAGTGTGTGTGTGTGTGTGTGTGTGTGTGTGTGTGTGTGTGTGTGTGTGTGTGTGTGAGTGTGTGTGTGTGTGTGTCAGTGTGTGTGTCTGTGTGTGTGTGTGTGTGAGAGTGTGTGTGTGTGTGTGTCAGTGTGTGTGTGTGTGTGTGTGTGTGTGTGTGTGTGTGTGTGTGTGTGTGTGTGTGTGTGTGTGTGTGTTTTGCGTACCACAGTGGTAGCGTTGGGTTTGGCTCCGTACTGCAGCAGCACATTGATGATGTGTGTGTTTCCCTGCTGTGCTGCCTGATGCAGGGGAGTGTATCCGTTCTGAAAGGCAAAGCAGAGGTGAGTAAAAGTCCTGTTTGTTCAGCTCTCATAAACACTGCAGCTGCTTTCAGCACCTTAGTCTTGGCATTGACACTTGCGCCATTCTGAAGGAGGAAGTTGACCATCTTTGCGTTTCCATAGTGACATGCTACAATCAGCGGCGTGTAGCCCAACTGTGAAGCAAAAACAGATCTGTTACATTTCTTTAAGTCATGAATAGTGCACAACACCAGAAGCTGTTACTGTTATTAAAGAGAATAAAACCCTTTTTTCATACCTTGGTCTGCTGGTCCAGGTTGGCACCGTTTCTGGCCAAAATCTCAGCAACGGCCACTTTGTCCTCCTGAGCTGCCAAATGAAGGGCAGTCAGGCCGCTCTGCAGGAGCAACACACAGACCAGCATTAAGGCTATTAGCCGATAGTGCCTTATACCAAACTATCTATCAGAAATACTTTTGGTTTAATAACCAACACAGATTCTGCTTTACTCTCTGAGATACTGGAGCAGAGGAAAGGAACTGTGCACAGACTACTTTATTTATTATCATGATTCATATTTATTTAATTCCATTTATTGTATGAACCTTTTCTTTTTTACTGTTGACATTTCTAATTGTGGACACATTAGTAGGTTTATTAACAGCAGCAGGGCTAAACAGGGCAAAGATGCATCACATACTGTGGGTGAGTTTCTGCAGTACCTTGGTGGGAACGTTGATTTGAGCTCCTTTGGTTATAAGCAGAGCGGCCATGTCCGCATGACCCTCCTGGGAGGCCAGATGGAGCGGAGTGACCCCCTGCTTGGTCAGGATGTTAGTCTCTGCTCCGTAACGCAGCAGCACTGTGGCGATCTCCATCTGGTTCTTTTTAGCCGCAATATGCAGAGGAGTGTAGCCGTTCTGATTGGTGCAGGACACACACGAGAGTTACTGGTCAGCAAATGCTGAAAATCATTTTTACTTTTAATACGACTGTTTATCAGAGACCCTGTTTGGCAGTGAATGTATACTGATGCTGATGTCACTCACTCCTCACATATGAGTCAGTCACACCGTCACACATGTGCTTTTATTAGCATGAATGCACAGGCTGTGCTTTACTGTGGCTCAATAACACACAGACTATCCTGCAGCTTAATGGATTCATCTGCAGCTGAAACAGCAAACACTCTTCATCCTCCTGAGGGTCAGAAATTATTGAGGCTTCAGAGACTTTTCTGAAAGCTGTCTTTAAAAAACAGGACAGAGCCGTCAGCTGTGAAGTCCCTCTGGCTCTAGCTTGTAACTAGCTGGTTAAGAACACTCCTATTATAGGTGTGATTCCATCTTCCAGTGCAGACAGTGTGGCTCCACAGTGTGAGGCCAACTCTGCAGCCACACTGGCCGTACAGCTTAAACATCCACGACAGCCTTCCTGCTCCGAGCTCATCTACATGTGTGCGCTGTTGAATCACCTTTGCCATCGTGTGCGGTGACGCTCCTTTGTCCAAAAGCAGGAGCGCCACGTTCTGGTTATCATAATGTGCTGCAACGTGGAGCGGGGTGAGGCCATTCTGTAAGGTATGCAAGGATTAGACAGAAGCTTTAGAAGGTGAGATGAGTTAAAGTAATATTAGACAGCATCAGCAGCGAGGCTCTTATTATAAAGACAAAAACATGCATGAAGGAGCAAAAACAAGATCCCTGATGTAAAACGGCACCTGTTAGTGTTTTGAGTCAGGGTTACTCTAAACGAAGGGAAGGCTCATGTTATTTTTTAAACTGTACCAGCATCCCTGCAGTGAAGTTAACAGGAAATTCAATAAAACATGGAATACATTTCCTTTTAATCACATCTCATTATTTTACAATACATGCTATGAATTTTAAGGATAGCAGGTTTCTGTTTGGATCCATACCTTCCCAGCAGAGTCAGGAGGAGCGCGACGCTGTAGCAGAAGTTTGGCTACATCCAGGCTTCCATACTTTGCGGCCACATGCAGCGGAGTAAAACCTTTCTGTATTAGGAGACAACCCAAAAAGTGCCACTAAGAAATCTGTTAGAAGGCACCAAGACCTCAGTATACAGAAATGACAGGTTAGGCTTTAATTACAAACTTTGCACAGAAAGTACGGAGATTTGTGTTGGTGGATGATTTCTTTGTTGCTACAGTGTTAACAACACATCTTACTTTTATTAAAATTGTGCCACATTCATAAGCAGAGTGCATGTGTGGGTTGAGCAGCAGAGTTGAGTTTGTGGATTGCACCCATGAAAAACTTGCCAGATGTAAATTATTAGAGTAAATATCGCTATAACATATTAAGTATTGTGAGCCAACAGAAATGTTCTTACTTTTTGAATTATGTTTTTATTTACTTTGCATTACTATTGTCGTAGTATCATTTAAGCTTTGTATTTAATAAAAGAGGAAAAACCTTCAGTTATTGCCAACGTCTGTGTAATGCTATAAACAGTTCAGGACACCCATAGTAGCATGCTGATGCAACTGCAGGTAACCTGCAGGGAGCGTCCATGTTACATAAAGGCCAGCAGAGGGGGCACTTTAGCTGTAAGGAAACACTGAAGCAGCTTGTTTCTGATGCAGGCCTGTCCATGGAGAGATCAGCCTTTTGTCTCTTAAAGGCAGAATTCAATTTGATTTAATAGGTACACAAACAATTAAACTGAGGATGCAAAGGAGAAAGATGGAGGAGACTTATTTACTTACATTGCATTGTGGAAAATATTGATATTATGAGAAAATAAAGACAATTATGCACATTTGATGTTTGTATGGACGGTGCTATAGTTGTGTTACACTGTAACAGCGACAGCCACACCCCTCGCTCCCCAGAGAGAAGTCTAGAAGAGAGCAAAAGCACTGAGGCCTGACAAATACAGCCTCACACAATGCTTTGTCTCGCTCTTCTTATTATATGAATAGATTATGAGGTTAGTCTGTCTGGGATGGGGCACAAAGTAAAGATCCTGACTGCACAGCCTCCTCTGTTAAACAGTCATGGTGATAAATCACTCAGCTGTGCTCAGACTTCATGAACAATTCAGAGGGACGCGGCAGCTTTACTGCCTCATCAATCATTCATCAGTGGGTCACACAGACAGACCAGGAGATGCAGTATCACAGTAACCTCTCTGTCCCAGCCTTCAGCAGAGGATAACATGGGGTCAAGACATAAGAGTCAACGTTCAGAAATGCAGGCAGGTCATGTTTAAGTGTTACACACTGATAGCAGATGTGAGCAGTACCTGCTGATTTTAAAGGTTACATACACTGGTGTGAAACATTAATGTCAGCTATCATGTGGTGTGGAGACAAAGACAAATATGAACCAAGGAGGCGACTCTTTGCTTTAAAACATGTTTTAAGTGCAATAAAAATGCTGTATTTGTTTGTCTGATTGTTTCATTGTTTTGTTCTTGGTGATTTTTCAGTGATATATTACTTTACATTATTTATTTTAGTCTTTTTGTTGACTTTCGAGAGCCTAAGTTGATATTTTAAAACATTGCATTTGATTTATTACATTATTGTCTATAAAGCTGTAAAACACACAGCTCCTTCCAGCAGACACACAACACACACAGCTCATGGTTCTGTGTATTTCTATATATGAATGAGTGATTCACAGTAAAGTGAATCTTATGCATCGACAGGCGTGACACAAACAGCTTACAGGGGGAATAAAGTGAACTTCAAGTGTTCCTGCAGGACAGGAACCCTGAATGTTTTCATGTATTCACTTTTTGCAGCTGCCATGTTGGAAATAAGAAATTAGAGCATTACATGAACTGAAAAATGTTTGTTCCACTGCTCTGTGCACTAAATCACACCATGAAGATCCAAAGTCTTCTCCCACACTCACCTTGGTGGCTAGTGAGTGTGAAGCCCCTGCCTCTAGCAGCACTGAGGCAGTCTCCACCTGCCCCTCCCTGGCAGAAATGTGGAGGGGGGTGTAGCCATTGGTTGTGGCAGCATCAGGATGGGCCATGTGCTGCAACAGCAGCTGCACAATCTCAGTTTTCCCCAGGCGGGATGCAATGTGAAGGGGCGTCTGCTCCTCCTAAACAGGACACGCAGTAGAGAAAGAGCTCAGTGATCATCAGAATGAAAACGTTTCTTTATCACATGTGCAAATGTGACGACAGCAGTCTTACACGTGCCCGTGCATCTACCATTGCTCCATTCCTCAGGAGACATCTGACGACCTCCACCTGACCTGCGCGGGCTGCCATGTGTAAGGCCGTTTCTCCACGCTGTGCAAACGACATGCAGCAACACACGGTTCAGACGAGTCAGCGCACATTCTGAAAACCTATCACTGTCACGGAGCGTTCATTTGACTTTCAGAACCAATGGCTGCAGTCTGCGTCACTTTTGCTGCCTTCGGCTCGTTTCACATCACTCACAATGTTGCTGACGTCAGCCGAGGCCCCGTTCTGCAGCAGGAGCAGGACGATGTTCAGGTGACCCATGAAGGCTGCTACATGGATGGGCGTCAGACCCGACTGAACATGGAGAAAGCACAACAGAGACCATTGGACAGAATGAAATGCACATCAGGTGAATCAGTGAATAATATAGTGCGTTATGTCTGTGTGGTATGCAGCATTAAATGCGATAACTGCAGGTGTAACAGGTCATTGTGGACAATCAATTCTTATCTTTCATTATCATTTTATTAGAAGAAAAAGAAAAGAAGAATAAAACTGATACAATAAAACCTTTAATTTTGGTCTTTATGACTAATTTACCATCAATTTTTTTCAATTAGAAATCAGCACTATGGCTCTATTTGTAATTATATCATGGCTTGTACTGTGCAGCAGTACTGTTTATAGCAGGGGTGGAGAACTGCAGGTTTGAGATCTCACCCTGGGTCAACACTCCTCAATCACATGATGAGTTCATTACCAGCCTCTGGAGAACTTCAACACATGTTGAGGAGGCCATTTAAACCAGCTGGGCACGTCTAAAACCTGCACTTCCCCACCCCTGGTCTATAGATATGTTCAATAACAATTTCATTTAACAATAATAAACAGAAGTTAACATATTGTTCCGCTGAGACAAATGAGACAAATGTACAAATGAAAAGATGGATTTCTAAGAAATAAGCCTCCCTTAATTCTATTGATGACACCAAGAGGATTTACTTGGCCTGATTTTATTACATTACTATTTAATGTGTACTTCTGAGTCAGTTTGGTCACTTTATGACTCCAGTTATACTCGTGGGACGTTGTTGAAGAAGAGCCTGCTACTGTTAGCATGATGTAACTTTAGGAGGGTGTTTGAAGTACCCTTGCATTTAGATTGCTACCTTTGCTACATGTAACCAAATACAAGTCTGCTGACTGCAAAAATTAAAATCATGCCACAGATTTGTTTCAATAGTAACATTTTCAGTGTAAATGTACAGAGAGCAATAAGAAAAGGCATTTTGCAGTCCGATTATGCAGATGTGTAAAGCACCTCTGTAATGGCCTGGATTGAAGCTCCATATTTAACCAGCAGCTCCATCACCTTCACGCGGTTCTTCTTACAGGCGATATGCAACGGTGTGAAGCCATTCTGTGGAGCAAACACATGAAACGTGACCATAAATAGTTCAGAAGAATTCCAGGTGCATGTAGACAGATTATGATCCTTCTGACTGGCTGATTTTCCACTGCTGGATCTATCCGTGTTCTCTTTGGGACCTACCAGCGCCCTGGCGTTAGGGTTGGCCCGTTTGTCCAGCAGCAGTTTGGTGACTCTGTAGTGACCGCAGTGAGCTGCCACATGCAGTGCTGTCAGGTAGTCCAATGTGACATCATCAACAGGAGCCTTGTGCTGTAGAAGGTGTTTGACGCATTCAATGTGGTCACCTTGTGCCGCCATGTGGAGAGGGGACAGCCCGTTCTGTGGGAGAGGACAGGGAGCTCAGCAGAGGTGAAGAGAGCTGCAGGTGAAATGCATTATTGGTAATGTTTGCTGAAGTGTAAATAAACAGCTGCAATGTGTTTCAGCACTGACTGATAACACAGCCAGCAGTGCGAGGCCTGCTTTACCATCGTAGTTTTACTCACTGTTGTTTCTGCCATTTAACAAACACTGATCGGTATTTGTAAATATGACTCAGCTATAGATCTGCTGCTGAGCATTCAGAGTGTTTTACACAGAATCTCAAACCTGTTGAACATGCTCGTCATGTTATATGCAGAAAGTGCGAGTGCCATTCACTCCTGCCAACACGCACTGTGCTGCAGCTGAGTCGTTCCCAAGTCTGAAAGGATGAATCTCTGTAGAAGTAAACTATGTGTTGCTGGTATACTGAACACTGTACAGCAAAGCCACATGTGTGATGAAACGGTTATGGCCCTGGATCCAGCAGTTACAGACTCATTCATGCTACCATATGAATGACTGCCTCCAAAACTATCGGTAGTTTTCAGAGAAGTGTGGATGATGGTTGCTGTCATGTTAAAAAATCTATTTCCAGAATCTTCTAATGTGAAGACGCAGGGTTGTTTGTCCTTTGACCTATCCTTCCTCCCAGCTCATAGAAAAAGCTCCTACTGGTCACCAGCAGACATCACCAGGCCCTTATCTCACACTGACACGTTACACAGGACACAACCATGACTTTAGATGGTGGATGTGAGACCTTGGTCCTGGCCAGTAAAGGCGCTCCTCTCTCCAGCAGCAGCTCTACAGCCGTATCATGTCCGCTGCGAGCAGCACAGTGAAGCGGAGTCAGGCCGTCCTGTGGAACAAAGACAGTAAATATGTGTCGACTCTCGATGCTGCAGAACAACGACAACTTTAACTCATAACGGGACCTTTTTTAAAAAAGAAAGAAAAAGAAGTCCTGATCAATTGATCCTCATATTTATTTAAAAAACAAAAACATACAAGATATTAGAACATTCAAACTAAGGATTATTATTCTTTTTTGAAAAGGATCTATTCATTTTAAATTTTGAGTCAGCATGTATGAACAGAGGCTACAAAAGATGAAAATACACAGATAAAAACAAGTCAGGCAGATGTTTTTCTTTGAGTACCGACGGGGAGACTGATGGGCAACAACAACAGCAAAAGAACAGTTTCAGTGCAAAACTACCAACGTCACTTCTAATAGCTATCATCAAATCATTTAGAGAATAGGGAGAAATCTGTGTGTGAGGGATGATGTCAGACACTGTCAGTGAATACACCTCGTGCACACAGATGCAAACCAAACAAGCCTCCAATGGAAAAACCGGCCATCTCTAAACAAGAGTCCGACACTGACGCCGTCCCTGTGCCACAGATAAAGCATCGTGATAGGACCAGCGTCCTGAAGCTGACAGGGAAGAAGCAACCTGTGATGGTATATGAGGTGATACAGGGCACAGCATCTGTGACAGCACCATTAATGCTGACTGATACAGTATGTGCAGGTTTCAGAGCAGCATGTACTCCTATACACATGAAGTCTTTTACAGGGAAGGCCATGCATGTCTCAGCAAGACAGTGTGAAGCCTCTGTACGCATCACAGTGCAGTGGCTGCACAGTGACCGGGTCCAGGTGGAGTGCTGGACTAACTCAGTGGTGACCACGTGCTCTGAAATATGGCATCACATTTCTAAAATATAGTATATGGTCCTCAGTTCCATCATTTTATTGGTTTGGATATTTGTATTGGATTAAATACATGGATTTAAAGCATTAAAAATGTCATTGAACTTGTATTTTTATCTGAGCAGCAGTTTAGTAAATAACAGATCATGATGCCAAGTGATCAGTGGCAGAACTGAAAACAACCCCCCATCATATCTGTTGTTAGTAATGGACGTGATGTATGTAACAGCTGCACCACTGTGGGAGTGTGCAAGTGGAGACGTGGAGTTGTGCTGTGGTTTAAAGATAACTAGCTCTAAAGCTCAGGCGCTGTTACATTAGATGTGTGCGTTTGAGGTACTCACCCTCGTTTTAGCATCAATCTGAGAGCCACGGTCTAATAACAGGCGAACCATGTTTGTGTTGCCACGCTTAGAGGCCACATGCAGTGGAGTGATTCCATTCTGCAGACAAAGACACACAAAGACAACAACTCGTTAAACACGTTGGTTCAGAATCCAAATGTTGGTATATCTCTGTGTGTGAGCAGTGAACAGGGAGCTATTTTTATCCATCCTGCTTTGGTGATTAAAAATAGGAGATGTGACTGTGTTTTGTGGAAGGCCTCATTTAAACAGGCGTTTGTTGCCTGACGGTGAGGAAGGACTGTTGTGGTACCCAGTGCACAGTCCAAACATCGTAACACAGGATGGCTGACTTTGGTTTGTAAGACTACATTAGCAGATTAGCAGGCACATTAATTAAAAAGAACAGGACTCGGTGTTTTGGTCAGTTATATATATACATACATACATACATACATTATATATATATATATATATGTATGTATGTATGTATGTATGTATGTATGTATGTATGTATGTATGTATGATATATATATATATATACATATATACATACATACATACATACATACATACATATATATATATATATATGTATGTATGTATGTATGTATGTATGTATGTATGTATGTATGTATGTATGTATGTATATATATATATATATATATATATATATATACATACATACATACACATACACACACACATACATATATATATATATATATATAACTGCCAACACAACACTGAGGTCGGTCAGTCGTAGTCCTCATCACTGACTGACCTCAGTCTGTTCTGGTTATAGAGTTATACCCACTGACTTGTTATTATTTTAAAGTCACTGTCAGTCTGCTTTCATCCTGCTTATTTTCATACATTCAGACCCAAATAACTTCTCAGGGTTGTTTCGTACCCTCGCTGTGAAGTCAACTGCTGCCCCTCGGTTCAGCAGGAGCGTGGCCACATTCACGTTCCCATAGTGAGCAGCAATGTGCAGGGGGGTGAATCCACTCTGCAGGACAGACACACACAGGGGAGGACAGAGGACACGCATTAGCTTCACCGTCAACTTTGCCTTTGACCTTTAGTCTTCCCAGCATGCAAAAGTTGCATCAAGAGTAAAAGAAGTAAATTAAAACAAAGGACAATGAAAATCATGTATATTCATTGGTACTAATATGACAGTCAGAGTAAACAGCATCTACACACAACCCCAAACACACACATCACTTCCATGCAAACTGTGTAAAGACAAAGAGACTGAAAATGCTTTTAACAGGTGTGAAATGAAAAAAAAGATCAGAAGCAAAGAAATATGCACAGAGTGCACGCAGACTGTCATCCAGACTGACACAGACAACACAGACTGTCAGTAAACCATAAACCATAAAGTTTCCCATCAACACCAAAGTGCACTATGTTAGCTGCCATAAAGTTATTAGAGTTAGCACAAAGGAAAGATTCAGAGTAGGTTGGAGTAGTTGTGAAATTCTTGCCTTACCTTTCCATTCTGTTAGTGTTGGTCCGATTTAATGTGAAAAAGGTGTTTACAGAAGCGTGAAGAATACAGTGACTAACGAGATGGTTTCACAACTTTACACAGTCAAAAGCTTCGAATGGTGCAAATAAAGGAAGCATGGATGCAACATGCTCGTCTATGCTAACATATTAGCTTTATACATTTATATATATGAGCTTCACAAGCTTCCCATGCCATTACTGAGTTGCACTTTTTACAGCAGTACAGATTCTTTTGCATCGAGTGGAAGGTTCTTTAAAGAAGAGCATGCACTGTAAAAGACATGTTGTCTATAAGCTGTAAAGTATGGAAGACCACGGGTGGAATAAACACAATGAATGCCTTTGTGTGCTCAGCATGTGTTCAATAAGAAGAAGAACAGTTAAATGCATTATTCTATTAGGAAATTATCAAAATATATATTTGTTTATTTGTTCATCCTTCTGCAATCTGCATTTTTAAAGCCGAACATTTATCATATCATAACTGTCTGAAGCTGAGACGAGGCAGCTGGATTAATTTTTCTCTGGTTTCTGGGCAGATGTGACGGGAATAAAAAACACAGTTTGTTCTTCTAAAATGATCGAGGTGACACATCTTCCTCCCAGTTTAACATAAAAACAAAAGTTACTTATTTTGAATCAAAAAAATCATCTTGGTAGTGCTTATCCTATTTCAACCATCACTTTTATGTCCCAGATGTCAGCATTGTTCGTCTTCACTGGCCTTCCATACTTAAGCAGCGATATATTATAGCATCTTGTCCTGCTTATTGTAGTACAGTGTGTTATGTTATATGGACGGGCATTGTAATACTATCAGTCAGTATGTAAACTATACTTTAAACTGCTGATCAGAGTGCATTTCTAAGACATGCAACACAAAAAAGAGGCAAAATTACGAGACAGACTAACAGACGGTGAACATCACACACATTCATAATCAAAGCTTACAGAAAGTAAATACAGTCATTAAAAAACAACAGTTCACTGTTTTTATAATCAGTCTAAATGTATTTAGGGCCACACGGGGAAGGAAAAACCAAAGGGTGATCCTGAGCTGATGATCAAATTCATATAAATAAATAAAAGAAACAGACTCGGGTGAAAAATCAAACTAAAAAGCTAAAAGTCAGAGATAAGCAGCAGTGGCCATTCCTCTCAGCCATGCACGGTGGCCTCTTATTATTCAACAATATCAAACTGAAACTAGGAGAAAACAGACAGAATGGATCAAATGATAGTTCATGTACACCAGCAAGTGCTGTGGAAGTGAGAGAAATAAAGGCAGTGAAGAAAAAAGGAAATGACAAAGGATGGGACTGTGTGTGAGTCTGTGGAGAGTTACAGGAGTGTGTGTATACCTCAGTAGTCCTATTGACCATCATCTGTTGCAGGAGGAATGCAGGAGGAAAGATCAGTTTAGTTAGGACGATGCTGCAGTCACAGACATTAGCTCAGGACGTGGCTGGAGTGGACGCTTCTCAGTCCTGTCAGAGTATAACTGACAACGCTCTCAGTTGTGTCTTGGCTTACTGTAGCTTCACATAGTTAAATGATCTGTTTCTTCTTTACTACTTTGTTAATAAAGCACAAATTCTGGGAACAAACTGGAATTAATATGTTTTAATAGTTGAAAGACCTTAATGATTGAGGAAAGGTTGGGAGGGTTAGGAATGGGAAACTGAACCAACGGCTGCCCATCCCCCTATCGGGTCGCCCCGTCCGACCCCAGAAAGCGTTTTGGGAAGCTTCCTGGGTTAGTGTTGGTAGATCAATACTCTGGCCTGCCGCTGCCTCTGAACTAACAGGTCTCCGTTTACATTCAGCTTGTATTATATTACAATATTATATAACATTCTCTGTATATTAGATATAATATTATATTGTATTGCTGCTCAGATCACACAGTTGTGCTCTGAGATCACAGTAAAAGGCATTACTGTAAAATAATGCACCGCTTTCTGTTACACTTAGTTGGCCCTAAACTGTTTTCATAGCATATTTAGTAATAACTTACTTTAGTTATAACTATACACATAATCATGTGAGTCGTGTTTTTCAGTATCTGAGTAACTCTAACTACGCCAGCTACTCTCCTCTGGGGCTTCTTTATGACTCATGTTCAATATGGCTGCATCCCAGCAGCAGAAGCACATTTCAGTAAATGTGTGTGTACCCTAAATAGACTCTATAGTGTTTTGTTACATAACAAAATCACTGATGTTTCGCTGAAATATGATCATTTTCACTCTAGCCACGTCACTTAAAGCTGCTAGCTAGCATCAGAGGAACAGTCGTAACTATGCATTACAGATCCTTCCACAGCAGTGAATTCCCATCAATAGCAAATGGACACTTTAACCCTTCCAATCTCTCGCTGATGGTCAGAACACAGCCTTAAAAACCAGCCCCACCGTGTGCATGCAATCTTAGATATGACCACCGTACAACCTGCAGACAGTGGCACACTCCATGCAGTGGACAGTGCTACACTTAGACACCGGTGCAGCGAGGAGGAGGGGTGATGAGAGGAAGAGTGCAAGAGGTGGTGTTTAAACAGAGAGAGGGGACAAAAGGGAGAGAGCCAGTTAGTTGCAGGACCAGGAGTGACGTGGCAAGCACAGAGACACTGAGTGAGACAGAGGACAGGACAGACACACTGATGGAAACACAAACATCTGACACATATTTATGCAGCTTCACTGGAAATATCACAACAAGGAAGGTATCTGTCATATCGTGGAATAGCAATGATATCTGAGTTTACCAAAGTGATCAGTGTAATGTTGATCATGTGCACAGCGTTGTCTTTACACAGCTTTGTTTTCTGTGTTTGTTCCCACATCAGGATATTGTTTCTGTGGTGACTACAGTGAAGAGCGGTCAGCTCTGTGACACGAGTCACTGAGGACACTCTGCTCTCTCACTAACGTCTCAGGGGTCAAAAACATTACACCTTCGACTATTACTTGATCTGATACAATGGTGATATTAACTTTAATAATCACTGTCACTGTATAACTTCAGAGTGGATCCTGTTTACACATCATACTTGAGGTCACGCACTAACAAGCAGAAAGTAACAGGAGGAAGAAAAATCGCTGTTGTGGGAAGAATGATGACGGTCTGGGTCATCATCAGGACCCCAGGCAGGCAGGAGCATCATGGCTGTGGGTTCAAGCCTCACTTCAATTATTATTTGCAGTAATGCCAGTGCATCCCACACATCACATATCTGCATTATTCCACTGTAACATCGCCTTGGATGGATCTGCCACATTCCCACCTACTCATCTATTTGGGACAATGACAGAAGAAATAGGCCCCTGTGATTATACAGAGAGGATATAATGAGACGGCTCTACTCAGACGTGATCAGCAGGATAACTGAACATGTGAACAGGTCTCGTTTAGGTTCAAACCTAGTGTTAGAAAGCTAAAGCCACTGTTACACTGTAACCTTCATGAAGTAACCACAGAGCACCACATTCACTGGACTTCTGCACATGCCAACACTTGCCGAGCATAACACTGTATGGCCGTACCTTTGACTGGACGTCGGCGTTGTGGTCATTCTGGAGGAGCAGGGCTGCTGATTTGGTGTCATCTTTACGAGCTGCAATGTGCAAGGCAGGCAGGCGGACCTTGCCTTTCGTATCATTTTCTAATAAGACGGACACAACCTGGTTGTGGCCCTGCTGGAGCGCGATGGCCAAAGGGGTGAAGCCGTCCTAGAAGAAGGCAGACGGACGATTGGTTACATCTCATTTAAAATAAAAGACTTCTGAGAATCTGAGAAGGATCAGTAAAGTTTAAAATACACTGCTCAGGAAAATTAAGGGCGCTTAAACTTCAGGAATATCAGCCTGTCCAGTTAGGAAGCAGAAGTGATTACGAGTCCATTTCACCTGCTCCGGTGTAAATGACAAACTGAGACACAAAAACAAGTCAGTCCTACAACAGTGAGGGTTTCACAGGTGGTGACCATTTAGCTAATGTCCTTATCCAGGCACAGGAACACTGACATTACACCTGAATCACATTTCAGCTGCACAGGTAGATGGTGTGACTCCCAGCACAGTCGAGTTGGAATTAAGAAATACCCTGAGACGGGACCTGTTCCTCAGAAATGAAGTCATGCACGTACAGTCTCCAGCACTAAGCACCAGCTGGCATTGCTCATACATGCGCCTCCTCAACCATCACAGAGCCACTGGCAAACTTTCTTAATGGGTGATGTTGAAGCACAATAACATTTGATGTCACCAGACTCGTTCATGTCACACATGTTCTTAGTGTGAACCTGGTCTCATCCTTGAAGACAATGGGACACCAGCAGCAGACCTGCCAGTTCTGGTGTTTTCAGGTAAAATCCATTCACAGTGTTTGAAAGTTCCTGACTGCATGCAGCGATATAATGAGCTGATCAAGAGTCATAATTCTCATGCAGCCAGGGGAGGTGGCATTAACACACTGTGATGTTATCACCTGCATTCAAATGCATCTTCATTAAATGTATTTATTGATGTATTTGTCATTAGTTTGGAAAGAGGTGTATCAACAGGTGGCTCCATGAACACTTTGAAAGCCTAATAGGAGACATGAGTGTGATTCTCAATGAGAGACTTGAGATTTCTCTCTTCATGTGGAACAGCAGAAAGTTCCCTGAGCTGATCAAAACAATGGAAACATCACATTAATGTCTTTTTAAGATTACTGCGTGATCTAAACATGCTCCTCTTACCTCTGTAGCAATGCTCTGGTTGCCTCCATTCTCAAGCAGGTACCTCACCACGTCCAGATGATTTTCTTGGGCAGCCATGTACAAAGGAGTGAATCCATTCTGTTAACACACAAAACCAAGCATATGACAAAACCAGTGAACACCACAGCTGAGAACCCCCTGACCATCTAACAGTGATGAGTGGCAGAATAACTTCCAGGAGGATTACACAGCAGTAAACGGCCTCAGCAGCAGAGTGTGGAGGCTCACCTGAGACTGTGCGTTGATGTCAGCACCACGTTTGCTGAGGATCTTCACCACGTCAGCCTGGCCAGCCAGAGAGGATATATGCAGCGCTGTGTTTCCTTTCTGGAATTAAACATCAATGTTTCTGTACATATAAACTCTGAGTGCTCGTGACTTTAAGACTTAGTAAATGCTGTTGTGTCCTTTACTAACACTCAGTTTGTTGTTTGCACTGAGAAACACAATATTTACACAGCACAGTGCACTGCTGCTTCAAAACAGATCTGATTACTTTATGAATAAATATAAGCAGCTAAAAATCTATAAATATATCTTAAAATAATCTGATCCTGATAACACAGCATAGACCAAGGTGAACACATACCTCACATTATGTGTTTATTGATCATCAGCTACACTGTAGCACTGAGGTTTAGAGTTTAGAAAACCATGTTTCCACTTTCCCTGCTGTCCAATAAATCACATGTAGAAACGGTTTTTTCTCAATGAATAAATCATAACTTTAAACTCATTTTTCTTAAAATAAAATAAAATCTAATTCCCAAAACACATACAGATTCTCCTTATTGTAACCCCAAGCACACACACACACACACACACACACACACACACACAAAGACTGAGTGACAGCCTGTACAGTGAGTGGTCTGTGGGCTTCATGCCTGCCAGGCTTAAAGTTTCAGTGCAGGGTGTCAGAGCCCAGAGAAAAGTTCAAAGGTCATGAAGCTGTAGGTTGAGGATGGCTGAAGCGCTGTAATCCTGCATATGGTGTTCACAACACTTTAACACACGTGGGTCCGAGGACAAACATGACTCACACTTTCATTAGTTATGTAAATTTATCTTTGTGTTTAATTCTTTGTTTACTCGAGTCAACCTACTGATTGTTTATTATCTGACCTTCTGAACTCAAAGTAATGTGTTAAGATTTTAGCTTTACATACTCACATACTAACTCAACCATACAGACTCCACTGAGACTCACTGTGTGCTGTATATGTGACTCCTTTCATGTTACCCTGAGTGAGAAAATGAGAAGGTCTTACCTTTGTGGCTGAGTCCACAGCTGCACCCCTGTCCAGCAACTCCTGGACCAGATCTATGTGCCCCTCCTTGGCTGCCAGGTGCAACGCATTAAGACCATTCTGGAAAAAAACGTGGGAGGCAAACGTCAGACGTGCAGACCCAAGGACAACAAAGAGACACGTTTGCAAAGGGAAAGAGAAGGTATTACCTCCTCGTCTAGGTCCCCCACTAAGGGTGCCTGCCTTTCTTTCTCTGCCTCCATCTTTTGAAAGTGTGAAAGGCTTCACCCTCACATGTGGTGCAAGGACTGGCTGACTCATAAGGTTGTGTTAGATGTTGAGCCATGTTATGCTGATGTGGATCAGGTCCAGTTCTGGGTATAAAGTTAAAAATAGTTGTGTGTGTGTGCGTGTGTTTAAGTTGTAGGTGTTACTGTATTAATACTGGTTTGTGATGGAAACTGTAGATTCCTAGATTACATTTCAACTTGTAAATCACTCCTGACCTCTGTTAATATCTGTATTGCACAAGTGCACGAGTGTCATGGGTGAAGCAGCTGCGCAATGACTCAACAAACCTAGTGGGACAAATGTGGGAGACTGACCATCAAAACTAAGGATTAGAAAGTGACACAAGAGCAAAAGGTTTACGGGGTTCGTTATGTTCTTCATCGTGTTTACTTACAGAAATGCTCATCATGTGAACACAAACACATGTTACACACTCTGACTCGTGCTGAGACATTTCTAAAAGCAAACTTGATTTCTACAGTGTCTTAAACACCACAGCTGTGGTTTAGATGCAGTTGGGATTCGTGTGTATTTGGACAAAGTCCGAGCAGTTGGAGTAACATTAGGCTAAAATAAAGTTCTTAGGAAAAGCTTTCTATAAACATAAAGCTCCGACTGCATCACATCAATGGATGAAACAAGCTACAGCACTTCTTTTGTCAGGGTAGGTTAGTAGTTGAAAATAGGCAGCATAGAGGAGGAAAGAACACATGCTCGAAAAGAGAGAGAGACAAAGTGAAGTGCAGGAAAAGCCCAGACCTGAGCTGGGTCTATATGTACGCATTTAATGTGAAGAATAAATGAATACAGTTTCTGCAGTTACGCTGGCCTACGTGAGCATCACTGATCCTGGTGTCTGCTATTCAAAAGGTTTGCCTTAAAGGATACAACAAGACACGTACTGCACCACGCCACTACTAAGTGTTAACAAAGGGAGGTTCTCAGAACTGAATCCACACTCTCTTGAGGGACTTACAGGTACAGGAAATCTGGTTTGAGGAGCACCTGATCACACCTAAACACACCTTTGGAGGGCACTGAAATGTAAAGAGGTTGTGTAAATCACATGCCTTCAGTGTGTTCACCATGGTTACACAGGGACCAAACAGCTCACAGTCCCAAAGCACCCACCACAGGACCCACCGTGGGTCCAACGCCTCCTCTAACTCTACAAAACAAATGTACACTTCATTCCTCAGAACGTGTGAATAAATACAGACAGAATAAAGAGCTGGTCCACGACCAGGACGAAAACCTCACTGTTGCTCCTGATGCTGAGGTTTGACCAATGAGCTAACTCCCCTGTCCAGAGCCCTGGGTCAGACCTTCCCAAGGAGGCTGAGGAGTGAGACCCCCCTAACCTCCGCTCCCCCTTTTGTTAAAGGGTCCACAGACGGCTTTCTATACAAAACGTATAGTCAGTGGGATTAAGGAGGTCAAGTAAGTATTCCTTCCACCACCAGACGATATCCACCTGAAGTCAGCAGCACCCTGTTATACAGCATGTGACCAGAACAAGCCTTCCCTCCTGATTAGCCTGACAGCTTCCATTGTGAGGAAGTCTGAAAGTCTTTTTCAGTGGCCTCACTGACCTCCTCCTCCAGCACCTGAGTGTTTGCTTCAACTACTGCTCGAGCTGCTTTTGCTTTGCCTGCTGGGACCCACTCGGGTTCAGAACAAGCAGGCCATTCCTTCCAATCACACCCCTCCAGGTCACCAGCTCCTCCAGGGTTGCTGCCCGTGTGAGGATTGAAGGCTCTCAGTAGGACAACAGAGTAACCAGATGGATCACCCTTGAGCATCCCACCCAGAGGCTATGAGAAGGCCGGGTACTGTCCCCGACCCGAAGGCACAGGGACCAACTCTCTAATCCACCAGGAAAAACCCACTGTAAATGTTGTAAACATTTATTCTGAAAGGCTAAGAATAAACACTCCATTTTCAACCCCCACCCCTATCATCAAATAGCCCCCTGAAGCTAATGGCCATCTGGTTATATAGGTTAAAGGTGAATGGTGAATCTGACTGACTGTACTTGAGTTTGTATCAGCAGCTGGTTAAGTAGCAGAGAGGAATATGCATTAGTGCTGTTGCCTTTGGATCAGTTGTTATGTCTGAAACTCGGCTCTCGTGTAGCTCTGGATTATTACAACTAGTGCATCTTCAGCTCTAGTCCAAAACAAAACTACTGATCCCTCTCTTTAGTCTGGACTATTGTATTGCATATAAATGTAAGAGGATTGAGCAGCAAACAGCTCTTCCTTTTTTTAAGACATGCGACCAATCAGACTGCAGAGATGAATGGTTTTAGGTTTCCTTTGGCCTAAAGCACAATAACAAAGTAAAGGATGTCAAATAGAAAACAAAGTTCTCTGAGTTAATAATCTCCTGTGTACAACCTTTTAATTGCTCTCATGTATTATTTGGTCACCTATGCAAAAACCTGTCCTGCTACATCTGCTCTCTTCTTTGTGCACTTATGTTGAGCATAAGCTGATGTTGCAACAGTCCATCACCTCTGAGAGCCCCTTTCCTCTTGTTACACCCACCCTTCATTCACTATCCCCTTTGTCCTGCTCCATGACTGCTCCACCCACTTCTCCATCACATGAACACAATACTTCGGAGGAAATTCACAATTATCGGTCCGATCTATTACACAAGGATATTTAAAGCAATGCAAGTGTGATGAGGTGAAAATCAAATTTAGGCCTGCAGTCGTCTCAGGGAACTGAAGCAGTTATGATCAGTGCGCCTCATCTGTGCTGCAGGTTTGGAGCTACAACAAGCATCTGGACACAGCAAACACTGATGCCACTATTCACTGGGGAAGTCTCATCATTATTAAAGGAAATGTTGAAGATCATTGTTCTTAACTATTAGCATGATGCTGAATTTAAACACAGTTAAGTGAACCAATTCATGTATTGATTGTCCTAATCTGTAAGCTACACTGTGTTTATGTCTTAGTTTACCTCATGAAAAATAATAGTAACATGAGCGTTTCAGTCTCTGAGCCATAGAGATGACTCTTTAAATTAACTGAAGGTTTATGGTGGCAACTGTTTCTCATCCCTATATCAGAATATATCAGAAGTCTACAGTAACATGTCAGCATGTGACTGGTTGGAGGAGAGGCCGAGCTCTGTTGTTGAAGATGGCACATAAAAGCAAAGCACACCATCAACATTAACTCTGATACCTGGTTAAGAGACAGGTCTGCCATCAAGCTTCGTTAAATACAGTGAGATCCAGAACAATGAACTAAAATATGCAACAAAGTTTTATACCTTTAGAGTTGGGTGATAATTCATGGTGGGTTTGTTGGAAAATGTAATTGTGTCAAATCCTCTGAATGTTAACATGAGTGAGGCTGAATGTTCAAATTTGACTGTAGAATTGGCAAAATCAGCCGTAAACGTTACCAAGGTCCAACCCTGACAGTTGGCTGGTCACAGCACCCAACGCCCAGAAGCTTTCAGTTCATGAAATAAATATAAGGTTTGTGACTCGACACCAAAAATCACAATCACACAATCTTTTACACAGTGACACATGCAAAGTGTGACTGAGGAGCAGACAATGATTCAGCAGCATGGTTCAGTGTTTGATGCTGCAGCCAATGACTCATTTGTAGAAAGTAAGAGACGAGTAGCACAGACTGGGACAAGCATGTGCTGCATGTCTCTGTTGCCTCTGGCTTGACATTGATACACAGATGTTTAATTTTGTGTATTTACTTCGGAACATTGAAGCTGCGTTTAACCTTTGCCACTCAGTTATGTTCTCAACAGCAGCACACGGTACGAGACAGACACACTTTAATGTCAGTGCTCAGAATATGTTCGAAACACAAAGTGATCCACGCCAACGTCACTCCACCCACAACACTGAAACAGCATTCACAGCATTTCTACGATGTTAATGACACAAACATCTTCACACACCATGGACACCAGCAACTCTTAGATTTCCACTTCGTGTGACTTCTGTTTACTGTGTTGCTCATTATGACTGTTGCCAGGGCAGGACTATTTACTTCCTATCAGCTTTCAGTGTCCCGTCTCATCCACGGCTGGAATTCTGATACATGAGAGGAGAGCAGATAATGACTGGACCTAAATAAAGCACCTCCCTTCAATCAAACAGTCTTCGCCCTCACAGGGATGAAGGGACATTATTTGATTATACAATAACACAAGAAGGATTACCACTACCTGCTTCGGAATAACCAAAGAACCATTCATGTGTAGTAAACAATAACTACCCATATAGACAAAGCAGTAGGCTCAGCTAACAGGTACATTTGCAGACATCACTTTTGTTTGTTTGTTCAATGCTTCACCTGCAGTGCTGAGACAACACAGGCGAGCAGGGAGACTCGTGTGTGGGAGCAAACCAGACCTAATCAGCTGTACATGACAAGTAACACATGATCTGGAACCAGACTGTGTATAAAAAGGGGCGTGGCCACTGGATTTGGAAATGCTGCTGTGACTGTGAGGCCTCAAGCTTTTTCACAGCAAACTGTTAAGGCAAAGATACGTGACAATATGCTAACTCGCTCTAAGCTTACATAACATCAACAGTCTCAGGATCACTGACAGGTTACTGTTGTAGGGCAGGGCAGTGGTTATGAGTCACCACTCACACAGTTTCCTGTGAAATTTACAATGTTTATTTGCTAAATAGGTGAATATTTCTGACCTAAGAGCCGCGGCAGAACAAAATGGGTCATTGTTGGAATTCTAAACTCACCTGACAGAAATAAAGAGCTCTGTCTGCCTGATTACTACCAACTATGAAACTGTGTATTGTTAGTGCTGCTGAAATTCTGATTATTTTTAGAGACAAACCCACAGAAGCTACTTGGTAAAGTTTCGTGTTCAAGCTTACAGACTCTTGCCATTTTTAATTCTTACACAGAAGCCAAATCGATCAGAAACACCAATTCAGAAGAAACAATCAATATATTGGCAGTTGGACAAAAAGTAAAAACTACCCAGCATGCACCAAGGCAAAAGCCCAATGGTTATTCTTTGTGGCCCATACTGTGCAGCCATTAGTGTAAGACTGACAGTAGGTCTGGATGTGTACTGTGTAACATTGTTTTCCTACCTGATTGCAGGTACTGATGTCCACGCCCCCTTTCAGATATTCCAAAACCTTGTCGACGTTCCCCGCTCTTGCTGCTCGCAGGAAACTTGTGTTACTGTCCGACTGGAAGAAACAGAAAAGAAGCACACTTTACAAAACACATACTTTATTTAGCTGTCTGAGAACATCGCACACAGACTCCTGTTCATTTCTAATGACGATACACAGAAACGCCATCTTACAATGTCCAGTGTTACCTGGTGAGCCTTCAGTAATTATGTTTGCATTTAAAGAAAAAAAGCACCTAGTTCTGCAAAAGGAAGCTTTTGTGCCTTCATCAATAGCAATGATCTATTTTTAAGTTTTCCATAAAAAGTCTAAATTAAAGTGCCAAAAATCCCACTGCACAAAATATCATCAATGCATTTGCACCACTGATCCTCCTCAGTGCACAGAAACGTCCCTGCTGTGAAGGACATTCCCTGTTCTTGGATGCTGATGCAGTTGGAAACAGACCAGGACTGTGAGGACAGTGATTCAGCGTTTTCCTCCACCAAACTTAAATCAAGCTCTCTGCTCCTGCTGCAGAAAAACACTGCGTGATGCTTACTGCACTCAGATTGTGTTAGAGGAGTTCAGGGGTCAGATACAGCAACAACACTGCTTGTTTTCAGGAGGAGAGATCTATTATTAGCCATCAAGGTCAAAGGTTGCCAAAGAATTTGAATGATAGCCGTTCATGTAGACAGACAAGCACAGAGAGAACAAGCACTGACACTGCAGCAGCGATACTTGTTTCAGACACGCAGCCTTGATCTGATGTTTCCAACTCACCTGCAGTCAACTACCACCTGGCTACTGCAGGGAACTGCACTGCATCACTTTATCCTTTTCCTACCGACGCCGTGCAGGCGCCCGATCTGGAACTAGTCCCCTTTTATTCAAATCAAATATTCATTAGTATATACGACCCAGAGATTCTCTCCACCACAGGGAAATTAAGCCAACTTACAACAATCTATCACTAATAAAATTATACTTTAAAATATATTGTTAACACTTAAATCTGTGTTGCTGTAATATCCCAGTTTAATTTTCTGAATAAAAAAGAAACCACATTAAAGACAAGCTTAGATACGTGTCTTCATGCTCACACCACAGTGGAGCCTGATAGTATCCTCACGTTCCCCTTTGAGCTGCCGAGTCACATTACGCCCTAATCATCTCTGCCACTGGCTGGTTGCTATAGCAACATGAAGACCAACAGGACCTTCAGACAAGCGAGGCTTTGAATGAGAAACACTGGAGAGAAGGTGGGAACTGCAGCAGCCGTCGTCCTTCGAAAACTGAACACAGACATAACTCCTGGTTAAGGAGCACAGACAAACCTGCAGCTACATGAAGCTGCTGCCTGTGAGAACATCACGGACACAGTGTCCGTCTGTTCTCACTGATGCTTCAGCTTGTGTCTTCATGACATCATGAAACCTGACGTTACAAAGGGCTGTTCATGCTCTTCACCAACACATGACCTCAAACCTGCAGAGCACCAGGAGCTCTCTCAATAATGCAAGCTGTCCCCAACACGAATACTGTGAGGTACTCGTGCTAAGGCTGGGAGCATCCATACCCCTTCCAGTTACCATGGAGACAAGCATAGTGACATGGTAACCATAGTGACAAGGCTGTTCAGCAAAGCTAGCAAATGAAGCCAAAAACACTTCTTTTGAACAATTTGTAAAGGTTGTGTCACGCTCTCTAACTCATCCTGTCATCTTAAAAACTTTATTTCTAGTAAATTCTTCAAACTGTGGCTGCACAGTTCTTTTTCCAAGCCCTGCTGATTCACTTTGGACCCTAAAACTAACTAATGGCAACTGAAAACTAGATATTTTTACTACTTTTTTAAAAAAAACCAATAACCAGTTTGGCCTTCATGTGTGAGAACAGACCATGTTAACACTAAAGTTAGGCAGTGAAAAATAAAACAGTTATAAAGAGGTGGGGACAAAGTCATCCAGTAACTCTCCTACTAACCAGCAACTTAACCTAAACTGACCCAACTAACCTCCAGATTATGATTTTTTTAATGAGGACATTTAGCCTGGATTAAAAACAACATAATAAAAAAACATTAGCTTGACACTGAATGAAGGAACATGTTCTATTTCTAGCTGGATGGAACAACAGTATCTGTGTTTATTAGCAACTGCACTTCACCTGTTGGTGCTGCTCTGTTTGTGCCGCTGACAAAAAAACACCTTCATGGTGGTCGAGTTGGCATAAACGGACCGGCATTAAATTCTGACACAGTTACCAGTCTGATGTTTCATTACTACCATGAATAATGGTAGCTGAACTAAACATGACTGTTTCCAGCCAATCAAATCTTTGCCTAGACGTGTTAACATCCGGATCACTGATGTAGGACCTGGAGCATAAACTGCTCTTTGTTAAAGTAGCAGGAGGATGTAGTCGGACCTTTCAAGCACTTGACTGCAACACGTCAGAGTAAGAGGAGACCAAAGTTCACAGGTCGAGACACTGAGCTGTCCATGTCTAAAAACAGGATGTGTGTCACAGACGAGGGAAGGTTGCTGTTATATAAAACACATTAATGAGACAAACAGAAAGTAAACAGCAGTGTCGAAGCTAAACAGTAAAGATATTACACCAAAACAAGGCGCTCAAAGATGCTAAAAGCCTGCAGAGTGGAGGCGAGTGTTGACTGGATAGATTCATTATTATCATCATGTCCATCTGTGAAATGTCAAAGTGTGATTTCCATCATGGAAAGAGTGTCCTTCTCCTTCAGGTGTGCATGAACAGCTGAGTCCTGTTCGGTTGAGGTGGCGCTGTGAGGTGGCACTGTGAGGTGGCGCTCTGGAGCGAGCAGCAAACGCTGTTTCAGAAACTGACCAGAATTTGCCAAATAAATAACAAAATTACCAAAATGGTTCCACGCGAGCATAAATGGTAAATGGCCTGTATTTGTATAGCGCTTTACTAGTCCCTAAGGACCCCAAAGCGCTTTACACAACCAGTCATCCACCCATTCACACACACATTCACACACTGGTGATGGCAGCTACATTGTAGCCACAGCCAACCTGGGGCGCACTGACAGAGGCGAGGCTGCCGGACGCTGGCGCCACCGGGCCCTCTGACCACCACCAGTAGGCAACGGGTGAAGTGTCTTGCCCAAGGACACAACGACCGAGACTGTCGGAGCCGGGGCTCGAACAGGCAACCTTCCGATTACAAGGCGAACTCCCAACTCTTGAGCCACGATCGCCCCCCTGTTGCTGTAGTTCCGTCAGCCATGCAAATATTCTGTGTCCTTTGCTCTGTGACAGCGGGAATGTTCTGCTATGAAGTGTAGTTTGCTCTCATGCTTTAGTCCACTTGTGCTCATGGAGAAAAAGGTCAGTGTAAGGTCATACCTGAGTGATTACCTTAATCATAACATGAAACGTATATATCAGGAGGGATCACTCGATGGCTCGACAGGGGTGAAAATATTAGGAATCATGTGTTTATAGGAACTCAGCTGATCTCAATGTGAGGGATTACCTTTGGAACAAAGGGTGTCAACAGAGCTCCAAAGACTTGTGTAGTCACCTACTTACAGCTGACCAAGTGAGCCTCTAATGAATTGAATCCAAACTAAATTTCCACTGTCAGAAAATACATTAGGAACCAGAGTGCATTCACAGACCGCTCCAAACTCCTGTGAGACACACTTATTGCACAGTCAGTAACTGAATTAAGACCCAAACAAACTGTTTCACTGACACATATACTCAAATGTTCCTGCGGGACAAGCCACGCACTAAAACTGACACCAGACTAAAGAAGTGATATTTTCTGGTCTTGTGTTCCCAACAGCATGCTGCTGAAGTGATTACATTGCTTTTCAAATTAGCTCCAAGAGCCCACATGCTGCTGTGCTGGGACACTTTAGTAACACAAATGTCACACTGGCCTTTGAAGAGAGGGGAGAAAATAGCACACAAAACCATTTAGACACCAACATAGATACATGTCTGTTTACATCGAACTCAAAGGCAAACACAAAGTCTGCTGTGAATGCTTTCAGTAAAGAGCTGAGGAGGAATAAAAGTCAGACCACGTTGATGCAAAGGCAGCTAATGTAATGAAAACACTTGGTGACAACAAAGAGTCCTGACAGAGACCAAAATAAAACTTCTGAGTGCTTCAAAGAAGCTACTCGAATCTCCTAAAATACTTTGGAAACAAAGAGGAGCGTCCTAGCTGTGTGTACTGCACCTGTCAGTGTGAGCGCTTACCAGATTCAGAGGACGCTGCACAGGAAAATGCTCCATGCAGTAGAAGTCTGGCAAAGCATTGTGATCTAGCTGAGCCGGGCTCCCAGCGGTCCTCAGGCCCTTGTCTGAGCCGCACACCTTACACATGGCTGTGTTGCCCATGGTTCAACTTATTTAAGTCTCTTTCATCAGAATGTAAAGGAGTCTAAGTGAGTTAATCAGGCTGATAATCCACTCCCTGTCCCTCCTTCCCCTCCCCCTAAAAGCTTACAGGCTACCATACAGCAGGGATGAGGTTCAGTCCTTGTTGCACCACTTGACTGGGTGCCTGTAAGTACAGGCAGCAGAGTGCTACTGTTTCCTCATTACAAGTTCCAACTCAATGACCATTGACTAACAACCCCTCGTATTCCACCCCCTCCCAACCCGGCTATTTTTACACCCACCAGCCCAGCTATGCATGACGAGGGAGGAGAGGGTGGAGGTGATTGGGTGGCATGCTAAACAAGGCAGGGGCAGGACCACCGCAGACACGGCAGGCATTATGAGGCAAACATGGGCCTCATTTTTGTTAATATATATATTTGTTTTCCACTAAAAGTGATAAAAACCCTCTGCAGCTTCCACTTGACTGTGTTTGGAAAAAGCCTAAAACAACAACATATTAACGTGGCGTCATGAGGGCGTCCGAGCTTCGGTGTGCTCCACGACAGCTACAGGTGTTTATCATGTGCACAGCTGTGTGTCAAACAGCGCTCTGTGCTCACATTAACTGCTCCTGTGAGTCAGTGTCACACAACATTTCGCTCCTGTTCTCATACAAAGACGGATTTTTCTTTGGACATTGTGAGGCATCAAAGAAGCTCCGCCCACTAATCTCTATTGCACTACATAACAGCGCACAGTCAGTTTCAAGGCCATAGATATTGGTCTTGTTGTGTTGCAGCACAGCCTGCCCTGATGTGACCTTCTCCTACATACCATCATCCATACTGGAAATTAAACTTTTCCAGTGCATGCTGGGAGGACGTGCTAAAGTGCTGTCCTACATCTCCTGTAAAAACTGTTGAGGGCAGCACACTGACCATTTGTCACTATTTAGATCATCGGGATTTTTTACACTCGTCCCTCTCGGTGACTTTTCTGTGGCACCGTGGTCTCCAACGCTTACTTCAATCACTGTTTAATGGAAGCAGACGCAGTGTTGTCCTAATACAGATCTATGTCACACTGTAGCCCAGAGCAGGGGCGTATTGATCCTGATGGACTGAATGCAAATTAAAAGTCACACAGACCTTTTCATGGCAGCACAATTAATGGTGTGCTGTCTAACATTAGCTTCAGACGTGAGGTCCCGACGTGGCCGTGTTGTGTTCTCCGTGTGCATGTGTGTGTCCTTGTGTGGGACATCAGGGAGGTAAATGTCCTCATTCTCTTTGCACTCTTCTAGGTCATGACTCACACAATAACCTCACTGTTAAAAAGATCTGCTAAACCACAGTGAATATGTTAGCGTAGGGAGAAAGACCTCTCATTGTGGAGAGCGAGTGCAAGCCCATGAGAAAGGAGCTCTGGGGTTTTCTATGAATGAATAGAAACTGACTAGAAATAAATCATTTAAATGAATGGTGAGGAACATGGTTCAAAAAGTGAAAACCAGTCCAATCTGAGCAAGTCCAATCCAGTACTACAAGGGACAAATCCATGAGTACAGTTTGCTGTCTGAGGTTGTGGTGGAGGCTGTTAGTCTCCACAGCAGATGTAGAGTAAGAAGAATGATGCTTCCTATGTGAAAACACCAGGCCATCTTAACTGCAGCTGGGTCATGTGTAGTACCTGTATCTGTATGAACAAACAGAACAAACTGAGACACTGCAGAAAAACCCAAACTATACTGTAGAGTACAATGTTCGAACAGTAAGGTCCAAAAACTTTGTAATGCCTCTAAAACCTGTTAAAGTATGATGTGTTCCTCCTGTAGCCATTGCATCAGAAAACACAGAACAATCAACCTGAAGTCTTTTTCACATTCAGCCTTTGATTTGACAGCTGGAGCAGAGACAGGCAGGGGAAGAGGCGACTGGGATGTGCTGGAACATACTAAATGGGGTACATACAATACTTAAGTACATATTATTACACTGTTGTAATGGTCATGGTGTAATTCAGGTACAATTATAAAAAAGAACACTCATGGCCTTAATCTTGATTTCCTTTTGCTTCAGTTTCCTTGCAAACACCTCCCCGATGCCTCACAGGTGAGGGGGAGGTGCTAATTCTCCTTCCTGCTGCTTCACACTCATCATCAAGTATTTCGATGAGCGGCCGATGAAGAGTTAAGATCATAAAAAAGTGACAAAGCTATTTATTATCAGCTACACCTGGGCAATGGAAGAACTCTGGTTTTTATCACCAAAAGGCCTTTTATTACCGGAGTAACAAAGAGTAAGTTAGAAACCACCTGTGGACCCGAGCACACTCGTGGAAGTGGAAAATTAATCCTGACCTTATCGACACATCTGCACTTAGACTGCTCTGGCATCCAACACACTTCTTCAGTTTCACTTCTCCTCCTTGTAATTTACTTAATGATGGTAATTTTTTTTTTTCACTGTCATTTGCCAAAATGCTCATTCATTTAGGGGCAGGGCTCTAGAGTGCGACCAATTTGGTCGCAAATGCGACCAAATTTTTCCGTGGTGCGACTAAAAAAAAACATTTGGTCGCACCGGTGCGACCAACTGTTACCAACATTTGGTCGCACCTGTTTGGGTAACAAAAAAAAATCTCTGCAACTCTCCATGTTGTCAACAGCAGACACACATTATGCCCCTATCGTGGACTAAACCAATCAGAGATAGTCAGGGGCGGGACCTCTCTGATTGGCCGTGGTCCAGTGGAAAGTGCAGGTAGAAGAGGGAGGTGAGTAGCTTTAATAAGGCGATATCAATTCATTAACGGATTCCACACAAAGAAGTAAACACAGAGCGACCCGACGCATCAGAATCAGCTTTGTCTTTCTCGGCTTTCTCACCGGACGGCCCGCAGACGGACAAGCTGTCGGAGCTTAGCGATTCTGATGCGTCGGGTCCGCTGTGTTTCCGCTTTTTGCGCTGATTCTGAGCTGCAGGTTTTGTCTCTCCAACCAAAATTCGCCGAGCCAAAAAGAAGCAGCAAACTGCGCTTCACATTTGATCAATGTCGTCATGAATTCCCTCTGACTTTTGCTGTTTTGCTTCCACCATGATAAAAATTACACTTCCTACACAGCTCCCTGTGTGTAGTTCAAGAACAGTTTCCCGTCTCAAATCTCTGTTTTCTGGATTATTCATTCGCTTATTACCCACCAGTCTACCGTTGTTTACAGCGCTGTCTTTTTCTTTTTTCATGTAAATGACCTCGGACAAGAAAGCCTAATTTCTGCTGTTCAATACTGAAGAAATTTAAACTTCTTAAAATTATGCAAAATTGCAGAATATTGCAGAATATTTTTAAGGTTATCTGCTATAAAAAGCCAGACCAGGAAAATCTCCTTCATGTTTTTCTGTGTTTTATTCTCAGTTACTTTGACACAAAGGCATCTGCTGTGATGTTCACAATTCTGATGAAGTCTCACAAGTGTCAGTACTGATAAATGATCAGAATTATAATATTTCTGACTGTCTGAGGCTAAACTGAATCGAATCAGGACTTTGAGAACCGGAATCGAATGGATTATAGAAATCAGTGATGATACCCAGCCCTAGTGAGCAGCCTAGGCCCAACAGAAGTGGATGTAGCTGTGGGTAATAAGAAAAGATGAAAAGAGCTATTGATAACTTTTGTGTTAAGTTAAGGACTGATCCGTCTGAAATTCATAGCCAGTGCTCTGACACGGTGCCATCAATCTTTGAATGCTGAAAAAGCAGCAGTGTATCCAGAAAACACATTATATGCTGCAATAAATGCACTGCGCAAGTGTCCCCTCTCCCCACTGCCTTTCAGCAGCATGCAACAGCAAACAGGTCGTCAGAGGAGGCCTAGATGATGATTAAGTTTAACATTTTCTACAATATTGACAAAGCACTTTAAGCACAAGATTGTTAGTTAATAATTTAGAAATGAATATTGTCTGTATGGACCTCCCCCCAAAGAAGGTGCACATGTAAAACTGCGGTGTTAAGCGAAGCGGTTGAAAAATTTGAGTGCGCCTAACTTTTGTGCCGGTACGCCTAACTTTTGTGCCGGTACGCCTAAATTTTTTAAGTTAGGCGTACCGGTGCGCCCATGTCAAAAAGTTAGTCTAGAGCCCTGTTTAGGGGGGACAAAAAAATTACTTCATGGGTAAATGTGTTACAAAGAAACAAAGCTAGAGTTACAACTACCTGTTCAAGGACGCTTAAACAGGCCACGCAAGAAAGTCAGTACTTTTCTTTATCTCTAAGGTCTGCAGAATCCCCCACCCCCAGTCTCACACACACTCATACCCCATTAGTGGGCTGGTAATCCAATGGGCAGGGCAGGCACAAACATTTTTAATCTGTCATCCGCCATATGGCTCACTATCTGTGGGAGGGAGGAGGGACGGGGAGTAAAGCCACTTGTACTACTTTATGTTACTGCAGTGGGAAAGATGTCATCTACGTGTTTCTGTGTGTACGTGAAACACAGGAACACTTGGTCTGCACAAAGTGTAGCCATTAAAAATCCTCACACACCCCTCTTTAATCCATCCATCCATCCATCCATCCATCCATCCATCCATGCATTCATCCATTCATCCATCCATGCATTCATTCATCCATCCATGCATTCATCCATCCATCCATGCATTCATTCATCCATCCATCCATCCATCCATTCATTCATCCATCCATCCATCCATCCATCCATCCATCCATGCATCCATCCATCCATCCATCCATCCATCCATCCATCCATCCATTCATCCATCCATCCATCCATCCATCCATCCATGCATTCATTCATCCATCCATCCATCCATGCATTCATTCTTCCATCCATCCATTCATGCATCCATCCATCCATCCTCCATCCATGAGTCATCATCCATCCATCCATCCATCCATCCTTATCCAGTTCAAAGTCACAGTGGGACTGGAGCCTGTCTCAGCTGTCTTACGGTGCGCACACACCGAACGCGAAAGAGGCGGCCAGAGCGTCAGGTTCACATGTAAAGTCAATGGAAAGAGCACGATGACACGCGATTGTGCTTCCGGCGAAAATTCGGAAGCAGATTTGCGTCGCGAAAACGCCAAAACTCGTGAAACGCGCGTCAGTGTAGCGCCTGGCGCGTTTGACTCGCGAAAAAAAACCACGCGCGTGAGTTTTTGTGTTGCATTTTGTGCATACGCGTGTTTCGCCTCTACCGCTCGAGTTGGAAAATCTGAACTCCGGCGTCAATTCGCGCCGCGACAACCAATCAGGAGGCTGGTGACGTGGCTCTGACCTAGGTAGTGACGCGTACTGTCCCGCTATTTTCCCACTGATGTACAAATACCTTTCCGCTAACAAGATAATGTGTTTATTCAGAGGACATCTGCAGGAGAAAGTGGAAGAGCCTCAGGGACACATATAATAAGGAGAAGAGGACAGAAAAGGAGAAGAGGAGTGGGTCTGCAGCAGGATCGGGAAGAGATGGAAGTTCTTCATGGTCATGGGGTTTCTGGACCCTTCCTCACCCCGCAGGAGACTAGCGGCAATATGGTGCGGACTGTGGAGAACTTCCCCCGAGGACCAGGGACAGCCCGGAGAGGCAGCAGGGGAGTGTCAGTCAGAAGGACAAGGTTTACAGTGAATTAATGTAGGCAGTTAATTTATGCGTGTTGTCATATAGGAATATATTTTGTTTATTACTAAAACAGTATACAGTGGTCCCGCTGTTCACCCGTCACATTTCGCTGATTTTTGTTATTGCACCGTACAGCTTTCAACAATGCACATTGCATTCTGCAGCCTGATTGACAAATCTCCTCCGTGTCGTGTCTCCTGCGCTTGCCAAACTTATCATGTTTGGTTTTGATAACCATCACGTCCAATAGAAAAACAGCACAAAAACACTCATAACTATGACCCTCATTCGAGAGATACACACCTGCACCGCGAGGGAAAAAGGCGCACGAAAGTGGCGCGCAGACGGAGAAAAAGCGCGGCATAATAAAACTTCCTCCCACATTCCTGGTTCACGCGCGTCAAAATATGCAATTTTGACGCGCGATGGATTTTTCTTGGACACGCATTGAGGTGCAAATGTGCACGCGTCAAATTAGGGGCGTTTGGGGCGTTTTCGCTCGCGTCTATCGCGTTCGGTGTGAACGCACCGTTAGGGTGAGGGGCAGGCTACACTCTGGGCAGGTGCTGGACCGTCACAGAGAACAATTGTTCACACTCATGTTCACAACTACAACCAAACATCAGTTAACTCCAAAAAAAATCTAATAAAGTAGGAGCACTCAGAGAAGCACAGGGAGAGATGCAAAGTCCAGGCAAGAGGTGGACTCCCAACCAGGGCTGTCTCTATGATAAGAGTGGAAACCACCAAAGTGTTCTCAGGTAGAACCAGCATCAGGTATCATCAGTGTGTTGGCAAATGAAAACAAACACAAGAGATGCAGCAGCTTAATGTTAGCTCATATATGAACAGACAAACGTGATGCAGTATAGGGTGGAGTCAGTTATTGAAGCAAGTACAAATCTGGGATTAAATATTGAACATATTCAGCTTGTATCCATCAGTAATAAACAGATCTCAGTTAGAGGTGTGGACGACACTGTGTGTCCATAAGAAACAAGCTACACTATAACACAACTGCTTTCAAAATAAACTATGAACTATAGACATTGGAGGGTTGTGTTGCTATGGAAACAAAGATGTAGATAAGGTTTATCCTTAGATTTTGCTTCAAAATGAGAAACCTGCAGAAAGTCTTCTGCAGTGTCAGCCCTTAGTAACACTGACAGATATGGATGTCTCCTTTCCCAAAGACAAGTCTGACAGGCTGGACCGACATCTGAATTAAACAGAGGCTTCACAGCTGATGGATGCCATCTTGGTTTACATACTAATTCCCATCATCTATCAAAATCATGGAAAATGTGTTTACCTCCAGATGGTTTGTAGCGTATGACAAATGTGAGATTTATTTCAATTGAAGAAGTGAGCCATTGCTGATTCAAATGTAAAGTGAGTTCCTGATCAAACTATCAGTGAGAGGACACCACTGAATGACTTATGACAGTGTGGATGATACTGGTTTCCTTGGCAACTGCAAGTACAAAGCAAAGCGAGGACCAAATTTCTTCCAGCGTAAGCAGCCTTTTAGAGTTAATAAGAAATGAACAAAGTCGGTATAAATGCAGTGAAAACATGAACAAAACAAACAAGTGTGCGTTGTTTTATGATACGCTGGAAGAAAACACCAGTGACCCTGAACCAAAGTAGATGGAGGCCTTGGTCCTGGAGGTGCTGCTGTCACTGTCTGGTCACAACGAGGTGGTTTTATGGGCCAGATGTTGTAGAATTAAGCATTGGGCATATTCCTGCAACATCTGTAAAGCCTGTCTGTCCAATCAGGAGTCAGTGTTGGGGAATTCCCGCTGGGTAACAAGAGGGCTCAAAAAAGCAGCTCAGACTGTTAATGTTACTGGGTGAGCTGTGCCCACCCTGTACATGCCATATGTCACATTTAGCCAGTAAGAAGTATTACTATTTTCAGATAACACTGTACACGTCATTTTTTACTCTGATTTTTCTCTTTTCTCTTAATTCTGCTACAAACTTTTAATATTACCTTTCCACAAGTACGTCTCCTAATATTTGAAATATAAATATTTCAAAGATGTGTATAAAATCTACAACTACAACACTTCAAACTAAACACATATGTCGTCACAGGTGTCGTCTAATGGAAGCCCACTTTCTCACATACGGTTGCAAACAAACAGGATTCAAACTTCTTGCCCTGGTTCATGTGGATCACTTCTGGTGCTCCCAGCCTGTTAAACATCACCTCCACCAATGTGTTTACAATGGTCTTGGTGTCTACTGGTCTGGCAGGCTGGACATCTCTGGCCACTTGGTGCGATAGTGTATATCTGTGAGGACATAGTGGTTTCTCCTCTCTGTGGGACCTGAACCTCAACCCACCCAGTATCTGAGGTGAGTATCTTCCTCCTGTTGGTTCCTCTACTCTGTTGCATCCACAGCAACCAGCCCCTGATTGGATGGTTGCTTTTCCAAATCTGCCACAGCGAGTGTCTCCTTCCTGACTCTCCTTCCTCTCAGCAGCTCGGAGCTGAACATGATCCAAATGCACGCTGCAGTGTAAGAGTACCTCTGCTTTAAGTAAGTGGCAGTTCTGACACAATAACATTAGAGTTAACTTGTAGTCCAGTCCACTGCAATGTATGACATGTTCACAATGCAAAAGAGGATCAAAACCACATTATGTATGGTGATAAATGATGCATAACCAAAAAGCAGTCACACACACACACACACACACACAAGAACAATATATATCCACTTGTATGTGTCAGTGCTGCTGCCTGGCCTGCATCCAGACGGGGAGGGGGGGGGATTAACCACAGTGGGCTCTGTTTAATTAAATATGTCTGAGTACAATTTCATGTTAGCAAGGCATCTCAAAAAAAGCACAACAGAGAGGAAAATGTTATCTGAGGGAAGGTGAGCTTGCCTAAAATAACAGGCCAAACGCCCACAGCGCTGTTTAAGAGATGAGAAGGACAATGTGTTTGGTGAAGGTAGAGAATCTGATGGAGATGCAAAGGAAACACGCAGCCTCCAGGAAGTAACACTAATATAACACCTATTGGCACCCTATTGCTTTGTCTGGGGTCCACGTCCTCTAGTTTTCAGTTCTTAGTCCTGACACTGAATTCAAATTATCGCTCATCTCAGCCGTGACAGAAAAAACTCCCACTGTACAGCAGCTAATAGCAGGAAACGTTAGGTGCTAAATGTTGAACACATATTTAGCCAGCATCTAAAAAAAACAGACCTATAATGGAGAATGAAAACTTTCAAGCAAAATTTATTAAGAACATTTTTCAAAATCAGCAAAAATGCAGACCTGGAGATATATTTGAAAATATTATTATAAACTAGCAAAACATGATAAGGCGTATGATGGTGATAGTAAAGTTCATGTCACTGCAGCAGATTGTGTCTCAGTTGGTTAGCTCACTCAGTTTACCAGCTGTCTGGTTAATTTATCTGATGATTAACATTAGTACGATAAATCTTATGAGTACAAATGGGGACCAGTTTGCACTAACTCAGATAAGTGGTTCAGCAGTAAAGACGTGTCAAAGAAAACATGGTTATTTCTTACGTCTGTAAACTACTCTGTGTTCTACAATATAAGCTTTCTCATCATCTGGTTCGACAGAGCATTAGAGGGCTGACTTCTATGTCTTGTCACGTCCTCGATGTTAAACAGAGACTCTCACAATACAATGAAACAGCACAAACTTCATGGTAAATATGCAAACAACCATCCCTGGATCACTGCCACACATCTATAATGATCGTATATCACACAAATGCATTTGTGCTTCTACCCCATTCCTGCCATATGTGTAAAAAAAACAGTACACAGCACAGGTATGTGATAATATGTGTTTGGATAGCAGAAAGAGTGGTCTGTGGTGGTCTGTGGTGGGCTGTGGTGGTCTGTGGTAGTCTGTGATGGTCTGTGGTGGTCTGTGGTGGTCTGTGACGGTCTGTGGTGGCCTGTGGTGGCCTGTGGTGGTCTGTGGTGGCCTGTGGTGGACTGTGGTGGTCTGTGGTAGTCTGTGATGGTCTGTGGTGGTCTGTGACGGTCTGTGGTGGACTGTGGTGGACTGTGGTGGTCTGTGGTAGTCTGTGATGGTCTGTGATGGTCTGTGGTGGTCTGTGACGGTCTGTGGTGGTCTGTGGTGGTCTGTGGTAGTCTGTGATGGTCTGTGGTGGTCTGTGACGGTCTGTGGTGGTCTGTGGTAGTCTGTGATGGTCTGTGATGGTCTGTGGTGGTCTGTGACGGTCTGTGGTGGTCTGTGGTGGTCTGTGACGGTCTGTGGTGGTCTGTGGTATCATTGAGCAGATTCTGAAAACGGTGCGACTACATCATTAAGGTCTTAGTGTTGACTTCTGTGAGACGATATGGTGGCAGACAGCTTCTGTCTCAGGGCTAAGCTTCTTTGGGGGATCTTTCCTCCTTGCATAACTAAAGCAAACTAACATCTGCTGTACTCTGGCAAGCTTCCGACTTTAGACCACATCACTGTGACAGCGCAGCCTGATGTCAAGTTGACCCTTTCATGATTATTTGCCCAGGTCAGGACAATCAGATTTACTAATGAGTACCAACTGCTTTTAACGTACAGTCATCCTGTGTCTGTTTCTACTGTGTTACTAACCACTGTGTGTCACTGCGCATCCAGGGGAGACCCTGCCACGGATTCCATCAGTGGATTCTCCTGGTTACCATGGTGATAGGATTGGCATCTCTCATGAGCACCCCATAATACCACAGCAACCAGATTATAATGCTCTAATCTAGGATATTACTAGTCCCAGTTCAGCATCAAACAGCAGTGCTTACTCAACATCCATGTACACTGGGTCTGTACTGGAGCGAGTGGTAATGAAGCTGTTTCAGTTTATCACAAAGCATTTGCTTGTTCGGTTTACCAAAACACCAAAACACCTTACTATATCGATTACAGACACTTGACTGGGACAACCAATCAAATGTGTCAAATTGCTTAGTGGACTTTGCAGAGTAACCTTTACTATAAAGAAATTGGCTGGAAAAAGAATAATATCAAACCAACTGATTATTAAAAGATTGACTGAAGACGATGACAGTAAAATAGAAATGCAGTAGCATACTGTCAGCATGAACACAGAGGGATGCATATAGATGTAGAGCTGGTTGGGGGGGGGGGGTTGGCAGATTAACATCAAACATCTCTCCCTAAACCCCATCAGCTGGGCATACAGCTGTGGATTGAGATTAAGCATAGGAATAGGAGAGTGGCTTTAAACAATGCAATTCTCTGATGGAGGTGAGAGCGTTGGAGGAACATCCAAACCAGTATAGTCAGACTGTGCTGTGGATTTACTGGAAATGAGAAGTATATGAAAAGCAATGGAGTCTCTCTAACGTGGCTTTTTTGGGATGTCATCTGGGCTGTAATCAGGAACATTATGTGTTTTTATCATTATGTATTAAACTGCATAATAATGAGTTAATTTGGTCATGTTTCATTAATATGCTTAACATTCAGGAAGATTAATTAAGTTTACAGACTCATGAAAGACATTTGAAGCATCTATTCAAAGCCTGCCAGGACACTGCTGAGTGCCAAATCAATTTCTAAAAGAGCCATCGAGCATCAGCCAATATTAGCTTTTTGACAATCTTCTGGTATTAGAATTTATAATGCCTGATAAATTAAAACTTAAAAGTAAAGAAGAGAAAAGAGAAGCACCTGTCAGCCATGTTTTGGGTGTTAATGTTGGCGAAACCTGTTGGGAACACCACAAAGACAGAGCCGGGTAGACACCTACTCATAACAAATGTTAGGAAAGTCTATGTATATTTCCTGGCTTAAAGAACAAAAATAGACTGATAAAAATATCTGATTTTTAAATCACCAACCATCAAATGAGTACTCCTAAAAACCCTCTATTAGTCAGGATCGGACCTCTAAGAATGATTTGATTTGTTGATTAACACAAATGGTTTTTCTGTCTTTTGTCTCTCTGCACGACTCCATGAAATCCTTGCACCACTGTGTACTATTGTAGGGTCTCCATTATTGTAGGGTCTTTGCCTTACAATATAAAATGCCTTGAGACAACTGTTGTTGTGATTTTGCACTATATAAATAACACTGAACTATCATCAGCTGCTGTATGACCCAAAGGTTATCTGTCCATTTGACCCATAGACATGTATTATTACTGTTAAGGGTGGTTGAAAAAGCATCAGTCATTTATCAAAATAGTGATTCAGAACTTAGTTGGAGATTATATTTATTTCAAGTGTTTTAATACATATATACGTGTATATTTGAATGTGGGCTATGAGGAATTGTTAAACCAATGAAAAACAAGCACAGTTCACTGCATGAAATAGCCCTGCCAGTGCACACTTCACATGAATGCCCCTGACAGTTAGTGCTGCCCACATACTAGGGAAAAACCTAGAAAAGTGCACTGAGACAGAGAAGCTACTTGGACAATCACAGGTGTTCTTATGAGTCACATATCTATAAAGTCCAAGTTATATATGCAGTACAAAGCTCAAGCTCACTGCTCAGTGTTTGTCCCTGTAAAACATCCCTGATAATATATCGTCTCTGTGTATCACTGTATCACTCTTATATTTCCGTCTGATTTATCAACCCAGATTTCAAACCTTATGACATTAAAGCTCTAAATGATGTTCCAGCTGAATTGCTCTTACTTAACAACTAATACCTTGAAAACTCTAAGACTGAAATGTTCAAAACCAAATGGCCATAAAAATAACCATGACGAAAAGGGCAAATGGATTACTGCTGCAAACAGGGCCCTACTGTGGATTACACCATCAATATCCTGCTATATGTTAGAGATAGAGGCAGAAAGACCAAGGGGAAGATTATGGGGGGAATTTATGTCATTGTTAAAATTCATTTCAATTAGTCCCTGGCAGGAGATTCTTAATACCTCCTCTGGACAAGTCGATCAAGTCATTAAGCTTGAAATGTGAGAGCCAAACAAGTTTGTTGATAAGGTTTCAATCACAGAGCTGGCACTGTAGTCAACACTCTGCTGATCGTTAAGCTGCACAATTTTGGATGAAAGATGGCTGCACAATTTCCTCATTGCTTCTCCTTTCCAAGAGTTTTTTCAATGGGGTTAGTCACATGGGGGAGCAAGGAACAGTCCGAGTGACTTCAACACGGTTCAAAACTCAGTGAATTATAATGATGTTGACCTCTCACTGTCATAAATATTCATTAGAAGACATTGCAGACGTCTAACAATGCTGAAGTTCTAACTAACACCTAAACTGGGAAAAACTGACAAACGACATGAACATGATTCTGCGCAGGAGTAAGAGAGAAACCATGAACATGAAACATGAACGTGACCTGAACAGAATCAGGGGGTATCTGAAATCTGACATGACATGGAGGGAGGGAAACAGACACCAACGCTGAACAGAGGAGGACAGAGGACTTAAATACCTGGAAGGGTAATGAGGGAAGTGAAAACACCTGGGAAACACAGCTGACACAAATTAACATGAGGCTAGAAGGGGAAGTGAAACTAAACACACTGAACATGGAAACACAAGACCTTATAAATAAGGAAACATGGGATGATGTAGACATGACAACACGAGCTTAACGATGGAACGTGGAACATGTAGACATGAAATACATGACAGACTGGGAGGCATGGAACACAAGGACGAGGGAACAGAAAGGGACATATGGACATAAACACACCGTGAGGGACACAGGGGAGAGAGACACAAGGGGAAGCTTTAAAGACAAGGAGGCATAGAAGAAACATAAACCAAGACAAACTAATAATAGAACTTAACTTTATGTCATAAGTGATCCCAAATACAGAATAACTCAACTACACCCTAATTTAAGAATAACACATGAATTTAACATTATTTTAACATAAGAAATCAACAATACAAAATAAGTCAACACACTGGGTCATGACCCAGCCCCTGGCAGAAATGGAAGAATTGTTGTGTACTGAAAAACACACAGACTGCAAAAAATTGAACACACATATACATGATGGATTTTCCAACTGTAATGGTTGTGATGGAGGTGAAAGTAGGTGTGCTCAGTTCCACTTAACACACACTGAGAGCAATCATTATCATAGTCTTTCCTTCAGGTCGTGCACCAAATTACCATTTATTATGCATACCAATGACATATCAATGACAACTCTGCAACATCTGCTATATCTCGCTGACCTCCAGTACACCACATGAAACCATCAAAAATACGCTGTGGCGTGAGGCTGCCAAGTTCATCTTGTCCCTCGGGACACTCTTTACTATTGACAGAAAGATGGAATCATGTGTTTGAGTGTGTGTAAGCAGAATGCTGTGGATATAAAGTCGCTAACCTTTTACTGTACTTTGCACATAGCTTTGTTATGTAACTAGCGATGCTAGCACAAATGGTAAATGCAAACGGGCTGTTTCTATACACAAATACGACGATGTATTCAGGGGAAAACATATCTAATGTTGTGTGCTCGTTGTGCTTCAGCGTTTCACAACAATATACTTTGAGCCATTCAGTGTGTAAGCCCAGCCTTCTGATAGCCACTTAGTGCTATTCACAGATGGCTGTTTATTTTCCTGCAGGACCTGACCACTGTTAACATAAGTGTAATTTTACAGCAGCATGCACGTGGCTGTGATGTAAATGTCTGTCCTTAGGCGTCTGCTGAACAATCCACCAAACAGAATCTACGAATCACTTTTAGGTGTGTGTCCGTGTGTGTGTGCTGGGACAGAATGAAAGAGCGGGCCTGTCAGTAATCCCATGTGATAATCTCCCTTGAACTTGGGTCAATAATGACAGCAGTGAAGGGTGGAGGGGATAGAAACACTAAACCGGCACAGAACAAAGGTCACAACTCTGCTCTAGCTTTGGAAGTTGTTACTTTGATGCCGAGTGATAACCTGCTGCAGAAGCATTAGCCGTCACTCGGAGGAATATGAGTGCAGCCTCTTTTCTTTTGTAAGTCATTGAAATTGTATCTACATAACTATGCAAACGTCTCGAGCCACCCCTGTATTTACTATATGAATCAAGCTAAAATCAGCATATGCAGTCAAATGTAATAGACCTGTGTTCTATCCATCCATCTCCTTAACACACAGGCCGGGGTTGCTGGTGGGCTGACACTGGGTATGAGGCCAGTACCATTCTGCTGTGAGTGCTAGCCACTGCACTCCAGCAGTAATAATCACAATCAATTGTTATTACATGTAATAAGGATGATCAACAGCCAGATAATCAAATACAACAATTATTTACATTTTTCTACCTGGACGAGTGTGTGAGAGGGGGAACTACACAGTTCACACCAAACAACTGACATCCATTGCTTTCTGGGCCAGCCGGTCATGGTGTCTATTTGGTGCAGTGTGTTAAATGTATCACTGCCAGACAGATGTCAGTAACTTTGAGATTTATTAGAAACGACAGCAGTAGTAACAAAATCCACATGGTTATTTTTTCTGACAGTATGTCCGTTCAGTGTTCTTATGTCATCCACTGCTTTCATATTGTACGATGGTAGCAGGGAGTGATCCAAACTCTCTTAATCAATGTTCAATAAAGACATGCCATGTTTGCCAGCAGGTCACCTTTACAGAAGCTCCACAATCAGTCTTTTTATGTCATCCTTCTGCTCTACTGTAAACTTTACAGCAGCCTTTCAAGCTAAAACACATCAGTGGTTCATTGTGTTTCAAACATTAAATATCACAGGTTACCATTAGGAAGGATTTCACTGTTGAGACATTTTGCTTGCACCGGTGCAGACAGTGGTCCACTGTGTGCTTACATGTCGTGTCCTGCTGAGAATGCACACATTATGAATCATCTTCTTGCTGGAATAAACCCTTTGTTAAAAGCACATCTCACAGGTACACCTATTGGAATAACACCAAAGTAGGAGCATGTTGTCTCCGCCTGAGAGACTGCAGACAGCATCCCTCAGCAAACACACTGCACTGCACAGGAATGCAGCAGACACCTATCTGCGTAGGTGCATCTACACACAGCAGGGCTATTTGTAGGAAGACTGTTTTTTGTGTGTATATAATGGTAACCACACAAGGAAGGAAGGTATAAGGACACATCAGTGCTGACTGCGTATAATCAGTGGTCATATTACTGATGACAGATTATCAGCTGAGTCAAGGATGGATTGAGGAGGATCCTTCAGCTGGGTTTAAGAAGTGACAGCAGCGAGGATCAATATTCCTGTAAAAGCTCAGTGTGATTTGTGCTTCATGTGATTTATGTGTGAGGGTTTCAGTCTCGTGCAGCACACGGGCTCCTGTGAGTGGGATGTGTCGTAAATAAAATGCATCTTTTTAAGAAAAACGTGTCCTTGGTGGCACCACTAAAGACAAGTTGATGATGATGAGGTGAAAATGAGTTTCAGTGGTCTTAGATGTCTGGTGAACTTCTGCAGTTCGTATAATGATACAGTCTTCTTCAGTGCAACACGGTGAGATGACACCAGACGATGACAATGAAGTAGAGGGGTGACTGGATGGAGTAACCAGTAAAACTGGTTACCGACTGGTCACACGAGAGCGAGAGGGGACAAATGGGTCTAGCCTGGTACCTTGCGCTTGCGTTCAGCCCGTTCCCGGGAGCGCCTTCTCCTCTCTCTGGCTTTCTCCAGAGCCTTCAGATCCGGAGGTTGGTCCATTTCAGACCTGGCCTTCTTAATGTGAGCCGCAGCGTGAGCCATGACTGTCCTCTCACTGTTTCCACACGCAGAAATCTACAGCTCTTAGATCACTCAGTGGTCCTCTCAGAACGCTTGCCTCATTAACAAAAGAGATCAGCCATCCAACGAAACACGCCCCCTCTCCAGGTGACAGACGGCCACCAGCAGGCAAAAACGGGAAGAACACAGAGACAGTTCTGGAATCCTCTAACCCACTGTCTCTCTGCACCCATGCAAACACTGTGAGTGTCACTAGCAAGCCTGCCTCCCTGCTGCCTGGATAACTGCATCTGAGCTCAGGATGGAGAGAGAGGAGGGGTGGCCTGGTACACGCCACCAAGAGGTAAGCCGGAAGACCAATAGAGAAGCCAGGAAGAGGCAGAGAGGCAGGAGGATGCCCCTCCCTCCACCACTCGGGCTGCAGAGGTAGCAGCAGATTCTATGGGAATACTCTGCTTTGGACCACACTCTCATTATACCACCTCCCTCTCCCAGTAAACCAGACGGGGAGGCAAGAGCAGGGGGCTGGGGGAGGAGATGGTAACAAGAAACGGGAGGAGATACAGAACACGGAACCGTCAGTGTGTGTCCTTTGGAGAAAGAGCAAGGGAGGTACCATTTCAGCAGAAGTCAGAGGGGGGTCCCTTCCCCTGTCAGCAAATGGTATAGTCTGCTTGAGCAAACACACAGGCACTTACAGAAAAACACACGATAAAAAATGTAATAAATGTCTGGCAGACCTTTAATGACATAAAGTTCATTTAAACCCGACTGCAGACAGAGGCAGCGCTACCATCACAGGCACCACTGAAAAGCACTCAGTGCTACAGTTATGTATGTGCAATGCTAAGCATCCTGTTATAAATGGTGCTGTGATGCAAGCCAGTGTTAATGTATTCAGTAGCTTTATTAGCATTTATTAGCAGCACATCAGCCGCGCGTTAGTATTCCAGTACACACATGTTGTGTTCTCCTGTTTAACCGCAAATAATCGTCATTAACACCACACGAAGCATCGACTGCAGCCTTCGTTTCCACCGTGGCCTCACCCTTTTTGCTTTTTAACACAATGGCGCCACCTCATGTTCTGGCCAAACACTGCAATTCAGTGAAAAGTGACACTATGATAGCCCACAGATAGTCAAATGGATATTAAAGTTATATTTAGAGACTACATATGATCTCCTGTGCCTGATTAGTGTACCTGTGAAATGAGTGGCTCCTAACCTTATCAGCATGTTACTCACAGTAATTGTATTAGCAGTGGGCATCCAGCAGTGTGGAGATTCATACCAGCAGGAAACCTGGAGTAAATCTGCCCGGTTACTAATCTTCTCCAGATCTCCACTAACAGAGCGGGCAGGGATGGAAAGGCTTTGGTATTATGCTGATAATCTGCTGAGGGTCTCATACTGGATACCAGCAGCTGCCTCTCCATGCTAAGAATCCTCATTGTGAAATATACAAGAACACACATTCCTTGATGGACTGTGGGAGCTCGTCAGGCTCTGACCCTGACAGAGCTGTGACCTCTGACCTCTGTGAGTCTCAGGAGGCGGCAGGTCGGTAACTGCTTCAGAGAAGACCAGGCATTGGAGCACTTATTGAACCTGTGCCACAGCCATGTGTGATTATGAACGCCAACATGTGCATCTGACACATGTCAATTATAGCTCGTTATCTGTTTCTATTGTGTGTGTGTGTTTACATGTGTACATTTGTGCATTTGTTGGTGCCTTGCTCAGAGGCTCTGGGGCGGGGTCTTTAATTTATCAGCACTGCTAATACAGAGAAATGACTTTAAATCTCATCTTTGAACAGATTTGTATTCACTGGCTTTTAATACAGTATGAGAGTTATTTGGTGTTTGGTACTAACATTATAAGTTATTTGGCACTAGTTGTTTTGTATTTTTGTACAGCACTGTGTTGTAATTAAATGTGTATATAAATAAATGGCTGTGCTGCTGCTCAGACTGAGCTGTACTGTGTGTCAGCAGTAAATGTTCCAGCTTCTTCCAGCTGATTAAAGCCACCCGAAGGTAAAATACACTCTGATGAGTCAGACTGAGCAGGTGTCACGGTACAGCTCTAATCTCAACAGCAGTAACTTCATGAAATATTCATTTTAACTGGTTTCCATGTTATTCACTTTATGGCATTCCTTTCTATACTGCTGCCATTATTGACATATTTGAATAAGCTAATGTTTTCAGTTTGAACATCACATTTTCATGGAAGTTGATTTGCCTTCATGTGGACAAGAATTATTGGAAACGTATGTTCACACGACCGCTCCCTCACTCAAACATCTACGCTGTTTTGGAACAAGACTCGCTGAGCTGTTGACATCATACAGGCAGAACCACGGCCGACAAACGAAGGTAAGAACGTGAAAAACACCAAAGTTGGACGAACAACTCCCTAATTTTCGACACATTAAAGTACACATTCTTGTGCTTGAATAAAAAGACATCTGATTTTCACACAGATCATTTAAGTCTGATCTGTAGACAGAAACTCACTAACAGTCCCTCCCCTGTTGCCCTTTGGCTGCTAAATGCTCCTGTGTGTTTACTGCAGTCACAAGTTCAGGGTGCTGTTAGCGATTTACAAAGTAGAACACAAAGTTGAACTGAAACGGCTCCCCTGTGCAAGAAAGATGAAATATGAGCGTATTAAATGAAGTGTAACGTGGAGGATTTTAGCTCCTTCATTTTCCTTATGTGGCCGACAACCCGATGATTATTGGATTCACGTGGGTCAGGGGAAATACATTAACTTATCATTTTGACATCAGAAACACTCAGAAAACCAGATTATCCCAAACAACAGTGGAAAAAAAGGAGGACACAGGAGTGACTGAAGCCAACGACTGAAGAGGCCTGGAGTCTAATCCACATCCACAAGGTCTTCATCCAGGACACAAGGATCTGACTCCAGCATGGAATCATTTTTAGGTATTATTTCTTCATATCTAAGTTTGACTTTGTTAGATTGAGGAGAAGAGAGATTACATTTAGTTTGAAACAACCTTTTCTCAAGTTCAAACTCCTCCCAGATTACACGTCCTCCCTCAGCTAACATACAGCACAAAGCTGTCTCTCTGTTCTAACAAAGCTTTCAAAAATACATCACTTAAAGAAAAAAGTATCCCATTTTAAAGCTTTAGGAGCCAATCATTGAAATACCATTAAATATCATCCCAGTATCGTTTGTGCTTAATGGAGGCTAATTAGAAACAATGCTACCACCAAGTACACGCCTTCATTTACAACAAGCATTTATTTAAACTGAGCATTGCCTCGGCTTTGCAATAGTAATGCTGCTTTCCATCAGCTATTGCCTAGCAACAAGGGTGTGGGGCATCGTCATGGTGACAGTGAAGAAGGGGAAGGTGTGGGGTGTGTGCGTGTGTGAACGTCTCAGATAACCACATCCCTTGAGTTTCATTAACAGACTCTTCTGAGCTCACACAAGCGTAGAATAATACAAAGCTGTACTTGTGTGGTTAACATAGAGAGTTTTTCCTAGTTTCCTTTATCTGTGTGTAAGATAATCAGAATGATCAGGTGTCCTCATCTCCCCTGACAGTGGACACAAAAGGACAACAGAGCATCACAAAGAAAGAGAGCGAGCAGCGGGTGTGCCGAGGACGCTCGATTCATCCGTCCCATTGAGCCAAATGAGCCACAATTCCCCTGAGGCGGTGATGACATCACCCTCCCTGCTTCACATGTAATTCATCTTTACACACAGACGCTGCTCATCTTTACTGTGTCCCACTTTCTGCTGTAATGTGGCATTAGAGGGCTGTACGTGAATAATAACACCTAGCTGAGAACAACCCTGTCCAACAGCTATCAGAGTCTGCCCTCCACAGGAGGTTCCACTCAGCACAGCTGAGACTCGATCAACGGCCCTGAATACAAACGCAGAGTTTACACATCGAGAGCTGACGAACACACGACAGCTGCTCACAGCAGTTAAGCCTTCTGTCCAAGCAGTCTCCAGTCTAAACCCGACATGCAGAGTTTGTTTTCACTCTGAGGAAACCTCCACACTCACAGCTGACAGGTTTCATTAGAAAGCCACTCTGCAAACCTCAGCTTTATGATAAAGTCTGGTAACTATGTGCATGCTTACATAGGCAAAGACAGCAGCAAAGCATATAGTCTAGCTGAACAGCTAAATTATGAATTTAAATTCATAATTATTTTGTTTGTTTGTTTTATTTCTACATTTCAACAATAACCAACTGATTCAAAACTCTTTAGGCCAAACCCTGTTTCACATTTATTTACTGAATGTGAATGAAAAATGAAACATTTCCATAAAACGTTCTACATTATCTTTATTAGTATTACGTTACATTATTTTTAAGTGTAAATGGCTCATACACAAAGTTTTACTGAAGGTTTACTCTGATTTAAAGCTGTTTTATGCCAAATTCTAAGCTAGTACGTGCTATATGAAACCAAATCAACAGTCAAAGTCAGTACGCTGTGTCACAGGTGAAGACTTCATCCACAACATTAAATTAAAGACTATATGTCTTTACATTGATTCAATAAGAATTCAGTTCCAGTATAGTATACCTGTCATACCTGTCATACCTGTCATGTTGTCAGCATAACGAGCCCATAAAGCTTAGTATCACTGTCCCAGTCCACCATCAACGCTTACCTGGCCTGTTGCTCCTACCACCATGCCTGCACTCATGGGTGCTCCACAGAGGCCACAACACGCCGGGGTGAAATATATCCAATGTGTCCCGGCCACTTGGGGTGTCCAAGCCAAGATAGAAGCGTGTGTGTGCGTAAGACGGGGAAACGAGGGGGGGGAGGCAGGGCGGTCTTGCCGACTGTGTGAGTGGATTAGTGTGTAACACGCTAGAGGTATTAACACACTGCAGCTGACATGCACACAGACACAAATGGATGTGCGCACACTGCAGGGTGTGTGCATTCTTACAGGGGATTATGGGACAAAAATAGAGGAGACTTCTCTGCTGACCTAGAATCAGAATGTTGTGATAAAGACACAATAAAGAGGAGACTAGCTACCCCCACCCCCACTCCCACCACGCACACACACACACACACACAGATATTGCGTAAATACAACTTGTTGCAGTATCACTTGCAGACAGAGAATAGTTATTTAGTTCGTTCACAACTATTTTCTAAGCATGTGCCTGAAAAGCAAACCTGCAAATCTGGTTTGTGTTGATCTAAAGAGGTTCAGTGTTTTGCTGCAGTACTGTTCATTGGCACTGAAGGTCACTGCAGGACGTGGCTACAGACACAGCAAAGCAACCTTTGGACCACTCTAGCTGCCACAAAGGTTTTAAAAAACCATCACTTGTTCTGCTCCGATATTCATGAGAACAAAACCACCAACATACAGACAGATGTAGCTGCACTGGGTGTTGAAAATCTAGGAAAAAATGACACCATCCACCACCGTACAAATAGGCCATCCATCCATCCCAATTATCTGGGGCCATGGTGTGGAGGCAGCAGAATAAGAAGAGACCTTGCTCTGCCAGCCACCTCCTCCAGCTCATCCAGGTGAACACTGAGGTGTTCCTAGGCCAGCTGAGAGATGTAATATCCCCAGCATGTCCTGACCCTACCACAGGGCCTCCTTATGGTAAAACATTCTGGCTTCTGGTGCCCCAGGTACCTGAACTGGCTCAACATCTGCTGCTCCACTGCTCCGAGTTCTTCCAAGTGACTGAACTCCTCACCCTACCTCTAAGAGACCAGCCAATCTCTGGAAAAAGCTCATTTCTGCTGCTTGCTTTCTGTCACTACCCAAAGCTTGTGACCACAGGTTAGAGCAGGGAAGTAGACCCACTGGTAAATCCAACATTTGCACTTAGCACTCTCTTCACCACACAGACTGGTACAGTTTTTTAGCGACCTTCCATGCACACACAAAAATCTTTATTTTGTCCATTCTGACTCAATGTCTCAAAGTTCTCCTGGAGGCAGGAATTGAAAATGTTGTGGTCTGGGCCCTTTGCCAGATGTTCCCAGCAAACCCTTAAAATATGTTTGGGTGTGGCATGTCTGCCCAGCATCCTCCCTCCAGGTCTCACTGTCATTGCCAGTGTGAGGGCTGAAGTCTCCCAGTAGGACAATGAAGTCAATAGCACCCTTCAGCACCCATTCAGCCACTATAAGAGGGCTCGACCATTAGTGCAAATGATAGTCAGGGCCTGTTGCTCAACCTAAAGGTGCAGGGGAAGCAACCCTGTCATCCACTGGAAAAAAAACCCAATGTATGGGCAGCAAGCTGAAACAAGAATACCTCCACCTGCCTGCTTCACTGGGGTCAGTTCCGGTCCAGGAGACTGGTTCTTGACCCCAAACAAGGCACTGGGAGACAGTGCTTTCTAATAATAATTATCTAATAAGCCTGCTTCTTTAACTTGAGGGAGCTTTCTTACATCAGGTTAGTCAGCCTACGTTAGCTTGTTCATAGAGCAAGATGGCGGCGCGTGAACAACGCGAGGCTCAGTGTCTCTCCAGAATCTGCTATTTAGCAGTTTTTTATCTACTTTTAACCGGATTATTCATCCAGAATTGCTGTGCGTTGCTGACCTACAGCAGACAAGAGATTCTGGACATCTGGACTCACAACTCCAACAGTTTTATCGCCGATCTCCGACTCATCCCAGAGATCTCCAGAACACCGGAGGCTGCCCACTCTCCCCGGCCGGGCGGAAGTGCACGCAGACGGCGCCGAGAACGTAAACAAAGGCGAGGTAGGCGCGGAGGGCTACGGGCTAAGCTAAAGCTAACACCACATCGGCTGCCTTTACCCAGTATTTTCCTCGCCAATGTCCGTTCTCTGGCAAACAAAATGGATGAGATACGGCTCACCATGACTAACAACAGACGGATTATGGATTCAAATGTCATGTTTTTCACCGAAACATGGTTGAACAACAACTGCCCGGACAACGCTATCGAGTTAGCAGGACGCCACACACACCGAGCCGACAGGCTAGCAGATGACTCCGGCAAGACCAGAGGTGGAGGTTTGTGCATTTATATTAACAATGCTTGGTGCATGAACTCCACTACTACTGAGAGTCACTGCTCACCTAATGCGGAGTTTTTAATGGTCAAATGCAGACCTTATTATCTCCCCAGAGAGCTCACTTCTATCATACTCACTGCAGTATATATCCCCCCCGACGCTAATGCTAGGTTGGCCATGAAAGAACTTTCTGCAGCCATTAACAAACACCAGAATAAACACCCCGAGGCTGCTTTTATTGTTGCTGGCGACTTCAACCACACCAACTTAAAGACAGTCCTCCCCAGATTCCACCAACATGTCTCCTGCCACACCAGAGGAGACAAGACTTTAGACCATGTTTATTCCAACTTGGCTGGAGCCTACAAAGCAACACCCCTCCCCCACATTGGACAATCGGACCATCTCTCCTGTTCCTCACACCTAGGTATTCACCACTCATCCAACGTGTGAAACCTGCTGTGAGGACAATTAAAAGTGTGGCCAGAGGGGACAGACGCAGTGCTCCAGGACAGATTTAAAAACACAGACTGGAATATGTTCACCAACACAGACCTGGACCAGTACGCCTCATCTGTACTGGATTACATCTCCGAAACCACAGACAGTGTCACCACCCAGAAACGGATCACCATGTACCCCAACCAGAAGCCTTGGATGAACTGGGATGTTCGTCTCCTCCTGAAGGCCCGCAACACTGCTTTTAGGTCAGGAGATGCACACGCCTACAGTACAGCCAGGGCTAATCTAAAGAAGGGCATCAAAAAAAGCCAAACACCATTACAAAAAGAAGGTAGAAGAACACTTCTCCAACTCCAACCCCCGACGCATGTGGCAAGGACTCCAGACCATTACAGACTACAGGACCACCAAACCCTCCCCCGCATCCTCTGATGTCTCCTTCCTCAACGAGCTCAACAACTTTTATGCTCGTTTTGAGCGAGGGAACCCCACAACCACAACCATAACAGACATGACGCCAGACCACCAACCTCTGACTCTCTCCCCACTGATGTAGGAGCGGTGCTGAGCAGGATCAATGTCCACAAGGCTGCAGGTCCCGATGGCATCCCGGGCGTGTTCTCAGAGCGTGTTCTGGGAGCTTGCAGGAGTGCTCACAGACATATTCAATCTGTCCTTGGCCCACGCTGTGGTACCGGCCTGCTTCAAATCCACCTCCATCGTCCCCATACCCAAAAACTCCAACCCATCTAGCCTCAATGACTACCGCCCAGTAGCACTCACCCCATCATCACTAAGTGCTTAGAGCAGCTGGTCTTAGCACACTTCAAATCCTGTCTCCCCCACCCTGGACCCCCACCAATTCGCATACCACCAGAACAGGAGCACAGAGGATGCAGTCTCCATCGCACTGCACTCTGTCCTCTCACACCTGGACAACAACAACACCTACGCCAGAATGCTGTTTATAGACTTCAGTTCAGCATTCAATACAATCCACCCTCACAACTCATCAGGAAACTGACAGACCTGGGCATCAGTTCCCTCATCTGCAAATGGTTACTGGACTTCCTGACCAACCGCCCCAACATGTCCGACTGGATAACCGCTGCTCATCAACAATCACAATGAACACCGTGTACCACAAGGCTGTGTGATGAGCCCTTTCCTCTACTCCCTCTTCACCCACGACTGCAGACCTGCTGATGGTTCTAACACCATCATTAAGTTTGCAGATGACACCACGGTGATTGGCCTCATCAGCGACAACGATGAGACCGCCTACAGGGAGGAGGTGGATCGCCTGGCTGAGTGGTGCGACACAAACAACCTGCTGCTTAACACTGAGAAGACCAAGGAGCTCATCGTGGACTACAGGAGGAATGCTGACCCACATCCACCCATCCACATTAAGGGGACGGCTGTGGAGCGTGTGAGCAGCTTCAAGTTCCTGGGAGTCCACATCTCCGAGGATCTCACCTGGACAACCAACTGCTCCAAGCTGGTCAAGAAGGCTCACCAGCGCCTCTTCTTCTTGAGGACTCTGAGGAAGAACCACCTGTCCTCAGACATCCTGGTGAACTTCTACCGCTGCACCATCGAGAGCATCCTGACCAACTGTATAACAGTCTGGTACGGGAACTGCTCCGCCTCGGACCGGAAGGCGTTGCAGAGGGTCGTGAAAACTGCCCAGCGCATCGCCGAGCACCACTTCCTGCCATAAAGGACATCTACAGGAAGCGGTGTCTGAAAAGGGCTGGGAAAATCATCAGAGACCCCAGTCACCCATCACATGGACTCTTCACCCTCCTGCCCTCTGGGAGGCGCTACAGGAGCCTCCGGACTAAGACCACCAGGTACCGGAACAGCTTCTTCCCCACAGCTGTCAGACTCCTGAACTCTGCCTCCTGACATCTGACCCACATTAAACTCATGGACTGAACATACACACACCCACAACCACTAGCACTTTACCATTACTGTACAGTTCTGTGTAAATAATAATTCTGTACATATAATTTTTAATCATACAACTGTTTATAACTTTCGTAGTTCACATTTCTGTATAACTGTATATCTCAGATTTCTGTATAGTTTTTATTTCATATTTATATCCTGTTCATAGCCTGTACATAGCTTGTACTCACTACAGCCTGTACATACTTATAGTTATAGAATATTCATAACATACTTCACACTGTGCACATTATAACATACCATAATAGACCCATTTCTGTAACATACTTACACATCTATATTATTGCTAATATATATTGTAATATATCTATATCACGGCTAAAGCACTTTCTGGATAGATGCAAACTGCATTTCGTTGCCCTGTACCTGTGCATGTGCAGTGACAATAAAGTTGAATTCTATTCTATTCTATTCTAAATAAACACAACCAAACTGAGTAACAGATAATAAGTACAGGAAGTAACATCCTGCGTTTACATACAAAGACATCAGTAAACTTTACTGCTTTTGCTTTACAACTAATAACACTAATTACGTGATGTTTTTTGTTAGTGTGCTGCAGATTTTCATATTAAATATTTTTGTCTAGCCAATTATCACCTAGTAAAACGCTCACTGGAACTTTAAACTGGCACTGAGCACTGAGTGGAGCCTAAATTGTCTCCCATATCTCAGATATAACAGATTAGTGTTGAGGCTGCCAGTTAATCAAAACCAATCCATCCAGAGGATTTAGTGGCTTTATGAGGTTTGTTGCATCATTCTGTGCATCTGGGACTGATGCACTGCAGCCAAATGTTCAGCGCTAACATTTAAAACGATGGTATGGTAGCAGTTTGAATGTTTTACACAGATATATACTTTTACTATTGCCAATTAAACAAACCAGGTTTCACACTGAATCTGACTCGTTGATTATAGCAGACTAGAACATATATCTACAAGTTGGCTGTTACAGGATTCAATATGCTGTTCCATAGGATCCAGCAACGCTGAAGTTCTGCTCTGGACAGGTGTAACGCTCTGCTGTCTGTTCTGATACGTTTTGGCTTTCTGTTATAGTAAAGGAAACAATACATAGTCAACATTTAGGTCCCAGTATAAAAGGGATGTGTCTCAAAAGTGCCTCATTAGAAATGCATGACTATGAAAAAAAAAAGAAATGTGATAAAAACAAAAATATGTCCTTGATATCTATTTACTTTCTCCACAGCCAAATTCCTTAAAAGTGCAAACGACAGTATAACAAGACAAATATTAATGTGCACAATTAAAAAAAAATTGTATTCTAGTTTTTAACAATAATACCCAAACCCATGAATGCTTGATTGCACAGTGTGTGCTACTGATGGATGTAATAACACATCTTAGTCACTAGGTGTGGTCAAAACTAAAGCAGCACCACACCACAGTCCAGCGTGTTATTGTGCTGAAGGACTACAACACAAAAGTGTCAAACAGGCAAAGCAACTACACAAGCCTGCAGAATCCTCCACTGTATATCCAACAGTCAATCCTCATACAGAGGCTCCACTGTGGCTCACATCTGGCCCACCCATTCCCCCACAGCATGCATCAGTGTTCAAATAACACATGCACATCGTAACATACAGCAAACAGTATGTTATACATATCCAACACATGCACATAAAAACTAGACAGTACAGAAAACATGTGACACACACACACACACAGCAACCTCCAAGGGTAATGAATAATGAATGAGGAGGAATGGGGTGATGGTGGTGCTGGTGGTGGTGGAGGGGCGTGACCTAAACTGGGGGGTCAGCTGGTGAACTGGGAATACAGGCTGAGCAATGACACATGAGGTCATTTCACTACATGATAACACATTTTCATTCACCACAACTTCTGAATCAGATTTTGTTGTGACAACCTTCATTTTTGCCCAACATACTGTGGCCTGTCAAAGCAGCACAGGGGGTTAAAACTAACTGCTTCAGTTACTGACATTAAGACAGGTACAGGTGATGTGTGTTTATGTGTCTCAGACCGAGGTCATGGGTTTGACATGTTTGGAGATGAACGGTGTCTTGACAGAGATTCAGAGATAAGGACAGGAATGGACGGACAATAACCAAAGCAATTACTTCAGAATACAGTTCCTGCTCAGTATTTCCTGCAACCATTCGTGAATTATTGCACTAGAGAAGAGAAGAAGAATCCATTGATTAACTCAGCTGTGTCAGAAATGTTCTCTTTGGTTTTAGGAACCACTAACAACATGTGAACTCTAAACACACAGTGTGCAAACCAGTCTGCTGTAAAAATGCAACGTGTAGATTTATACTGCATCTAAATTCTGAGGAAGCCAAGTGACATTTTGGTTCATTTTAATATGAACATATATACTGTCCTGTATCACTGTATTATAATAATAATAATTGTAATCTACACATTTGCTCATTTTTGCTTTGTCTACACACTGACTCACTTTGCATTAGTAAGAAAGGGTATGTATGTATGTACGAGTATGCTGAAATTCTTTCTTGTACAAATATTAGTATGGATATTTAAGGTGGACAAATGAAGCTGAGTTTGAGGAGATAATGGTTGATTTTGGATTTTGTAGCTATTATGATGGTGAACACTGAGCTAAAGCTATTTTTTTAAGATTAAGTTAAAAGATAAATGAACTGGACAGGCTGTTCACAGATCAGATCCTGAGCTCCTCCACTTTGCATGTTGACGTATCCTTGGGCAAGACACTGATCCCTGTTTGAGGGATCAGTTAGAGAAGGAAGGATCTATATAAGCAGCCGTCCATTTAATTCTTAGATAATTAAAATTGTTAGATATTCTCTGCAAAAAGCAAATAAATACAATAAAGTAAAATAAATTACAATGAAAATTCAAACCAACATGAATGAACTCTGTAAATACAGTCAGGGTTAAACAGACTGAATGAAAGACATTGAAGAGGGCAGCCGAGAATATAAATCAAAAGGTTAATGTGGAAAAATGTCTTGAGTCGACCGTCTCAGTCTAACCAATTACACTGTCAATACCAAACCAGAGCTGTTACCCTTCGACCTCTCGACTGTAACTGATTAAATTATAATCTCATGCCTTCATCTGAACTCTGATAGAGACCAAAACATCAACAAAAATCTCCAAGATACAGCATTGCCTTGTATTGTGTTCCCATCTGTCACTTCTGGGAAGCGAGTGGAGGAAGAACATGAGGTGCAGTGGAAGGTCTTGCGTAACAAGGAGATCTTTCTGTGGCGATGAATGGACTGGCCTTTCTGCCATTCATTCCTGGTCTTCAGTGTCTGCAATGCTCCTTTCTTATGTATGATGGGCCTTGTCATTTCAGTTCATCCTACCAGCCACGTCCTCAGTGTAACCCAGTGACACACACAGAGTCTAGAATGTGAACACCCAACAACACGAGTCAACACACACACAACTGTTTCTAAGGGGTTTTGTTTGCAGGGAAGTTCTTAAAAATGTTACCGATCGGCTCAGTGAAGCAGGGTGAAAGCTGTAGTCTAAAGGGCTTTGACTGCACAGTAAGTCTAGAACTGCAGTCAGTGGTGAAAAACTGTAATATTTTCATGTTCATTATTGGTGATGTGCCTCAAATTTTATGGTGTTTTAAATGCAATAACTGACTTGGTTGGGTCAGCACAGTGGTAGCACCTTCTCCTTCATCTTAACACTACAGCAATCACTGTCAGCTGATGGGGCCAGACTGGCAGTCGTACACAGTGTTGGGGAGTAACAGAATACATGTACCGGCGTTACGTATTTAAAATACATATATGAGTAACTGTATTCTGTTACAGTTACTGCTTAAATAGGTGATAATATAGGTGATATAGGTGAGAATACAGTTACGCTGTTGAAATAAATGGGTTACACATCGGCCTTTTCCTGTGTCATATGTTAGGCTATGCCCTCTCTAATTTTGGTAATTCCACGCCGGTAGAAACCCAAACAAAACACGCAATAAGAGGCTCTAATGTAAGGGTCCTGCTAATGTTGATGGCTCCAGTTACACAGTGGACCCAGAGCCAGCACAAACAGAGCGAGCAGTGCACGGGCAGGAATGCATTTCTTACTTGGAGATTCCGACAGCACTTCACATTTAAAGAAGAAAGGGATGGGCCAAATCTAAACCTGCAATGCAAACTCTGTTTGTCAGCAACCAAGCTGCTCTCAGCGTCAAAAGACTCCAACCTAAAGAAACATTTCTTTTTAAAAGCTAACGTTAGCCTCCTGCAGCTACCTTGTTTTAGTGTGGTAGCTAGCTGGGTCACGTGCCACTTCAGTATCTTCGATGTACTACTGCTGTGTGAGTCATTACTATTACTGAAGGCTACTCGGCACCAAGCTAACTCTGTTAGCTGGTGTTAGCTGAGGTTAGTTCATAGACTGCAGACTGTTAGACTTGATGGACAGCATTAACAACCTGCTTTTAAGAGAACAACTGTTAACTTACTTGACCTGAAACATTGCCTGAGCTACCACATTAGATTTGATTTATAGAAAGTTATCTGAAGATTATGATGACCTTAGTTATTAAGATTAAGAGTCGGGGCAGACCCCAGACGAACAGCTTCTAAGACAACCTGTCGATGAACTCCTCAACTTCAACACTGCGTTCATGAACACTGGAGCAGGATTGTTGATTCAGTGTCCTCTAGTTTCATCTAAGTAACATGATGGAACAACCTCATACTGTCAACTCAGCAAGATTCAATCACACCTCAATGCTTAAACTGGCTCTGTGGTGTAGTGGATTATGTGGTCGCCTAACAAGTGAACGCTCCCCTGTTTAATACCAGGAGGAAAAACAAAACCCACTGTGGTTGTTTCACAAAGGGCATCTGGTATAAAAACATGCAGAGCTGTCCACTGTGTTGAGGCAGCAGAAAGCAGCTTCTTATGACTCCGTATAGAAATACTTCAGGTGTAGACAAATAAACCAAATGCATGTGGGGAAAATTAATATCAGTGGTGTTTCTGGAGGAGTTTTTTCCCCTAATCTGGACGTCCAGCTGTTAGCAATGGCAGTCTCAGCAGCACCCACATTTAATCATTTCTAACCTCATATCCTGCACCAGGATCAGGATCTATGTGCTTTACAGCATGAGTCGCTTTGACTGTCCAGATGGTTTCAGATTAGATTTGACTTGATATTATGAAAGTCAGTCACTGCTTTATAACCTTTATAACATCAGTGACTTACATAAGCGATCAAAGCGATCACCTGTGCTAGAGAAGAAGAAGACTGACCAACAACATCAGTCCTCTAACTGAGGTCTAGAGGGCCCAGCATGGTTGGTCCTGTGCAGAGCCTAAACAGAGCCAGACTGTTACTGTCACCGTTTGCTCTCATCAGAGAGGGCTGGTATCTTACCCAGGGATATTTGGCCTGCTCTGTCTCCTGGGCCACTAAACCAGTATAATATATGATCAGTTATCTTCTCCATCCGGATGCCTTTTTGGAATTGTAACATTTTTTCATAACAACTCAGATTATTATAAAAATGTTATCAGATACAAGTCCCCAAAGCCATGGAGCCACAAGACCCGCATGAATAAAAACGAATGAAAACACATTTGAAGCAACACAGAATCTCTTTTTATCTCATTCATGTCTTTCATTGTTGTCCAGTTTTCAGTCCTAACAATGGTGATGAGCATGAGCACATCTGCTACAGAAACATGCATTGACTGATGCCTGATTGGCAGGCTGTGAACATGACAATCAAACAGGAGTGTAACTCAGTCAGACTGCTGTTTTATCATAATACACAGCAAGAGGTGCTACTCAAGCATCCTTAATCCATGAGCAGAGGGACTCAATAATTCAATATCATCCCTTTGTAACCCTTTATTGGCCATTTTTAAAGGCCAGCAACAACCTGTTGTCTACATAATGTGACATTATGTAGACAACAGGTCACCTGCACAGGCCCAATAGAGTCCTTGGCTCTGCAGGTCAGAGCTCTTTTTGCAGTAATGTTTTGGCATATATTTGAATAAGGGTGGGGTCATCTGGGATGGTGGGATTTTACCTGGGAGGGTGGGATTTTACCTGGGAGGGTGGGATCACCTGGGAGGGTGGGATTTTACCTGGGAGGGTGGGATCACCTGGGAGGGTGGGATCACCTGGGAGGGTGGGATTTTACCTGGGAGGGTGGGATCACCTGGGAGGGTGGGATTAGGTGGTAAATTCTTCCCAAGACTTTTTTTATTATCTTGTTGCTTTACCCAGTCTACTAAGAAAACTCAAAAACTGACTGACATGTATGTGGCATTTTTTCAGTGACCACTCACTTTGAACTATAAACTACATTTAATGTGGATTTAGACACTTTGTCTACCTCGCGTCCATGGCCATTTTAGAATCACTAATTAACCTGCCTCTTTAATATGCCGTCTTCAAAACTATAGATAAAAAAGTCATGTAAAGCTTGCACATACTCTACCTTTTATTTTTTGTAGTAAAATTGTGGGGGGAAGCACACTTACATACTTACCTCTGCATCTAAGCTGTCAGTCTCAAGCCAACAAGATGAGGCCTTTGAACAGAGCAACTATGGCTTTAGTAGTAAAGATGCACACAATACAATACAATACAATACAGTTTTATTTATATAGCACATTTAAAAACCCGAGGGCACACCAAAGTGCTTCACAGTAATACGGAGAAACAACATGCGTCAATAACAGGGTACAGATCGGGCACTATCACAGACAGAATGGAGGCACTAACAGACCAGAAGAGTCAAGTAAAATAGGTATCAAACCTCAATACAGGAGGAAGGTCAGATCGTGAATACAAAATATCTACTAAGAAGAATAAAAACAGCAGTAAAATTAATAATAAAATAATAAATTTAATAAAAAGTTTAAAAAGGGTATTAACTGGTCAGGAAAGCCAGGTTAAATAAGTATGCTTTCAATCTTGATTTAAAGGATTGGATAGAGTCCGAGGCTCGAATAGAAGCAGGGAGGCTGTTCCAAAGGTTGGGTGCAGCTGAAGCAAAGGATCGCCTCTGGTCTTCAGTCTAAACTTAGGTTGGGCCAGGAGTAACTGACCTGATGGGCTTAATGCACGACAAGGAGCGTACAGATTGAGGAGGTCAGTGAGGTAGCTGGGCGCAATGTTATTCAGGATTTTAAAAGTGAGTAGCAAGATTTTAAACTCAATGTGATATTTGATAGGTAACCAGTGTAGATCAACAAGAGTAATAGGGTCAAATTTTCTAGTTCCAGTAAGAAGGCGAGCCGCAGCATTCTGAATGAGCTGCAGCCTTCGAAGAGAGAAGGCTTGGAGACCACAGTAGAGAGAATTGCAATAATCTAACCTGGAGGTCACAAAAGCGTGGATAAGTTTTTCCAGGTCCCTGTGTGGTATATAATGCTTAGCTTTAGAAATCTGGCACAACTGAAAGAAGCCAGATTTAGCTACAGATGATACTTGCTTATTGAGCTTAAAGGAGCTGTCCAAATAAACACCCAGGTTACGTATAGAATCAGAGAGAGAGTTAGCTAGGGGCCCCAGCAGGGCAACAAGCTGGTCTCGAGGAATATGACTATCAAACACCATAACTTCAGTTTTCTTCTCATTTAAAATGAGGGAATTATTTGACAGCCAATCTTTAACCTCTCTCAGGCAATCCAACAAGGAGTGCAGTGATGCCGACAGATCATCAGTCAGTTGACAATAAATTTGAATGTCATCAGCGTAAAAGTGATAAGAAATATTGTATTTTTCAAATATGGAGCCCAAGGGTAGCATATACAAAGAGAATAATAAGGGGCCCAATACAGACCCCTGGGGCACACCACAGCAGAGAGGGGCAACAGAGGAAGAGTATCCTCCCATCACCACAGAGAAGGATCTATCTGAGAGGTAAGAATTAAACCAGTTAAGGGCAGAACCCTTGATGCCTACAACATGCTCTAGCCTCCCTAAGAGAATATTATGATCAACTATGTCAAAACCTGAAGACAGATCCAATAAAACTAAAACAGCAGAGTCAGCAAATACAAGAAAATCATTATAGACTCTTAGCAGGGCCGTTTCAGTGCTATGGTGTGGCTTAAAGCTAGACTGGTATTTTTCAGTGATATTATTTGTAACTAAGTAGGCCTGTATTTGGAGAAAGACGGCTTTCTCTAAAATTTGTACTCTACAAGTACAAACCTGTCAACACACACAACAGGTACAGTCAGGGATGTGTCAATCAACTCAATGCAGCAAAGTAACAGTAGAAAATAGAAATATATGCAACTGGGATCAAATCAAAACATGACTCAGCAGAACGTCTCTTTAAAGGCTGCTGACCCTTATGCCGAGTCCTTTAGTTAAAACAAAGCACCTCAAACTACACATCTTAACAAATCCCCGGTGAAGCCAAAGGTCAGCCTTCAATCAGAAAGTCAGGGGGGAGGCAAACTGCTGCAGAGGTCAGACCCACAAAATGAACGTCTTTTGAAGCCGGGTGTGGGTTGTGTGTGGTGTTCATGCTGAGGCTGAGGTCAAACACTCGTATCCCCAGACACGGCCAGAGGCTGATTTAGCTCCAGTGGTTACATAACATAGTACAGAGCAGCGAGGGATTTGTGCATTCGTACTGTATTAAGCCCACATTATTATGGAAACTTATATATGATTAAACACAAATAAAGTACACTCATGTAAATAAGCTTTTTGTGTTTATTCTTTGACATTATCTTTTGGCCAGAGCCGCACTCTGAGAGGACAGTGACAAGTCACATGGACCTGAGGCCACGCCTCCTACAGTACAACAAGCAGTCCCAGTTCAGTTCACACAAACACACATCTCAAGGCGCTTTATATTGTAACCCTGTGAAATCACACAGCCCCCCTATGAGCAAGCACTTGGCAACAGTGTGAAGGTAAAACACTGTTGCAGGACAAAACTTCAGAAGAAGCCAGAGCTGGGAGCAGAGACACAGGACAAAGGCAAGCTATAGCAGAGAGAGTCCGACTTTAATAATTACTAAGGATTAGTAAACACAGAGGTAAGAGAGACGAGTGAAGAAGAACATTCAGTGCATCACAGGAAGGCCCCGGCGGCTTTTTATTAAAAGTACCATTAAAGAGAGCGAGGAATAACTAAACAGGAAAGCCATGATGCTAGTGACTGAGCTAAGAGCTAAACTAGCTAATCCCATGAATATGTTTTGCAGCTGATTGAACAGAAAGTGTGCTCTGATCAATCACATGTAGGTTACAGTATGACATAAGCTGCTATATAAAAGTCTGTACTTCATCTGTATGGGGTTGATTAAGTAGAGAGAGCTAAAGAAACACTATACATAGCAGCAGGAACAGGAAGTGATGCTGCAGTGAGAGCCAACACAAAGGCCCTGCCATTGCAAATTAAAATAGATTTAATATTTTTGATGTTCAAATGTATGCATCAAAAAGCACTCCAGCAAATACTTCTCAAACAAGTGCTCAAACCTGCAATATCAGGAAAGTCAAATGCAGTTTGACAGATGATGAGTGTGTTCTAGATCCAATCACAATATGTGTGCAACAGCCAAACCCGTCACACACGAAACTTCAGCTACCTTAAAGTAATAAAAGATTAGGCCAGACGTCCTTAAGTGTGTCATTTTTGAAACGGCATCTGATGTGACATTTCTCTGGGACACAACAGTATTATGTAGCTGCAGCCATGCTATCTTTGACATGTCCAATGAATCTTTGACCTAACAAGGCCACGTATTGTCACAGGGCAATGAATAACCTATCTTTGTTTAAAAATGGCACGAAAAGCTGTTTAAAACTGAAAAATGTGACAGTGTTGCCAGAACTGACAGGATGAAGCAGATCAACCACACTGGTTAAGCATCTGGGATGCCAAAGGTGTATCTAAGTCCTTAGAAACAATTCACATCTGTGAGGACAAATATGAAATCCAGCTAGTCATTTCAAATACATCCAGTCACTCAGTTACCTGTAAAGTCTCACAGCTTTATAGAGGCTCAGTCCAAACTAGAAACACATTTCATTTTCAAGTCAAAAATCTTTGTAGACTCACAATGAAAATATAAGAGAATGTGATAATATTTCAACTTTAGATATTTACTTTAGATATTTACACAGTTGATATGTTTAAGATAAATTTGGCATCTCCCAATGTTTTTTATTTGTTTTTTTAATTTCTTACTTTTACAAATTTGTTTTTAAGCAGCAAACCTACAAAGACAAATAATCCTAGTAAAGTCTTTGACTTTCTCCAGAACAGTACAAAATGTTGCTGCAGCGCTTCAGCACAGTATCCATACGACTCAGTGCCAAAGCAGCAAACACAGAGTGAAGTAATGTCCCCGTCACTGAGGGCTGTTTGTTTCAATCAGCATTCAGATCAGAATGTTAGCTTCTAATCATGTCACATCATGCCATTAAAAACCAATCTGCCATGTTTCAATAGAAATATCAATAAGCAAGTTCATCAGTGAAGAATGATCATATATCACAGCACTGATATTAAACCAGCACACAGCCGATAGTTAACTCGCACCTTCAATGGCCTTAAATGTAATGCACCATGCTGGTTGGTCCACCTTCTTAAGTAAAAACAGAAAGAACATTATCTTCTTAGAAATGAAAAGTTGAATTTGAAGTTGAATTTATAAGCAATAAAATCCTCTTATAAAATATACACATACATATTGCATTGTTTTGATCTGGTGTTACCATTAGCTATGATAGCTTCCATGTTCTCACAAAGTCAAAGCTCCATCCAATCAATTCTAGAGTTCTCCATCCAGTTAGTGTTAAGCCTACACACGTAATGTGGATCAACATGACTCGTGGGAAACACTCGCCTAATCCTGATGCAGATTCACAAAAAATGTATGAAATTGCATTTTGTGCTTGAATGTACCGTGATCACAGCTAATCGAGGTCTCAAGGCACACCAGGTTACATTTACTGCTGCTAAGGGTGATGGAAGCACAGCACAGGGGAGCATCTTTCATTAAAGATCAGATTTCCTCCAGTTAGTGAGCGTTAGATTCAATATCAGAGAAACAACAATCTATCATTTTATGTCCATCAGCAGCAGCAGCAGCAGCAGCAGCAAACAACTATCAATCTGGTCAATCTGGCTTTTTATGGTTGAAATAAAAGCAGAACATATATGTTCCATGGACCATGAAACAACCTAAAACAGGCTGTTTAATTATGGCATTCTTCAGTATCATGGCCAATTTCTGACCCCCAAATCCTAACATCTTATATCATCTGAACCAGAGACGCCCATTGATCCATGTGCTGCCTCAGAGTCCCTGGCCATCATTAATGGATAAATCCTCATCGATAAGTTCAGTAATCCTTTGGATTGGTAGCTGAGATAGAAGCTGTCACATTAGAATCCGTACTCCCACTGCAGCTAAGAGCTGGTTGGGCAGGTTCCATTAAAAAAGATGGACACAAAGATGAAGTCAACAAATGTCCTCTGAATTCAGTAATGTGTTGTGTGCTTCAGTGTCGTTTAGTTACTACAGATGATGTGCTAATGAAGCAACCAATGAGGCGGCTCGGCAAAAACCCGCTGCCATAAAGTACATATCTGCTTCCAAGTTTCTAACCTTTGTAGGATCGAGTTTTGTCAGAATTTAAAAGCAATAAATAAAAGGTCATCTGGACCTTTGTGTCTTTAAGACATGCCTGTAGTACACTACACACTAACCTGCTGAGGTGTACATCTGACTTCACTGATAAATAAAGATGTGCATTGAAAATGTATGCAGTGTTGTTTTTATTATAATGTAATATATTTATCCCAGCACAGAACTCTGTGAACTCCATGACTAACCTTAATAAGACTTCCTGTTTACACCAGGAAGGTCTGTCAAATGATCAGTTAATTAGTGGATGACTTTTTCAAGAATTATTTTAAATTAAATAAAGGCTACAAATCAGCTTGTAATCAGCTGAAACAGCTGGTTCAGGGAAGAGTTTTTAGTAGTGGTTTATTACCATTACCTTAACACCCTGTGGTCTGTTAATTAAGACAGATTAATCACATTTAAAACTGATTAATGATGAAACTTCTTCGAGCAGTTTTGTAGAAATCTGGAAACGGGCACACTAACAGTTTAGACGAAGACATTGTTGAAGTTAACTCAGAAGTTAACTTGAAGAAAATATGTACCACGATAGTCTCAATACACTTTAAATGAAGTCTACATTCATTCTTCAATACAGACTTTTAGCAAATGCTGCTCGTGTCACTGTTAATGAAACGACCAGTGTGCAGACAGAAACCAGCGCTGGCAGTAAGAGACGATGCTGCCGTGGCCTGAGATGTCGTTTCAGATGTTTTCTTTTTGGCAGCAAGGCTCTTGGTTGCCATGGTGATGCCTGGGTGTCAACCTCAAAGACCATCTGTGTTGTTGTTTGCCATCCAAAAAGAGGCGGCATGGACGGGTCAAACACATAATCACACACGCTTATTGGAGCATGCTTTAAAACACATACTCAATATTATTTGACTGAGACTAAAAGTTATGCATAAATTCCACTGAGACAATCTGTGGCTTCTTCCTTATCCAAAGAAAAACAGATTAAACAAAGAATCAGTCTGAAGTTAAAACACACGGTACATGCAGCTCACCAACTTTTCCTTGTGGCCACACACAGAAGCTGAAAACATGCTTCATTGAATAAAACAGCTGATCCTGTGGAATATTAGTCTGTCGGGCACTTTTGCACCAACACAGCACAAACACACATGCTTAATCTCAATCCTGGCTGTGGCCTAAAACTAATCCTAATTCTCCCCTCAACCCTTGGCTCAGCAATTATGCAAGGCTCAGAATCTAAATGAAGAGTAGAAAAAGTATCCATAAGGATTTGTATTTTGATTCATTTACATCCCATTGAGATGGATGACAGTGGGGAGGTCCCCAGATCAGCTGGGAATAATGTGCTCTTCCTCTGCATCCTTGGGAGTTATTTCCAGACAAATCAGCCCAGACAGGAGAGAATTAACTCAGTAAGTGTGTCAAGCTGGTCCACAGCAGCGCCTATTAGAGTGGTCCTCCAATTAGAAAGAACTTCTCCAGCAGTGACCGCCATCACCCAAGAAAATACATTTTGAATCATTAAATATCATCACTAACCACACCCACCACATCCCAGCGTCTTTTAGTACAAAAGTGTTGGATGAACAAACAAATGGTGTGTGTAAAAACATCAATCTGAGTGTGAAACTAAAAGAATAACATCGGTTACATTAAACTTCGCCTGAACATTGATGGTCTGTGAATGACAGTCAAATGTGTGACTTTGTATTTGTGCTGTAAAGACTAACAGGGAGGAGTTTGGGTGAATCACACTGCACCTGACCTTTTTACTGACACTGAGGTACTGAGTGTATCAATCACAGTGACTAAAACATCACAAACAAGTTAGGAGAACATGTTTGCTAACCCAAACCTTTAGAGATAACTCAGGTTAACAAAATAAATATGGCATCACAACAAAGGAGCCCAGAAAGGTCAAAAAGGACTACTGAAGAGATGACTCAAAACTAAGTATGAAACAATAAGCAGATTAAAATGAATGCAGAGGAATGGGGTGAACAGGATGTTGCCAACATCACAGCATTCTAGAATGTACAGTGATGTAATCAGAAGTCATCTTTGTCCAACCAAAGAAGAGTAAAAATGGTTACATAGTAGAACGCCTTGATTCAGACGCTGCTTTGAATTTTGACTGTAAAAGGACAAAAAGAAAGATTTGAATTGCTAATTAACTAATTATTGGCCCTGTGTAGATGTTGCTGGTTCCACTGCATTTACTTTAGTTTTAAAATAACAATCGTGATCTTTCTCAAACAAAAAGAAATAAAATAATATTAATCACAGAACACTTATTCATGAGTGTGGAAACACAAGAAAGAAATCTTTGCTTAAATAAAGTTTACCTCATAGGAAAACAACATCCCAATGCAGACTCTTTTCTAACAGTCTTTGTGTGGAAATAATATATAAAACAGTTATTTATGTGTTTAGATGTTTAAGCTTGACAAGGTCAAGGGACCAAACCCTGCTGTTCACTGAATACTGTGATTTATAGTGTTTGCTGTGAAAGGAGCATTTCTGCCCACCACCCTGGTGGGTAGATCGTCTGTAGAAGAAGCCCAGGAAGTTGGCTTTAACGACTAAACTGATCAGCGATGAGTCACGTATGCCATTTATAGCCCTGCATCTGAGAGCCAGACCAATCTGGAGGGACTCCAAGGGAAAATTAATTGAATTAATACGATTTATTGACTTGTTAATTATTAACTGTCATTAACTGTTGAAGTTGTAAGTCGCTATCAGTAACGGCCCTTAATTCAAACCCTGAGCTACAGTGTCCAATCACTATCATGGATGATGACTCAGACCTCAGAGGGTTACATGTTACCACATTTTGTCATCATATTATAGACATGAAGGAAAAAACAACACTGTATCACCTTCTTCTTCTCACAGCTGGTCTCTAAAATGCTTTTTTATACCCGATCAAAGTTCTTTGTGAGAGCGTTGCTGTTTTAGCTTTCTGTTTTCATTGTGTTTAAATTACACATGTCAGCATTAGTCATAGTGTTTGTGTCCCTGTCAAATAAATACTGGGTTTCAGTTAAATCTGTTTCATTTACAAACACATTGTTTACAAGCTTTCCTCACCTTCAACACATAACAAACAAGCATGGTTACATTAGTGCCGTGTTAAAGGATAAGCAGCAGTGAAATGTTTAAGCTTTCATGAAAGAACACACTGTAACAAACAGAAGCTGCAAATATCAAAGTCAGCTGGAAAAAATGATGGAGTGCAACAGCAAACATAAGCAAAACACCGACCTTTAGTTACCCTGCACAGCACAAATCTCAGCTCCCATAGGTCCCCATAAGGGTGTGTGTGTGTGTGTGTGTGTGTGTGTGTGTCTGTGTGTGTGTGTGTGTGTGTGTGTGTGTCTCTGTGTGTGTGTGTGTGTGTGTGTGTCTGTGTGTGTGTGTGTGTGTGTGTCTGTGTGTGTGTGTGTGTGTGTGTGTGTTGCAGTGGGCCCGTGCTAGCATGGGGGAGGGAGCATATCAATAATTCATCCATTGATTCTAAATGACCCCCCACTGCCAAATGCTCGCCTCTGCTTCCACCATCACTTTACATTTGTAGGTTCAGCACTACTGACTAGACTGAATCATTCCAGCAACAATACACAAAAACACAAATTCAAATAAATAAAATCAGTAACATCTATTCCTTTAACACTGGTTTGTTACACAGGAGACCAACGTCTGAGCTCCAGGAGTGAAAATGACAGTGTGTTGGGTTCATCACTGCTTCACTACCAGCATCAGGACATTTGAAACAGGTAGTTTAGTGAGTACTTAAGATTCACTGCAGATAAACTGGAGAACAAATGAATGACTTTATGCATTAACAGAGATTTGGACAGGTTTGCACATAAAACTGCTGCGATTAAAAGAGACATTTATTATTGGTTTCTGACCTCCTCTCACAGACTAATATAACATACCTGTGTTAACTGCTTCTTCTATCATGCTGGTATAGTTTGCCAGGTTGATCATGTAACATAAGCCTCCACTATCTCCTCTAAACAGACGTGGAATATGTTTCAAATATGAATCGTTTCCTTTGCCCCCTGAGAGCGTCATTACTCCACTATGAATGTACAGATTTTAGAGGTGCTTATTGAAGTGTTGCTTCACATAAAACCAAACAGTAAAATAAGAACAACTAACTGCAGATAAGAAACTTCTTAAAGGATACAGACCACAGATTTATGTGTTAATAATAATGATGTGTAATTACTCATTGTCACAGGATACTTCCTGCAATGATTCATGCAGTTCTTCAGCGGTGGAGGAAACAGACTGATGCTTTTCTTTGATAAGCAACCTCAGGACCTTTTCCTAACAGAGTAGCTGCTGAGACACTTTGGTTTAACTACTTAAAAAATCAAATTGATACACAAACCTCAGTTTGTCTGACATTCATGAGTCTGATTAAACTGCTCCTGAATGTTGGTTCTGTTTACCTGACTTAGCTAATTACATGTTAGTCTTAAATGTAAAGTTTGTAAAATGTTCAGGCCACACGAGTTCAGTGGTGACACGATCGCACGACCAGCCGCCAGATAAAAGGCTGATGCGCTCACTACCTTTGGTTAAAGCGCTCCACAAAGTCACTCTCAGCTCACACAACATACACAAAAATAACCCTGTAAGACCCAACCCATCAAAAAATAGCCAGAAAATTCTGAATTTTTGGAACTGAGATGTTTATTAACCCTTATAACAAAATCCACAAAAATTGTTTTGCTATAACATGTTGTGTATGATATATTGTTATTATATATTTATTATAGAATTTGATACATTGGACATTTTTGGCAACTTTTTTTTTTAACAACAATGTTATTTTTAGACAAAAAAAAAAGTTTTGTCCATAACATTTTGAAATGATGGCAAGTATTGATCATGTTGATGAGATAGAGGTCTATCAAACTCATGTATCAAATATGATACAATGGGCATTAAAGGGATAATGAGGCTGGATCTGATCCCTCTGTGTCCTCAGAAATACCAGATCGCTGTTCATGAGAAAAGGATGGAAACAGAGTGAGACATGGAGTAGAGAGTGAGAAACTCCCAGCGGACACACAAATATGAGCTGTGCTAATTCAGGTTTGTTTAAAACGGAGCTCCTGAGTTCTGTTGCTGCTGATTGAGCGAGCAGGGCCGAGCTGGAGTGCTGGGCACACAAAGACGCGCTGTTAGACATCATAACGTTTGGACTGACCGTCAGCGTTAGCCTCTGTAACATGTGCAGTTATACTTTTACCTCTGTAGGACGTCACTGATACGTAAACACTGATCTGTGGTTTACTGAGAACGTTCTCGTACAATCCCAATATTGGTTTCATCTGATTATTTGTATTGTGCTGTTTCGTTAACTTTAGTCTAACGTTATATTAAGACGAGCGTTTTAGGGATGTCAACAAAAGGATTTCACTTACTGAGGTCATATTTTTATGACTTTAAAGATAAATCTGAAGAGCAAATAGCTTATAGTTTACCTCTTTATTATATAATATATATGAATACATGTGATATTAAATTAGTCCAGTGTGTATGACACTTCACATCTTTGCATAAATCTGTACTGTCATTATAAACAGGCATACTTGCAGGCTGATGGGTGTGTGTCTGTTTATTGTAGTGTTGCAGAAATTTAAAAAATGAGAATAATGAGAATAATAATAATAATAACGGGTCATAAACGTCATAAACACTTCTTATATCAGGCTGATAGAATAACAAAAAGCTCCTGATAGCTGCAAACACCAAAATCCCCAACGACAGGCACACAAAGAGCGAGCGGAGCGGTGCAGGGACCCACCCTGACAGCATGTGAGCCTCCTACTACTACTCACTATGTAGCAACAACACACCAAGAGATGGAGGATATGAGAGAGGATACAACTGCTGTGAGGGAGCAGTGGGCAGCAGCCATAACACTCCACAGGAGACAATGGAGTGAGAGTGTGGATGGTTCATGTGGACGCTGCTCTGCCACACAAACAAACCTCCAAACAAGGCTGCTTCACCTAACCCCACCTCCTCCTCCTCTCTTTTTTTGCAGGGTGGGGAGAGTGTGAGGGTGGGGCGCTCCATCCTTACACACTTTGTACCACGTGGCTCTCCATCTATTCATTTACCTTCTTGGGTCTCTTTCTCCTCTGTCCCAGTCCGTTGAGGCGATCGCTGGGATCCAGCCTGTAGTGGGAGTGGTTGTCCTCACTCATCCTGTCCCCGTCCACTCCGGGTTATTCCTTTTTCCCTCTTCTTTCTGTCTCCTCTGTGAAGTGAATCAAGCTGACCTCTCTCCTCTCTGGTCCTCACTCTCTGAGCCAGGCAGAGTATGAGAGAGAGGAGTGGTTGGGGAGAGGGAGGGGGAAGAGCGAGGGAGGGAGGGAGCACAATGGTGTTGCCATGGCAGCAGCTGCCACCAGTGTTTATCTGGAAACCTCGCTGGCAAACCAAAATAGTCGCCACACGTTCACACACACACTCGCACACTTAGCATCCATATGTTTGTGTGCGAGAGCTGCCCTTCTTCTTACAGACCTGACGGGCTCAAACACACCGACAGCAAACACACTCATATGTAAATATATAAAGTGTTTGAAGACAAAGGCAGAACATGAATGAACATTGAAGTGTGTGTGTGGGAGGAACAGGGCACAAACTCCACGCTGTCATTAAAGATGGCGTGTGTGCTAAATGGAGCTGAGCCCGCACTAATTGATTAGTCAACTGAAAAAAACAAGGGAAGCTATGTGGAAGAGATGGTTGCATCATAGTTGGAGCATTCTGTTGATGGTTGATTGGTTATACTTATTTAGGTGTCTAAGTATACCTGTATATCATCACAAACCCCTCCACACAGCACGTGATGATGTGCAGATTACACCGTTACACGACGCCATCGTGCTACATGCATCGCCTGTATTGCACGAGCGTGTAACCATCCTCGCGTCTGTCCACTGCCAGCTGTTTCACTTTGCACAATCCCACCAACTCTTCCACATGTGCGTGTTTTCTTTCTGTTGTCAACATGCTTACACTGACCCCCACACTGTGTTCATGAGCTAAAGAAATCATGATGACTGATTAACTCATGTACACAAAGCATTTTGTGCTGCAGCAAGAAACAACTGTAATCTCCACATTTCAACTTTTCTCAAAATTTCTATTTTATTCTCAAAATGATCAATAATATTTTTTTTGTAACAACCACACAAAATAAAACAACTTTACCACCAATCAAACACAAGGAAATAAATCATATTATGAGTTCAGCAGTGGGTCTGTGACCAGTGTGAAAGATTTAAAAGGAGGATGGATCAGTTTGTAGAAACCACATTTGGGATTAGCTTGAAGAAAGGATTTAAATGTGAGACAGCAAAGCATCAAACAGAAGCTTGTGCTAAATACTTCCTGTAATATGAAGTCACTTTAAGGTCAGTCAGTGAACCTCTACTCAGTGAGTGTCCCACACCCACACACACAGATCCACAGAGACCCACACAGACACACACAGACCCACAGAGATCCACACAGATCCACACAGACCCACACAGATCCATACAGAGCCACACAGACCCACACAGACCCACACAGATCCATACAGAGCCACACAGACCCACAGAGATCCACACAGACCCACAGAGATCCACACAGACCCACACAGATCCACAGAGATCCACACAGACCCACACAGATCCACACAGACCCACAGAGATCCACACAGACCCACAGAGATCCATACAGACCCACACAGATCCATACAGACCCACAGAGATCCACACAGACCCACAGAGATCCACACAGACCCACACAGATCCACAGAGATCCACACAGACCCACACAGATCCATACAGACCCACACAGATCCACACAGACCCACACAGACCCACAGAGATCCATACAGACCCACACAGATCCACACAGATCCACACAGACCCACAGAGATCCATACAGACCCACACAGATCCACACAGATCCACACAGACCCACACAGACCCACACAGATCCACACAGACCCACACAGACCCACACAGATCCACACAGACCCACACAGACCCACACAGATCCACACAGATCCACACAGACCCACACAGACCCACACAGACCCACACAGACCCACACAGACCCACACAGATCCACACAGACCCACACCGCCTCGTCAGTCTTTGTTGTCTGAAGGCAGCCAGGTCTTAAATCCACATGTACCCAAACACCCCTCCCACCCTCTGTCTCTCACACACACACACACACACACACACACACACACACACACACACACACACACACACACACACAGATCTTAATGATGGCCCCCGGCTTTGAGCTCGCAGTAACAGCAGGTCACAGCAGCATCCCATTAATAGTGATGAAAAATGGAACTATAGCTGCTTTTCCACTACTGGAGGTTAATTAGGTCAAATGTGGAGGTTCACCATGTTCAGACTGAACAATGTGAGCCGGCCTCACACCACAGAGGAATGACGTGGTCATTATAGAGGCCAACAGCTGCTGTGACGTCGTGGACGTGTTTTTATTAAAACAATCTCAGCAAACATGCCAAAATCGTCTTCAGTGAAACTGTGACACACAATCCAAAAACAAAAGAAGGCTGAAGGACATGCAGTCCCAGCACTCTGTCCTCTGAGTGACCCACAGAGTGATCCACGGTCTTTGTCTGCTGCAATCACACTGCAACCAATATGGGAAATGCTTTGGGCTACATTACGTGTTCCTGTTTCCAGTCAGTCCCTGCCATCTGATATAATGCAGCCCCAAGAAAGCTCAAGTTATTCTGGGACTTCTCTTTGTTAAGTCGTGGCTCAAATGTGGGACTGTGTGGTCTGGTGTGACCTGAACACTGTGGGAACCTGAGGGGACAATCTGAGGATTTCATTTGGCTTTTTCATTAGAGATAAGATGGATTATGTGAATGAAAAGGCAACACACACACACACACACACACACACACACACGCACACACAGCTCATAGGTAGCTGTAGCCAGACCGGCTCATCTGCTAATCAGAAGGTTGCTAGTTCAATCGCTGGGTGCAAACTCTTGGGAACGAGTCTACTCTGTGTGCTTCTTAGGTTGAAGCTGGTTTCTATAATCTGCTAGTCTTCCTTTCATACTCCTGCACCACTGAAGGGCGTTCCTCCCAAAGGTAAGGCAGCATGTCTGTGTATGTTCTCAGTCATCCAGGTCAGCGTCGTCTAAGGAGCTTCTCAGAGTTTCACCTCTCACCCGAAAAGCTTCTTCAGTTCCAAGCCCAGTTAGTGTCCCAGATACATGCCACTGATTGGCCAGGAAGTGACATCACTGGATCGGTTATGAGAAGGGAACCTTCAAGACTCAAAGCTGCCATTTTTTAAACCTGCCAACGAGGGAAATGGCTACACACGAACCAACACCAAGCCCAATGACGAGGTGCAGGTGTTGACCGTCACCGTGATGTCATCGGTTGTTGTGTTTGTGTCACATACAAATGACATCATGGGACTTTCGGGTTGTGTTGCTGTAACAGCCCCACCCACACTGAGGTGGTGCTCAACTGTAACTGAAAAACAGAGTAAAGTAGAGTCAAGTTGAGCTGAGGCAATTATGTTCTACTGGAAAAGAGGCATTTGTGATTGTGGTGACTGTGGCCCAGGACGTCAGTTGGTAGTTCGATCCCCGGCTGCTCCAGTCTGCATGCCAAAGTCACCTTGGGCGGGATACTGGCCCCTGTTGCTCCCAGTGCTTTCATTAGATGCTCTGGAGCTGGTTCAGTGCTTAGGGACGGTAGAAAAGTGCTATATCAGAACCAGTCCATTTACCATTTACCATTACTCTGGTTACCAGTTTGCTACAGTCACCAGCTGTTTGTATAGAGGACACAGATCTGTGTGTGAACAGAAATGGAGAGTGTAAAAGTTGGTTTGGGCTTTAAGGTGCTACTTTTACTGTGAAGACACATTTTCCATTTGTGGTGTGCACATCTGCAGCTAGTAGCTGAGGAGTGGTTTCCACACACGCGACATCTATACCCCCTCTGCCCCCCACAGGGGCTGAAATTTAGCTCACAACCCCAACCATCACTTTGTCTCTCACACACAGCACCTGCTCCTGTCAGCTGATTAGACAGCTCACTGTGTGTGTGTGTGTGTGTGTGTGTGTGTGTGTGTGTGTGTGTGTGTGTGTGTGTGTGTGTGTGTGTGCCTGCGAGGCGCATTAAGGTTATTATAAAGGACATAGAGATTTCATCTCTCATCTTGGAGAGCAGGCAGCAGCCAGCAGGAGGTGAACATCCCACGACTTCCAGCTGAAAAACATCTGTATGTCTGATGAACTCAAAGACTGCAGCACAGCCACCCAGCAGCCAAACTACAACTACAAGTACAGATTACAGATTACAGTTACAATCTCTAATCATCTGGATTTTCTACAGTTTAGTATTTAAGAAAGACATCAGTGAGTTCAGACCAAAACTGCTCTGCAAACTTCAAATTTACGAAACAACACAGATTTACATGACAAAAACAGGACATTTCATCATAGCACCATAGCACCACCCTGCCATGCACTTCAAATAGTACAAATATCTAGGGAGAGCCTCTGGAGGAGATTACATCATTTCAATTCCAAACAGAAGGAAATGAAAGTTCAAATTTAACCTCTGGTTGAAAGTTACAGGAACACTGGAATCATTTCACACCATCAGATTCCTCAGTGTGTTGGAAGAAGAAGCATGTGACAGCAGCAGATGGAGGAGAGGAAGAGGAGGGCGACGGTGCTGTTTGCATCTGATGAACTCTTCTGATCAAACCACGGCCGACCAACAAGCCCGACGTCATTCTGATCAAACATGAAGCTTTACATTTCCATCTGCTTCCATCTGTCACAGTTCATCGCACTGTGGAAAAACCCCACAAATCTCAAAGCCAAGTCATCCTGTTCAACCCATCACAAAATAATAATAATAATAATAAAACAAAGGCAGGAAAACGGCGTGCAGCGTTCACCACGAGCTTCTACAGAAGTGCTTTGGAATAAAACCTACACACTGTCCTAATCACTGACATCCTAAAGGAGAAAAAAAAGCCCAGAATCAGCTTCTGCTGTATATCTGAAAATGTCATTAAATCCTGCAATCATGGCTGTAACACGTCTTACTGATTATATATAAAAAAGTATAAAAAGTTGTATTTCTGGCTCCGTCTGATTGGCTGTAACCACCTATGACATCACCAACGTCTACGAGACGTCGGACATTTAAAATGAAACAGGACACAAACAATGCTGAATAATATTAAACTCTATTAATCAGATTACTTTATGTTATCTGCCTCCCAGCAGCAAAGAAAGCAGGTTTGTGAAACGCTACAAAAAACAAGAACTCAGTTTAATGTCCTCAAAGATTAAATCACAGTAAACACAGTATCAGTTATAGCGTACTTGTGTGTGATTGATAAAACAAATCACATTAAATTATAAATGTAGACTCAACAGAGACTGTTTCATATCAAAACATCAATAAAACAAACAGCCTTTGAATTATTAATCAGTGAATGAAGTGAAAACAGAATAATATTTAATAAATGAATAAGAATTATGAGATAAATCTAAATAATTATTAGTTGAAGTGACACTACAGTCCTTCACAATCATTAACTCTTGGTGGGAGAGTCCCAGCACTAAGCATCACAGGTCAGATTAACATGGAGGCCTGTTCGGGGTCTGCAGGCCCCTTTGTTCAGCCCTGCAGACATTCAGACCTGTTACTGCACTGAGACCTGTGGCCCTGAACACATCACCAGCCCATCACAGGACAAACACTCACTGCTATAATCTACTTCAAATCAAAGTGTTTGGACTGTGAGAAGAAGCTGGCATCACTGGGGGGAGCGTGCAAACTCCACACAGAAGGGCCCAGCTGCACATTCAAACACAATCTTCCTGCTGTGAAACATCCCACAGCCACGTCTCATTTCAGCTGCAGAGAAAACTGACGCATTGCTTTGAAATATTGCACCTGAAGGTATCACGTAAACAGAAATCACTCATTTAACACGATCCATGACGAGTCGGTTGGCTAATAATCAGGTTATGTAGTGAGTGCTGAGAAGCAGCTTAGCTCAATGCCAGGATGGCTGCAGTGACTTTATTCCCTGAGTGGGCGTGGGTGCATGAAAGCCAGAGGGGGGCTGTGTTAGAGCCGAAACAAGGGAATTCTCTGTTGTGCTCACAAAGAGGAAACCAAGATCTGGATTTTATGGCCGAAAGAAGAAAACATCTTTTCAAAGTGTTTCCTGGGCCCACTGTGGAGACACCCACAGCTCCCAGTGACACTGACCCACACTGACACCACCTCCATGAGGACTCCTCACTGTGATAGGCTGGGAGGAAAATATCTACACACACATTCACATCAGGACAAAGTCCCACATTCCACTGTGACACACACACACACACACACACACACACACACACACACACACACACACACACACACACACACACACACACACACACACACACACACAAATCACAGTCACTGGTAAAGCATGTTAAGAAGTGACTGATGCAGAGAGGTCACGTGTTAAGGAGACGTGGATAAACCTACAGTGATGATGAGGGGAAAGGGTCACAGACACAGTTTAGACTCTCAGCCTCTGTATTCGTGTGTCAGAAGAAGTCGGGCAAAGAAGCATTAAAAGAAATCCTGGAAGGAATTTGGTTGTACCAAAAGTGAATTAGGATACAGTCATGTTTCAGTTTCTCTCTCCATCAAAGCTCCCAGGTCTGAGGTGAGAACACGGTTTGATTTGTGCTCCAGTTTCACTATTTCAGCAATACTTGCAACATTCAGGTAGAACAGGTGGATCAGCTTTCAGCAGGGGCCACGATTATGCACAGAAGAAGAACGGGGACATGGCCCAGTCCTTCAGTCATCAACCATCGTATCAGTGTAAGAGTCTAACACAGGTAACACAGGTCATAGCAGCAGAGCCAGTAGTAGCTTTGTGGGTTTGTAGTCAAAACATTCAGCGGTACAAAGGTCATACATTTTACCATGGAAATCCATGTGTCTGTTATGATTTCGGGGTTGTATATTTTCCTGTTTTATTTAGTTTATCAGAAGTCAGCAACTAAAATGTGATAGTAGCTAAAAAGAAAAGGCAAGAATCTGTGTAAAATAAGTCAGACTGGGCGTACGGTGTGTTACAGAGCTGCTGGTGGCAGGTAGAATGAAATACCGGCATGTTGTTCACACCTGTTACCTGGTACGCTTCTTAATGTACGACGGTGTACCCGAAACAGTCACATATCACACACTGCTGGGCTCAGCAGTCACACCTGTTTGGTGTTTCTGGCTCCATCACAAAGTTTACGAGGACACTAATCACAGATTCTCTGATTTCAAGTGTTTTCCTGTTATACTCAGATTATACTGCTGTTTCTTTTCATGATATCAACATTCTGTTTCATCAGACATGCAGAGGACTGTCCATATACTGTCACACCCAGTGTGGGATGTAATCACATGGGTTCAGGTATTATATCTCACACGGGGTGGCTGTGGGTCAGGAGGTGCAGCAGGTCAGATGGCTGCTGATCCGAGTCCCTGGCTGCTCCAGTCTGCAGGATAGTAAACTGAGGTGTTCTCCAGTGCATCCATCAGAGTGTGGCTGTGTGTGGATGTTACAGAGAAAGCACTCCAGCATAGAAGAAAGTGCTCGTGTGGATGAGGCAGGCTGTGTAAAGAGTAGAACAGCTCTATATGAGATCATCTCATGGTGTTAATTTATAGAACAAATATCTTCATCTTTACTTATGTAGCAAAATACTTTTATACAAGAACACTGTACATTTCATAAATGTGACACTGAAGAACATGATTCTGCTTTAGTAACAGGGGAGCCTAAAGACTCATTCAGCCATGAGTCTGCCTGCACCCACAACACAGAGACAAATATGTCAGAGACCCCTTTGTAGCACAGTTCTGTAATAGGAACCGTAAGGCTGATGGAGTTCTGAAAAAGCACCATGAATATCTCCGCCCTTTGTGCCCCTCCCACAGCACAGGCTCCGTCAGCTGGCCGTCTGCCTGGCAGAGAGGGAGGGGGGCGTCTGGCCTACTGCCAGGCTCTCTCAATATTTTATGAGAGGGAGGGGAGGGAGGAGGTGCAGAGGGTTTGTTGGGGGGTTAAGACACTCGTTAATATCAGGGGGAATGGATGGCACGTTTGCATTACTGTAATGTGGTAAACTGAACTACAATGGAGGAAATAATTATCTGAGTTTAATGGAGAGAGACGGGGTATCAAACAAAAATCCCCCCAAAAACATATCATATAAGTTCTGGATAGATTTGCATGTCACTGAATGAAGTATGTGATCGTCTACAGCCCAGTCACAATGCAGGATCCCACAGACTGGCTGTGGGACCATCAGCATACAGATGCATGAGCATGAGGCTGGAACGGGACACAAGCCCATCAGCATGAAGCAACAATTCTGACCATGACATGATCAGTCACCCTCTGTTACCCTCATGGGGGGAGGATGATCATAAGAAAGGTGCTGGATGAGCCCAGACTTACACAGGAGGAGCTGGTTAATGGTGAGAAGGCAGTGAAATCAGTCACCACCCACTGGTAACACTGGTACCGTACAGGATTGAACTACTGCAGCACCCACGCCGTCTCCCTGGTTCAACAATGTACAAGCCTGTCTGAGGTTTGCCAGTGAACGTCTGAATGATTCGCTGAAGGCTGAGAAATGCTGAGTATGACAGACCACCATCCCCACAGTCAAACACACAGTGGTGGGCCGTGGATGGGTCTGCCAAGGCAACAAAGCAGTGGCTGAAGAAGAAGTGGCCTAGCCAGCCTCCAGAACTCGATCCTTTACTAAATCTGTGGAAGGAGCTGAAGAGCTGCAGCCAAGAAACCCAAAGGAGAGTTCCTGTAGAGAGGAGCGGGCCAAAGTCCCTCCGGAGATGCAAACCTGGTTTCTTCACCAAGAACTCTGCTCAGAAAATTAAAGGAACACTTTTAATCAGGTCAGATTCTGGGATATTGCTCTGATATAAAACATATATAGAACAGAAATATTCTTTATTGTCCTGATTGGGGAAATCCTGGTGTTCCAGCAGCCACAGGCAGATGCAGCGAGCAAATTCACACAGATAAGCAATAAGAGACTGTACAGTAAGAACTGTACAAAACTAACAGCAGGGATGGAAACGACCTGGTGCTTGTTGGGAGCAGTGATGGTTAGAAAGTGATGACGCTCCTCTGTGCACCTCAGATATTTATGAGTATGAGTAGTAATGTTAATTATGATATTTCAAATATATGACAAATATCCAGCACACTGACAGCTGTGACATTACACACATGCCCGATGAAAGGTTGCAGACTGGTGATGACCTGGACACGGTGGCAGCTAACACTGTACATCAGTTATAGCTGATCTGGGGTCAGATTCTGCCAAGCAGGCAGGTCTGCCTGATGACACAGGGCTGGATCAGCTATCTATTGATCCATCCCAGAGAATATGAAGGAGACACGTGATAACGACACCATTGTGCAGCTCACACTGGAGTTTATTCTACCTACTGAGTCATCACGAGCTGATGCAGTGTGACTTCTGTTTGTTGTACAGTGTGGCTGACAAACCTGAAACCTGACATGAAGTGTTAATATTCTGGATGTGTCCAGCTTTAGTACAGTCACTGTAGCTATCGTCTCACATACTCTTCTCTCTAAAGGTGTTTGATGACAGAGTCGACCATTCTTAACACCTGAATATGCAGATGATGTGTTTAATATATCAGCACTGTTAATAACTGACACGACTTCTTTCCTTTCTGTTTCACATCAAACTGTAGACTCGAGTGTGTCAGAGGATCATATGAAATGATTTACTGTCTGGGTCTTTCTTGAACATATATGTGTCATCTATGTATTTGCATAAAGAGATGATCTTATCGATGGCCAGCCCTCACCGATCCACCACCATCAGGCTGTTTATATGCAGTCTGTCTTTCATGTGTCTCCACCTGGACTCCTGCTGAGCCACTTCCTCCCCAGCCCTCAGAAACACTGTTGCTATAGTAATTGTATCCAAGTGAATAACCATAGCAACCACAGAGATGTTTTTGATGGCACAATGGTAGCTGCTGGTTTTAAGTGCTGGAGATCAAACGGGCCTAACATTGTTAGGAGGGGGAAGAGGAGGGGGGTTAATCAGTGTCAGGGAAAATGGAGCAGCGGGGTCGGGAGGAGCAAACAGAAGGCAGAGGGAGACATGAGGAAACTGAAGGTATTCCCTGATGGCACCAACACCCTTCCCATTTGCCTCCAGTCCAGTAATTACCTGTTTGGGTATATTGTGACAGTAACACGGCTCCTGGTGTCGAGCTTGAAATGATGATTAGTAGCTGTTTCACCCACGCTGTGTGAAATTTAATGCACGGTCTCATTAAAGTCAATCGCTTCCTAAGGAGATCATTTGGTTTCAAGTAGCTGTGCTTTATCGGGTCAGCACAGGTCAGCCTGATCACTGGTTTCAAATCAAACTCCCAGTAATGAAACAGCTGGTTGTGCTCAGCCTACACTGCAAAATATTTCACGTTCCTACAATATGTGCTGAGCTAAGCAGGTTCCTGATGACAAACATGCAGCAGACAGGAAATGGTCACAGCCTCCGCAGATCTTCTGTAGTTCCCTGTGACGAGTCAGCTAGTTAATGTTGTTGGGAATAACAGAGGGAACGTTACAATCAAGCTTTAAACCAAAACGGCTTCATCGCTGACACAAGTCGTCCTGTAGCCAGTCGACACAGAGCAATAACCCAACGCAGTGCAGCGTCTGAGGGTTCTTACGTTTATTACTGAAATTATTCTCTGTAGAGATGACATCCATCCAACTGGATTTTACTGTCTGACTTCGACTTGCCCCCCTACCTCAGTGGTTGTACAAAAAATGTAAATAACACAGAAAACATAGAAAAAACTGAGATATTTCACTATTTCATGAAAATTATTAGCTCAGGATTAATTTGATGACAGCAGCACGCTATTTCACATTTTTAAAACACATCAGTTCTCAGTGGGGGAAACATGCTGGATATCTAAACTGATTTGTACTGGGCAGTGTGTTAGGGACAAACGGATGCAACACCCCACAGAGGGCTGACTTCAGAGACACCCCAAAAATCCAGGTGACAATATTATGTGGCAGGTTAGTCCACAAATGTTATTAATAAGTAAACGTTATTAGAGCGACTCAAAGGGGAGCTGAGTAGTTTGTATGTCCCCCAGACCATCAGTGAAACACCAAACCACTCGAGCTGACGATGTTACAGCAGCACAATGTTCTCTGCAGCGTCTCCAAACATGTGCTCAGCATGGAAAAGCACAGGGAGCCAACGGTGGACCTGCCACTTCCTGTATTTGATGGTAAATGCTAATCAGACTGCACACGGCCTACTCCATGATGTCAGCTCACCGCCCACAACATCAAAGAAGAAGCCATATGTAAGCATAGAAACCATCCAACTATCATAATCACGGCTCAAGGCAAACGCCTCTATCACTGATCGTCTGCATGATTTAAATGTAAAACTAATTATTCACGGCTGAATGCATGAAAAATAACCAATATTTTCTAAGGAACTGAAAACTTTAAAGTTCAATAAGGAATGCTGCAAAACCAGCTTCTTTCCATTGCTGAAAAACTGCTGTATATGATGTATAACACCAGGAGCAGCATGTAGTCACAACAAGTATGGCTTCATGGGGACACTAACAGATGATTTCTGTCCCTGCTGCTCTAACCTTCAGCTCCTTACATCCAAACCCAGACAAAGCTCGACGTGTTCGGCCTCTGAGTTTGGAAACATGCTGTGAAGCACACACATCCCCAGGTTTGGGTTTATCTTTGAAATCAGCTTTTACACTCAGTGCTACAGCCACAGTGTCAAAGCAGTGAGGCAGGAAACCCTCATCTGCCCCGTCGCCAAGGAAACCGTCACCTAGGTGTCTGTCTGTTGTCAGGGTAACAGGGCAGAGGGGCTGGGGAGCAAAAATAGAGATGACAGGAAGGCTGGGCAGAGACAACAAAGACAGGCGGGGCCGCAGACGTCAGCCGAGGTCTTTGGATCCTCGATGGTTAAAACTGTGCCGAGGACACATGAAACTGTGAAGCAGTGCATGAATAAATCTGACCCTGACAATCATGTGTTTTTCTGTAGTAACGTGGAATAAAAATGGCATCATTCACAAGACCTGGTTGTTCCAAACATGCCAGATTCATGTCCTGTGCTTATCCATCGTATTCCTACTGATTCTCAGTCAGCCTGTCGTACTGTTTTACTTGTTTTGCTTTTTTAACTGGTTTGTAATGCAATACTTGGGAACATGCTAGAGAGGGTTACCAATCATCTGTCAGCATTTCAATCGAAAAACTTCCTGAATGTTAGTGTACCACAGAGCCCGCAGCTGGACCCATTTACATATCTAACTAAACACTACTGTATTAGTCCCATTATATAAAAGGAAAAACAGTCAGGAGGAGCAAACAGTTGTAGAAATGTATTCTTCTGTTTTTGCACCTTCATCTTCTGGGTTTTGTCTCAACAAATATGAGCGGTCACTGAGAAACATCCGTGTTTCCTCCTTTACTATGAAGATAAATTACATGTAATAATGTGAGGATTATGCTTTTCGCTCAGGAGTCACAAAATCAAATGTAAGTTGTTGAAGGGCGCCCTCTGGTGACGGCTTGCCAACAACACATACACTATACTACTCGACCACTTACACAGTCCACGGTTTTTAGTAAAGAGCCCCATTAAAAGCTGTTCTTCTGTTCAGTGTAGATAATTAGCAGTAAATAAGGAATCCTGGGCTCCTGCGAGAGGGCAGTGGTGTGTGGAATAACACAGGCCCTCACCCCCTCTTCAACTTTGGTGTTATTTTCAGCAGCAGCTCACATGATTCACAGGGAGAAGAGGGGGGAGCAGAGACACTGTGCCTATCAAAAATAGCACAGCTGACTTGTAAAAGCCACCTTGAAGGTGCCGTGTGGTGAAGGTGGAGACTGTGAGGAGAATACTAAGCTTAAATACTTGATTGAGCAGAAGAAAAGACTCAAAAACACAATAAATAAAGTGGCCAGGTTAGTGTTTGTTTGGTAAATTTGTCACTTCAAACCTCGGAAACATGGTTCGAGGTTGTGGGGGAAACAGTCATGGTGGTGTTCAGTGTACCCTCTGAAGAGAAGAAAAGATGACAGGGAAACCTGATGGTGGAATGAGGATGTTCAGGACAGTATTCAAAAGCAGAGATTAGCATAAGTCTGGAAAATGAAAGTAGACAGGAGCACCGGGAGGCTAGTGGCAACGTGATCTGTGTGAGAGAACGGACACTAAGGAAGGAGGAAAAGACTGAGCTGAGGTGGGAAGGATGTGCAGCACGTCAGGCTGGTTAAGGAAGGAGGCAGAAATGTACTAATGAGAGAAAAGTGTGTAGAGAGGAAAGATATTTGAGGAGCTCATGAAAACGAGAAACAAGAGGATGGGTGGAAGAAAGTTAGTGATTCAGGAAGTGCAGAAGATTAGTAAGGAGGACATGAGGGCAGCTATGAAGACGATGAAGAAGGACAGTCCTGATGAAACACCTGGAGGTATGAAGGGGACTTTTTAACTAGACTGGTAAACACAGTGTTGGGACGGATGCTTGAGGAATGGAGGACGAGTGTCCTGGTACTGATTTCCTTTTTTTTTTTTTTTTTTTTTTTTTACCTGTCCCGTTTGGTTCTTTTGCCATCAGAATTATTGTCTGAAGGCGAAGAAAGATGCCCAACGGATTTACTTTACCAAATGGACCATCCCAGCCTTGCCGTAATGGTCCATTTGATTCACCTTTAATTGTTTATTTTATTTTCACTTGCTGAATACGGGACAGACTTGACTGGTGGAAAGAAAGGGGAGAAAGAAAGAGGAAAGAAAAAACCTGAGAAGAGGGACGGGGAAAAGGGCAAAACAAAACCAACAGAATAAGCAGACAAAAATACATATATCGATCACCTGGATCACCTGTTGAGAAAGAAAAAAAGAAAGCAAGCAGAAGAAAACGAGAGTAATAAACAAGATCACAATGATATATGGGAATATGACAGTAAATACTAAATATTAAACATTATTGTGCAGCACGTGAGATCGACAGCGCAGTGTGTGCTTTGAGGTAGGAGCCAAAAAGGGTGTAGTTTGTGTGTGTGATCACCCGTGTGTACACCTGTGAGCATGAACGCGCTTTTTTAAAAAAAGGTTCCTTCATGTAATGATCTGCTAGAGGGTGTGGGGGCCACTGCCCCATCCTCCAGGGCATGAGGCAGGTATGGAGGAGATCAAAACTCCAGACATCCAGAGGCCCCGAGAACACAAGAGACCAAGGAAGACCAACAGAGGGGCAGCCGCATGCTATCCCAGAAAGAGCTGAGGAGAGTCCCAGATGAGGGGTCACTCAGCAGCCGCGGAGCAGAAGCCAGGGGGTTGCAGTGACGTGCCCGTGAGCTCCGCCGGCAGCCAGCTGTGCCTGAGTGACCGAGCCCCGGGCCGAGAGGCCAAGGGCACCCCATCCCAGTGGCCCGAGCGAGCCCCAGGCTCCATGCCCGATAAGCAGCCGCCAAGGAGTGAGCCGGTGGGTACCTGGGCGCCACCCCCGACACAAAGAACCACCAACGCACCGATGTCTGAGGGCGTCTGCCACCGGCAGGGGAAGTGGTGGGGGGAGATGGGCCTCCAAACCTTGGAGGGCCTGAGATGTCCCCAGAGAGGTGGCGTCTGATACCCAACCTGACATATAGACACAGACAAACAGGCACACACAGATACAAACATCCATTCCCACCCTCATGCTCTCATATACAATTACTCAACACTCACCCAACGTGGAGACAGACATAGAGAGACACTGTACACACAATCACACTCCCCAAGCGTACTCTAAGCCCCGGGTCTAGGTGCCCTTGCCCCAGGAGGGGGAAACTGCGCCCAGACCCAGGTGGTGTTACCCTTTTCCCTGCGGTGGGGAGAAGCAGACTGCCCCGACTCCGCAGCAGCAGGGAGGCCCCACATTCCAGACCCCAGTCGGACGGCCAACTCCTCCTCCTAGCCCCCCCGCTCCAGCAGGCTGCAGAGAACGGGGGTGTGAGAAGACTCCAAACCTCCCTCCACCCGCTCATATGTAGTGTTGATGTATGTGTGTTCTAAGGTGCATTTAAAACCCAGGAGGGCATGGAGCTACCTGCCAGAGCAGCAGGTAAGCGTATAGCCCCTCCTGCTAGCCCTCAATGTCTACGTGTATTTAAAATTGAGAGGTGGGCAACGACGCCAGGGGTGAAGTGTACACCCTGATGGTAATTTGGAATCCGTGTAGCGTGCCCACCCCCAAGATCCTATATGTATGTGTAATGAGAGTGTGAGTAGTGTGAATGTCTAAGGTGTGGGATAAAATTGAGGCAGAGGCAGCCAGAAGGGGACAGAGGGGGGGGGATGTCTCCTCTGCACCCTGGTGACACACCCCTACCCCAAGGCCCTGCATGTGTGGGTGATTGTGGTGGAGCGGGAAGAGGGAGGCAGCTGGAGATGGGGAGGGAAGGAAGGAGGGCAGTGACCCCTCCCTGGGGCCAGCTCCCCGCTGACCCCAGTAGGCACCCCCATACTCTGCAACCCGCCAGGAAAGGGGGACCCAGGCCCATCCGGACCGGGGCCCAGTGCAGCAACGCCGCCCGCCCCACAGGGCCCGGGACAGTCCACCTGACCCCACCACAGAGAAAACTGCACCCACCCCATCATCCACTCATCTTCCAGACTACACAAGACAATAGACGCCCAGGCTGAGATCTTCCTCCACCTCTCCTGTAGTCTCCCTCCTGCAGAGAGAGTTCCTGAAGAGAGGAAATCTCCTGCAGGATTTGACAACCTCCCCACCAGTTGAAGAGCCCCCAGGTGGTTCGATGCACAGGCGGCACCCTGCGCCAGGACTGGGCCCCCATACACCCACCCGCCCACATCCCGGCAACACACCAACCAGGACCCAAGCCCTGAGGCTTGGCCAGGGCCCCAGCCCAGAGACGGAGTGCCCCAGAACCTCACGCCCATCCCGGACCCACCCAGGGGCAGCCAGGCTACCAGGTCAGTAACCCACGTCCGTCAGCACAGACCCTCCCTAGCCCCGCTGCACGCAGCCACGAGGAAACCGTCACCTAAGAGCCAACAGAGCCCCTAATTGGCCATGACCGCTACCCCGGGTTGAGCCCCCAAGGAAGATGCTCCCGGGAACCCCTGATGCCCTAAGCCTGTCCCTACCCCCACACCAATCACAACAGTGAAGGTGGGACCAAACTAAGACCCCCACCCCACTAGGTGATGGAGCTGATCAAAGGAGCCCAGAGCAATTGATCTGATGTGGTGGCAGAGGCTGTATCAAGACTAATGTAATCTAATAGATAATTTCTATATTGGTTAGAATTAAGATTATTTTTATTTTTCCAGTTCATGAGGACTGTTTTCTTGGCTATGCATAGGGCAGTGAAAACCATATGGGCTATATTCTTTTCCGTAGTGACATTATCTAAGCTGCCCAACAAACACACTAAAGGGGAAGTTGGAATGTTACATTTCAGACACTTTGATAAGTCTTCACATATCTCGCGCCAAAACTTCTGAACTGGTGGACAGAACCAAAGAGCGTGGATATAATTGTCCGTGAATTGGTTTGGCAGTGTGAGCAGTTGTTGGTAGACGTAAAGCCCATCTTGAACATCCGATGACCTGTATAGTGCACTCTATGTAGTATTTTGTATTGAATTAATTGAAGACTGGGATTTCTAATTAGATGAAAGGTTTTAAGCAAATCTGAGACCAGAAGTTTTGGTCAAAGTTAACTGATAAATCCGCTTCCCATTTTGCAATAGGAAGTGATATTGATTCATCTGTTTTAGAAAGCATTCTGTATATTTTGGATAGTAATTTGGGGTTTTAAGAGTAAGAAATTGAACCACACTTGGTGGCGTTTGTAGTTCAACTTGACCCGGTTTAAATCTCTTTTTATTATGGATTTAATTTGTTGATATTCTAAAAATCTTTTCTTGTTGATCCCATATTGTGTAACTAGTCTGTCAAATGAAATAAATTCTGTTCCTTCTAGTATATGTTCTAAATATTTGATTCCTTTACTACTCCAATCTGAAAAGTTTATCATATTATTGTTTTGTAATATGTCAGGGTTGTTCCAGATAGGTGTACGTTTGCATGGGATTAATGAAGACTCAGTCAACTTCAGAAACTCCCACCACGCTGTCAGAGAAGAGCTGATGTTGATGCTTTTGAAGCATTCATGTCGTTGGATGTTTGAGCTGATAAAAGGTAAATCTGAAATCTCTAGATTATTGCAAAGTGCTTGTTCTACATCTAGCCAAGGTTCATCTAAGAGGGTATCTTTTTGCCATCCTGAGATAAACTGAAGCCTGTTGGCTAAGAAGTAGTGCTGAAAGTTAGGTAGTTCTAATCCTCCTTTATCCTTGGTCTTTTGTAATGTTTTTAAGCTTATACGTGGGGGCTTATTTTTCCAAAGGAATTTGGACATATATGAATCTAGAGATCTGAACCAATCTTATGGGCGGTTTAGTTGGGATCATTGAGAATAAATAATTTATTTTTGGTAATACCATCATTTTTATAGCGGCAACCCTTCCCATGAGTGATATGGGTAGATATTTCCACCTAGCCAGATCACCTTCTACCTTCTTTAAAAGTGGGATATGGTTTAATTTAGTTAGATCTGCAAGCTTGGGAGATACATTAATACCTAAATATTTTATATTTCCGATTGCAGTGGAGTAGAAGAGGAATTATGGAAGGAGCAATTAATCGGAAGGACTGTAGATTTTGACCAGTTAATTGAGTAATCTGATATTCTTGCAAAAGAGTTTATCAGTTCAATCACCCCAGAGATATTGGTTTGTGAATTTTGGAGAAAGAGTAACACATCATCCGCATAAAGGCTGATTTTATGTTCCACGTTCTTGCATTTTATGCCCTTAATTACTGAATTCTGTCTAATTGCTGCTGCTAGTGGTTCGATAAAAATTGCAAACAGTGAAGGGGAGAGTGGGCATCCCTGCCTGGTGCCCCTCAGGAGACAGAAGCTGGAGGATGTCTGGTCATTTGTTCTGACACGAGCTGTTGGGGAATTATATAATATTTTAACCAGTTGATGAAAGAAGATCCAAAACCAAATTTGTGTAAAGTTGCAAATAGAAATTTCCAGTTAACTCTGTCAAACGCTTTTTCTGCATCTAAAGAAAATATTGTAGTTTCAAGGTTTTTACTGTATGAGTAGTCTATCAAATTAAGTAATCTACGTGTATTTGTTGATGAGTGCCTACCTTTATGAAACCAGTTTGGTCAGGATGAATTAAGAGGGGGTTATTTTCTCTAATCTCTTTGAGAGAGCTTTGCAGATTATTTTGAGGTCTACATTTATAAGGGATATTGGACGATAGCTTGAGGGATATACAGGGTCTTTGCCTGGTTTTAGCAGGAGATTAATGTTTGCAGAATTCATATTTGATGGAAGTCTGCCATTTTCTTTGATTTCCAACAACGTTCTGTAAAAAACTGGTGCTAGAATCGTCCAGAATTCTTTGTAGAATTCTGCAGGAAAGCCATCTGGGCCTGGAGCCTTATTATTAGGCATACTTATCAGGGCTTCCTGGAGTTCACCTGGTGTCAGTGGCGAATCTAGTGCCATTGCTTGAGTGTCTAATAATTTTGGGAGAGTTATGTTGTCTAAAAACTGATCAATTTCCTTTTAGATGGGTTTATTTGTGGTGAATACAACGTTTCATAGAAATCCCTGAAAATGTTGTTTATTTGTTTCGGTCATATACTGTGTTCCCAGATGAATCTTGAACAGGACATATAGTTGTTTTTCTTTATTTATTTTTAGCTGGTTTGCTAGAAATTGACCGGATTTATTACTGTGTTCATAATTTTGTAAGCGTAGTCTTTGTACTAAGAATTTTGTTTTTTATCAATTATCTCATTTAATTCTAGTTTTGTTTTGTGTATTTTGTTCAATGTTTCCTGGTCTTGGTGGGACACGTGAGGCTTCTTCTAGGGATTTGATGGTTTTTCTAATTCCTGAATATTTTTGTTTTCTTCTTTCTTTTTATGTGATGAGAAAGAGATTATTTTACCTCTCATCACAGCTTTCCCTGCTTCCCATAGAACAGAAGCTGATGTTCCGGGAGTGTCATTAAAGTCTAAATATGAAGTCCACTCTTTTTTAAAATATTTAATAAAGTCTTCATCTTTAAGCAGTGATGTATTAAATCTCCAGTTTTTACTTGGCGTAGTATTATTCTTGTGCATTAGTGTTAAAGATACAGGAGCATGATCGCTGACAGCTATAGGGTGAATCTCAGTGTCTGAAATGTCACTCAGCAGTGAGCTGCTGACCAAAAAATAATCCAGACGAGAGTAGGAGTGATGAACATGTGAGAAGAAAGAATATTCCTTACTGGTAGGGTGGAGGGAGCGCCATGCATCGCAAAGACCAAAGTCGCTCATATACTGTTTGATTATATTTGTGGACTGCCAATTACGCTGAGTTCCTGCTGTATTGAGCCTATCCATTTCTTCATTTAGTCCAAGGTTGAGGTCTCCCCCAAGAACAAGTGTGCCATCTAAGTGTTCAGAGAGTGCACTGAAAAAACTGTGAAAAAATGAGGGATCATCAACATTTGGACCATATACACTTACAATACATAGCTTTTTATCACATATAGATAGTTTAATGATTAAGAATCTGCCCTCTGGATCTATAACTGTATCGAGTACTGTGAAATTAATATTTTTATGCATTAAAATTGCTACTCCCCTTTGTCTAGAATTATAACAAGCTGAGAACACATTAGGAAACTCGGGTGTTTTAAGTTCATTCGAACCTTTAAGAGGTCTGTGGGTCTCTTGTAAAAGGACAACATCTGCCTGTAGTTTTTTGAGTTGGTTAAATATTTTTAACCTCTTTTCTCTGGAGCCAGCTCCATTTACATTCCATGTAACGAATCTTAGTTCACCCATAGATATGTTTGTATAACTAGGGGTGTATGCTGTGTGTGTGGCTTAGACAGGTGGAGAGAATATATCCCCAGTTCATAAATAAAGAGAAGGAGAGAGAGAAAAAATGCGTGGCGAGATGCTCCCTGAGTCTGATTATGTGTGTGCATATTTACTAATATGAGTACGCTTGACTTAAGTGTGTGTATCCTATACTGTGTGCGCTGTCTGACTGATGTAAATGTGCTGCCGTTGAGCGCATGACTGTGCGTGATCGTGCTGTGCGTATGTGTCGAAATAAAGTTTGTGGATGAGTCTGGAAGCAGGTGATCGAAGCAGTGAAAGAAATAAAGAAAGAAACCAAGTACAAGGGTGAGCAGCATAAAAACAGGAGGGGGAAAAAGAGAGAAAAAAAACGAGAAGGAGAGAAAAACAATAGCAAAAAAAAACAACAAAAAAAAAACAAACAAACAAACCCGGAAACATTCCAATCATACCGTTGACGGAGAGTGACGGTGTTAATTCTGCTATGAAATTAAGATGAGCCGATTTGATACTGGTAAGTTAAACAGATGTTAATGTTAAGTTAATGCAAGTTAGTGTGAGTGGATGGGGAAAGGGTGTAGCGGATTCTTATCTGGTGTGAAGTTAATACAGCCACGGAGTGATGTCGGGGTCGCGGTGGAGCTGTCCGTCCACGTACAGCCGGTCCACAGCGATGACAGCGCGGGAGCCCTTCTGGATGAAGCTGCGTCGGATTGGGAACAGGACCCTGCGTCGTTCCAGGATCTCTTTGGGGAACTGGTCGTTCACGCTGAAGTCCGTTCCTTTTAATTCCCTCCCGCGGCTTTTCACCTGTTCCTTTTGTTTGAAGTGGCCAAATTTGGCCACAATAGGACGTGGTCTCCCGGCCGGCGTCCTCCACGGCCCCCAAGCGATGCACTCTATCGAAGGCAATGTTCTTTACGGTGTCCTCCGGCAGCTTCAGGTGGATTTTAATGAAGCTTTTCACCGTTGCCTCTGCATCCTCTCCGGCAGATTCTGGAATACCGGAAAATACAAGGTTGTCACGCATGCTACGGGCTTGTAGATCGATAACTGACTCTTTTATTTTTTATTTTCAGTGTTTAGCTGGGTCACATTATCGGTGAGAGATTTGACCGACTCCGTGGCGTGGCATTTTCAGCGGCAAGCGTTTCCACTTGCTGCTGGCTGAACTCCAGGGATTCTCGCAGAGATTTAAATTCCGGTGTAAAATCTCCACCAGGGACAGCCTCGCATCGAAACTGGACAATCGTTGGTCGATTGACTCCAGGATGTCTGCAATGTCTTTGCCGGCAGGTGATGTTGTGCCGGGGAGTCTGCCGGGCGACATCTCTTCGATGACGGTGTCTCAATTTTGGCCGGGGAAGATGCACTCTGGGCCTTCTTCATGACTAAATCTTGGAAACAGCGGTCGATGTAATCTTGGAGAGCGTCTAAACTCTCCCTGTTGTCCTCCAGGGTGTTAGGGATGATAGGACAGATGTTGTTAGTTATGTGACAATTGATTATTATATTTGGTAATGCTAAAGCTTAAAGAAACTTTGTTCAGTTCTAAACTACCATTCGCTTAAATTTTCCGCCAAAATCTCCGGCGTCTGACGTCAGTTACAGCATGTGTCGCTTACCTTGTCCGTCACTTCCGTCACTTACCTCTCACTTCCGTCCGTTCGTTAATCTTAACCTTAACCTAATCTGGTACTGATTTCCAAGAATCAGGGTGATATGCAGAGCTGTAGCAACCACAGGGGGATCAAGCTGATGAGCCACACCACGAAGATATGAAAAAGAGTTACTGAAGGGAGATCAAGAAGACATGTTGATGAAGAAGTGCACAGAAGGTTAGATGCATGATATCTTTGTGGATCCGGAAAAAGCACACGAAGGGACGCCAAGAGAGAGACCGTGACACTGCATAAGGACGTCAGGGGTGACGTGTACGTGAGGCTGTGCAGGAGACAGCAAGACTCAGGTCAGGTGAGCTGTAGGAGTGACAGATGGATTTAAAGCGGGGGCGGGATGACATCAGGGATTGACCCTGAAGCCCTTCATGTGTGCGATGGTGCAGACAACATTGGGAACTATAGTGAGTGAGTCCAACACGGGGCGAGGCTGGAAATGTCTGGACACGTGCAGACGACTGACAGTGGATACACTGGGAAAGGGTGTCGAACAGTAATACTGTAATACAGAAATACTCCTGTAAATGTCCCAGTTACATTTACTGAAGTACAAATGAAAGGAACAAACAATCCCAGCTGCCCTGTGTGATTTCACTTCATGGATAAATCACTCAGATCAGGGTTCTTTGGTTATTTGTAGGTTTTAAGTTTTCAAGCTCAGCGTGAATCAGACTTTCACCCTAATTCATAAAAAGCCAGAGAGACGTTCATCTTTCTAATTACAACCAATACAATTAAAAGACTTTTAGTAACCTATTATAAAGTCTTGAGTTAAATTAGTGTCACGGTACAAAGTTAAACAGAAAATCAGGAATCCTCTGTTAATATAAGTGATCACACAGATTTGTCAGCATTCATGCAATTTGTCACCTAAGTGTCAAAACAGCACATCAAAAAGATTCTGTAATCACTGCGCCCCCCGCTGCATTTATCATTCTATTAATTATGGATACGCAGCATGCAAACATCTATAATGTCTCTCTGAGGGCATCTTCATGAAATATTAATGCATGTGCTAAACACACACACACACACACACACACACACACACACACACACACACACACACACACACACACACACACACACACACACACACACACACACACACACACACACACACACACACACACACACACACACACACACACACACACACACACACACACACACACACACACACACACCATGTCAAGCATGTGTGCATGTTGGCTGTTCATGATTTATTGATGGATTAGATTCATTCAGATCTTATTGTGTACAGAGAGCCGGAGGTTCTGCTGAACTCTGGATTGTTACCAGTTCACTACCAGTCATGTAACAGTAGCCCAGTTCAGCATAAAGCCAAACAGTAATGACTGGTCTGAGCTCCCCTGTGTCAGGACAGATTACTGAGCAGCTTGGAGTGAACTTGCTTCACTTCACTCACGTTCAACAGAAGCTTGGTGGAGACGAAATCATCATCTGTGTAACACTGTGCCTCCTCAGGTCAGAGGTCACAGACAGTGGACTGACCTGTCTGAGCTGTCATTGGTCAGTCAGGAGCTGTTTCCTGCCATCTTACTCATCCTGGATCAAACCCGAACAATAACATGGAAAAGCCACGAAGCCAAACATGACGTGATTAATCTGCTGCACACAGGACGCTGCTGAGCCGAGCACCTAAACCACAACCTTAGAGCATCTCTACCCTCTGTTATAATAAAAACTACACCCCCCACAGGAAGTCTGTTAACATTACAGCTTTGCAGACCTGGAACCAGAACGAAAAGGTTCAGGTCTTCACTTTATGATGCTGTAATATTATATCATGATATTTTGATGACATTCATTTTAACAGGATAGCAGTCTCATAGCTACACATCTATTACTAACAAATGGCTAATTATTTATCATTTATTTATAATTATTTATTCATGAAATCACAAAACAACGACCCGAGCTAATAATCGTGATCCTGGCCAGGCTGGATGTTCCCCCACATTATGCTACAGTGCCAGGTCGTTTACCGTTTAAAAGAAAAATAAAAAGATAAGGATGCTGCTCATTTAAAATGATTCCTTTGCTTCATTTAAAGACATCCTCAGTAAAGACGGCGCTGGCCTTTCTATCACAGTCCACTGTATCTGTTTACAACATCCTGTCAAAGCAGGATGTCCAATAATTAGATCAGAGTGATGCTGCTCTGCTTCTGGCTCATGTCTCCACACCCACAACCCAGAAAGGCCAGCAACTATGTGAGGCATATTTACCTTACTGTCAACCAGCCCGACAACAAAAACATGCAGAACGACGAGGCCGTCAGCAGGAGTCAGGTTAGTTTCAGTTAGGCCTTCGGACGGTACAGCTCCATGTCAACTTACCTGGAAGAGAAAAGACAAATAAATCAGTTAGCTTAAAAAATTGAATAAAAGGAATTATTGCTTAGGAAGCAATAACTGGATGAACTAAGTATCTGCTAATGTTTGAAAAGTGGCTGAAACAGGAAACGGGATTCATCATGAAGGGGAAAAGTGTGAAAAAGCATCAAAGATGATCAAAAACAGTTTCAAATGCAGACAGTGGCTGCAATTGTTTTTAACACTCGGCTTCACTTTAATTCTTTTTATGTTACGACAAAAACAAGTCCCAGCACAGGCAACAGCACCCACAGGCTTGTTGTTTGTGACACTGTCCCTGGCAGCAGTAAACAACAGCAACATGTGAGTGGAAGCCTGCCAAGCTATTCTTAGGCTCTGCACAAAAGGACAAAGGAAAAGCCATAAGCTTTCTAACTCCACTGTTCCTGATATGTTCCCCAACACACGTACAAAAGAATCTAAATCCATTCTTAATAAATGATAGAATAAAAGATATACAAACATCAAATGCCATAAAATGCTGACACAAGCTTACACATGTGTACATTTTACCTTAAAGTAGCCTTAAGTCATACACGCGCTCATTAAACGGAGATTCACTTGATAAAATGTTAAGGAGTCCCTCAAAGAGACCCTGCCCTCACAGCATCAATCAGTGGCTCGATCGATGAACTATAAAACATACATTCAGCTGACTGTGCCTATAAACATATGTGCTCACCAACTATCCAGGACAGCTGCTAAGGTGCAAAGAATTAACAGGCTTTATGATGTCTTTTAGGAAGGTGTGCTTTAAAAAAGCTAAAAACTCTATCACATTGTTTTGGGGTTGGCAAAATTAAGACTGGTAACATTTACTATCTAAAGAGATTGAATTTTAAATGAGCAGAGGCTTACATTTAAACATTTACCAGATAAAAATGTTTTGTTACTAATATAACCCCGGTTCTCTGAAGCATGAGTGAGGTAATTCACTATGCGACCCCCTCTGGTGTGACCGATCCTGGACGCTTCCCTACATCTGTCGAAGACAGGCTAATCACTCAAGGCCATGGGATCCCCTGGCCCCCTTTATACCAGCCCCTGGCCTCAGACTATTCTGTAGGTATTTCTTCCACATGGCCATGCAAGTATAGCACTGCAGCGAGATACCTCACGAGATATCAAACCAGCTTATGAAACATGACAGTGTAACTGTGACTGGGATACAGTCCCTGGATACAAATGTCACAAATACTAATAACCAGTATCAAAGTAGAACACTGTGCTATAATAAAAGACATAAAACTACTCCATGTCTGAATTACTGTTATGATTTATTGTACAGTTTAGTGCAACTACAAGATAGAACTGACTGGTAATAAGAACTAAGTACACTTTATGCTTTAAGTGCAGAGATGTAAGAATACAAAGCAGAATACACGTAAATACAAGTACTGTATTAAATATTAAGTAAAATAAACTACAGAGTACTCTGCAAAGTGTGCTTGCAGGGCAGGAGATGCAGAAATGTATGACAGAGCCATGGCTGGTTGACTGAGAGTGCAGAACTGAGCTCCACAGGAATGAATGCAAAAATGTTACATTCCAATGTTTCAGATCATCAACAAACTGTTAATATTAGACAAAGACAACACAAGTAAACACAAAATGCAGTTTCTAAATGTAGGTATTTGTTATTGAGGGGAAATTATTATAAGAATTGTAATTCAGCCCCATTGGAGGGTTTTCAAGTATGAACTTTTTCAGTCACAGCTCCTCAATCAGATTGAATAGGCCACTCCAAAGTCTTCATTTTGTCTTCCTTAAGCCCCTCAGAGGTGAACTGGCTGGTGTGTTTTTGGATCATTGAGCACATGTTGGACACACTGATGGTCAGGGACGCAGAGCAGATGCAAAGCCACACAAACCACAAAGAGAAGCCCAACAAAGAACCTGGGGTCTGTATTTTTAGATGTTAAGGTTCTTTTCTGTTTGATAAAGACAAAAACAAGGACAGCTTCCTCTGGGGAGAAGCTAGAAGCTGTCTCCTGCAGCTATAAATAGCAAAGGCTTCAGGAAATCTCACTCTATATCAGGAATATAGAAACTGATGGGGTGGCATGCACCCTGCTTAATACTTTGGAGGACTAGACTGCAGCATCTCAGTCATCAATGAGGAAGTAAAGCAGGAAACTACTTTAACACCAAAATGATCTGCATATAGAGTAAACCACCATTAATGGTAAATATTATTAATGTATATACAGACCATAAATATTTAAACAGGCACATCGTTTTGTTCTTTAAGGTTAACAAAACCATGATAATGGCGTCTACGTTACAAGACATTTTAATGTGAATAACTGGTTAATGCTCTATTCTTAGGAAACCGTGGCCTTGCTGTCAGTTTGGATCTGCTGATGAGACTTTGGTCTATATAAATAGACCGACTGCAGCATAATCATGACTTTTGTCATCACAGAAGTGATGGCAGCATTCAAAGACTAAAAATAAAGCTGTGGAAGAGCAAACAGTGTGCACAATTCACCTGATCACAGAGAAGCAGTGAAAAGAAAAACTACAGAAAGAAAAAGACGACTGAGTATAATATCATTGCATGTTTTGTTGAAATGGAGCAAACAACAACAGTGCACTACTTTGTTGGGACTAAAGTATCTCAAATACAACATGGATGCTGTAAAATGTGATTCTGACATCCTTGATGTATGCACAGGAGTACAGGAGAAAAACAGCAGGAGTGTTAGCGCCACAGAGGAAAAACACATGCTCGTTACGTTACGTCATACGTTCATTACCAGGTGTCTGGAGAAACTCAGGACATGTTGAGCCATTTAAATCAGCTGGACACGGCCTGGGTTTGGACACCACTGCCACAACTGAACACTGAAAGAAACTCCAAGTCACGATCAGCTTCCTCATTTGAACATCTTGAGAAGCCAGTGCAGCTGAGTAGACTTAGTCAGGAGGAGTGGTAGAGAAGGACTGAGGCTATCTGTACCTTGGGACGAATTCTCCTTGTGTGATAAAACAGGTGGATCCTCCAGTTAGTGCAATAAGAGTGTGTTGTCTAGAGTACAACATTTTATCTGTGGACTCCATCTCCTTTACATCGGTCTGTCAGAGGAGAGATTGAAGGCACTCACAGCATGCCTGGCTCTTTTTCACCTGCACAAAACAGCCCCCTTTAGATTATGTCTTCGGCTACTGGGTATGATGGCCTCGGCCATCCTGGTGGTCTGGCTCAGCTGACTGTTTAAGAGGGTTTCAGCGCTGGGTGGTTTCTTCAGGAGCTTCCTACTGTTGGACAATACCACCATGGTGGCTTATATTAGCCATCGGGGAGGGCTGCATTCACGCTAACAGCAGCACACATTTCCTCTCTCTGAGTGCAACACATCCCAGAGTCAGAATTAGGGAATGGGTCTGCGATCCAGAGGCGTTCTGTTATACGGTGACTGGGCTCTGCATCCAGCCACTGTAGAAGAGCTTCTGGTGGAGCTACAGCCGGGCTGCAGTGGATCTATTCGCTTCCAGGGAAAGTAAGCCCTGCCATTATTAATCTCTGCCTTTTAGCCACTACATAGAGCAATAATCTTCATGAAGCTTGATCTTAGAAACATTTGGGACATTTGGGAGGTGACAAATGGAAAACTGTTTTCAACACTTGGACATTTCAAGCGTGCGGGGCGGACAAATGCCTCGCTTGTTTTCCAGGCTTTAATCAATGATGTTCTCTTTGTATGTGTTTGACTTTCTGATTTTTTCTCCAACTAGCACAGGAAGGAAGTCAGAGTTTTTCAATGACTATTAGACACCAAGTCTAGTCTTGGTCTTGGTAGCCGGGGATCGGTCTGCCATGGCCTCTGCTCCTGGCCGCCACACACTGCACCCGACCCCTATGGCGCCTCCTGCAGGTAGTGTCCCTTTTTTGGGCTGGCCCCATGGACTAGGGCCCGGCCACCAGATGTTCGCCTTCGGGCACCCTCCCCATGCCTGGCTCCAGGGCGGGGCCCCGGTAACCCTATCCCGGGCACGGTGACCTGTTCCCTTGGTCTTGTACTCATAGGGGTCTTCTGAATTGAATTGAGGAGCAGACACAGACTGTTTTATATGAGATCCTTCTCATGCACTTCAACAGTCTTATTCATCATCAAGCCTTAAATGATCCTGTTATGACCAAAGTCTGCCCGAGTGTCAAAGAGCCACTCCCACAGTGTAATGTGGCGCAGCCATAATTCTGACCCCACGCCAAATAAAAGGGGGAAACCCTCCCCAGGGATTGGCACCTAACAGTTCAATAGTTAAAGGATTAAACTTCTCTTTCCTTTCTTTGAACAAAAAAATGTTTTAAAAAAACTATTCAAAGGTCTCAAATAGCTTATTTCACTCAGGGGAGGAAGGCAGACAAGAGGCAGTAGTGTCATTATGGCGTTTGTATCCTGCTGCTACTGGGAGCAGTTCCTTTAAAACACACACACACACACACACACACACACACACACACACACACACACACACGCAAGCACGCACGCACACACACATTCTAGTTTTGATATCTTAGTGAGGACATCTAGTTGACATAATCCTTTTCCTAGCCGCTCACCGTAACCATTAATGATGAATGGTTAACACCCAACCTAAACCTAACCATAACCTAACTGTAACCCTGACACTAAAACCACATTTTGAGTCTCAAACTCGTGAGGACAGACACTTTTGTCCTCATACGTCACTGTTGGTCCCCACAAGTATAGTAACATTCCAATTCTTGGTCCCCACAAAGAATCTAAACAGGTACACACACACACACACACACACGTTCATGTATTTTGTGTCCACAGTAAAAGCTGTTCTGGGCTGGGAGGAATTAAGTCTGTCCAATTTTCCCTGACTGCCCTGGCCCTGACCCTTTCCCTAACCTTCCACATTCTTTGAGTGCTTGCCTTGTCTGCTAGCTCTGGCGCTTTAATGACTTCCTTCAAATTGTACCAACACTTCAGCAATGACTGCAACATCATTCTTTCCATCTTCACAGCACTGGAACCATTGGACAGTATCATCTATTACATGGAAAATACCAAAATAGCTCAGCTCACAAAAGCAGGGAAACTATGGGTGCAAACTTGTGGACACCACTCATTCATTTACTGCATGTTGCCTCTGCTCAGTAGAACATGGATCTACATGTTCACTCCTGCACTGGCCAAAGCTGGCAGTGGTGCTGCGTAGTCCAGCCAATGCCCAAAGCTGTTTGAGAGCTAAGATTGGTCGTCCAATCATTTGGTCTGGCTCTGACGGTGTGGTTCAGACTGAGCAGACCTGCTGAACAGAGCACAGCATGTGTGTAGAACTGCAGAGTCATTTTACTGTTATTTAATATGGAAGAGCAGAGAAGAGTCAACGTTATATGAGTAAAGATGTGTCTGCATGAGAGTGGACAGGCAGCACCTCCAGTGCTGTCTCTGCAGGCAGCACCCAAACAGAGCAGACAGCCTGTTCATCCTGAGCTCACTAAGGTCACCAAAGGTCACACAGACACAGACCTGCAGTCTTAACAAAACCACGGGCAAAGACACTCTTTATTATCAACGATCTAATAAAAGGCAAAACAGCCAAGAAATGAATCTGACATGAATTTCACAACTTTACAAGCTAAAAAATTAGACACTGAGCTTTAGATTGATTACATATGTTAAATAGATATTAAATTAAATATAGATCCTCATTAGATGGCGCCGGTGTACTTGGCTTGCCGTCCGTCTCGTCGTTTTTTACCCTCCCTTTTTCCCTTACCTTCCCTTATGGACCTCGGCACTGTGTTTTTTATCTTTATTTTTCTAGTCCTATGTTTACCTACTGGTTGTGGACTGATTACATATGACAGGCAAACACTTTTAAATCTTCGTACTTTCCATTCGTTTCGGGCCGACCCCTGCTGGAGTGTGGGCAGCGCTAACTTACCACAACTGGATTCGTTCTGCAGCTTCTCCTACCTACCACTTCCTAGTCTCCACAAGAAACGCTACAGGAAGCGGGGAAGACGGAGTGGCCGTCGCGTCCGTTTCAGGGCCTTTCTCAGAGCCAGAATTACGGACCATGTACATGTTAATCTGGACACGCCATCGTTTTTTCCCTCCTCCCTGGATTGCCCGGACGCTAAACTGCTTACTTGTCGCTGGATTTACCCGGCTGATCACCAAGCATCTGCCCGCTCTGCGACACGCTTTCCTACTCGGATTTGGATAACATCGCGCCGACGGGGAGTTTGTCGAAGCAATCTATGCACTCTGCGTCGTGCTTCTAGAGGTGACTTAGTACCCTGGCCACGGATGGCACTGCTTAATGTCAGGTCGCTGGTAAATAAGACCTTTGTTTTAAATGACTTATTCTCTACTAGCGGCCTTGATGTTTTATTCCTTACAGAAACCTGGATTCGCCCTGGTGACCTCACCCCTTTCTCTGAACTTCTTCCTTTGGACTCTGCCTTCTTTAGCTCACCGAGGCTTTCTGGTAGGGGAGGTGGTTTAGCCTCGGTTTTTAAAAACGTATATAATGTTCGGCAACTTTCCTCACCTAACTTTGCTAGTTTTGAAGTTCATTTATTGGAGATGACTGCTTCCACAACCACTTTATGTGTGTTGGTCTATCGACCGCCCAAATATAACAAGTGTTTTATCTCGGACTTTGCCGACTTCTTGGGTTCCGTTCTTTTTAAATATGATTCTGTTCTTATTCTTGGTGATTTTAACATACACATCTGTTGTAAGGATGACCTGCTTGCTAAAGACTTTCTTGCTTTAATGGACTCTTTTAACCTCCTTCAATGGGTAAATGAACCAACCCACGTTAAAGGCCATATTTTGGACTTGGTTTTTACGTATGGTCTGGATATTTGTATCAAGGATATAAATGACGCTGGCATTTCAGATCATTTTCTAATTTCCTTTGATATTGGCTTATCTGCCGCTGGACTGCACCCTGGAGCTCTCTCTCGTCCGCTACGCGTACTCAGCTCTGAAGCTGTGTCTAAGTTTGCTGTGTCTTTTTTAGATTTGGCGCCTATAATTCCTGACTGTTGCTCAGTTCGCTCATCTGATGGTTATGCTGATACTTTGCTATCATTATCTTCATCTACCTCTGATTTGGCTGTACCTGACGACTGTTCGGTTGATGGTTATGCCAATATCCTGTTATCTGTTTGTTCTCTTATTCTTGATTCTGTTGCTCCCATCAAAATGAAGCGCCCTAGAACCTACTCTCATTGCTGGCTAAATGATACTACACGTGCCTTACGACGTGTCTGCCGCCGTGATGAGAGGAGGTGGAAAAAAGATAAACTTCAGGTTTCTTATGATATGTTACGGACCAGCCATACACAGTTTCAAACTGCTGCTAGAATGGCTAAGGCATCCTTTCTTTCCAAAGTCATTTTGGCTAATGGTCACAACCCCCATATGCTATTTAAAATTTTTAATTCTGTTGTTAATCCCTGTCCTGATATGCCTCTACTGTATTCACAAGCTCTTTGTGAGCGTTTTCAAATTCTTTTTTTAGATAAGGTTTCATCCCTTAAGCTTTCCTCTTCGTCTGCCTCTTATCCCGTCTTTTCCTCTGAGTGTAATTCAACTTTTCATCAATTTGAGCCCGTGTCGCTTTCGACTCTGAAGCAGCTGGTTGATCAACTGAAAAACACCAATGCTGTGTTTGATATTCTCCCATCACGCATTGCTAAGGGCTGCTTTGATGTAATCGGACCGAGCATTCTATTCTTAATGAATTTTTCTCTACTCTCTGGATCTGTCCCACTGGCCTTTAAGCATGCCGTAGTCCAGCCCATTCTGAAGAAAAAGAATCTTGATTGTTATGATCTTTTGAACTATCGACCAATCTCTAAGCTTCCATTTCTGTCCAAGATCCTGGAGCGACTAGTCCTCTCTCAGCTTCAGGCGTACCTAGACGCGAACAACATTGCAGAGAAATTTCAGTCTGCCTTTAAGCCACGGCACAGCACTGAAACGGCCTTGCTTAGAGTTCTCAATGACCTATTTGTAAGCACTGACTCTGGACGCTCTGTGGTCCTGGTTTTATTGGACCTTTCCTCTGCTTTTGATATGGTTGATCATAACATTCTTCTACTAAGACTTGAGCATACTGTGGGTATAAGAGGCACTGCCCTCAACTGGTTTAAATCTTATCTTGCTGACAGGTCTTTTTCGGTTAACTTGGGCAACTTTTCATCTTCCTCGGTGCCTGTACGCTGTGGTGTGCCTCAAGGATCTGTATTAGGCCCTATTCTCTTTTCGCTATATCTGCTCCCTCTTGGAGCAATTTTTGAGAAGTATAATATTGCCTTTCATTGCTATGCTGATGATATACAGATTTATTTTGAGATTGCTGATGATCTTGCTATGTCTTTTCACTATTTTTATGCATGCATGTGTGAGGTTAAAGATTGGTTCAAGAGTAATTCTCTTGTGCTGAATGAAAAGAAAACGGAGATCGTGGTGTTTGATAGTAAAATCCCCCGCGACCAACTGTGCGCTGCTCTGATGCCTTTTGCTAGCTCTCCTTCTGATCATGCCAGTAATTTGGGCATACTACTGGATAGCTCGCTTAAATTTGACAAGCAAGTGTCTGCTGTTGTGAGGTCTAGTTTTAATCAGCTGCGCCTCATTTCTAAGGCTAAGCGCTACATTCCGCACAATGACCTGGAAAAACTCATTCACGCATTCGTGACTTCCAGGTTGGACTATTGCAACTCTCTTTACATTGGCCTTTCCTCCACCCTTCTCGTTAGATTGCAGACTGTCCAGAATGCGGCGGCACGCCTTTTGACAGGTAGCAGGAAGTTTTCCTCCATCACTCCTGTTCTTGCTGGCTTGCACTGGCTTCCAATTAAATACCGTATTCAATTTAAAATATTACTTTTCACCTTCAAAACCATTAATAACTTGGTGCCGAGCTACCTCAGTGAGCTTCTCAGGTTACACACTCCTGTCAGAGCACTTAGATCTGCTACCCAAATTCTTCTGGAGCAACCTCGTTCTCGTCTGAAATCTCGCGGTGACCGCGCGTTTGCTGTGGCTGCCCCGGTCTTATGGAACAACCTTCCTGTTGCTATCCGGGCGTCTGACTCTCTGCCAATGTTTAAATCACGGCTGAAGACCTATTTATTTAATCTTGCCTTTCCACCTAGTTAACACTTGGTGTGCATTGGTACATTTCTATCCATTATGCTTGTGAACTACTTTTATCTTATGATTGTCAAGGTTTTATAATTGATACGTGCCTGGTCCCTTCTCTTTTCCCTCCCATCTTCCTTTTCCTATTTATTTTTGTTTATTTTTATTGTTGTCAAGCACCTTGGTATACCCTTGGTTTTTTAGTGTGCTTTATAAATAAAGTTTATTATTATTATTATTAATTTTTCCGCAGTTTTCCAACTTCATCATAGAGTTACTGTTGAAACAACCCCTTACCCATGTTTGATGCCCTGAAATGGACTCACAGCCAACTGTAGAAAGCAGCCCAATCAGAGGTGCTTCTTCTTTGACCCGGTTTATTCTACGCACATCTATTGCAAAGTGGAGATATTATCTGAAATTCAGGAGCGGGACCACAGCTCATTCACGCCCCTATATATGCCCCCTTCACCAATCCCTGCTGTTCTCATTTTCATGCCTGCAGCACTGCAGCACCAGTACCCTGTCCCTCATCCAGCATCGCTCATCCTAACTGAGGATGTGGTCCCAGCTGGCTCACTGACATCCGGCACAAGAAGGCCAGGCTTACCAAAACATACACTTTGATTTTTGTGCTCTGCTGCACACAAATACTGTCCAACACAAGGAGTCCAGCCTGGATTTACACTCTTCCCAGTGTCCTATGGCAGGTCAGAACAGCCACAGGCAAAGAAAGCTCTGATGCTTCAGAAGCGTTACGCTTACTTTCACTGTATTCGTTGTCATTTTTATTCGAATGGCATCAGGTAAAGCATCCTGGGTTCTGTCCAGAAGCATCTCCAGTTTCTTCCTAGTGTCCATTCTGTAAACTGAAGGAAGCATTGCTACAGCAGCCTGGTGCTGTGCAATACTCTGAGAAGCGTCACATATCTTCCCACTTCTCTGACCCAACTAACTCCATCCCTTCTTCCTCATTGTTTTTGGCCTCATATTACCAAATCTATAAGCATGCAGCACTAATGCAGAATGTAAAGAAACTGTAAGGCAAACAACTAATGTGGAATATCACTTTGACACTATACCAGGGAATTTCAAACTGAACAAATGATGTCCGGGGTGGCTGTAGCTCAGGAGGTAGAGCAGGTCACCTACTGATCGGAAGGTCGGTGGTTCTAGCCTTGGCTCCTCCAGTGTGCATGCCAAGTATCCTTGGGCAAGATACTAACCCCGAGTTGCTCTCCGATGCATCCATCGGAGTATGAATGTAGTTAGATTGCACTAAGTATAGATAAAGTGCTTGTGAGAATGGGTGTGATTGGGTGAATGTGGCATAAGATAAGATAACCTTTATTAGTCCCACACGTGGGAAATTTGTTTTGTCACAGCAGGAAGTGGACAGTGCAAAAGTTATGAAGCAAAAATTAGAATAAAATAAAATAAGAATAAATACAGTACACAACTGTACAGAATAGAATAAAATAAAATACTATATACAGCAGAATAAAATAGAATAGAATATACAATAAGATAAAAATAGAATACAAATGCTATATACAACTGAGTAAAAATACAACGATGCCAGGAAGATTATTGCACTTAGTGTTATTGCACATGTGTGTGTTTGATCAGTTAAAGTCTTTGTTGTGGAGTCTGACAGCAGTGGGGAGGAAAGACCTGCGAAATCTCTCCGTCCCACACCGTGGGTGCCGCAGTCTCCCACTGAAGGAGCTGCTCAGTGCTGTCACAGTCTCCTGCATGGGGTGGGAGATGTTGTCCATCAGGGATGACAGCTTAGCCGCCATTCTCCTGTCACTCACCACCTCCACTGGGTCCAGAGGGCATCCTAGAACAGAGCTGGCCCTTCGGATCAGCCTGTTCAGTCTCTTCCTGTCCCCAGAAGAGATGCTGCCGCTCCAGCAGACCACACCATAAAAGATGGCTGAGGACACCACAGAGTCATAGAAGGTCTTCAGGAGTGGGCCCTCCACTCCAAACGACCTGAGTCTCCGCAGCAGGTACAGCCTGCTCTGCCCTTTCCTGTAGAGGGCGTCTGAGTTGTGAGTCCAGTCCAGTTTGTTGTTCAGATGAACACCAAGGTACCTGTAGCTGTCCACAGCCTCGATGTCCATACCTTGGATGTTCAGTGGTTGCAGTGGAGGATGTTTGTGCCTGCGGAAGTCTACCACCAGCTCCTTGGTTTTACTGGCGTTGATCTGGAGGTAGTTCAGCTGGCACCAGTCCACAAAGTCCTGAGTCAGTCCTCTGTACTCCTCGTCGTCCCCATCAGTGATGAGGCCGACTATTGCAGAGTCATCAGAGAACTTCTGCAGGAAGCACTGGGTGGAGTTGTGGGAGAAGTCTGCAGTGTAGATGGTGAAGAGGAACGGAGCCAGAACCGCTCCCTGTGGGGCCCCGTGCTGCAGACGACCCTGTCCGACACACAGCCCTGAGTCCTCACATACTGTGGTCGGTCGGTGAGGTAGTCCAAAATCCAGGTAGTGAGGTGATGGTCCACTCCTGAGTTCTCCAGCTTGTCCTTCAGAACCGAGGGAAGAATAGTGTTGAAGGCACTGGAGAAATCAAAGAATATGATTCTCACAGTGCTCCCAGCGGTCTCCAGGTGAGAGAGGGAACGATGTAGGAGGTGAATGATGGCATCATCCGCTCCAACGCCAGGCTGGTAGGCAAACTGAAGTGGGTCCAGTGATGAGCTCACAAGGCGCCGAAGCTGAGCCAGGACCAACCGCTCCATGTTGTATAGAGCGCTTTGAGTACTCCGAGAGAGTAGAAAAGTGCTATATAAGAATCAGTCCATTTACCATGTCTAATGGTAGCATTTAAGCTAGCTTTAGACCAAACATAATTCACAGACTGTATGAAAAAGCTGTGCACAGCCAGCACTTTGGAAAACTGAAGCCAGTGTGGCGCTCTTTAAAGTAGAACTCTACTGAAAGCCACTTCAGTATATCGTAGGCTGCATTGGTAGCACTGTAACCCAGACAGCAGCTACCGTCTATGGCCACTAATCAAAATAATGAATGCTGCAAAAAAAGGTTGATGGATCTCATAATATCATCTTAGTCCAAATTTGTGTCTGTATTGTTTCTCTCAGTACCATGATTACAGCTCCTGCTGAACTATAGCACCACACTGGCCACTCTTGGCCTCCCTCCTCTCACATGTGCCTGGATAAAGGACCCAGACTGTGAGGCTCCGCCCTCATCTCTCCTCCACTCGCACACTGAGCACCAGCTCCCCACAGGGCTGTGTGCTGAGCCCCCTCCTGTATTCTCTCTACACCCACGACTGCAATTCGACCCCCAACAACAATCTCATCATCAAGTTTGCTGATGTCACCACGGTAGTTGGACGCATCTCAAAGGGAGACGAGGCAGACTACAGAGAGGAAGTCCTGAAACAGGCAGCCTGGCGTTCAGAAAACAACCTGCACTGAACACTAAGAAAACCAAAGAGCTCATTGTTGACTTCAGGAGACACAGCACTGACTTAGCCCCCCTTTACACCAACGGGGAGTGTGTGGAGAGGGTCCACACCTTCCGGTTCCTTGGTGTCCTCATCTCTGCTGATATCTCCTGGACAGACAACATCTCAGCGGTCGTCAAGAAGGCCCAACAGCGGCTGCACTTCCTGAGAGTCCTCAGGAAGTACAAGCTGAACTCCAACCTGCTGCTGACCTTCTACCGCTCGTCCATTGAGAGCCTGCTAACCTACTGCATCACGGTATGGTACGGCAGCTGCACCAAGGCAGTCATACATGATCATCGGCTGCCCTCTCTCCTCCCTGATGGACATTTATTCCTCCCGCTGCCTCAGCAGAGCAGCAAACATCATCAAGGACAGCTCCCACCCTGGCTTCAACATGTTCAGTCTGCTTCCCTCAGCGAGGCGCTACAGGTGCATCAGCACAAAGACCCACAGACTCAAAAACAGTTTCTTCCACCCATAACCACACATGCACTGATAAACACAGTTCCACCCCCCAATCCAGGACTTCCCTCTATACACAGACTACACAACTACCATCACCGCTGTGCAATACTTAATTTAAGTGCAGTAAACCACACTGTAAATATATAACACTATGTTTGTTTCTATATATGCTCTGAAGCTTATTGTGCATGTGTATAGTGACAATAAAAGCCATTCTATTCTATTCTATTCTATTCTATTCTATTCTATTCTTTGTTTTTCACGTGCTGAGTTCAGCTTTCAATCTCAGTGTAATGTTTGAGTCTTCTCTGTGTGAAATCCTTTTCTCATTCCTGTTTCTTCCATTTAGGAACATTTCTAAATTGTGAAACATGGTCTCCTCAGCTGAACTGGAAAAAGTTATTAATGTGTTTGTGTCATTGCACTGAGATTAATGTACTGGGCTCTGTGCTGGATTAGAGAAATCCCCTGTGCACCAGTCTACAGCTGACTCTGTCAATTCTTTTAAAGAGCAGCTAAAAACCTTTTTGTTTAAACAGATTTTCTGTTGAGAAGTTTTTTTGAAACTCTTATTTATTTATTTCAAAACTACAGGTTTATGTTATTGTATCTATTTATTGGCTGTTTTGGCACTTAATGTTCTTTTTATACTCTGTTTATGCACAGCGCTTTGTGACTGTTTGTCTGTGAAAACTTCCTTACAATCACTAAAGACCAAAGAACACCACCCCCACAGTAAAGCATGGAGGTGGAAACAAGCTTTGGGGTCATTTTTCTGCTAAGAGCACAAGATGACCTCCCTGCAGGGGCCAACAGACAGCACCACGTATCCTATCGTGACGAGGAACCTTCTTCCCTCAGACAGCACCATGAAGGTGGATGTTCAAGCATGACCATGATCTAAAACATCGTGTCAAGGTAACAAAGCAGTGGCTAAAAATAAGAGTGGCCTAGCAAGTCTCCGGACCTCAACGCTATAGAACATCTGTGGAGAATCTTTTATCCCGTCTTCCACTCATCACCTCCAGCTGGTGACAGCAGATGGCTGCCCCTCACTGAGCCTGGTCCTACTGCAGGTTTCTTCTCCTCTGTAATGTTGTACAGTCTTTACCTTACAAAATAAAGCGTCTTGAGGCAACTGAAATATATCAAAATAAAGCAGAGAGAGCGATGAGTGATAACTGATTCTCAAAGCTGCTGCTGGAAATAAGGATGTGCAGTAACTAACCTTCAACATTACACATTCTGTGAACACGTATTGTTTGATGTGTTGTTAGCATAAAGATGCTGACAGGTGCAGATTCATCAGTTCAGCCTATAGCAGAGACTGTCAGGAGTTAGCTCGCTGTAAGGACTACAGAGCGTATGCTTGGTTTCATGTTGTGTTGTTGTGTTTAGCCTGACAGATGCCAAATGATCTGCCTGATCAAACGGGCGATTGTGGAAGGACACAAGCGCCGGCTTTGTCCTCTGGAGGCTGCTGACCTTCTCTGGCCACACACACACACACACACACACACACACTAACCTGTCAATGTGGTACACCACTCTGTATTTCACATATCTTGGTTGTCCTCATTTACACAACAAACACTTAAATAGACACACACAGTGACACTGTACACCAGCCCTAGAGGCCCAGTGTGGCATGCCACCGATGTGTCACATGCTCAGAGTCTAAACTGCCTCTGTGAACCCACACTGTTGCAAATATGTCGCCAGCGCCTTCAGATTCAAATCAGAGAGAGTGTCATTGAGCAACTGAGAGTAGAAGAGGTTAGCGAAGGTGTCCCAGTCCAAAGATGGTGTAAAACCAGGAACAGGTGTGGGACAGTCCTTTCTTATGTCTTCATAAACTCAGCTACCCAACCCTAACCCAGACATTAATCCAGTGCGCTGTGGTAGCTTTTGTAGCAGACCCAAAATGTGCGGTCCAAAAAGATCCCAGTGTAAGCACAACAGGCTGTCCTTTGGCACCCAGCCGCACTGGGGCAGTGTTTGTTAAATAATATCGTTATTAGATAATATGTATTTATCATTTATACGGGAATATAAATAACTAGTTTTAACTGTTCTACGTACACAGCACATCCCAAATAGCATCAAAACAGAAAATAAGAATAAGATTTCAGTTTACTTTGCTTTGGAAACAAATGTGCTCCGAGGGCTAAGAACAGGCCACTCAGATCACAGGGACGTGTTACATACTGGACACAAGTACTGAATGTTCTCGTCATTTCTAACGGTTTGATTTTAAAAAGTCCATCCATCCATTCGCTTCCGCTTATCCTTTTCAGGGTCGCGGGGGGCGCTGGAGCCTATCCCAGCTGTCATAGGGCGAGAGGCGGGGTACACCCTGGACAGGTCGCCAGTCTGTCGCAGGGCCAACACACAGGGACAGACAACCATTCGCACTCACATTCACACCTAGTGACAATTTGGATTATCCAATTAACCTATCCCCTCAAACTGCATGTCTTTGGACGGTGGGAGGAAGCCGGAGTACCCGTAGGGAACCCACGCAAACACGGGGAGAACATGCAAACTCCACACAGAAAGACCCCGGCCTGATGGTGGAATTGAACTCAGGACCTTCTTGCTGTGCGGCAACAGTGCTAACCAATTTTAAAAAGTATGTTTGATAAATGTGAGGTCATGCACAGTCTGGAGTACGTGAGACGTGTTAAAAAATGACCATGGCCTGCACGATTAGACGTTTGATGCTATAGTCAGTGTGTACATATTTGTATTACAGCAGTGCAGTCGTGTTCAACCCAACACATCTCTGTGAAAGACAAACGTGAGACAACTGCAGCGGAATAAAAGCTTAGAATAAAAGCTTCATTGCTGCCTAATTCAGCGCTACGTGGACCTCCGTCCAAGATAATGGATGGTTTGTCATCTGCTGGTGTGTCTGCAGGACAAGCATGTAATGGGATTAGTGGGGATAAATTCATGAGACAGAGACCTAATGCAAGCTAATGAAAGGACAGCAAACTAACACAGAGGAAGAGGTCAAGGCAGAACAACAAAGATTTCTTTGCAGGGTGAGATGAGGAAGGGAGGAGAGTAACCACTGTGATTTAAAGACATAATGAAATCACCCAGAAGAGAATGACTCAGGTCTGTGTCCACAGTCGCCCCAAATCAGAATGACACAGCAAACTAAGCTACATGAATCTCTGAATTACCAGCTGAGCCACTAATCCAGGCAGTATGACACCTGCCAGACTGCCAGTTCCATGATATTCTACCACTGGGCATAAAGGTGCTTACAGGAAAGGCCAGAAAAGAATAAGCCATGAATACAGAGTTTAAATCATAAGATTATGTTATCAAGTTTAACATTAAGAAAACCCCCAGAAGCTTGTTATATTCATGAAACGCTGTAGGAAAGGTTTTTAAGAACACCACCCAACTACATGCTCAACACCACCCAACTACATGCTCAACTCCCACTTTAGTGTTTCCTACTTAGCTTTTTCAATTACTGGTTAAAGCAACTGTGTTAGAAACTTAAAGCACGTATGCATAGAGAATCTGCTCGAGTCACACGAGACATCAGACAACACATCAAGTTTAAAGCAGTCCTACAGAAAAGCTTCAAGCAACCTTAGTTCCATCAACACGTTCTCATCATAGTTAGTCGTGATGTGATCATGTGATCACTGAGGACTAAACTTCATGCCAAATAAATGTTGGCCAGCATTTGACCAAACATTTAAACGCACACAGTCATTCCTCTACAAAGTCTTCTTCATGTCCATTTCAATCAGCACAGCTAAATCAGCTTGATTCCATGGATGCTAGATTTAAGCTACTGCATTCCTATTGGGCCCTTTCTACTGTTCATGTTTATTTGAACACTGTCAGCATTCGAAACATGTAACAACAATTTCTAATGGGTTTAATGAAGCACACAGATTTGACTTTTTACAAAAGCACTCAATGAGCTGTAGCAATGAAGAACTTGTATCACAGTTTGTCATATCCATGAGCCTAAACAAACACACTCATTTATACTCATATCAAATACCAATGATTTAGTTTTCATGCTTCCTAAAATCCTTAAAATTCCTTATCAACATCTTTTAGTTTAACCAATCCTAAAGAAAATCAAGCTTTGTGCTCTACTCTGTTTCCTGTTCCCTCCCAGTCTGTTGCAACATGTGTGTGGATGCTGAATGAAACGGGTGGAGGGATGAGCGCTAAGTGGCTGTTTGTTTGAGCGGGAGGGCCGGATGATGAATGGGCTTTATAGACATGCTGTTTGTTTATGGCAGGCTTGTAGGTGATGATCTCTTTAGCATAATATGAAAAGGAAACAGATACATCGTGATATCACAATTCCCACATTTGTGCCAACCTAATAAAATAACATACAGTACTGTGTGAAACTCCTCATTTCTTTATATTATAAAGTGGCCTGAACAAAAGTTCTGCAGCTTTTTGAAAGTGTTTCAGAGTTTTTCCTTGGACATCTTCTTGGCTCATTTTCAGTCCAGTCCTTTTACCTGACCATTTTCAGAAGCATGTTTGTTAAGTCACTGACCTATGAATCACTGAAGCATAAAAAAGGCACCCAAGTCAAGGGATGAACCACTATTGTGTCTAACACATACACAGCAGACTTAGCAAACCCATTTTAAACTGTATCTTTTGGTACTGTCTCAAAAACCTTTGATTTCTTACAGAAAATGCCAAAGACAACACAGTTTGACAGGCACAACAGCATCTCTGCCACAGCGCGATTCCCTGTCTGTGAGGCTGTAAAGAAACCATTGTTACAGAAGGGAAACAGGGAGAAAAGGCTCAACACTGCCAAATGCTTCAAGAAATTTCTTAAAAAGCAACAGTTCTCATGAAGGTGAATCCAAATGTCAAATTTCTGGTAGAGAGGTTCAACAGTGAGTGTCTACAGCCATCTGTAAAAATAGGTGGAGGATCCGTTTCAGCCAGTGGTGTTGGGTATGTTAAAATGTTAGTCATACATGCACACATATATATAAATAAAATAATCTCGCCCCTACGGGCGGTTTATCCTTCAAGCTCGGGTCCTCTACCAGAGGCCTGGGAGCTTGAGGGTCCTGCGCAGTATCTTAGCTGTTCCCAGGACTGCGCTCTTCTGGACAGAGATCTCCGATGTTGTTCCCGGGATCTGCTGGAGCCACTCGCCTAGCTTGGGAGTCACCGCACCTAGTGCTCCGATTACCACGGGGACCACCGTTACCTTCACCCTCCACATCCTCTCGAGCTCTTCTCTGAGCCCTTGGTATTTCTCCAGCTTCTCGTGTTCCTTCTTCCTGATGTTGCTGTCATTCGGAACCGCTACATCGATCACTGCGGCCGTCTTCTTCTGTTTGTCCACCATCACTATGTCCGGTTGGTTAGCCACCACCATTTTGTCCGTCTGTATCTGGAAGTCCCACAGGATCTTAGCTCGGTCATTCTCCACCACCCTTGGGGGCGTCTCCCATTTTGACCTCGGGACTTCCAGGTTATACTCGGCACAGATGTTCCTGTACACTATGCCGGCCACTTGGTTATGGCGTTCCATGTATGCCTTGCCTGCTAGCATCTTGCACCCTGCTGTTATGTGCTGGATTGTCTCAGGGGCATCTTTACACAGCCTGCACCTGGGGTCTTGCCTGGTGTGATAGACCCCAGCCTCTATGGATCTTGTACTCAGAGCTTGTTCTTGTGCTGCCATGATTAGTGCCTCTGTGCTGTCTTTCAGTCCAGCTTTGTCCAGCCACTGGTAGGATTTCTGGATATCAGCCACTTCCTCTATCTGCCGGTGGTACATACCGTGCAGGGGCCTGTCCTTCCATGATGGTTCCTCCTCTTCCTCCTCTTTCTTGGGTTTCTGCTGCCTGAGGTATTCACAGAGCATGCTGTCGGTTGGGGCCATCTTCCTGATGTACTCGTGGATGTTCATCATCTCATCCTGGACTGTGGTGCTGACACTCACCATTCCCCCGGCCTTCTTCCTTCTGCTTAGCATACAGCCTCAGGGTGCTGGACTTGGGGTGAAACCCTCCATGCACGGTCAGGAGCTTCCTCATCTTGATGTCAGCAGCTTCTATCTTCTTCTTTGGCCAGCTTTTTATCCCAGCAGGGTACCTGATCACGGGCAGGGCGTAGGTGTTGATAGCCTGGATCTTGTTCTTACCGTTCAGCTGACTCCTCAGGACCTGCCTGACCCTCTGCAGGTACTTGGTGGTTGCAGCTTTATTGGCAGCCTCTTCATGGTTCCCCTTTGCCTGTGGGATCCCCAGGTACTTGTAGCTGTCCTCAATGTCTGCAATGTTACCTTCTGGTAGTGTGATCTCCTACTACCTGGTAGTAGGAGATCTGGTAGTTCTGACTACCTTCCCTCTCTTTGTTTTCATCTGACTACACTTCTCCAGTCCGAATGACATCCCGTTATCATTGCTGTATATCCTGGTAGTGTGTATCAGTGAATCGATGTCTCATTCACTCTTGGCATACAGCTTGATGTCATCCATGTACAGGAGGTGGCTGAAGGTTGCTCCATTCTGTAGTCGGTATCCGTAGCCAGTCTTGTTAATGACCTCACTGAGGGGGTTCAGGCCTTTGCAGAACAGCAGTGGGGACAGAGCTTCTCCCTGGTACATCCTGCACTTCATGGTGACTGTGCTAGTAGCTTGAAATTGGCCTCTAGTGTTGTTTCGCCACATCCCAGTTGGCCAGACGCTCATGGAGTGCAGTCAGCTTCTTCAGCCAGTAGGTGTGAATCATGTTGGGTCCTGGTGCTGCTGAACTCTTCATATCGCAGACCCTTTGTTGGATGTCTGCCAGCTCTGATAGTTGTCTAACGTCCCTTCGTGCTCCCTTGGTCTTAGCCTTAGTGTCCTTCTCCATGGGGGGTACTGCCACTTGAGGCTGTTCATGTTGCAGCCAAGCACCTCACTGATGACTGCTGCCATGGTGTAGATCAGCTGGTTGGTTCCAGTGATGGTTGCAGTAGGGACTGTCCACAGTGCAGTACAAACTCTGCATTATCACTCCATCACCTGCTGCAAGCACTGCCACAGTCTAATTTTCTTTCATCACTACCTGAATTGTTTGACTAAAAGAAAAAACACACACAAAAAACAAGTGGCAGATGTCCTTCTCTACAGGGGCTGTTGGCAAACTGTTCACCACCACCCACCCACCCTGTCTGTCATCACTCCACTAGTATTGCTGCTTGTAATTATATTCAATCCACTTTTACACACCTATGCATAACATCCTAAAGGCCACAAATAAATTAGAACCCTCCTCTGTTTGGTAATGAACTGTGATAAAACACATATCTCCTGCCTATGAGAGGCCATGGGCTTCCCAAGAAATTCACGAGTTCATAATGTTCATGTGTATAAACACTGAAAGCTGACCTGGAGTATGTCCCAGGCCCTGCAATCCTGAACTCCATAAACAAGAAAACAGATTGATGTATACATACGTGTGTGTGTGTGTGTGTGTGTGTGTGTGTGTGATATAGAATTAATGTGTGTTTCTGTGGTTTAGCATTATGATGCTGAGCCCTCCCAGTAACATCTCATTTAGTCACTTGTTAGTAAATGTGTTCATCCTTGAAAAGTTTCAAAACTAATAAGCAGGGAGTTACTTACATGTTTTATCTTATAAAACAAAGCTTAACAATGTACGAGGTTTGTATTAATAACAGAGCTCACATCAAGTCAGTTTTATTTACATAGAGCCAAATCACAACAACAGACACCTCATGAATTTGCTGCACGGACGTGTACATACAACTGCAAAACTGCTGATTTAGTAGAAACTCACACCTTTAAAAATGCAGCTTTGTGTATGTCAAACATTACATCATAATGTCTCTTTCCCTCATTCCATAGAGCATTAAGTACATTTTTACATCTTTAACAGCTTTTTAGTTACATAAACTAATAGTTGCTGTGTGGTGCAGATCATGTAGGTTTGCACTTCAGTTTTAGTGAGTGTAATTCTAGTTCTACTGTGACATTATGGTTCTCCTGGGATGGAATGACCTGATCAGGTCCAACATTTGGTGCCAAAGCCTGGGAGGAAACCTGGGATCCAGATCAGAGATCTTTCAAGAAGGAAGTCCCAGAAAGGTGGTGGAAAACAGCTACAGCCATGACAAGGCGTGCAGCTGGCAGTATGTCACCCCGAACCAAATCACAACAGTTGCCTCAAGGCCCTTTATACTGTAAGGTAAAATACAGTGATTCAGAGAAAACCCACACTATCATATGATAGTGAAAAACACATAGTGATAAAAAAGAAAGACTCAGTGTGTGATGGGAAGCTCCCAGCAGCCTAGACTACAGCAGGATTCAGGGTCAGCTGATCCTGGTTACACACCATGATTCTAAGATTTTTAAGGTCAAGTACAATAAGTTCAGTTTCATCTGAATTTAGAAGCAGAAAGTTAGAGGCCATCCAGGTCCTTATGTATTTAAGACGTTCCTAGATTCAACTAATTGGTGTGTGTTATCTAGCTTACATAGATAAAGCCAGATAAAGTTGGGTATCATCTGCATAGTAGCCAAATATATTCTATGCCTTCTGATGAAACTGCTAAAGGAAGAAATCCCTGCTACAGAGAAGGCGTGCTGCTGAGAGGACCAGAGGACTGCAGTGTGAGCATCAGGAGGTAAAGATCCTCCCTCTGCTCAAAGCTCAACAGTTGGTGATCTCATGGTGTCTACTTCCTGTTTTCCTTTTGGCGTGTTTTTTCTTTAAGTATGGTCTTCACTAGTCAACCATAAAGGCTCAAAGCCAGTGTAAGATACTAAGTGGCCAACCTTTAATCAGCTCGTGTTTCACTATAGCAAAGACAGCAAGGATACTCAGTGAAAGATATAGAACAATGAAAGAGTCTGTGCTTAAATAATTAATTGTGCAATAAATATGCATTTGTAATTCATTTTTTACATGATTTATTTATTTAAACATCACTGAAGTGTTTATTATTTAATAACTGCATTTAAAATAAAAACACTAATTATAAATCAATATTTAAAAATGAATTAAGAATTTATTAATAAATGCTTTTAATAAATAATTAAACTCTCAATAAAAATCCAAAAACGTTTTACCAATTCCAAATTAAAAACAAGTTTTCAAAGCCTCTTTTAAAATACAATTTGAAAACCAGAAATAAGTAAATGGTTTAAAAAAAAGTTTTATTTCTGAAATTTAAAATGTGACTCCACTCTTCATTTGAAAATCCATTTCCTTACTGTATTTCCGTTTCCTGTTAGCTCACGGATTAGCTATTTTATTAGCAAATGGATAAACTCTGGGATTAGCTACCTCCTTTCCGAAATCCCGGAGCAATGTAAATTAGCCGGTGCGATGTAAGGAGCTCTTTCATTGGTTAGACAGTCACAGCCTGTCAGCTGTGCGCCTGTACCAAAGGCCATTCAGCCTCTTTGTTTACACTCTACATGAGATGATACAGGAAAAGGATTTTTGATTTTTATTAAGATTTTATTTCTTTTTTTTGTCAAAACCATTTTTGATTTGAAGTATTTATTAATGGAATAATAATTTATTTTGAAATACTGTTTTTATTTTCAATTAAATTACTAAATAATAAATTAATAAAATAACTTAAAATGAATTTGTAAATGAATATTTTATTGCACAATTCATCATTTAAGCACAGAACTCTTTATTTCCATGCGCTGACTCTTCTGCTCTTCTGTACATGAATGGATTTCCATTTAGACTTTACATAGACAACACCTCAAAGTCACATTCACCCATACAATCATGCAGTGCTTTATTTGAAACACTTAATGCAATTTACATATCTCATCATTCAGAATCACAAACACAGATACTGTGGGGAGAGGCCACATAGGCACAGGGAGAAAACTCTCACAGAAATCCAACAAGGAGATTAAAGATGAACCTTCTTGGTGTAACACTACCAGCCTGTAAGATGACCTGGTGCTGGGCCATCTTAATAAGCATGCTGTATACAGTAGTTTCATATTCCTGTCAGAACAAACACCAGACAGTTTGTACACAAGGCTCAGATCCTCTCTTTGCCAGATACAGACATTAGTTTAAGATCATAATGTCTCTGCGCAAGTCTCTAAGTACTGAAATATCCAACCTCAGATATGTTCTGCTTACACTCTCTGCACCCGGCTTAGAGAACAAGTAGTTCATGCTATACATAGCATTCACTTTTCATTCCTGTCTACCAGCCACGTGCACTCATTAGGGCATCCGTGCTGTCATAGTAACAACACTAACACTTCCTTGCACCTGTTGAAATGGCATCAGTATGATCGTGCCCTGAACAAATCACCTTTAACATCCCACACAGGGACTAAATATGTGCGTGTCTTTGTTCAGTAACATGTGACAGAAGAACATGCGGGTTGTGTTTCACGGGGCTGAATAACAAACAGACCATAAACTACAGTTTGTCAGATTATATCCGAGCAAAAAGAGAAGATATTACAACCGGATCCCAACACAAACCCGCCGCTCGCAGCACTGATTGACACGTTTCGGTGTCACATAGAAGGAAACGCCCACTCTGCATGTGACAAACTGCTCCTGCGTGTAAACAGCGTGTCACTTACGACTGTGGGCCACGTGAAAAATCGGGCTTTTTGCATGAGAAGAACGCGCACTGGCGTCTCGGGGTGACTCAGATGTTTGCAGATGTCTGTCAGACTTTTGCTGAATTCGGTGCAGACCGGACTAGGCGGGACTCATTTCACCAAAACATCAACTTTTTTCACCTGCCAGTGTTTATCTGTGTGCTTATTTTACATAATCATTTCTGTCATTATCAAATATGAACCATTACATGCACGTCGAGCCGTTTCTGCTGAGTCAGACACTCATGCTCCTGCACGCGTGTGTCCTTGCTGTGATCGGGTCCATCTTAAACTGGTGTGTTTGCGAATGAACTTCGGTATAACGTTACAACGTTACCGGGCGCGCAGAGGGTCTCGGAGGCGTGTCGTACCTGTCGGGTGGTCGCGGGCTCCTCGTTCCCGGTGGGTGAAGGTGTTTCTCCTTCAAGCGATGCTGGGGTGACCGGAGAAGAAGCCATGTCCCCCCAACATCACCTCCCTCAGTATCGCTCACTAAGCACCGCTCCTAGGCTGACTTTCCTCGGCGTCCTCCAGCTTTCAACTACGCTGCCTGGTGCAGTTAGCGCTGACGGAGGACCGGTTGCGTCGCTCGTTTCCTGTGCGATCAAAGTGCCTCTTCGGCTGCACAGTGCAGCCACTGTCCCTCCTCCGGCCGGTGGAGTAGTCCAGGCGAGGCGATGACGTTGTCCCGGGTCTCGCTCACTCGCTCTTGCACATACAGGACTTCGCCCAGTCTGTCCTCTTCTGCCACGCTCTGCACTCTCTGCTTTTCACTTCACGTGTTTTTGTGTTGTAGCTGGCTGACATGATAACTCCCATTCTGCCTGCAGGACTCTGTGTTGCTGCTCTCTGCTGTAGTAACTCGAGCCTAGTAGTTTATTTTACAGGTTTTGGCACTTTGGCTCGACAGTTATAGAATCTCACCAGGTCAGCATAATATACTGAATGCAATCCATATCATGATTCTATCTACTGTGCACTGTAATGCCAAATGTTGTGTAAATTAAGTGTCACGTGACCTGAGCATTCCCACATCCCACCCTCTGCCCCCCCCCGTTGTGTTTTGAGATCATTGTTGCAACATAAACGTTGCCACAGATATTGGTACATGAAACATACTGATTCAGTTGGGACATATTTAAATATGGTTGGATGAGACCTGCACACTGGTTTAATATAACGTTGGTTTGTTTGAGTGGCTGGAGTATAGCTGAATGACATCACAGGAATGACACAGCCTTGTTCCTCCGGGCTGTTAACCTGTGAATTAGCAAACATGTATGACTTATTGTCATTCATTTGCTGAACAAACTTACCTCTGAACTGTTTCTTGTGCTGTCTGCTTTGACGCTGACAAGGGAGATCCAGGTTTCCCCGCTGACGAGCAGAGGGCAGCGGCTTCCACCGCTCGTTTGAGCGGTTTGTTGCGTGACCTCCTGTCTCTCACTGAACTAAAATGCCTCCAAACAACAGCAAAGATGGCACTCACTCCAACGTCTTGCAGCAAACATTAAGTGATGGGGAAGAACAGGTGATGGATGAGCTGCAGAGCCAGCAGAATGAGCTGCTGCCACCACCACAATCAATGGCGACGCCAATTTACAAATAGCCCCAGTTGATTCCACTCTTGCCAGATGCTGAACACAGTCTGACAGCATCTAAAAGAGTGGGCAGTGTGTGCCATTGACCAAAGGAGGAGTGGGCTGTTCACACATGCCTATGTTCTTATGGAGCAGAGGATGGCGAGTCCAGAGCTGGAGGTTTAGATCTAAGAGAGTGATCCAAAGTCAGGAGAGGATTACACCCAACTTTCAGAGATCTTCCTATAAGCCAGAACTGGAAGCAGAGCCACCTTTGGCTCTGATATCTTTACTGGACCCAGTAAGTCCAATCAAGGTCAAAAACGTGGCCAATCCCCCATCTGGTGCCTCTGAAACACAGTAAACAACATGCTAGTAAAAAGTTACGTTCGTGTTCAAGTTACATGTCTACAACTCCACATAAGACATACTTTGCTACTGGTGCCAAACGGTACTGCAGTCCGTGGCTTTCCAGCCATCCTTTGAACGTCTTTGAGTTTAATGTAGCCAAAACTGGATTCAGTAATCAGTGTTTATTTACAGTATGGCTCCCACATGTGAACATCAGTGACGCTCATTTAAACTGTAGGAATGATTAACCCAACATCAGAAAAATACTTAATTTTACATTAATGTGACAAATTAACGCTGCTGGGACTTTTCTACACTGTTAATGTCCAAGTCAACACATTGTAAGATTTACATGTGGAAGGTCATCTAAGCTGGTTATGTGGCGCTCACCTTTCCTTTAACAACGACCAGTTTCTTGGTCTCACCTCAAACACAGCGTCATCATTTACCCATCCAGGTGGAACAACATGTAGCTGTGCTCGGTTTGACAGCTTTCATCCTGGCAGCAGCGTCAGCTGAGCGTCTACAAGACACACATAGATGTCACTGAGCTGGAGCTCTGGCAGAGACGTCGCCACTTTCAGGCATTTAAACAAAGCTGTTGGAGCACAAGTCCCAAAGATTTATCGTTTCTCTTCATGTCTTCATTGTTCCTCCATGGAGAGATGTTCCAAGTAGTCTTGGCTCGAGACAGGTTTCCTGCAGTACTACCGACTGTCCACCGTTTGCAGTCATGATAGAGTGATGTTTCCCACCAGGGTAGCGAGTGACTGAAAACCATGGATTGGAGGAGAATGTGACATGGTAACAATGAGAGCTTAGAAGATGGCGAATACACTAGAAGAGCTACCTTTATATCAGGCTGAGCTGAGGGTTTGTCAAGCCCAGCTCAGATTTTCAGGTGAAAGGTGATGTGAACCAAAAGCAGAAGGAGATCATCACTGCTGGACCGAAGCCTAAGAAGGAAGAGCTTTAACTCTGTTTGCAGTGTATACTGCTGTGGATGATGTATCGTGTGACATGCACAGGATGTTTTATTCAGACTGAACTCTTTCTTTGGAGTGTTTACCTGGAGAAGAGGAGGGGCTGGCTAAAATAATGACTGTCAGCTCAGTGTGTAAACTCGAAGCAGATTAGAACACCACTTTGAAAACTTGTAGGTGATGCTGTGGGTTTGAGGGGGATTCAGTGACCTTGTGGGACCATAACAGACAAATGACAGCAGTCTGTAGTGGATGAAATAAAGAGTGATGATGTTATATTTGTGACTGTAGCAGGAACAAGGCTCAAAAGGTTGCAGGCGTTGTTAACTGAGCAGACGATGGACGGCATCAAGCCCTCTTCTCCACAGCTACAGTATCACAGTCTGCAGGTGAAGTTAATCTAAGGATTACACTGTTTGCGAGGCCTGTGCAATGTTTTAGCATCTATGCGTGAAGTTAAGAGCAGACAGAGAGGTTATTTTTGCACTGGGCTGGAATGACTCAGTTTACCTGTCAAAGGCTATCACGGCTGGGAGAAAAGCCTCAGCATTAGTACAGAAGGACCACGGTGGCCTCAGGGTAGAAACACCAGTGCACTGCTGAGTTTATGTGGATACACGGCTATATTTGTATTTTGGTATTAGGTCAGATAAAAATATCATAAAGCATCATTAAGTAAGAACAAATGTATAAATATTGTTAACGTGTTTCCCAGAACATAAACATCTGGAGAGACAAAGAGCTTTCTATTGTTGCTTTGAGAAAACAAGCTCTTCTTTTAGTTTTGTCCTCGTATTTATTCCAGGATGGACTCATCCACTGAGCAGTGTTTTGTTTTCTTCGTTTTCCTCGTTCTGAATGGAAACTATTACAACTTGGATTTGATTTCAGTGACAATGGCCATTGCTTAAGCTGCAATACAACAGAAAGTTACTCATAGTAATTTCCCAGACCATATTAAAAATTCATTAACAGGAAATACAAATGATGGGAAAATGTCACAGCATGGACATTAGAACAGTTGGGAAAATTTATCTGGAAAAAGGTGAAAATGAGGCTTCATTGAACTGGAATTACAAAGACCAGGAATGTGAGAGCCACCAGCCACAGCTGAGGGGTTTTAACACATCATATCCTCAAAGTAGAACCCCCCCAAAAAGCTTTAATCTTTAACTATCAATGAATTGCACTCAAAACACAGTGTTTGGACTTAGCCACAGTACGGTCAGGTTGACAGTTTATGGGTAAAATGTGGCCACCAGGCACAGTGACACACTTCCATGGAAGATTAACTGTCAGTGATGAATGTTAAAATACATTTTCATTAATTGTTGCAGTTTTAATTTGTCTAACTTTATATTACCTTGGTGTCCAGTAGGAACACAGGAGAATCATGTGAGGAAGCGCAAAATCTCAACAACAGTCGTCTCAAGGAGCTTTATACTGTAAGGTAGACCCTACATTAACACATACAGAGAAAAACCCAACAATCATATGACCCCCTATGAACAAGCACTTTGGCGACAGTGGGAAGGAAAAACTCCCTTTTAACAGGAAGAAACCTCCAGCAGAACCAGGCTCAGGGAGGGGCAGGGCCATCTGCTGTGATTGGTTGTGGTGAAGGAAGACAGGATAAAGACATGCTGTGGAAGAGATGCAGAAGAACTGCTGAGTGTTGTCCTGTCGAGGTGGCTCTTCTATGCCATGCATTTATGGCACCAAACCACACCTGCTAAGGAAGAAAGGATCGAGGCAGAGCACCCAGCTGTCTGACAATATTCAGGCAACCCAGTCCAAAGCCCCACAAAGGACCTACCAGCCCCCACACCCAGATCAAGGAGCTGTCACAGCAGACAAAAATGTGAAGTCCGCACATAGTCACCATGGCACCCACCCACCCACCACACCATCCCCCATGGAGCTACCAGGAGAGGCATACTGGCCCACTGAGGATCACAGAGGAGCAGACCCAGCAAGCACTGGGACAAGGACAAAGACAGCAGGAGCCGGGGGGGGGGGGTCCCAGGGGGGATGACAGCACAGCCCCCACCCACCACAACCCAAGGCTCAGCCCATAAGTCGTGCAGCCTTGTCAGTGTGAGCCCCATCTAAAGGGGACAGAGGGATTAGTGAGTTGCATTAGTGGGGCAGGAGAGAGTGTTGCAGGGGAGGCGATGTCACTGCAATACGACTCCTCAACACCATGCCAGTCTGCCCCCACCACCCATAATGAGTCCTGCTGTGCTCTATGTAAATATAGATACATTTATGTGTATGTGCCAGGTTAGTGCTGTGGATTCAAAGGAGCACAGTTCCACTAAACAGGAGATCAGGATAAACCCCAGTAACCAACCCTGCCTAACCATCACATATTCTCAATCCCAGCAGAGGCCAGCCCCAAAATGACATGCCACATGTAATACACCGCCAATATTACTGTTATAATTAGATGTTTCCTTAATTACATTCCTTTCAACCTATTTATTTTGCACCTTAAACTTTCTTTGGTTGCTACAAGCCACAAATTCCTTCATGGTTTGTCTCTGTTGTGTGGAGGCCTGTTTTTAAGTGCTCAGAAATGGGTGTATCAGAGTCAAACAGGCAGCACAGTGGAAAAGTGGTTGTTTCCTGACAGCAAGAAGGTTCTGGGTTCAAATCCAACATCTAACCTGTTTGCATGCTCTCCCCATGTCTGGGTTCTCTCTGGGTCCTCTGGCTGATCCCACAGTCCAAAGACATGCAGTTAATGGGGTTAGGTTAATTGGTGTATGTGCCCATGAGTATGAGTGTACATGGTTGTTTCTCGGTGTTAGTGACAGTCTGACAGAAGGCTGCATCCCTCAGCCTCATGTGGGCTGTGTAGCCCCTTTACAACAGATCTCAGACCTGTTTCTGGTGGGTGGTGGACTCCTCCAGGGCTTCCCCTGATTCCCTTCTGCCACAGAAGACTGTGGCCTCAGAAATGCATATCTGCTTTTTGCAAATGAAGCAAACCTGTTGGCTTCATCAGCAGGGGCGGATCTAGAAGGGTGGCATGGGGTGGCAAGTGCCACCCTAAAATGATCCCTTGCCACCCCAAGTGCCACCCCAGTTTTGCACATGACAGTGTTGTTTATTAAAATAAGATAGCATTAACAGTTTGAGCGTAGTTACAGTCAACAGTGAATATAAATGCTAAAACTGAATATATTGCGTAGTGTTCCCCCCTCCACCAGCAACAAATGGTTCAGCCCATAGCAGGACGGCTTTTTTCTTGTTTTCAGTAGCAAGCGATGTTTATGATTGTGCCAGAGCACATTTTGAACAACACCATGGGAATTTCGGATTTTACACAGGTGGGTGGATGTTACACTGTGGAAATGGAAGGAAGGTGAGTGTTATTAACCCTCTGTGGTCCACGGACACGCTGCACCTCCAAATCACATGACTGATGTAAGCTGACACAGCAACAAGCTGCAGCTGAGTCTCTGTTTCAGCCCACATTGAAAGTTTTTTAATTTTAATTACAGGCCAGTAAATCCAGAGTTATGATGATATATATCAGCCACGCTTTTTTCTAAATACTGTCATCACGTTTCTGTGTGTTTTAAGTGTTTTCTAAGGACAGCGCGAAAACAGTAAAGAAAGGAAAAAAAGCCACCTCTATGGAAGAAATATAGTATCATCAGAATTCAACTATTCCATACACCTCTTTCCTGTAGGTGGAAACATGTACCATGTCGACCAATTTAAAAAAAAAAGGGATTTGGTTGTTTAGGAAGAGGGAGAGTGGGAGACAGAGCAAGAGAGTTTTTAGATGTGGGAGATTTGTGACGTTTAGTGTGGAGTGTTTACTTAGTGTGTTGTGTTGTGTAGTTGTTCTGTTGTGTAGTCGTTTTGTTTTGTGTGTTAGTGAGGCCACTAATGAATGTCACAAAGGCACATTTGTAAACACTGTCACTAAGTAGAAACCCAGCGCAGTGATACACCTCCTGCTGTCAGGCTTGCAGGTTTGTCCCTGTGCTCTTCTGTCTTTTGGTGGACAAACTTATTTTTTACTGGCACACATCATTTGTGGGGCATCTTATTGTGACACCTGATTGTTCTCTCATTTTAGTTTTAGTAATATTTTTAAATGGTCGTAGAAAATGAAAAAAGCAGCAGGTGTATTGGCTGCATTTTTAGATAAATAGTTGTATATGTTACAAAATGTACAATTTATATTTGCATTTCAAGTTATAAACATTTACTCAACATGTCTGTGGTTTTTTTACAGTAATAAAATACTACTAGGATTTTAAGTTCTTTGTGTGATTTCAGATCAGTAATACTAATGCAGTATGTCAGTGAAAAAAACAACTAAATTCAGTTGAGCTGAAAAGATACCAAACAAGCCAAGGGGGAAAAAATAAAATGAAACAATTTGTGTTAGGATGCCTGGGTCGTTGACCCAGAGGTTTTGAGTTCATTATATTATTTATCATTTCTAGTCTTTGGTTTCTTTGTTAGAGTTCTGTCTTTTGGTTTATGTCTCTGTGTTATCCTTAGTTGCTGTCTCCCCTGTCGGCTATATCCCCGTGTCCAGCCAGTGTCTATGTCTGCCCTACGTCTCTGTTCCCTCTGTTGCAGTGCGTGCGTGGGAGTCTGTCTTTAGTTCAGTCTGTGTCATGTTTCCTGTTTTACTTTGGAGGTGCGTGTCTTATGTTAATGTGTTTGGTTTTGCTTCCCCTGTTTCGTTAGGCCTGATTTGCCCCAGCTGTGTTTCCCTCCTGTTGCCCATTCCCTGATTGCTCCCTCTATGTATTTTAGCCCTGTGTTTCAGTTTGTCATTGTTGCGATCTACCGTTTACTATGCTGTGTGTTCTGTCTGCTTGCCTGAGTTTATTTGGAGTCTCAATTTTGTTACCTTTTTTGAGTTCAGCATTAAAGCTGTTTTTTTGAGTTTACTTTGTGCCTCCGGGTGTCTGCACTTTTGGGTCCACGATTCCTGTCTGCACACAGCCTACACCAGGGGTGCCCAATCCCAGTCCTCGAGAGCTACCGTCCTACAGCTTTTAGATGCATCCTTGGTCAGACACACCTGAATCAAATGAATGGCTTGTTATCAGGCCTTTGCCAAACTTGATGGCATGCTGAGGAGGTAATCAAACCATTTGATTCAGCTGTGTTGGAGTAGGGATGCATCCAAAAGCTGCAGGATAGTAGCTCTTGAGGACTGGGATTGGGCACCCCTGGCTTACACCTAACAATTTGAGGGTGAAATACAAACGTAAACTCAAAAGGAGTCAGAAATGTCCGGTTGTATTTCAGACCTCAGTGGGTTAATCCAACAAATCATGAAAAATGAGGTTTAAATTTTTGTTCATGACAGTGCAGATTTCTGACATTTTGTGTAATTTAAGCAGTAACAATGTGATTGTTTTCTAACAAAAAACAGTGAAACTTAAGTTAGACGTGTGTTTGTAAATGAACCGCCCCATGTTGTGTAGCTTTCTGGAGTTTATACTTATTGGGCCACATATTTATTTATTATACAGGCTATAAAGTACATAACATCAAAACTCACATGTTTTATGTAACTAAAGTGTGTAATTATGTGGGCTACAGACAATAATTAAGTTATAGACTATATTTATATGAAAAACGTGTATGCTTACTGCATTTGAATCATTTTAACCATATGTTACCACCTGCATATGTGTTTGAAAAAAAAAAGGCTTTGATTTTGCCACCCTAAGAAAATTGCTCTAGATCCGCCCCTGTTAGTGTGGGGCCCAGGGCCGCTCTGCTGCCCTCACCACCCGCTGCAGTTTCCTCTTGTCCTCCACAGCAGCTGAACCACAGTGTGCAGCAGAAGCATCTCCATGGTAGAAGTTCATGAGCAGTTTGTGATTAGCATTCTTACGTAGATCTCAAATTAAAAACCAATGATTGATGCAAAACTCATTTGTTGCTTTGGGTTTGTTACTTTCAGTTTATTTAATATAAACTTTTATGTCATTTCTTCTTCCATTGACCTGAATCCTCACAGTTTATAGAAGGGGCCCTGTTGATGTGGAGAAACATCTGAGCACATGTGATGTGCAAGCTAAGAGCATTTGAGCATCTCATGGTGGTTACCTCGGAGACCATCTGTCACTTTGTGTAGAGCCACGCCCACAGCGCACAGAATACATGCGTACGACTAATTTGTCCACACAGGAGGCATCTTGATGATGTCATCATACACAAAGTGTTAAACAAACTGCAGCAAGTGTGTTCAAGACTTTTTCCCGTCTTATTTCTCTTTATTACACATAATCTATGGAAACGTGTGGTTTGATTACTTTGCATGTGTGGATTTGATGGGTTGTTGCCACATCTGGTGAGATTTTCATGTCAACAGCACCTTCTGAAATATATTTCTGTAGAAAATTGGTGACATTGGTGACATTCGTCCAATAGCCGCTCTATTTAAACCCCATAAAAGGAAAGGAACATCGAGTCCCACCTGTCCAGCAACAACACACGAGAGGTGTGGCAGGGAATGCAAGACATCATCAACCACAGAGGCAGCACTGCGAAAACAGAGAATTCCAGTGTGCAGCTGGCAGAGGAAATAAACAGCTTCTTCGCCCGCTTTGAAACACCACAACAGCAACACTCATCTGCTTCAGCCCTGCTCCCATCCTCATCCTCGCCTGGTTCCTGTACCGCTCCACTCACTGTAATGGAGCACGATGTCAGACGTGTGCTCCTAGCAGTGAACCCCAGAAAGGCGGCCAGTCCAGACGGAGTACCTGGCAAGGTACTAAGAGCATGCGTACACCAGCTCACCCGCATCTTCACCAGACTCTTCAACCTATCACTGGATCAGGCAGCCATCCCATCCTGTCTAAAATCAGCCACAATCATCCCAGTGCCGAAGAAGTCTCCCATCACCAGCCTGAATGATTACCGCCCTGTGGCCCTCACACCGGTAATCATGAAATGCTTCGAGAGACTAGTCCTTCAACACATCAAGGATTACCTCCCCCCAGAATTCGACCCCCACCAGTTTGCATACCGTGCAAACAGATCCACAGAAGACGCCATCGCCACAGCCCTCCACGCTGTGCTGAGTCACCTAGAGCAGCGGCAGAGCTACGTCCGAATGCTCTTTGTGGACTACAGCTCAGCCTTTAATACTATCATCCCGGACATCCTCATCAACAAACTGGTCACTCTTGGCCTCCCTCCTCTCACATGTGCCTGGATAAAGGACCCAGACTGTGAGGCTCCGCCCTCATCTCTCCTCCACTCGCGCACTGAGCACCGCCTCCCCACAGGGCTGTGTGCTGAGCCCCCTCCTGTGTTCTCTCTACACCCACGACTGCAGTCCGACCCACAACAACACTCTCATCATCAAGTTTGCTGATGACACCACGGTAGTTGGACTCATCTCGAAGGGAGACGAGGCAGAGTACAGAGAGGAAGTCCTGGAGCTGGCAGCCTGGTGTTCAGAAAACAACCTGGCACTGAACACTAAGAAAACCAAAGAGCTCATTGTTGACTTCAGGAGACACAGCACTGACTTGGCCCCCCTCTACATCAACGGGGAGTGTGTGGAGAGGGTCCACACCTTCCGGTTCCTTGGTGTCCTCATCTCTGCTGACATCTCCTGGACAGAAAACATCTCAGCGGTCATCAAGAAGGCCCAACAGCGGCTGCACTTCCTGAGAGTCCTCAGGAAGTACAAGCTGAACTCCAACCTGCTGCTGACCTTCTACCGCTCGTCCATTGAGAGCCTGCTAACCTACTGCATCATGGTATGGTACGGCAGCTGCACCAAGGCAGATAGAGTGAGGCTTCAGAGTGTGGTCAAGACAGCACAAAAGATCATCGGCTGCCCTCTCCCCTCCCTGATGGACATTTATTCCTCCCGCTGCCTCAGCAGAGCAGCAAACATCATCAAGGACAGCTCCCACCCTGGCTTCAACATGTTCAGCCTGCTTCCCTCAGGGAAGCGCTACAGGTGCATCAGCACAGAGACCCACAGACTCAAAAACAGTTTCTTCCCCAAAGCGATAACCACCCTGAACTCACACATGCACCGATAACACAGCCCCCCACTTCCCACTTCCTCTATGGACCACCACTATTTATACCAATTCTATGTGCAATAACTCAACTGTACATAAATAACACTATTTATTACATATTGTTTATGGTTTGTAAATTGTACATTTTATATATATATACATCTTCTTCCCTATGTTAATACTGTCCATATGTATATAGCGCTGCAGAACTGTACCCCCCCCAACATGTTTACACTGAGTAGGAGATGCTCTGTATCTCATTGTACAGCTGTATAATGACAATAAAGGCATTCTATTCTATTCTATTCTATTCTATTCTATTCTAACCACACTGGGTAGCAACCTCACAACTACAACAACACTGGAACAACTTCCAGCTTCTTTTGCTCGGCTACAGTTTGGATGGATTTGCATTTAAAGATGCAACAGGACTAAAATGGTTAGGGTCAGGAGGTCAAAGGTCAGAGCTCCTGTGGGTCTGAGGGCGGCCTCACGCTGGAGAAGGATGAAGGAGTCTGACCTGAGCCAGTGTTTGACATGAACACATCAGCACTGCTGTCAGTGAGCCTAACGACAGCCGTTAGCATCATTTCAGTGTTTCAGTCATAAAAACACTTCCTGTCTCTGTGGTGGTTACAGTGACATCATGCAGTTTGTGCTTTGACCTCCAGAGGGCGACAAATCAGCACAGACAGAGAGCTCCATTCAAACTTTGCTGCCATCAGGAATAATTCTTCAAATATAATCATCAGTGTTTGAGCAGTTATGATATCAGGGACAATCTAGACATGTGTGACAATACTGAACATGTCACATGACACACCTTAAACATCATGTGATCCACTCTCAGTCTGCACTTTCATTCATGACTTCAACAGGTTGAAATGAGCTTTGAAGAAACATTCAGTGAAATAAATCTTTCATGGATTCATGTGAGCAGCAGATGAACTTTGTACCAACAACATCTTCAATAACAGAGTCTGAATGAAGCTCAGGTGTTGATGCTGCTCCCTGATTGGACGGTTGTTTTCAGCTCTGCTTTCAGTCTTTACTGCACAGGTGAAGGTAGAAAGTGTGACTGGATCTATAGACTGGAAACAGAGAAACATGCTGAACATTTGAAGCTTTGCAGCAGAAATGTTCATGTTACAAATACAGCTGATCTGGGATCAGTGTGTTCACACCTGCAGCTACAACAAGGTTTCATGTCTCCACACGTCAGCATGTGAACTTTACTCTGACTCAGTCTGAGCAGTCAGACGGCATATTTTTAAAGTTAACACATCAACACACACACAGCTGAGCCCCTCCCACCTGTGCTGAGTTTCAGGTGGAGTCCCGCCTCCTTCCAGGAAGCAGCTCACCTGTGTGTCCGTGTTTAGTGTCCAGGTGTGGAGTGGAGCTTGTTGTTGGTGTGAAGAAACTGTAAGTTTGCTTTGTTTCCTCCTTTAACAGTTTGTCTTTAGGAACTTTACTGTTTGTTCATGTTTGATTTCTTCACACAACAAACTGTGTGTGTTTGTATTTCCGGTCTCTCCATTAAAGTCAGTGTGTAATGTTTCCTGGCTAACATCAGCTGTGTGCAGCTTAGTTCAGCACAAATCTGCCGCTCCATAGTTCACGGTAACGGACTCACAGCTGGACCAACGAGGCCGAGTGTGTCCTCACTCTGAGCTACGTTCGTGTTTGTGTACTTGTAGTTTGTACTTTGTGTTCACTCAGAGCCCACAGAGGACGCAGCGTACGTGATGACGTCACAGCCCTTTACCTCCTTTACTGTCACTGTGATGAATATTTACACACGAGACACCTGCAGAGCTCTGACGCTAAGCTAGTCAGACAGCATGCTAACACTAAGCTAACACTAAGCTAACGCTAAGCTAACACTAAGAGCTCTTAAAGAGTTAAAAAGCTGCTCTTAGTGTTTAATCAGAGTCCAGGACTGAGAGCAGCAGCAGAGCTGATGGATGATGAATTACTGGATGAAGAAGCTTCTCATTAGCAGTGAATCAGTGTGTGTGCAGTTCTCTGCAAACTCAGCAGGAAGAATTAGTGTGAAGCTTTAACTCTGCTGATCCTCTTTGAATCATGGATCAGCTGAAATGTTTAAATGTTGTTCACACGTGTTGGACTGACTGAAGCTTCCAGTCACAGTGAATCAGTGTGTGTCAGTGAATGCATCGTGTGAGCTTCAGGCTCCATCTAGTGGACTGATAGTAGAGCAGCTGATGGCAGCTTCCTCTGCCTCACACTGCTGTCTGACTGCATTCAGCTGACACTGAGATGAAGCAGGAAAGAAGCAGCTGATATTTGAACAGCACACATGATGAAAGGAGGATTTCAGTCGATGTGCACATGAATGATTTGTGTTTCCTCTGCAGGTAGAAAGTGTGTGTGAGGTGATGTGAGCAGCATGGATCAGTGTGAGGACAGAGAGGAGGGAGTCCCTCCCTCTAAAAGCACTCTGTGTGGGGAACATGAGAGCCAGACCAAAGCTCAGAGGTGAGATGACCATCTCTAACTGTCCATGACTCTTCTCCATGTCACAGCTCAGCACTCACATCACTGCTCCATCATTATTCACAGGAACCCACCTGGACCTCCACCCAGCTCTGTGTCCTTACACAGTGACTGGTCTGAAGATCGTCCCATTCATTTTAAAGTCCAGCCTGTGTCTGCTGCAGAGAGGTGAGCTGTTAGTTGATATCTGATTCTGCGTTGTGTCTGATAAAAAAGGTAAAAGAAAGAAAGACCTCCAAGTAAATAGCTTGCCCACTCCAGCTCCTACAACCAAATAGAAACAGTGGGGAAGAGGGTTAGCTCAACCCACCACAACTTCCAAGCTAGCAAGGAGTATATATATATCCATGCTAGCATTTATGGCGCCTAAAACACATTTATGATGCACACATACTACACACTTGTAACATCTAACAAAAAACAGGCTTAATAATGACAATAATTGAACTAAAATCACAATTAGAAACATCCAGGTGGCTAAATATGCATTATATGAGCGTTTTACAGTGTTGGGAAAGAAATTACACCAACCTCTCCCACAGGGGAATTGTAGAAAAGGGGAGAGGCAAAAGGGGTACACTGTATTTATAGGGTTGCACCAAAGAAGAAGAAGAAGAGAATGAGGAGGGGCTCTAACTGATAATGAACATAACTACAGGCTTGGAGGTCCTAAAAATCAGGTATAAAAGGAACAGTTTGGGGGTTTAGAACACATTTTGTGTAATTATAACAATGTGATTTATGACCCTGTTACACTCCATAATTATTCACAGGAACCCACCTGGACCTCCACCCAGCTCTGTGTCCTTAAGCAGTGACTGGTCTGAAGATCGTCCCATTCATTTTAAAGTCCAGCAGGTGTCTGCTGCAGAGAGGTGAGCTGTTAGTTGATATCTGTCAATTTGGCGTCTGATTTAAATGAACTGCTCATGCTCAGCCTCTCTTTGGGGTGATAGAGGTTTTCTAAGTATACAACAACTCCTGTGGTTGCAAATTAAAAATAATTTTTTCTTCTCTGATAGGATCAAAGGGAGACCTGTCAAACCTGAACCCAGCTCTGTGTCCTTACAGAGTGACCGGTCTAAAGGTCTTCCCGTTTATTTTAAAGTGCAGCCTGTGTCTGCTGCAGAGAGGTGAGCTGTTAGTAACATGAACTCTTTGATTAAACTGCTTGATGTTGTTCTGCAGTAGGGCTGCCACGATTAGTCGACTAGTCACGATTACGTCGACTATCAAAATCGTCGACGACTGATTTAATAGTCGACGAGTCGTTTGAAGCTTTATAAGATCACAAAAGACGCATGAATAAGTAGTAAGATTTAAGAGTGTAATAACGGACTGAAACAGAAGATGGCAGCACTGCATGTACAAGGATGCCAGCTGCTGTTAAACCCCGAAGAAGAAGTAGCTCTGTCCCAGAATTCATAGCGCAGCCCAGCTCAGTTTCCAACAATGGCGGCAGCTAGTTAGTTTTAATATTACTCTTATTATTCTTTCTGGGTCACAAAATAAACGTTTAACATATTTTCAGGCGAGAATGTAGCTGTGTAAACCGCAAATATCTGCTCAGTTTATCAAGACACCACATATTTTCAAAAGCGCTCCGACGTTTTCAGAGACGTCTGTTACCCACCAGCTTGATAGCTAGCCGGGGGCAAGGCTCACTAGCGCCCGTGAAAACACCGGACTCCCAGCAAATTCTTTTCAAACCCACCGCTGTCTTTCGCTACTCAGGTTAAACACACATAAGTCACTTAGATAACGTAAAAATGTTATTGTTTGGCTTTTTTAGTATTTTATTTGTTCCTGAGTAAACTGGTTTGGCTACGATTAAAGTTATAGTTTTTTACACAGCTGAATAAACATCAAGCAGACAACGGATTATCAGAATTGTAAGATGCTCGAGAATATACTCCGGTGTCCTGTTATATTTTAGATAACAAGGAGTTTATTAAACTTCACCGAAGCAATCTGCAAATTTCAATAAAATTTAATAAACTATCATCTTGTCTTTATTTTTAGTTAGCACATACCCTAAACACTTAAAGCTGTAAGCTAATGATAGTTATATAAGAGCAGATGCATGCTGGTGCAATAAACTGTACGTTTGACGTCCAGTGGATGCATGATCTGATTAGTCGACTAATCGCAAAAATAATCGGTGACTAGTCGACTATCAAAATAATCGTTTGTGGCAGCCCTATTCTGCAGTGCAAACACGTCATTCCCTCAGTCCCATTTAAACTGTCTTTTAAAACAAGCCTTTGGTTTCTAAACAACTGATAATCCACTTCAGCAAACAGGAAGTGATCAGAGCGTCCGTCCACTTCCTGTCAGGCCCTGCAAACATTTCATATTGAAGAAAAGTAGTTGATATCTCACATTTTTACTCCACCACATTCAACCATTTTGACATTTTAGGCCACAGCATGAAACTCTTGTCACATGACTCCTGTTATGTTATAGAGCAGGGGTAGGCAACCTTTCTGATGACTAGTGCAATTTCCTCAGAAGTCAGAGTGCCATATGATTGCATTAGCAATAAATTTAATAACGCTCTATATTAACAGTTACACATTATATAGAACCACTTTATAGAATTATATTTGTTTGCAGATGTTGGCAGCTATCAGCGAATAGTTATCAGCTATTTTGAAACAAAAAAAGACTTTTTATCCATAACAGCAAATGAACTGTACAACAGAAAATACAAATGCTATTTAGGGTCTCCTCACAACAATGATAAGAAAAATAAACTGGGCCAATATGACATGTTTGTTAATACAGAGACACACATGTTAATGTGATCTCTGGTCTCCCACTCAGAGACACAGGTCTCCGAGTGTCCAGCATTCAGACCTGAGGACACTCATGTGAGAGAAAATCTGCTCACACAGATATGTAGAGCCAAATACTGTCAATAAGGCCTCGGCAATGTTATGAAGACAGTTAAACTTGTCAGGAGTGATGTCCAGCAGGTGAAAATGCAGCTCCATGAACACACACAGCTGTGGATTCCAGCTGCTTCGATGTCGCATTAACTGGCATTAACTCAGCCAGCATTTTGACTAAAGACCGTCCCACCAGATATTAAAGCCATAAAGCCTTTGAATGAAAACAAACCCTGTTGTGACAGTGATGTACAGTCTTGTTGGTATATTTATGATTTCTATACATTTTACATCAGATAAAAACTTTGGTTGTAAGCTTCAGATAATTATTTAATAACAGTGAGACATTTTAAATGAGAATAAGAAAGTATTTCTTTGTGCCCCCCTTTCCCTGTTAATGCCCTACCTGGCCCCCTGGCAAAACTTTGCTAGACCCGCCCCTGCACAGTTACCAGCTGTCAGCTACGTAGAAAAGGTTCCTGGTGTTATTTGTCTCTCAGAAACAGTTCATAACTTCCCTTCAACTCATTCATGTCACCTAAAAGGTAAACCTGTTTCTCCATCACCTGTTCAGCCCTGATGATTCAGTAAGGACATCTCCTGGTTTCATCTTCATGTTTCCCTCTCACCAGATATACAAACCAATATCATGACCAGCAGCTTTACAGCTGTGGCTCCAGCAAACATCAGCTGATACTAGAAATTAATATTAAATAAATTCTAACAACAGCTGATCAAGCTTAAACGTGCTGCTGTTGTTTAACGCGACATCCGCTGGTTTCCTCTTTCTGGCGCAAAGTGGGCGATAAACAAACAAGAGAGAAAAGCCGATCACCTGATCATTGATCCTAGCTGAAGTCCGAGCCAAACTGCGTCCCTTCTCAGCTCAACACTAAACGCATAATAATTTCTCTGAATGCGGGATGATTCCGTCTTTTTACGGGACGGTTGGCAACTCTACTAACTAACCTTATGAATAAAATAACTATCAAGTACTATCAGTAACATCATAGCACCGACCCAGCTGCATAGAAACTCCGTCATGCTAGCTAGCTCGCAGTACGAGTTATTACGAGTTAGTAACTGACTGTAAAAAAGTCAGCACAACGAAAATAAACTCCACCTAAACTTGGTTTATATCTGACCCAGATAGACTGCAGGTCATAACTTCTTACCTGAAGTTCAGCTCACCTGACACTCGGACTGGCGGCTGCCTCGGGTCTCTGCTCCTCCTGCCTCCCTTCTCCCTCATCCACCTGCTGGCCTCCACCACTTGCTAATATTACTGAATCTGTGGAAGCTCCACCATAGCCACCACCAAACAATTCATCTATTTTTACACACGGCCAACATCTGGCCAAACCTTTCATTGTTTATACCGTTACAAAAAAAAAAAAAAAATCATCGGGCCACTGAGCAAATGCCCGGTATGCCCGATGGCCAGTCCAGCTATGGTCGTGCCATCAGTTAACCCTTCGCGTGCCAACTGTGGCACGCGTGCCAAGGGTTGCCGACCCCTGTTATAGAGTCATGTGACCACCAGGGAGTGATTTGTATGGATGTGTGTGAAACACATGCAAATCAATCTGATTCATCAATGGAAACATTTTTGGTGTAAAATGCACCAACACTGAAAACGCTGAAGATAAAAACACAACAGATGAAATATGAACAAATTGAGGCTTTGAATACACGTGTGTGTGTCTGTGTCTGTGTGTGTGTGTGTGTGTGTGTGTGTGTGTGTGTGTGTGTGTGTGTGTGTGTGTGTTTGAGACAAAGAGATAAATGGATTGTGTGTCTGTCCTATTGCTGCACGAGGATTTTATTGTAGATTTTGTGCGTGTACGTTTTTGACCACGAAGGTGTTGTAAGGGCGTAAAACAGTTGGAGGCACAAGAGGAAACACTAGTGCTGTCAGTAGATTAAAAATGACTCATTAATGACACAATTTTCTGTCATTAATCGTGATTAATCACAATTACTTGATCAATAGCTGCAATTACATTTTTCCAACTTTATATTTAAGCCTGTAACAGACGTTTACACCATATAATGAAGTAAATGCAGAATAAACACAAAGAATGTTAAACGCTTCAATTCAAAGAGAATTTGAATAGTTTTCAATCTTTAACTCAGCTTCTCTCCTGTAAATACAACTTTGTAACAAACATATATACTAAAAGGTAAGTATGCACTAATATATAATAATATATAATCTATATTACTGCTGTTAATGAACATGTTTAATCAGACTCATCACAGGGTTACTGTGGATTAATTTGGATTAATCACGATTAAATATCATTTTTAATGTAAACTAATCAAATTTCATTTCATGAGCAAACAGACTGGAGAGAAAAGGGCAAATTTACACACTTCACATGTTTATTGAACGTGTAAACATTGATTAACCTCCTGAATGAGCCCCCAGGCACAGTCCTGCATGCTAATGATGGCTCTGCTCTGTACACTGTGATTCTGTCAGACACAAACTCCTCAGCTGATCCTGAATCTGAGCCCATCTGTAAAACAATCATTTCCTTCACAAGTGTGTGGAGGTGGCACTGATCCTGCAGCAGTCTAACACACTCTGTCACTCTTCTTCACGTCTTTGACACCAGGAACCAAAACTCTGTTATTAACAATATTAACAGGTCTGCAGTTTGTCCACTTGGCAGTTGTGTCATCAGTGCTTTTGCATTATTGTGATATTTTAAGCTGGAAGCTTCGGTGAAAAGAAAATTCCTTCAGTCATAACGTGCAGAATGCTTCATGTTGGTCGGCTGGTCCGTCTTGTTATTTTTTTAATACTCAAACTTTCCATCCAGAGGTCAGTGTGTGTTTATCATCTTCCATATTGAGCTGATTGGTTCAGCTGCCCGTCACTAACAGATGTGCTGCACATCTGCACGTGTGCAAAGGTAACTCTACTCGGACAAACTGCCCGAAGTGCGTTGATAGAAACATTTGAGGGATTTTGAGTCGTTCTGCGCTCCAGATGTGTCGTGTTAAAGATTTTTATCATGTTAATCATGATAACAGATGAACCCCCTCACCCTAACCCTACATGTTCATTTTGACAGCACTGGTAAATCCTGTTTAATGTTCTTCTGTCAGATCATTGATTAGACTCCAAATACGAGACTCAGAAAACTCAAATGAAAAATCAAACCAATGAGAAAAGGACTTCTTGTGTTAGAATGAAAACATCTGGAAGTCGTCAGGTTTCAAACACTCGATGAATCTACTGCACAGTTACATTCAGGGACCTTTGACCTCCTGAGAGCATTAGTTGATGGTTCATCACAGTTTTACCTTCAGTGAGTGAATTTATCAGTTTGATGAAGTCTCAAAGTTTCCTCTGAGCTTCTGCAACATCATCACTTCCATCACTGATGAAAGAAAGTTCATAGAAAACAGAAAATATATGTTCACAATCTGAGAGTTTAAAACTTGACAGACTTGATTCAGATGAAGTTATTTGAGCAGAAACTCCTGGATCTTTATCCTGTGTTGATCTAATCCTTCATGGTTCCTCCACAGAGTGGACCAGCAGAGCTCAGAGGTTCCCAGTGGTCAGTCTGCCCAGCAGCATCAAACACAGCTGGACTCCATATTTATGGTCTGTACATGTACAACAACTACTGTTACATCTGTTCTGTCCACAGTCATCTCCATGCTGCTCTTTGTAGACCAGTGGATCGTCTGTAGGGCTGAGAACAAAGTACAAATACTTCATTACATAACCTAATTACTATTTTCAGGTATCTGTAGTTTACTTGAGTAGTAACTATGTTTTACTTCGTACATTTTTAAACAAATATCTGAACTTTCTACTTCTTAAAAGTAGAAACGTCGTCCAAAGAGCTGCTTTCTTTTTTACTATTACTTTTAAGTTTAATGAGTACTTCAACTTTTACTGGAGTAGTTTTTAATAGTAGTAGTTGTCCTTCTACTTAAACAAAAGTACAGACTTTGTGTACTTTGCTGATAATAATCATGATTATTGATCTTGGATTTCACTGTTGAAAGAACCTGTAAAGCTTGTAAATGAAAAACATTTAATTCCAAATGATTTGAGTCTTTCTCTGCAGCTACAAACTGCGTGTAAACTACTTTGGTATAAAAACAAAGCTGAGACTTCATCAGAGGTGGAAACATCAGCTTAATGATCCACACTTTGTGTTTACATGTTTTCATCATTACATGATTTCACTCTGATCGGCTCATTCATAAATATTCTGTTCCAGCTGCTGGAGGACAACATCATCACTTTTGTGAACAAGCTGAAGAAGATCCAGAAGGTTCTGAGTCCAGATTACCCAGAATGCTTAGAGAGTCAGAGGGAGGAGGAGAGGAGGAGCAGAGAGGCACTTGTGACAATCACAGTGAACTTCCTGAGGAGACTGAAACAGGAGGAGCTGGCTGAGCGTCTCTATTGCAGTAAGAGCATTTCTGTAAGCGTTTAAGCTGATTGATGACTACAACAGTCATTAAACAACCACTGTTGTCCTACTGGGAGACTTCAACGCTCAGGTGGGCAATGACAGTGAGCCCTGGAGGGGCGTGATTGGGAGGAACGGCCTCCTGGATCTGAATCCGAGTGCTGTTTTGTTTTTGGACTTCTGTGCAAATCACAGTTTGTCTTTAATGAACAGCATGTTTGAACATAAGGGTCCATAAGTGCACGTGGCACCAGGACGCCGCAGGATGCTGGACAGACCTGGCACAACTAAACGTGCGAGTGAACGCCTCACAGAGGCCCCGGTCTGCAAGACCTTCAACATACTCCTCTGGCAGAGCTTCAACTGCAGTCTGAGGGAGACTGGTGCTCTACTTGCACTGTGTATAGAGCAGGTGGAGCACTGCTGACGTCGACAGAGAGTCCTGTCGGGCGGTGGAAGGAATACTTTGAGGACTTCCTTAATCCCACTGGCTTCCTCCTCCTGTAGAAGAAGCAGAGTCTGTGGATGAGGGGACGACTCGCCTGTCTCCGAGGTCCCTAAGAGAGATAAATGACTCCTTGTTGGGTCACTGTAAACCCCAATAAGTCCAGTGAACTCAACATTCATGAGGAAACTGATTACATAATAATTTTTAAGTTAACTTACTTAAAAACTATAAGTTCACTGTAACTTAAAAAATATGACCTGAATAAGATCAAAGAATGTAACTACCTCCAACCTGTAACTTAGTATTTAAGTAACTTACAAAGTTTAATTTCACTAAACCTGTATATTTTACTTTATTTGAACTTTATTTCATTACTTTACTAACTTAAATATTATAACTTATATAAACTCTAGTCTAAGGAGCTTGGAAAGAAAAGCGTCTGGACTTCTTTAAGTTACTTGAAGACGTTTCACCTCTCATCCGAGAAGCTTCTTCAGTTCTAAGGTCAAATGGTGGGGAGTCCCAGATTTAAACCCAGTGGGGGTATCCCCCCCCCAAAGAGGGACAAAAGGACCCCCTGATGATGCTCTACCTAATTGCCTGAGCCAAGGTGTGAAAGCGGGTGTGGGTCACAATCAGCCAGAGTTTCGGGTGAGCTCATTGTGAAACCTAGCCCTACCCTATCATGTGATTTCCTGAGGTCAGATGGCCCAGGATGTGAGTGGGCGTTAAGGCGTCTGGGAAGGATCTCAAAACTGGATTATAGATGGCAGACAGTTGGTGTCGTAAACCACCACCTCTGTTCAAAGATGGTCGCTCACAGTGGACATAGATGGCCTCTTTCACTCCTCTTTCAAACCATCTGTCCTCTCTGTCCAAAATGTGAACATTGGCATCCTCAAAGAGTGACCTTTGTCCTTAAGATGCAGATGAACTGCTGAGTCTTGTCCTGTGGAGGTGGCTCTTCTATGTTGTGTCATGCGCTTGTGAAGTGGCTGTTTGGTCTCTCCAATGTAGAGGTCTGGGCATTCCTCGCTGCACTGTACAGCATACACCACGTTGTTAAGTCTGTGTTTTGGAGTTTTGTCTTTGGGATGAACCAGTTTGTGTCTGAGTGTGTTGCTGGGTCTGAAGTACACTGGGATGTCATGCTTGGAGAAAACTCTCCTGAGTTTCTCTGATACACCGGCTACATAGGGGATGACAACGTTGTTGCGTCTGTCTTTCTTATCCTCCCTCGCTGGTGTCTGATCTTCTTTTCTGTGCATCTTTGCTGACTTTAAGAACGCCCAGTTAGGATAACCGCATGTTTTGAGTGCTTCCTTTGACTACGATGGCCTGGATGACTGAGAACCTTCACAGATATATATACTCTAATTACCTAATACCTATTAAGCGCACACTAAGTCTAACCCTTCATAGACAGGGTCTTTCTGTAAAGAAAGAAAGCTGAGACAGATTTGCAATTGCAAGTTTATTTATAACCACCTGCACAAAACTTTACATGCTTCTGCATTTGAACATGTTTTTAGTGCTTATTGTACAACTTGTACAGTGAAAATTTTAAACAATATAGTAGGGCTGGGCGATATGGCCTAAAATTCATATCGCGATATAATTTGAAGCATGTGCGGTAACGATATATATCGCGATATATTCTTTTCTTCTGTATAAGGTATTTTCCACACTATAAGGCACACTTAAAATCCTTTAATTTTCTCAAAAATCGAGAGTGTGCCTTATGTATGAATTCTGGTTGTGCTTACTGACCTCGAACCGATTTTGGCATGCAGAAATCTGTTAAAAAATGTTTTAGTACAGCTTTGGTAAGCTGCACTGCTTGATGGATTGTCAGAGCATTACGGCTGCCGTAGTGAGGAGCTTCGCGGACTAATCTGGGTCCAAAACTCCGTCCGCTTCAGGTCCCAAAGTCAAATTTAGACCGTTAAAAATGGTCTAAATTCTTTCATCTTTAAATAAATCATCAGCGTTGCTGCTTTATCGGGTGTAACAATTAAGTTTAACATCCAGGCATCCATGAAAACAGAATTTATTAAATTTAACGGAGTTAGAAGTTAACAGGAAGTTAGCTCACTAGTTTCCACCTAAACATTTCATAGCATGTTCTGACTGAGAGATTTTTGAAACTAATTCAAACGTACAGCTCTGCTATCACTTCCAACATAAATAAAGACAGAAAACTAAACAGCAGTGACGTTTGTAGGGTTACTGAAGTTGGACTACCTGGTATATAATGATGTGCTACGTGATTGCTAGCGACACAGCTATGTTAGCATAACATTAGCACAGTGAAGCTGGAGGATGAACGCCAACTTTTTTTCCACTCGATAAAAGTTAACGTGAGGGATTCTGGTGGTCAGGGACAAATGCAATCGCATAGCAGGATGCTATACACGGGCCAAACTTCAGTCAGGAGAACAACTGAGAATAGAACAGCTGCGAGAGAATTCAACATTAATGAATCAATGTTACGGAAGTGGAGGAAGCGTAGGTTTTGGCTTTCCGAATATTTCAAAAGCGCTTCATCTCTTTGCTATGACTGTCGCCCGGCATAATTTGCAGATGATAATGGTTTTAGCCGCTGCAATGCTTTCGACCAAAACAGGCGCAGCTTGATGACATCATCAACACGCGCTATCGCGATAGAGCGATATAGTCAAAATCTCTGTCGTTGGCCAAATTTATATCGTTTCTATCGTATATCGTTTATATCGCCCACCCCTACAATATAGTGCTTCAGCCTTTTCTTTGGCTTTCTCTTTTAAAAATAATTCTGGAAACAACATAAAAAAAGTATCAGCCTGATGCTGTTATAAAACTAATAAAAGGCATTTTTATAAACATTTAAACCAAATAAATAGTCTGTCTACTCTTTAGCTTTTCCCTTAAACTTCAACATAAATACTATTTTTATAACAAATAATATAGTGCATCAGTTTTTTCTCCAGTTGTTCCCTTTTAAAACTTTTAAAAATAGAAACATTTAAAACAAAAAAATATGTATGAGCATTGTTGGGAAATCAGTTTTACCCCGGTTCTTTTTTATTCCTCCGGCCTCCAGAGACGGCACCGGAACTCAGTAGTTATTTTTACAAAATCTTTATTCATCTTTATTCATCTTCATTTAAGCATGCACTTCTAGAAGGGAAGACGAGGCCGGTGTCCCTCTGAAACAATCTTCACCCCTTTGTTAGTTACAGCCAGCTTTATAGAGGCGACCGCATCATAAATCCCCCATGGTGTGGTCCAAGCTCTGTCTCTGTGTGTATGCACGAGCACATGAGTGCCTGTGTGTGCGCATACCCGTATGTCTATGTGAGTGCACGTGAATGACTGTGTGCGCGTACCTGTGTGTATGTGTTAGTGAATGTGCATGTAAGTGTGGGTGCGTCGTAACAGTCAAAGCACTGTTTGTGTGTGTCTCTGTATACGTGACTTCCTGGGGGGTCATAAAGCCCATCTCCCTTCCAGACAAATGTTGAGACCCCCACACAGGTATCCTCTGGGGAATTTCCACTCAGCATTAACTCCTCTTTGTCTTACTTTCACAGTTCAACTGGGGAGGGTCTCCTAAGATCTACTCCTAAGTTCATGACACAGTCAGGCCTTTATTTATATCCAGGGCAGTGTCAGTGTCTCTACCATAATTCTACATTCTATCTTAACACATTTCTAAACTCTAAAACAAGCTCAACATTCCTACATGTCTAAACTCTAAAACAAGCTCAACATTCCTACATGTCTAAACTCTAAAACAAACTAAACATTTCTACAAATCCCCCTTTTTATCTGCCCTATGGCAGATAAAACTACACTAAATCTTTTACCATAATGTTTTCATACTGTGACTCCCCATTTCCCAAAAGTGGCATCCTGGTGTCTGCCTTTGCATCAGATTCTCCCACAGCACGATTGATGAGTCTTACCAACTTGGCTCTGATACAAGGCACACAACGACACCCACACGTCGCTAATATTGCAGTGAAAACAGACAAAGAAACCATAATTGACATAATAAAACCTTTCCATTGCCCAAAGACAGAAATAATCCATGCTTCCAACGGGTTATCCACTCCCGAATGCTCATACATTGATGGACAACGTCCTTTAGGCCTTCCAGAGTTCGGGTCACAGAGCTGCCTGGAGCTGTGTTATTTATTAATAAAAGTACAACACATATCCCCAAACATCGCGCAAATGCCCCCTTTTTCTCCCAACAACATATCTAACGCCATCCGATTTTGTGCTGCCATTAAAGATGTTGGACCCAACTGCTCAGCAAGCCCTTCAACTGCGTCCCTGGTAAGGTTCACCAATCTCAGGACATTATAGTACACATAATTAATACGATCCACATTCTTGCCAGGAGTTACTGGAAAGAATGCAGAAATCATTGGACAATTTTCAAATCCTCCAGCAATTTGGTCCGCTACCTTAAATTCATTTAGGCACACCCCTAGGAACCCCAATAGCATCTATGTATGTTGGTGATCCTATCGTAAGGTCAAATGATCCTGGTGACTGTTTGGCCAACGCATGACGTCTGCGCGTGGCTGTCAGTTGAGTGGTGCCGGGCTTAGCCAGCCACACCCCCTTTTCTCCTACTAAAACGAGAGGTGCACCTATACGTACCATGGCACAGAGACCAAAAGTCCCACTAGGAATTCTAACATACAATCTGTACCCACCATAATAATACTACAAACCAGCACGTGCCCACAGGCCTATTTCGGTGCCGGTGTCTCTTGATAGCTTTCCTCTGGCCAGGTACGTCACAGTGCACCAATCGGCGTTAATCTCCTCGGCCTCATGCTCATGTCTGTCAGGGAAAAACACAGTAAAGTCAAAACACGTGTAGTTGGCTTTTCTCGGTGTGAAAGGACCAAGTACAGTGTCATTACCTGTTGGTGAAAACAAACCTGCTAACCTAGTGCAATTACCTTCAGAAACCGCTTCTCTGGTGAGTCTGAGCATGCACTCAAATCCCCACTGGTCTTCGGGATATAGAGGAGCTGGTTCTGTGAAAAAATGTGGGCGGGCCACTGCGCACGCCACACAATCTGAAACATTTTGTTCCCTAGCATTTTGGATGAGCCAATCTAGCCATAAATTGCTCTCACGGTAGCCAGTGGCCATTGAAATGAGCTGTTTAGGTTTGAGTCTTATATAATCTACCTCAAGTATTTGTGGGCCCGATTCTGAAAGTGACAATGATGGGGGAGGTGTTAATACAATTATTTCAGCCACATCAGGTGCAAAATCTCTAAAATTAATTTTAACCAAACCGTATGGGTCCTTCCCTGAGACATCTACTCCTATGAATAAGTACACCACGGATCGAGCGGGCCACACAGTGTCATGCCAACCATTCAGTGACAGGGTCAACGGGTTCTGCCCAGCTGAGAAGTCCCGCTGAAACCCAAGCTTCTGCCACGTGGTGTCCTTGTAGGGGCGCCACGCGCCAGAATACTCCACTATGGTAGACCAGTACTCACACGGGCCCTTCCAATAAGTGTGATAGGGGTAGCCAAGCTTCTAATTATTACACTCTATATCTAGGAGGTCTTATGTCCTATTATGCAAATTCCCATGACCATTGAATTTGCATAATTATGATTAAGGAACTGACCTCCCAGCCCATTGTACCTTCAGTGGGCTGGTTTCAGTCATTATGCAAATGTACTGTTTATAAGGTTTGGGGAAACCTGCAGTCAGCTGAGACTGAAGAAGTCACTTGGATGAGTGGCGAAACGTTTCTCCCACAAAATGCTACGTCCAGATGAACAGATTCAACTTTTGGAGATTTACTTTCCTGGATGATTCAGAATGCATCAAGACCTACTAAGTGAGGTGTTCTGGGCATGTCCCACCGAGGCAGACCCAGGACATGCTGGAAAGATTATATCTCTTGGCTTGCCTGGGAACACCTTGATGTTCCCCCAGACAAGCTGGAGGAAGTGGTCATGAAGAGGGTTGTCTGGGCTTCTCTACCTAGGCTGCTGCCTCCTTGACCGGCCCTGGATAAGCGGAAAAATATAAATGGATGGATGGATGACTAGAACATTTGTTATTGTCTTAAGAGATGGACCAACATGTAGCCAAATATTCATGCTTTAAAAAAATGAGACGTAATGTTTTGCATTCTTTTTCCAGAACATTTTCCTACGGTATGTCAACGTAACCTTAAATCTGCTCTGAAGAAGAAGTTCCAGTGTGTGTTTGAGGGCATCGCTAAAGCAGGAAACCCAACCCTTCTGGATCAGATCTACACAGAGCTCTACATCACAGAGGGAGGGACTGCAGAGGTCAATGATGAACATGAGGTCAGACAGATTGAAACAGCATCCAGGAAACCAGACAGACCAGAAACAACCATCAGACAAGAAGACATCTTTAAAGCCTCACCTGGAAGAGACCAACCAATCAGAACAGTGCTGACAAAGGGAGTGGCTGGCATTGGGAAAACAGTCTTAACACAGAAATACAGCCTGGACTGGGCTGAAGACAAAGCCAACCAGGACATCCAGTTCATATTTCCATTCACTTTCAGAGAGCTGAATGTGCTGAAAGAGGAAAAGTTCAGCTTGGTGGGACTTGTTCATCACTTCTTTACTGAAACCAAAGAAGCAGGAATCTGCAGCTTTGAAGACTTCAGGTTGTGTTCATCTTTGATGGTCTGGATGAGTGTCGACTTCCTCTGGACTTCCACAAAACTACAATCCTAACTGACCCTAGAAAGTCCACCTCAGTGGATGTGCTGCTGATAAACCTCATCAGGGGGAAACTGCTTCCCTCTGCTCGCCTCTGGATAACCACACGACCTGCAGCAGCCAATCAGATCCCTCCTCAGTGTGTCGACATGGTGACAGAGGTTAGAGGGTTCACTGACCCACAGAAGGAGGAGTACTTCAGGAAGAGATTCAGAGATGAGGAGCAGGCCAGCAGGATCATCTCCCACATCAAGAAAGCTCGAAGCCTCCACATCATGTGCCACATCCCAGTCTTCTGCTGGATCACTGCTACAGTTCTGGAGGATGTGCTGGAAACCAGAGAGGGAGGACAGCTGCCCCAGACCCTGACTGAGATGTACATCCACTTCCTGGTGGTTCAGGCCAAAGTGAAGAAGGTCAAGTATGATGGAGGAGCTGAGACAGATCCACACTGGAGTCCAGAGAGCAGGAAGATGATTAAGTCTCTGGGAAAACTGGCTTTTGATCAGCTGCAGAAAGGAAACCTGATCTTCTATGAATCAGACCTGACAGAGTGTGGCATCGATATCAGAGCAGCCTCAGTGTACTCAGGAGTGTTCACACAGATCTTTAAAGAGGAGAGAGGACTGTACCAGGACAAGGTGTTCTGCTTCATCCATCTGAGTGTTCAGGAGTTTCTGGCTGCTCTTCATGTCCATCTGACCTTCATCAACTCTGGACTCAATCTGCTGGAAGAACAACAAACAAGCTCTCAGACAGAGGAACACTTCTACCAGAGTGCTGTGAACAAGGCCTTACAGAGTCCAAATGGACACCTGGACTTGTTCCTCCGCTTCCTCCTGGGTTTTTCCCTGCAGACCAATCAGACTCTCCTACGAGGTCTGCTGACACAGACAGGAAGTAGCTCACTGACCAATCAGGAAACAGTCCAGTACATTAAGATGGAGCTCAGTGAGAATCTGTCTGCAGAGAAAAGCATCAATCTGATCCACTGTCTGAATGAACTGAATGATCGTTCTCTAGTGGAGGAGATCCAACAGCACAGGACTTCAGGAAGTCTCTCCACAGGTAAACTGTCTCCTGCTCAGTGCTCAGCTCTGGTCTTCATCTTACTGTCATCAGAAGAAGATCTGGATGAGTTTGACTTCAAGAAATACTCTGCTTCAGAGGAGGCTCTTCTGAGAATGCTGCCAGTGGTCAAAGCCTCCAACAAAGCTCTGTAAGTAAACATGTTGTCATCGCTTCATTGTTAAAATCATGGGAAATAAATCAGAAATGCTGAGTTCAAAGAGCACTGTAACATTTTTTTTAAAATAGTAAATTAAATGATCATCAGTCACTCAGTAAATATCTGGTAGTTTTAATGTTTCACTCCAGCATTTCTAAAACACACTTTGTTCTGTAACTCTTATCAAAGCACAATCCAGACCCAGCCTATAAGAAGCTCTGATGCTTCAGCCCCTCTGACAGGTTTATGATCCTCAGCTTGTTCACTTGTCTCCAACTCCAGGAGTTTGGTTGTTTTATTCTAAAGCACAAACTTCACCTGCCAGACTTCACCTACATCTTTTTCTGATGTTCGTAATTTAAGTTCAAGTTTGCATCTCACTTTCAGTGCACACTCTCCCTTTTTAAATATAAATCTGTGCTGTCATGTTTTCATCCCGTATGGAGGGAGAAACTCGGTCTTCATTACTGAAATTGCCTCTAAGGTCGTGTTTCTTGTCAGTAACCATATGTGTAACTGTAAGGCTTCCATAACCAGGGTTCCCACAGAATTACTCTCTACGGTTTCCTCCCACTGTCCACAGACATGCAGTTAGGTTACCTGGTGATCTAAACTTCATGCAGGTGTGAGTGAGAGTGGTTTTCTGTCCCTCTGTGGGCTTACTGGGAGAGACTGGATGGATCTCTGCTTTGTCTTTGATATTTCCTGACAGCAAACATTCTCCATGAAGTCTGTTTCAGCTCATCTCCTTTATACGCACCTTTAACAGGAAGAGTTTTATACAGCTAGTGTTTAAAATCCAGTGTTCCTCACAATACACAGGTAATGAGCATAATGATTATTGAATTACTAAAATTTTCTAAAATAATTGTTTTAGTTAATATTGTATGATAGTGTACACAGAATTATTAGCTCAGTAGGTAGAGTGGTCGCACCACGATCATAAGGTCAGGGGTCGAATCCACCGAATAGCTACCCTGTGGTACCCCTGAGCAAGGTACCATCAAGGTACCAATCAGATGCACTGGATTGGTAGCACTCATAGTCTCATAGGTTTAAAAAAAAAAAAAAAGGTTCAACATACAAACAAATTTAATTTGATCACATATATTGTTTGTTTTTTTTGTTTTGTTTTTTCCCTTTCTCTCTCAGACTGAGCAGCTGTAACGTCTCAGAGGAAGGCTGTGAAAAGTTGTTGTCAGCCGTCAGCTCCCAGTCCTGTAGTCTGAGAGAGCTGGACCTGAGTACCAACAGCCTGAAGGCTTCAGCAGTAAAGCTTCTGTCTGCTGCAGTGGAGAGTCCACACGCCAAACTGAATGTTCTGAGGTCAGATCAATTTGTATTCTGTTTAGTTATGTTTGTTTATGTGTTTGATGTTTGTTTTTGTTCATATCTTTATCCAGTTATCCTTGTTTCATAGCATTTTTATTCATTTACAAGTTAAAGTGAAGTTTTACTAACCTGCTCTGCCCAAGACAATAAGCTGTTGCACCCTGATTACACTTTAACAACAATCTTTTTTCATGTTTTTATCTTCAGACTTAATATCTGTGAACTCTCAGAGGGAAACTGTGAAGCTCTGTCCTCAGTTCTCAGCTCACAGTCCTCTAGTCTGACAGAGCTGGACCTGAGTATCAGAAAGCTGCAGGATTCAGGAGTGAAGCGTCTGTCTGCTGGACTACAACGTTTAAACTGTAAACTGAATACTCTGAGGTCAGATCAGAAAACATTTAGTTTTTAGAATTATTAATTAAAGTTCATCCATATGATGTTGTATCTTAGCATGTTTATGTTTCCTTTAAAAATAGAAAGTCAAGATTTAATGTTGTGAAATGCATTAACAAACTCTACATGAGTATTTGTTGTATAGACTGTCTTTTATTTTTCAGACTGAGTGGCTGTAACCTGTCAGAGAGAAGCTGTGAAGCTCTGTGTTCAGTCCTCAGCTCCCAGTGCTCCAGTCTGAGAGAGCTGGACCTGAGTAACTCTGACCTGCAGGATTCAGGAGTGAAGCTTCTGTCTGCTGGACTAAAGAGTTCACAGTGTGCAGTGGAAACTCTCAGGTCAGGATTCAAACTTTTCCACAGATGATCATTTGAAATGTCATTTATATTATTGTATAAACAGGTAACTTTTATACAGCTGTCAAGTGAACTTTTCTTTACATTTGAGTGGATAATTGGACTCTGAATTACTAAAAGTTGTTATAGTCATGTCTTTGTTTATTTAAAAAATACTTCATGTACTGCCTAATTTAAAGATTTAGGCTCCTTTGGGCCCATAATATATGTATTTGATTTCTTTGTGAATGAAATTAGGAGGATATTGGCGACTACTGATTGGTTCGCTGTTTGTTTTTTATTCACAGTACTTGCTTAATTTTAAAGGCTGATTTATCAAAATGAGATGTTTATCTTTTCTTCTACAACACTTGGAGCCACCAAATCTTCTTGCTTGATTTATTCATCACAGTTTGATTTAAAGAATATTAGAGTCGTAACATAATAAATATATTTATTTCACTTCTTCTTGAGAGAAAGAAAGGGATGACTGGGTGAGCTCCAGTGGTTCATCCCAGCAGAGAGAGCGGCACACTGGGCTGCAAATGATCACAGTAGTAATGGCCATACTTTGATAAAACAGGTAGTCTTAATACAGGGTTCTGGTGCCGATGTGGGGGAGGGGACTCGCCCGGTACTAACTACCTACTACTAACTACCTCATCCAGATGTCTTCCCTACTAACCCTGATAAGAAGTAACTGCAGTAGCCTTATAGGTCAAATCAGTTTCACCTGTTAAAGTTAGCTCCACTATTATTGGTGTCACTTGTTATTTCTGGGATGAGTTTAGTAGCCTGAACAGCTGATTAAAGGAGAGGTTATTTTTATTATTATTATTATTTAATTATTAAGTCCGGGGTAACCTGCAAGAGCTGTTTGCACAAAGAATAATACTCAGACTTTTAGGTTTTATCATTTTACACAAGGTTTAAAAATGAATGTCCACAATTGAATTGCAGAAATTGTTATTGAGCTAATACTGATGTAGTTGTTATCTTTGGTAAGGAGAGGTTGGAGGAAGAATGAGCACAGTCAGGCCTAAAGATGCTCTTAATAATAATAATGGATTGCATTTATATAGCGCTTTTCGAGACCCTCAAAGACCCTTTACAATCCCACTTTTCATTCACTCTCACATTCACACACTGGTGGAGGCAGTTACAGTTGTAGCCACAGCTGCCCTGGGACAGACTGACAGAAGCGAGGCTGCCATATCGCGCCATCGGCCCCTCTGGTCATCACCAGTAAGCGGTAGGTGAAGTGCCTTGCCCAAGGACACAACGACCAAGACAGAGAGAGCTGGCTCATCAGACAGAGAAGCTCATCTTGTAACCTACTGGTTCGCTGGTCAGCACACCAGCTGACTAGCAGATCAGCTAACTAGGAGTCCAGCTAACTGCAGCCACAAGCTGAAGGACGATTAAATGTAGTGGAGATATCAGGGATGACACTGGTGTGTCCGATGCACTCTTTAGCACTCCGGTCACTCCGGTGTGTCACCAGAACACCACTGAAGGCCAAATGATCCCAGCGTGTGGAACAAGGAGCTTAAGGTTCGGTTTGAGGCACTTTATTCTTTCACTGATTGATTCTTGTGGCTGTGATCACGTGTGTGGTTTCTTACAAAAAGGAAGTACACAATACAAATACATGACAAATAAGATGAATAGATAAGTTACATATCCAGTTATATGCATACGTCAGTATAGCTAACATAAACATATATAAGACAAAGATCACAGCACTATAATGCAGTAATGTTAAACACAAAGGTGTATATCTACATAAATCTATCCTATCAGTGATCAGAGTACTGTAGTATACTTCTACTACGTACACTATACAAACTAAACGACATTATTGTGACTTTAAGTTACCATCAGTACAGACGAACTGATGGTAGTTGTACAAAATAGGCTTTGCAATTATTGTGAAGGGTTAAACTAAGATCAGTTGATTACCTCATAACAAATTGTTTGCTATAGAACGCAGTTCCCAGTCTTCATTAATATCATGTACTGTAACTCCCAGGTAACCATGGTTACCCAGCCACGCCCAGTAGTCTCCAGAGAGACCAACAGCAGGTTCATGTTGTAACGCCGTGGCTTTCGTAGTCTCTCCTTCTTCTACAGCTCATGTGTTCTTCTTGTGATGCTGCGTCTTGAGGCTCATACATGCCGTCATTTGTTGATCCTAAGAACGTTCCTCAGACCGACTTCTTCAACAACACTAATCGGCCTGCAGTTTGTAGCTACTCACTTCACTGTGGCGTTTGTTAGCTTGTCTTTCTTTGGTTTATCTAGACTCCTCCCACAACCGGATCCTACGTAGTCTGCCCAAGCCTCCCACCTCTGTTTGTTTGGGTGGTTTGTTTGCTGCCATCAACAGCGTGTAATGGATTTAAGTGATACTTCAGACTTGAAGTACTCCGACGATAAAAAACTCAACTTTGCTTAGAAATAACTTTAGTTGTATCAACACTGCCGTCTGGAATAATTAGACTTTGGTGACAAACTGATGTGATCTCCATGTTTCCTTTGTTGGACTGTGGGCGAGTGTCAGAACTGAATGTACTGAGTAACATGTAGAGTTTAAATATGTGTCAGCAGTGGCGGAGCGGGGGGGTGGCTTAAGCCCGGGTTGTTTTTCCAGAAGCCCGGGGTCTATTGGAGTGTAATTTTTTCATAGTTAGATGCCTGGCTGACAACTGTATAAAACAAAAAACTACACACAATATTCGAAGCACATAGTGCACACTGTGGGAATTTACGACTGTGCGTAAATCCCCCCTAATATTGGTATGATCCGAGCTCAGGCACTAAGCGACTGAGCGAGGGGGCGGGGCAGCTGCTGCCTGCGAGTGCGCTGTTGGAGAAGCGCAGCCAGGCAGACAGAGGAGAATTGAAGTTCGACCGGGTACCAAAGCAAATCATTCGTACTGTACAAATAATGTAAATATGACGGTGTATCACGAAAGATTGATATCAAACTGATCACTTGACCCATATTACGTTACTTGCTCTTCAAGTGAATCAACAAATGGCGAAATGAAAAGCCGAACAACAACAACGCGCTTTCTTTAGAGAGTCTTAGCTCACATGTGTGTTTATTTCATATTCTCAGTTGTTACCCTCCACGGCTAAATAGTGTTTCAGTAATGTACTGATATACAAGAATGGACATAAGGAGCTTCTTTCAAAGAAAAAACTCTGGTAGATGTTATTTTATATATTATGCTTTGTATGTTGTTCAGTATCTTTCTTTGCAAAACAAGAGGAATTTCAATACACAGCAGTATATTCACAGCTGAAATCAGATATACATACACTTTATCAGGGCTCTAGACTAACTTTTTGACATGGGCGCACCGGTACGCCTAACTTAAAAAATTTAGGCGTACCGGCACAAAAGTTAGGCGCACTCAAATTTTTCAACCGCATCGCTTAACACCGCAGTTTTACATGTGCACCTTCTTTGGGGGGAGGTCCATACAGACAATATTCATTTCTAAAGTATTAACTAACAATGTTGTGCTTAAAGTGCTTTGTCAATATTGTAGAAAATGTTAAACTTAATCATCATCTTGGCCTCCTCTGACGACCTGTTTGCTGTTGCATGCTGCTGAAAGGCAGTGGGGAGAGGGGACACTTGGGCAGTGCATTTATTGCAGCATGAAGTGTGTTTTCTGGATACACTGCTGCTTTTTCAGCATTCAAAGATTGATGGCACCATGTCAGAGCTGGCTATGAATTTCAGACAGATCAGGCCTTAACTTAACAAAAAAGTTATCAATAGTTCTTTTCATCTTTTCTTATTACCCACAGCTACATCCACTTCTGTCAGGCCTAGGCTGCTCACTAGGGCTGGATATCATCACTGATTTCTATAATCCATTCGATTCCGGTTCTCAAAGTCCTGATTCGATTCAGTTTAGCCTCAGACAGTCAGAAATATTATAATTCTGATCATTTATCAGTACTGACACTTGTGAGACTTTATCAGAATTGTGAACATCACAGCAGATGCCTTTGTGTAAAGTAACTGAGAATAAAACACAGAAAAACATGAAGGAGATTTTCCTGGTCTGGCGTTTTATAGCAGATAACCTTAAAAATATTCTGCAATATTCTGCAATTTTGCATAATTTTAGAAGTTTAAATTTCTTCAGTATTGAACAGCAGAAATTAGGCTTTCTTGTCGGACGTCATTTACATGAAAAAAAAAAAGACAGCGCTGTAAACAACGGTAGACTGGTGGGTAATAAGCGAATGAATAATCCAGAAAACAGAGATTTGAGACGGAAACTGTTCTTGAAGTACACACAGGGAGCTGTGTAGGAAGTGTAATTTTTATCGTGGGGAAGCAAAACAGCAAAAGTCAGAGGGAATTCATGACGACATTGATCAAATGTGAAGCGCAGTTTGCTGCTTCTTTTTGGCTCGGCGAATTTTGGTTGGAGAGACAAAACCTGCAGCTCAGAATCAGCGCAAAAGACGTAAACACAGCGCGGACCCGACGCATCAGAATCGCTAAGCTCCGACAGCGTGTCCGCTCTGCGGGCCGTCCGGTGAGAAAGCCGAGAAAGACAAAGCTGATTCTGATGCGTCGGGTCGCTCTGTGTTTACGTCTTTGTGTGGAATCCGTTAATGAATTGATATCGCCTTATTAAAGCTACTCACCTCCCTCTTCTACCTGCACTTTCCACTGGACCACGGCCAATCAGAGAGGTCCCGCCCCTGACTATCTCTGATTGGTTTAGTCCACGATAGGGGCATAATGTGTGTCTGTTGTTGACCACATGGAGAGTTGCAGAGATTTTTTTTTTGTTACCCAAACAGGTGCGACATTTGGTCGCACCGGTGCGACCAAATGTTTCTTTTTTTTAGTCGCACCACGGAAAAATTTGGTCGCACTCTAGAGCCCTGCTTTATGGAAAAGACAAGAACATTTTTTTTACTGTACAACATCAATTTAGAGTAAACTTGTTTTGTTTTGGATAAATAAATATTGAAATATATTTTGAATTAGTTAAATGTCAGAATAAAGAGAGACAGAGCTGTCTATGACTTTCATCAAATTTAGGAGTACATATACACTAAGTTTATTGTTCATTAATAAGAAAACTCCAGACGATTCCATTCTGAGCTGAAGAAGCTTCTGATAGGTTAGTAGAGTCCATGTGAGTAAATTGGTGGCACAGCTCTGGATGCATATAAGGCAAAACACAGAGCATGTTTCTGTGACATGGGGAAATCAAGAGATGTCAACCAAAACACCAGGAAAAGAACTGTGGAGCTCCATAACTGTGGCTCAGTTTTGAATACAATTTGGTGCCATTTGCAATTAAGAAATACAGAAAGTTTCTCTCTTTACTCTGAAAGTTAACAAATATGTTTTTTATATTTATCAATCTAAAAAAAATAAACATTTAGTCTGATTTGATGTTACAATTAAAAAAGTGTTTTTATCTGAAGAGTTTGTAAATATCTGGTTTCAACTGTATATTTGATGATTGTCAGCACAAAGAGGGAGAGAGGAGCAGAGAGGGAACAAGAGCAGGTGAGACACACATGTTAGTCAGATGGTTGTTTACCAAAAGTATCACCGTATCATAGGTACTCGTGTATCTCGTACCTAGTGTTTCTTTTTAGGTTTGTTATTTTTCAAGTTATATATTTATTAAGTTATGCAGGCTTGTTTGCACAACAAGGCTAAATAATTATATAAACTTTTCTGAATCTAAGTAGTGTACTTTGGTAGAAATAGACCTGCACTACACTTGTTGTTTATGATGATTTTTAGTGCTACTATCATCTAGTTCTGGGTCTGGTTGAATTGGGGTTTAGTCCTCGTGTCTTGATACAGCCCTGATTTTGTTCTGCCTTGCTGCTTAATTAAAAACTAGTTTAAGGTGTTCTGCATATGTAATATTTATTTTTCCCTATATGAAGTCATTCTTTTTTGAACAAAACTCAAAACAGAGCAAATTAATCTTTTAGTCATTTCAACCCTCCCCCCCCCAATTTTTTTTTTTTTTTTTAAAAACCCCACATGCATACTACCCTTTAGGGCTAAGCCCTGGGTCTTTCAAATGTCTGGCTCCGGCTCTGTGTGTCAGTTCCAGTTTTAGAGCTCTAAAGTGCAGCTATCATGTTAGGAATATGTGAGGAATAGACAGTAACACTGAGCACACTGAGGTCAAGTCTTTATTTATCCAGTTCATCTGTAGGCTGAGCTCAGTCCATCCATTTAGTGAAATGATGTTTAAAGGTCTCCTTGTTCTGTGAGCGTGCACAGATCCTGAAGCAGAAAGCCTGGGTTAACAGAGAAATGATCATCACTGTGATGATGCTCATCATCTCTGACTGGGATTTGAGGTTTTGTCAAAGCAGCAAAGAAAGCCTGGCTATGTTGGACTGGGTGTGGAAGCAGCTCCCAGTTTGAGTTCAGGAGACAGACACCCTCTCTACTTTGAAGATCAGCTTCAAACTTTCCTTTTTGATAAAGCTTATAGTTCGAGCTGGATCAGGTGACCCTGAACCATCCCTTAGTTATGCTGCCATAGAGATGGATAACAGACGGATTGTTGTTTTGTGTGTCTGCAGCCTGTCAGGCTGTCTGATCACAGAGGAAGGCTGTACTTCTCTGGCCTCAGCTCTGAGCTCCAACCCCTCCCATCTGAGAGAGCTGGACCTGAGCTACAATCATCCAGGAGACTCAGGAATGAAACTGCTGTCGGCTGGACTGAAGGAACCAGGCTGGAGACTGGACACTCTCAGGTATGAAGAATGTCTGATAGAGGAGGAAGAGCTGGAAACATTTCCTGTGTCCTTCCCTCACTTCCTGTTTGTTTCCTGCAGATGACACATGAACAATCACACATGCAGGAATATTTTCAGGGACAGACACACTAGTCTAGCTGGATAGTACGTGGATATTTATGTAGGGGTCTCCAAGGAGTCTGTTTGCAGGAACATTAATGATCACTGATAAGTCATGTTGAGAGTTTCATTAAAAGTAGACCTACAGTCAGTCCATAAATATTTGAACAGAGACAACATTTTGTAACTTTAGATACACTTTATTAGGTCACAGGTGTACCTGAGATAGTGGGCACTGTGTACCTAATAAAGTGTCAGCCATGTGTATGTTTCCCATGCTGTATGTCCACAGTCACAGTGACAGTCAGTGACACTGACAGAAGGATGAAACAAGGCTGTGAATAATTTCAGTCTGTGTGTGTGACAAAGAGGCAGACAGGAGCAGCAAACATTTGGAAATGGAAGCTTAAATACTGGAAACTCTACATTCACGGCTGAATTCACAATAGATTTGTTCTCAAGTGCACATTTAGCAGCTAATGCTAATACTGTTTTCCCTTTGCTTTCTATAACTTGAGCAGTTATTGCTAAGTAGGCCACTTTGCTCTGCTAAGGATTTGTGTGACCATGATGGAAACTCTGATAGGCTAATGCTGCTAAGCTAATGCTGTTTATGGGCCCTGTTAGAATCAATATTTCATTCTCATTCTGTTGTTTGAGAACAATATTAACGGTTCACATCATTATAACACAAGAGAAAAGGGTATTAGCGTTAGCTACTAATGCTTATTCACCTCAAATTAGCTTTAGCTGCTAATGGGAGCCTACTTAGCATAAACCCTTCACATCGTTATAATGCAAGGGAAAAGAGTCACTTATGGCAGCCTATTTAGCATTAACGTCACATCATTATAACACAAGAGAAAAGGGTATTAGCATTAGCTACTAGTGCTTATTCACCTCAAATTAGCTTTAGCTGCTAATGGCAGCCTACTTAGCATTAACTCCTCACTAATATAATGCTAATTTACATCAAATTAGCATTAGCTGCTGTTACGTTCTTATTCTAGGCGTATATGAACGCAACAAGAAGTTGGCCCACTCACACACCACCAAAGCAAAAACCCAAACAGTAGTAACTTCTAAAATGCTAAGCAGCCATTTATTTGCTTCAGCTGTGAGCAATGCCAAAAAATAACAAACAAAACTCCCTACGGGTCCCTGTGCTTTCCTACACAAAATAAACACCAACCAAAAGACAATCCACTTACCTAGCTTTCTAACAAAAAACAGGAGAAAACTTAATCAACAAAAATGGCTTCTCACGCCTACTAGACTGCTGCAGTGAAGAATATGTACAAGGTGAACAAAATACCCGATTGCTACTTGACAAGACTATTTACAAAACTAAGATACTAACACCAGACACCCGAGTGGAACATAGTGGATACACAGACGGACCAGCCCAAAAAAGAAAAAAAAAACAAAGACAGAGGACGCGACTTAAATAAACACAGGGAAACACAGGGAGATTGCACACAGGTGGGGAACACAGCTGGGAATAATCAACAAGACGAGACAGAGGTAAAACTGAACACACTCACACAGGGCTCTAGACTGCGACCAATATGGTCGCAAATGCGACCAAATTTTTCCGTGGTGCGACTAAAAAAAACATTTGGTCGCACTCGTGCCACCAACTGTTACCAACATTTGGTCGCACCTGTTCGGGTAACAAAAAAAAATCTCTGCAACTCTCCATGTTGTCAACAGCAGACACACATTATGCCCCTATCGTGGACTAAACCAATCAGAGATAGTCAGGGGCGGGACCTCTCTGATTGGCCGTGGTCCAGTGGAAAGTGCAGGTAGAAGAGGGAGGTGAGTAGCTTTAATAAGGCGATATCAATTCATTAACGGATTCCACACAAAGACGTAAACACAGAGCGACCCGACGCATCAGAATCAGCTTTGTCTTTCTCGGCTTTCTCACCGCACGGCCCGCAGACGGACACGCTGTCGGAGCTTAGCGATTCTGATGCGTCGGGTCCGCGCTGTGTTTACGCTCTTTTGCGCTGATTCTGAGCTGCAGGTTTTGTCTCTCCAACCAAAATTCGCCGAGCCAAAAAGAAGCAGCAAACTGCGCTTCACATTTGATCAATGTCGTCATGAATTCCCTCTGACTTTTGCTGTTTTGCTTCCCCACGATAAAATTACACTTCCTACACAGCTCCCTGTGTGTGTACTTCAAGAACAGTTTCCGTCTCAAATCTCTGTTTTCTGGATTATTCATTCGCTTATTACCCACCAGTCTACCGTTGTTTACAGCGCTGTCTTTTCTTTTTTCATGTAAATGACGTCCGACAAGAAAGCCTAATTTCTGCTGTTCAATACTGAAGAAATTTAAACTTCTTAAAATTATGCAAAATTGCAGAATATTGCAGAATATTTTTAAGGTTATCTGCTATACAACGCCAGACCAGGAAAATCTCCTTCATGTTTTTCTGTGTTTTATTCTCAGTTACTTTTACACAAAGGCATCTGCTGTGATGTTCACAATTCTGATAAAGTCTCACAAGTGTCAGTACTGATAAATGATCAGAATTATAATATTTCTGACTGTCTGAGGCTAAACTGAATCGAATCAGGACTTTGAGAACCGGAATCGAATGGATTATAGAAATCAGTGATGATACCCAGCCCTAGTGAGCAGCCTAGGCCTGACAGAAGTGGATGTAGCTGTGGGTAATAAGAAAAGATGAAAAGAACTATTGATAACTTTTTTGTTAAGTTAAGACCTGATCCGTCTGAAATTCATAGCCAGTGCTCTGACACAGTGCCATCAATCTTTGAATGCTGAAAAAGCAGCAGTGTATCCAGAAAACACACTTCATGCTGCAATAAATGCACTGCCCAAGTGTCCCCTCTCCCCACTGCCTTTCAGCAGCATGCAACAGCAAACAGGTCGTCAGAGGAGGCCAAGATGATGATTAAGTTTAACATTTTCTACAATATTGACAAAGCACTTTAAGCACAACATTGTTAGTTAATAATTTAGAAATGAATATTGTCTGTATGGACCTCCCCCCAAAGAAGGTGCACATGTAAAACTGCGGTGTTAAGCGAAGCGGTTGAAAAATTTGAGTGCGCCTAACTTTTGTGCCGGTACGCCTAACTTTTGTGCCGGTACGCCTAAATTTTGTGCCGGTACGCCTAAATTTTTAAGTTAGGCGTACCGGTGCGCCCATGTCAAATAGTTAGTCTAGAGCCCTGTCACATGAGACGCAGACCTTCACAATAAAACAGGAAACGAGAACAAATCCTTAAACATAACATAAAACAAAACACTGACAACATTAAATCGTAACACTGCTCATATTGTTACAAGGAAAGAGAAAACGGTATTAGCATTAGCTGCTAATAATTATTCACCCCTAATTAGAATAAGCCGCTAAAAGCAGCCTACTTAGCATTGACTCCTCACTTCGTTGTTACTCAACGGAAAAGAGTATTAGTATTAGCTACAATCATTTTTAATAAGTAAGAGAAAACAGTGTTAGCATTATTGGATAATGCTAACTCACATTAAGTTAGCATTAGCTATTTATAACAGCGTACTTAGAATTAGCCGCTCACATTGTTAAAAAGTAAGGGAAAACAGTATTAGCAGTAGGGCATAATGCTAATTCACGTCAACGTAGTATTAGTTAATAAGGGCAGCCTACTTAGCATTAACTGCTCACTAATATAATGCTAATTCACATCAAATTAGCATTAGCTGCTCAAGGTGTTATAAGGAAAGAGAAAAACGGTATTAGCATTAGCTGCTAATAATTATTCACCCCTAATTAGAGTTAGCCCCTAATGGAAGCCTAGTTAGCATTAACTCCTGACATTGTTATAATGCAGGGGAAAAGAGTTATCATTATCGGATAATGCTAATTCACATCAAATTAGCATTAGTTAATAACGGTAGACTTCGTAAAGCAAACAGTATGAGCATTAGCTGTTAATCCTTTTTCATCTAAAATTAGAATTAGCCACTAATGGTGTATTGTTAAAAAGTAAGAAAAAACATTGTTAGCATAAGCGGATAATGCTAATTCACCTCAAATTAATATTAGCTAATAACGGCGCCTGCTTAGCATTAGCTAGTCACATTGGTATAAGGCAAGAAAATATGATATTAGCATTAGCTGCCAATTTCTATTTACCTAAAATTAGCATTAGCGACTAATGGCAATCTACTTAACGCTACCTCCTCACTAATACAATGCTAATTCACATCAAATTAGCATTAGCTGCTAATATCAGCCTACTTAGCACTAGCTGCTCACATTATTAAAAGGGAAGGGAAAAGTGTTAGCATTATCGGGTAATGTTAACTCGCATCAAATTAGCATTAGCTCCTAACATCAGCCTTCTTAGCACTAGCTACTCACATTATTAAAAGGGAAGGGAAAAGTGTTAGCATTATCGGGTAATGCTAACTCGCATCGAATTACCATTACCCAATAACAGCAGCCTTCTTAGCATTAGCTGCTTACATTGTTAAAATATAAGGGAAAGTAGTTAACATTATTTGATAATGCTAATTCACATCAAATTAGCAATAGTTATTAACGGTAACACACATCACATTGTTAAAATGTAAGAAAAAACATTGTTAGCATAAGCGGATAATGCTAATTCACCTCAAAATAGTATTAGCTTATAACGGCAACCTATTTAGCATTAGCTGCTCACATTGTTAAAAGGGAAGAGAAAACGATATTAGCATTAGCTGGTAATAATTATTCACCCCTAATTAGAATTAGCTGCTAATGGCAGCATACTTAGCATTAACTCCTTACATTGTTATAATGCAAATGAGGCTAACTTATATTAAATTAGATTGCTGTTATTAGCTAATGCTATTTAGAAGTAGCTGCTCACATTGTTATAAAGCAAAGGAAAACGATATGAGCATTAGGTTCTAATGCGTATTTGCCTTAAATTAGACGTATGTGCTAATGGCGGCCTACTTAGCATTAGCAGCTCAGATGTTGTAATGCTAGGAAAAAGAGTGTTAGCATTAGCCGTTCACATTGTTATAAAGGTAAGGGAAATAGTGTTAGCATTAGCTACTCACATTGTTAAAAAGTGTTAGCATTAGTGCATAATGCTAATTCACATCAAATTAGCATTAGTTAATAACGGCAGCCTATTTAGCATTAGCAGATAATGTTGACCTTGGCCCACTGCAAAAGTTAAGAACTAAAGATTTAGGAGTGTTTCTCAATAGCTCTTTCTCATTTGAGAAACAAATAAATAGGGATGGGTATCGTTTAGGTTTTATCCGATACCGGTGCCAAACCGGTACTTTTGAAACGGTGCCGGTGCTTAAACGGTGCTCAAACCGGTGCTTAAAGAATGGAAAACACAAAATTGGTCCAAAAACCTCTCATGTTTAGCTGTTTTTTTGTAAAAAGATAACAATGTAAGCCTTTTCTTCAGCTATAGGGCATATATGGTATCACTCTTGGCTGGAAGCAGTGCTTAAACAATGGATAAAAACACAAAATTGGTCCAAAAACCTCTCATGTTTAAATGTTTTCCACTTTTTCTTTGGTCATTTTAGCCTTTTTGGCCAGAGTGAAGGGAGTATCTGCCATCAAACAAGAGGACAGCCGCATGTAGCTATGATGATGTTTACTATATTTCACTACATGCATTAATGTAATAACGTGGTTAGCCTACTCAATGTAAATTACACACGAACAACATTAAGCTACTCACGCAGAGAAGAACGGCTGCTGCTGCCATCATCATCGTCATCATTTCTGCTACACTGGCAGGGCTAGGGGCCAGGAATCTCCTCTTCGGGTTTTTGGGGGGATGTTGCTAACTCCGGGTCCGATAACAGGCACCACACCCGCAGTAGATGTGCTCGGTGTGAGGTCTCGCAGCAAGCTAAACACGGCGCATTTCTCGGCTTAAAAAAAAGACGCTATGCGTCGCCAGGTGTTTCATCGGATTGGAGGTGTTACCTCCTTTGCACAGTATCACCTTAAAGCACTTGTTGCAGGCTGCTGAGTTTGCATCTTGTGCTGCGAAGTACAGCCAGACTTTTGACCGCTTCGCCTTGGGCATTTTTAATCTGTAGCTCTGCTCTAAAAGAACGTACGTACCTGGGCCCGCCTACTATCCTCGAAACGTAAAATGATTGGCTAGAATTGGCACAGGAAAAAAAAAAAGCAAGCACCGAAATAAAGCACCGAAATGTGCGCTGCTTTTCGGTCTGGTTACTACCGTTTATGTCAGAACCGGTGCCATCATGGCACCGGACACCGGTACCCATCCCTACAAATAAATTCTGTTATTAAAACCAGCTGTAAGGTTTATATTGTTGATTGTCATATATGCTTAGAGCTTTATAATCGATTGCATAATGATAGAGGTTTGATCTTTAGTAGTCTGTAAAGACGGTGCCTTCCAGAGTGCTCTGGCATGCACACACCACTTGGGGCCATGAGAGAGGTCGTACCCTCTCTTACTGATTTATGGTGTAGGACAGGGGTCTCAAACTCAATTTAGCTGGGGGCCGCTGCAGGCAGAGTCTGGGTGAGGCTGGGCCGCATTAGGTTTTCCACAAGAAAGGCATGGTTAAAAAATTCTTTTCTTGTCTTGTCTTGAAGTCAGCAAATCTGTGATCAAATTCCTCCTGTAGCCTCAAAATGACATCAACATACTTGTCAGCACTGAATGGTGTGCCTGCATCCACGAGTGCCTTGCATGCTGGGAAATGGCAAAGGTTTGTCTGACAGAGCTGAGCTTTCCAGAGCGCAGGTTTGTGGAGAATGCTCTCACGTTGTCATAGGCAGCACTGACAAGTTGCCCCTGGCCTTGTAACTTCTTGTTCAGTACATTAAGCTCATGTGTTATATCATAAGAAAAGCTAAGTCCATGAGCCATTTGGCATCAGTTAGCACAGGAACACTAACTCCATCCTTCTCCATGAAGGCTTCACTTCTGCTCTCAACTCAAAAACTCTCTTTAATACATTTCCCCTGCTGAGCCAACGTACCTCAGTGAAGTCGAGCACATCCCCATCTTCTGACTCCATTTCCTCTAAAAAAGCACGAAACCTTCGGTGCTTTAAGCCCCTGGATCTGATTTGGTTGATGCATTTCACAACCATAGACATCACATTGTCAAACTTCAGGCATTTGCTGCAAAGGACCTGCTGATGGATAATGCAGTGCAGAGCAATGGCCTCCTCCACGCCTTCCTCTTCCAGTGTTTTTGAACAAGTGCCACCAGTCCATTTGTCCTCCCTGTCATTGATGGCGCTCCATCTGTTGTTATTCCAACAAACCTCTTCCATGGCAAACCAACATTCTCAATGGCATCACACAGCTTGTAAATATCTCCTGAGCGGTGGTCTGGCCATGCATTGGAATCACTGTGAGCAGCTCCTCCATCACTTCAAAACTGTCATCAACACCACGGACATACATTGGGATCTGGGCAGTTTCGGTGATGTGGTCTCATCCAGAGCGACTGAGTGTGCACTGAAACATTTGGCTTTCTCACACAGTTGGTCATAAATGTCACAGGTCAGAAATGCGATCTGCTGCGGTGTTGGCAGAAAGGCTGATGTTGCTAAACTGACCTTTCTTTCCCGGACAGACTATATTTGCAGCCTGCAATATGCACTTTTAGACAAATTCCCCTTCTGTGAATGGCTTCCCTGCTTTAGCAATCATCTCACTAACCACGTGGCTTCCACTGCTGCATTATTCTCTTTGGTTGCTTTCTTGAAGAAATCTTGCTGCCTCAGTAGATCTGCTTTAAGACTGGCAACCCGGTTCACTCTCTCATCTCCTGGTATTTTGCATCCACCTCAGCATGTCTAGTTGTGTAATGACGTTTCAAAGTGTATTCCTTGTGCAGCGCAACTTCCTCTGTGCAAATGAGACACGTCGGGTGCCCCTGTGCTCAACAAAGAAATATTGCATTTCCCACTTTTCCTGAAATTGTCGGTGCTCATCACCAACCGTTCTCTTCACCGCAGGCTTTGAAAAGACATGTTTGGGGCTGTGTAACATTTATAATTCTACTTGGTGTCACTGTCGCATTGAAGTTTCAATCAAGCGTTTAGCCGACGGACGGGGAACGTCTCAACGCGTAGAGAACGTCATTCCTGCTTCTTTTTCTTGCAACCGTAGCACGGCGATCGGCAGATAAGAAGCCGGTAGCAGTCTCCTTTGTTTTTACGCCGATGTTCACGTCTTTCATGACGACATGAACACCGTGGCGTTTGCAGATGGTACAAAAGCACAGGGATAGCGGCGCAAAAAGGCGCCTGCTCACGGCGCCGGGCTGTTGTTACAGGAGAAAGAAGCGGAAATGACACCGTGACACATAAATAACATGTTTCTGATGTTAGTTGTTTTGACTGCTTTCACATGATATTGAAATATATGTAATGTTCATGTTTGCTGCAATGCAAACGGAGTGATGCAAATAAAAAACATCGACCCACAAATTACGGTGCGACCCTGTAATTAGTCGGGTTACCGGGGACTGTTGTTGCCGATGAACAGGTGTCGCTATGTGACTGCAGACTAAATTGGGCTGCATTGACTTCATTACTTTTCTTTTATCCCGCCGCCTACGCATCACTTTGAGAGTTAATATGAGATCTCTCTCTGTGAGAAAATAACTAAAACTCCCACTGACGTGTGTATAAATCTATATACGTATTTTCATATTAAGGTGGGGGCCAAAAACTATCGTCCTGCGGGACGCAATTGGCCCGCGGGCCGCGAGTTTGAGACCCCTGGTGTAGGAGGACACCTACTCTGTGTCTGGTTAAGTATAAGAGCCCTTTGTTAGGGGGACCACTGGACTCTTAGCACCAGCTTTGGGGTCACAGGGTCACATCTGGAACACACACACACACACACACACACACACACACACACACACACACACACACACACACACACACACACACACACACACACACACACACACACACACACACCTACACTATGCACAGACTGGTACTCTTTGTTCATACCTGTGTAAGACGTCATATGTTAATGAACTTATGCATATTCATGTAAGCTCAATAAAGAGCAGTGTTACGAGGGAGCAGACGAGAGCGACTGAGGTCAAGTGAAGGAACGGCGCTGTCACAGTTCTCTCCCTCATCAATTGTCTGGTTCCAGCGGTGGCTCTGTGCTAGACGACCCATCACCAGCTTTACGTCGTAGAATCTATTTTATCTCTACTCTGTGCAGCACTTTGGCTCAACCTGTTTTTAAATGTGCTGATAAATAAATGTAGATTTCTTTTTTTTTAATAACTTTTTATTTATTAATTTACAGTATAAGAATACAAAACATTAGGTCAGCATGGAAGACGTACACAGTCTCAACATTAGTATATACTTACATCAGGGTAATATTCAATTATTCAGTACAAAGGGAATACACAATCCATTTTTCCCAGAGCTTCTTGAATTTCTCAAGCTCAAGTCTAAGGACAAAGGTAAGTCTCTCCATTCCAAAAATTTCTTTCACTATCCCATGCCAGTGGGCCAGAGTTGGAGGGTCTGCCTTTAGCCATCTTCGGGTTATGGCCTTTCTGCTGCTAGCCAAAAGTATTTTCAATAAGTAATTATCTTTATGTGGAAGGGCCTTAGGTAATTTGCCAAGATACAACGTATCAAATGAATAGTCTATTTTTATCCCGATTATTTTGTTTATCTCAATGGCTACCTCCCCCCAATATGGCTGGATTCTTGGGCAGGCCCAGAAAACATGAAAATGGTTTGCCATGGGGGTACCACAACCTCTCCAACAAAGGCCCTGGCTCTGTGAGCCTGTTTGCCGAGCTGTGAACTTAGGAGTGATAAAAAATCTCACAACATTTTTCCAACCAAACTCTCTTAAGGACCTTGAATTTGCAGTGGTAGCCTGAGACTCACATATTCCAAACCAGCTGTCCTCTGATATTTGTAAGCCTGATTCCCTCTCCCAGTTTTGCTTAATGTACAACGTAGTGTGATTTTTAGAGGCTTGTATACATCCGTATATTTTTGAGACCAACTTATTAGAGTCCTTTTTTTTGTATGCATCTTGAAAGATATGAATTAGATTGTATTCGTTTTCATCTCTGATTAGTAGCGTCTTGTTGTAATAGTCTCTAACTTGCAAGTATCTATAGAAGTCATGCTTTGGCAATCCGTATGTATCTGAAATAGTTTTATAGCTTTGAAATCCCCCGTTTGTTGCTAGTGAACAAAAAGAAGTAATTCCTCTCTGAGTCCACTGTTTAAAGGTCCCATCCAGCCTGGCAGGCACAAATTCCGGGTCATAAGCTATTCAATTCAAGGTCCTAGCCTGTTTTTCTATTTGTAGTTTCCACACTACCCTGAACCATAGTTTCAGGGTGAACCGGGTCAAATGGTTCAAATTTTTGTAAAATTGTTCAGCTTGGTTTTTATTTCCTAAAAGAGACTGTAATGGGACATCTAATTGGGTAATTTCCATGGTTTTCCATTTAGCTTCATAATTTGGGGAACACCAGTTTACCAGGGGTTTCAGTTGTGCGGCGTAATAGTAATCCTGTAAGCACGGCAGAGCTCTCCCTCCCTTCTCTTTTTTTCAGTTGCAACGTTTTGTACTGGACTCTCGGTCTTCTGCTGTTCCAGATGAACCGTGAGATCCATCCATCCCATTCGTCAAATTGTTTTTGGGGTATCTCCAGGGGCAATGACTGGAAGAGATAGAGAATTCGAGGCAGAATGTTCATTTTAATTATCTCTATTCTATTACTCATATCTAGGGGGAGGAGAGACCACCGAGACAGGTCAGATTTGATCTCTTTGTTGAGGGGGCCATAATTATTTTCATAAAGTTTAGACATGTCTTTTGTTAGGTTTACTCCCAAATATTTTATTGTGGGAGAGTCTCATTTGAAGTTAAGTTTCTTTTTAGTTTCTGGACGAGGTGTATAATTGAATGTAAGGGATTGAGTTTTTTGAATATTCAGTTTATAGCCAGAGTAATGATTATAGACTTTTAGCAAGGTCATCAAATGGAACAAGCTTGATTCAGGATTTGTAATAAAAAGTAGAACATCATCAGCAAACATACAAGTCTTGTGTTCTTCTCCCCTGATCATAATTCCTTGTATTTCAGAGTTTTCTCTAATAGCCTGAGCCAGAGGCTCAATGTACAAGGCAAACAGGGGCGGGCTCAAGGGACAACCCTTCAAGTTAATATTTTGAGACAGGTGACCGTTAATCCTGATCCTGGCTGTTGGAGAGTAATACAGTGCCTCAATAGCTTTAATGAAGCCATCCTTGAATCCGAATCTTGCTAGTACCCTAAATAGATATTCCCAACCCACCGAATCGAAAGCCTTTTCGGCATCTAAACTGACCAACATTGCACTAATATTTTCTGATGTTATATGATTCATCACTTGTAGTGTTCTCCTTAAGTTATCTTGAGTCTGTCTATTTGAGACAAAGCCTGTCTGATCTAAGTCTATCAGCTCCGGGATAACTGATTCCAGTCTCTTGGCTAATATTGAAGCAAATAATTTATAGTCTACCTTAAGGATGGAAATTGGCCTATATGAGCTGCATTCTTTTTTATCTTTGCCTTCTTTTGGGATAATTGAGATTACTGCTTCTCTCCAAGATTGTGGAGCTACTCCTGTTCTTAATGTGTGATTAAAACAATTAAGCAGCACTGGTGTTACTTGCATTCTAAATGCTTTATACCATTCGGACGGATAACCATCTGCGCCTGGTGCCTTATTCGCCTTCAGCCTTGAAATGGCTTTATGCAGCTCTTCAGCAGTTATCTCAGCCATGAGTTTTTTATTTTGTAATTCTCCTATAGATGGTAGGTCTAATGAATTTAGAAAGGCATCTGTCATTGTAATTTCTGCTATAGGAGGTTGGGTATATAGGTCTTTGTAATACTGTTCAAATGCCTGTTGAATATCATCTAGTTTACTGCAAATAATTTGTGACTCAGGGTTCCTGATTTTATGAATTCTGTTCTTTTCCTGTTTTTGTAACCTCCACGACAGAAGCTTCATCGCCCTAGGTCCCGTCTCATAATACTTTTGTTTTGTAAATTTGAGTTTTTTTTCAATTTCCTCATCATAAATGCCATTTATATCTTGTTTAATTTTGTTCATTCTCGCCAATATCTGGGGATCTTTTTGGTCAACGTGTCTAGTCTCTAGTGATTTCAATTCCTCCTGTAGCTTCTCAAGTCTATTCTGCTTTTCTTTTTTCCTGTAAGCTGTGAGGGCAATAATCTTACCTCTAATGACGACTTTTGCTGCGTCCCATAGAGTATTTGGAGATACCTCGCCATTGTCGTTATTTTGTAGATAAGTTTCAAATTCCTGCTGGATTTGTGTTTGTGCTGATTTCTCATTCAGAATACTGGTATTGAGTCTCCAAAGTGTATTTGTCCGCTGTTTAGCACGGTGCAGGGTTAGGTACACACCAGAATGATCAGATAAATCTCTGACCCCGATTTTACATTCCTCGACCTTATGCCAGTCTGATTTATACATAAAAAAATAGTCAATTCGAGTATATACTGAGTGGCACGCAGAGTAATAGGTAAACTGTTTATCCCCTGGATGAGAGGCTCTCCACACATCAATCAAACCCAGTTCTGTAAGCATGTGTTGGACCATAATAGCATTCGAACTTTTCTTTTGCCGGTGGTTGGATGAATCTAGTTTTGGCTGGAGTTGAACATTAAGGTCTCCACCAAAAATCAAAACTCCCCGTGTTTCCAAAACCACCAAATCAAATAGCTTCTTATAGAAGGATTTGGAGCTTCCTGGCGGGGCATATACATTAAATAATGTTACTTCCTCCTCTTCTAATTTAACCTTTACTAGAATGAACCTCCCTTCTTTGTCCTTTACCTCTGAATACAATTCAAAGTTAACAGCGTTGGGGATAAGTATAGCTACTCCTCTTTTGCGGCCTGATTTATGAGACGAGTAATAGGTATTCTGGAATCCAAGTTTTTTTCAATTTTTCATGTTCTAAAGAAGATAAATGTGTCTCCTGCCAAAAAATTACATGCAGCTTCTCACGTTTCATTTTGGCTATTATTTTGCTCCTTTTAATCGGATTATGTAGCCCATTTACATTTAGCGTAATTATTTTATTTTCCCGATGATGCATATAACTTTTTCAGTCCGTGGACCTTTGTGCAACATCACCCATGCTAACCAGAACATGAACAAGAACAACAAACAAGTAATCCAAAAAAACAAAATCAAAGACTTCCAAGTCCGAAGTTCAGGTGAAACCTCGAGTTGAGAGGAAATCCTCGTGCCAGTCGAGGGCCTCTCACCAGTGTCAGGGAAAATACCCAGCACCAGTATCCTTGTTTTAAGCCAGAGTTGCCCAACCGGTACTAAGTTCCTTCTTTAACAAGCTTAGGGAGTAATTGCAAAAAGACTCTTCACAGAATATTTGGAGAGCAGAGGGACACGTGTCATTTGAACACTCAGAAGCCTAAATGTATTCAACCCAAGTAATAATAAAAGTAAAATAATCACTTTAGGCAGGGTCGTATATGGAATACGTGGTGAACAGGTAGAGATAGTAACAATAAGAAATATTTTTTCCTTAGATATAGAGTTCAGCTTAAACTGTCCTGTGCAAAACAGTTTTCATATTGTTGGTAGATTTGCTAAGGAACAATATTTCATCCTCCTCTCTGCATGAGAGCAGGATACCTCACTTTAAGGCTCCAGTGGGGATGTGACGACCCTCTTGTTTTCACTCGCAGGAGTCGGATGTTCCCGGAGGGGCCCGGTGGAAGCTCCGTAGCTTCTCTCTTATTCGCCGCTGGTCCACCGCCTGTTTGCTGCGATCTGCACCGACCCTCTCCCACGTTGCTAATCTCTGCTGTTTCGGCGCCGTGGGGCCTGGTTCCTTGATTTCATCCAGGCAGAATCCTCTCTTCTTCAGGTCATTGGCCGCCTCTGCCGCATTCTCGTAGAGTTTGGTGCCGCTGTCGAAGAACACCCTCAGCTTGGCTGGATGTGGCGTTTGGAAGCGGAGTCCTTTGGCTTTGAGCTCTCTCAGGATCCCCACGTAAGCCCTTCTTTTCTTAAGGATGTCTGGGGGGTAATATTGGTCAAAGTAAATCCTTTTCCCTTCATAGCGGACATCCTTCTCCACGCTGAAAGCAGCACCATCTCTTTTACTCTATATTCCAGAAAGCACAGCACCAGTGATCTAGGCGGAGCCCCTTCTCGGGGCTTTGGGGCAAGTGCCCGGTGGGAGCGCTGGATTCCGAGGTTTATTTCTGCAACCGGCGGGCCGATTTGAGCCTTTATCAGCTTCGTTACAAACTCTATCAGATCAGGACCCTCTGAACCCTCCGGTACCCCATGTATGCGGATATTATTCCGGCGTGATCGTGCTTCTAGTTCGGTTAGCTTTGCTCGCAGGGTCTCCTGGCTCTCCATCATGAGAGCGAGTGCCTTCTTAACCTCCGTGTCCCATTCTTCAATCTCGGTTATCCGCTGTTCTGCCTCCTCTACCCTTGCCGTGGTAGCCACTAGCTCCTTTGTAGTTTCTTGAAGTTTCTTGTTAATTTCTCCTCTGAACTCGTTCAGTTCCTTTTTCATATCATTGCGGAAAGAAAGACAAAACTCACTCATTTCACTTTTAAGGTCCGACCTCAGAGCCCGGATCTCATCGTAGATAGCTAGAATGAAGGGACTAGCTTCGCCATTATTCTCCTCTCCGCTGCGAGTTTCCTCGACTAACTCTCCCCTTTCCCGTCCCGAGCTTGGTTTGCCTTTGGTCTTTTTTTGTTTATCCCCGTCCATGTCAAGTTTAGGTACTGTTCTTTGTGTCTGAATATTCTTCCAAGGGGATTATTTCCAACCGGCAAGGAGCCGTAATTCTCAAGCAGCCATTTGCTATAGCGCCCAACCGGAAGCCCAAATAAATGTAGATTTCTTTGAATAAAACAGTGGAGCCGAGCTTTGAGCTCAGTGTGTAACAGTGTGTGTATGAGAGCCATGTAATGTCCATGTGTGCATGCTGACTGCTCTGACCCCTCCTCCTTTCAGGGCGGAGCCTGCTGGAGTCCGATGGTTGAGACCAGGTCTGAGGAAGTGTAAGTGTGTTTTTAATGGGATTCATGAAAACAAAGCAGCACACATTCAACCATCTTCATCATGTCAGGAGTCATCATCAAAGTGTCAATCAATGAACAGATGATGGATCAGTAACTGCAGCTGGATTGTGTTTGTTCTCTCCATCAGATTCCTGTCAACTCACAATCGACACAAACACAGTGAACACAGAGCTCCAACTGTCTGACAACAACAGGAAGGTGATACATGTGTGGAAGGTTCAGTCATATCCTGATCATCCAGACAGATTTGATGTTGATCATCAGCTGCTGTGTAGAGATGGTCTGACTGGTCGCTGTTACTGGGAGGTCAAGTGGAGAGGAGACGTTTATATATCAGTGAGTTACAGAAGCATCAGAAGGAAAGGAGGCAGTGACTGTGGGTTTGGACTCAATGATCAGTCCTGGAGTCTGTGGTGCTCTCATGATGGTCCTCATTCTGTCTGGCACAATAACATAAAAACATCCATCTCCTCCTCCTCCTCCTCCTCCTCTGTCTCTAACAGAGCAGCAGTGTATGTGGACTGTCCTGCTGGCACTCTGTCCTTCTACAGAGTCTCCTCTGACACTCTGATCCACCTCCACACCTTCAACACCACATTCACTCAAACTCTTTATCCTGGGTTTGGGTTCTTGTCTCCTGGTTCCTCAGTGTCCCTGTGCTGAGTGTAAAGAGTGTCTCCTGTTAGAGAAACACTCTGACTGTTGAACAGTTCAGTCTGTACATGTCTGTCTCTTTCACTCACAAACACGTTTTCACATTCATGGATTCAATCAGTTGATGTTTGAAACTCTTCTCAATGATTCCTTGTAAACTTCTTCAGTCACAAACAAACAGGAAGTGATGTCACATGTGTTCCTGTCCACACAGCAGAATGAGTCTATTGCTGACAGTGATGTACAAACAGAGTGAGCATTTCTGAGGCCAAAATAAACTGAGTAGTTCACTGAATGAACACTGTGAGCTCAGTTCCTTCATCATTAGTATGGATTATATATGTATATGTATTATATTAGTATCATATATATCAGGTGCTGCTGGTTCCAGTCATTGTGCAAATGTGCTGTTTGTAAGGTTGTAAAGCTGCAGTCAGCTGAGACTGAAGAAGTCACCTGATCAGTGAGCAAAGGTGAAAACGTCCAGATGAACAGAATCAAGCTTTTGGGATCAGCCAGCAATGCAGCATCATTGTTGTTCAGGTTCAGAGGTTTGCAGGAATGAACTGATGACCAGAAACAGCTGCAGAGTCCAATCAAATACCAGCTGGAGTTCAGCTGCATTTGAAGAAGTCAAAGAAAAGTAAGGATGGCAAAGGCGATGTTTTCTTCCAAAGAACTGAAAACATGGTCGACGCCTCATTAGAAGAATCATCTGGACATTTGTGAGGAACTCTAACCAAGAAAGCAACGTCACACACAGATCCAACAGACAGTTTCCATGACTGCAAGTGTTCAGTGGAAAAATGCTCCATTGCATTATTGCATCCTCTCACCACAGGAGGCGCTGTTGGCACCACTGATTGCTGATCATCTCTGATGATCTGATTGATCCTGTGAATAACGGGACTCACTGAACTCTGTGACACAGTGAAGATCACAGAGTTTAACATCTGACTGACGTCACACAGACAGAAAGATGAACCAGTGAGGCACAGAACACAGTTACTGGAGATACTGGATCAGCTCCATGTGAACCTCTGATGGAGAAGCTGCTGACCCAGAGAAACATCAGGACATGACAGGCAGCTGCACTGATCTAACAACATGTAGCAGAGCTGATCTATGTTAGAGGATCTATGACAGCAGCTGAAAGTCCAACACTGGATACCAGCTGAGCCTGTGCTGAGTGTTACAGGAAAAGAAACACTGACACTGGGAGACACAGTGATGCTGACTGGGGCACAGAGCTGAATGAGATGTGTGGTGTGAAGGCTGCTGGTTAAACTGGGACTCACTGTTTAAAGCACTGAGTGCTCATAGAGAGATGCTCCATGAGTCCCAGTACAGACTACAAACATGGTGGAAACTTAGCTTTGATATCCACACACTCTGCACGTCTGTGAGTAACTGTGATGAAGATGTGCAGAGATCTGTGTCCAAACAGGAGGAAGACTGTAAAGACTCTGTGCTTCTAACAGCCTCTGTTAACATATGTGAGGCTGTTTGTTGTTGTTGCCATGGAGCTTTTCACTGTTTGGGTCAGCAGGTCATGTGATCAGGTTTGTTCTGCTGGACGATGGTTCAGTGTCAGGGTTTGTTTGCATTCATCAATAAATATCTAAATAAATCAAAGACTCCATGTTTGTTCTTTCATCATGTGACCTCTGCTCATCCATCTCTGTGTGTATCAGGATACATTTAGTTCATAATACACAGAAAAATCAGAGTTATTACCTGTAATAATGTGAAAGATTCCTGCAGTGATAACCAGGCAGGACTGAAACACATCACAGCTGTCACCACGGTAACAGCACCGTCCATCCACATGTGAGGGGAGGAGCAAAAAGAGGGACTTTCACCATTTTATACTAAAAACACTCAACTAATGTTTCTAATATGAAACAAATAAGCCCACATTAATGTGAGCATTTATTAAATAATAATAATGATGATTTCCTCCTGATCTCATTTCCATAGCAGAGAAAACTGTGGTGTATATTGAGGTGGAGGGTGTGGTCTATGGCTCAGGTGTAGAGTGAGGGTGGGGTGCACCACAGCAGCATGCTGGGACTGCTGAGGGTGGAGGAGGGAGTGATGATGACATCAGAGCTGCAGCAGTCAGCAGCACAGAGACCAGTGAACACACAGTCTGTTCATCTTTGCATAGATACAATATATACACAATATTGAATGACAGAGAGACGCTGTGTGAGCTTCCACAGATACACTGACGTCAGCATCCAGAGTCCTCCTGCTGCTCCCCTCAGAGCCCCGTGATCAGCACCAACACATTCAGTTAGATGACAGAGTCCAGCTGCAGCTAGAATCAGCTCTGTCAACAACAGCACAGCGTCAGTGTTTCACACTCAGTGAAAGGAGGAAACAGCAGAAGAACACCATGTGTGCTACGTTTCCCAGGACACACTACAAACTGCACAAATACAGCACGTGGAAGGACCTGGAGCTGCATTTAAAGAGAAAAGACAGCGTGATGTCCTGTATGGACAGGTGGAAGGAACCAAGTCCTCAGCTGAAACACTCGTGTTTGTCCGCAGGAAACACAGCAGGAAACAAAGAAGCTCATGGATAACACACTTCCTGTCAGTCACAATGAGGCTGGAGCCAAACACAGAAAGGTGTTTTTGTCCAGATGAGCCCAGAGAAGAAACACGAGTGTTGACAGACATCAGAAGCTCAGAGAGGTGAAACATGAGGTTGGAGTCCTCGTCAGCATCCAGAAGAGCTGCTGTGAAACCCTGAGTACTCATGACAGACTCTGATGGCACAAACACATCATGATTCAAACAGAAAGACAAACATGGAGCTCCTGATCCTCCTGCATGAGAACAAGCTGACATGAGCGCTGTGTCTGAGAGTGTCTCCCTGTCACAGTGACAAGAACACAGCTGCTGCTCACAGTCATTAAACTGACCTGAGGTCAGCTGCTAGCACGTCTCTGTGCTCCTTACATATGAACCATGTGACCTCAGTGCTGTGGATGACTGTAGTCATAGAAGAGTAGAGCTGTAGCAGGTGGTGTGAGGAGGAGGAGGAGGTGGTGTATTCTAGTTACCGCAGTACTGAAACACTCCAGCAGAGGGCGCTGTTAAGTCCTTATTGTAACACAGTTACTGTGTGCAGTTAGACTTCATACATAATCTGCACTTATTTCCATCAGACATGCTGTCAGTAAATGATTGTTTCTATTGATTCTACTTCCTGTTGACTAGTTTGATGACAGTGAAACAATCACAGCTGATTGTGTGATGATGTCACTGTTACATTCAGTGTGTGTGACATCATGTTAGTGCAGCTGATAACAGCCTGGTTCTGTTAGAAACACATGAACGTGTCCATAGATCAGTGTGTGTTTAACATGAGAGCTTCAGCCCTGCTGATGTGTTCAATAAAGACATGCAGGAAAACTGATGAGACTCTGAAATAACTCTTTATATTTATAATGTAACTCTGCATCAAAAGAACAACAAAGGATCCCAGACAGCTTTATGTGAACAAAGACCATGTTTCTGTGTTTCTAACAGTTTGACATTATTAGGAAACAGACTGCAGTGAACAGGATTTATAAAGAGCTTCTATATAAAGATATGACAGCTGTTTGTTGATCACTCTGTGTTTGGACCTGATCAGCTGTTTACTTGAAATATGTTCATTTACCTGTGACGTTATATTTATGTTCTTGTCTCTGGTGAAAAACACATTTTAATGTCCCTCAGATTTTTCTCCCAGATGAATAAATCTAAAAATGACACAAACTGACTGCAGCTACTTTTTGTCCTTTCTGTCAGAAACCTTCATGTGACTCATGAGAGACACGTTTCAGCTGTTTGTGACAGATCAGAGGCCAACAAGTCATTTCTAACACTTTCCATCATTGTTTAGCACAAACACATGTTGACACAGCAGCGGGGCCGCAGTGAGAGTCAGAGCCAGGAGATAAAAACTCCTGTTTGACCACAGCCTCACTTTGTTCCTGCAAACACTTCCTGTTGTTGACTGGGTGGAGTCAGGAAGCCAGCGAGGCCCTGCAGGACTGAGACTGCAGACTGGGACGTGCTCTGTGATGGAGATCAACAGCATCACTGACTGTTTCTGTGAGGACACCATCATCCCAGCAGGGCTGTTTCCCAACAACAAGCCTGGACCATCAGAGACCTGAAGCTGCTGCTGAATGAAAGAAGAGGATCTTCAGGTCTGGAACAAGGACCAGCTGAGAGTGTTAATAACGTTACTAATGTTCAGCTACACTTTACTAGCTCACATCTGTGACACACGTCACTTAAATAAAGAAGGAAATATTGGCTCTGTTTTATCTGCTGGGCCCAAAAGTGACTCCCGTATTTAAACTGCTATGAAGAACTTGTTGGTCTATAATATGTGAAACATGTGTCAAATGTCTCCATCATGAAAGATATCAGGTCATCTTGAGCCACAAAAACATTCCTATCATGAGGTAGAAGCTGGAATCAGTTTGTTGCAGACGTTTATATATCCCATATTTATCCAGTTAAAGTCACATTGAAATTCAAAATGTCTTTTCAAGAGTCGTCTGTCCAAGAGGAGCAGAAACAAATATAACAACAGTTATTTAAGCTGTTTTAAAGGCCACAAAGGAGCAGATTGGTTATAATGCAGCTGCTTCACAGGAATAAAGATGAAACACTGGTTTTATTTCATGTGTAACACCTTTCAATCATGTGTTGACTAAAGTCTATTGACCAGTATAAGTAAAGACATCACACACACACACACACTGAAACCTGTTTTGGTGCAGCAGCGGTCCCAGCTGCTGGCCTTTATCTAGACTGGGTCGGCTGCTTATCTCAATATAATCAATGTTTAAAGTTCTCAGTGTTTCTGTGTTGCTTCAGTATAGGATCTCCCAGCATCATCACTGTGCTGTCCAATCATTGTGTGCTAGGTTACCCTTATAGTGCGATGTGTGTTTGCACAAAGAGAAGCATGTGTGTCAAATATAAGCACAGAACAGAAAAAGCTGCCAGTTTCTTCTATTTAGAGTCAAGTTAGTGTTTTGTGTCTTTGTTTGAGGCCTAATGTCAAGCAGAGGTGTGTGTAACTGCACTGCTCTGTTATATGTGTGAAATGTGTGCTTCAGCATCATCTTCGTCACTGCTGATTCCTTTGTGTCATCATGTGTTGAGAAGAGAACAGTTATAACGGAGGAGCAACAGGAAGCCCTGAAATCTGCATCAACAAGGAAGTGTTGGCTCACCAGTGATCCCAGCAGAGCCACTGGTTTGGCTCCAGTTGTTCTAGATTCAATGATGTTGTTCCTACAGATACATGTTAGCATCTTTATTGTAGTAAAGTCTTGTAATGTGAAGCTAGAAACAAGGCAGGAAACAGCTCCATGATCTGATCTTAATGATGTTGTTTTTATTTCTGTCTTTCAGAACTGGATTGAAACTATCAAAGGTCTAAAACAGCCTCAACCCTCCCAAAGACAAACTTTACACACGTCATCTTTCAGCTACAATCTTTGTTGCAGGGATCTTCTGCCAAACAAGGCTGAGAGAAGATTTCTTACAGCTGTTGATGCTGTTTCAAACACACTCATATATTAGGGCTGATATCAGGGCTGCACAAGTTCTTTGTGATCATGAATAATAGAAGTGTGCCTGTTGAAGATCATGTTTGCTACATGATTATATGTCCTGTTATTGTTCTGTATTATATTCAGCTTTCAGCATCCTTTCCCAGCCCCTGTTACACCATCCATACAAAGCCAATCTGACTGTGAGCCAATGTGTTTGATAGTTTGTGTTGGATCAATAGATTTGACAGACTTGGTTCTCATCCAGAGGAAACAGTCCAAATTCAGATCTAATGAAATGATGGAGGCTGTTTCCTACCACGGTGCTAATGTGTGACTAACAAGGCTCATGGTCTCCAGCAGACAAGCGCCTGGAATGAGGTGAGCTGAGTGTTGCTTTGGTGGGTCTGTGCCCACCAGGGGCGGATCTAGAAGGGTGGCATGGGGTGGCAAGTGCCACCCTAAAATGATCCCTTGCCACCCCAAGTGCCACCCCAGTTTTGCATATGACAGTGTTGTTTATTAAAATAAGATAGCATTAACAGTTTGAGCGTAGTTACAGTCAACAGTGAATATAAATGCTAAAACTGAATATATTGCATAGTGTCCCCCCTCCACCATTAACAAATGGTTCAGCCCATAGCAGGACGGCTTTTTTCTTGTTTTCAGTAACAAGCGATGCTTATGATTGTGCCAGAGCACATTTTGAACAACACCATGGGAATTTCTGATTTTACACAGGTGGGTGGATGTTACACTGTGGAAATGGAAGGAAGGTGAGTGTTATTAACCCTCTGTGGTCCACGGACACGCTGCACTTCCAAATCACATGACTGATGTAAGCTGACACAGCAACAAGCTGCAGCTGAGTCTCTGTTTCAGCCCACATTGAAAGTTTTTACATTTTAATTACAGGCCAGTAAATCCACAGTTATGATCATATATATCAGCCACGCTTTTTACTAAATACTGTCGTCACGTTTCTGTGTGTGTGTGTTTTAAGCGCGAAAACAGTAAAGAAAGGAAAAAATCCAAGCTTCCTATCGGTGGAAAAATGCACCATGTCGACCAATTAAAAAAAGTCAACATGTGGGGTTTGGTACCGCGGTAAAGTGAGCCGTCATTTGTGAGCCGCGGTCAAGCCAGCCGCTTCTTATCCGCCGCATAAATTTCCTTGCGCTTCCCGATTGAAAGACTAGACCCGCGCGCACGTGCACGCGCGCACACAAATTGCAATGGAACAGCCCAATACAGCCGTCCTCACAGTCTGGTTGCATATTCAGAAATTCATTAAAAATCATTCTTAACAGTTGATGCCAAGCGTTCAACACATTCCTCCTCTGGAACACCTGCTGTACCTGTGTGCCAAGTTTCAGCCAGGTTTACTGTAAAATTCCTCAGAAATTAATGGAAATTTGTATTGAATCTAATACAGTCAATACAATAGAATTATGTCATTTTCGAAAATTCATTAAAAATCATCCTGAGTAGTTGAGGTCAAACAACAACATAGACATCAATATTTGCTACCGAGAGCATCACATGGATTTCCATCCTTTGGAAAGGCAAGTTTTATCCTTAAACAATATTTTGAAGTTATATAGTGTAAAAAAAATTAAAATATAATTTTATAGTTCTAGATCTCTCTATTTTATTTAATTGTTTTACTTGCATTTACAGACACAGAGAATTCGTCTGAAACATGAACATATAATAAAATACATTGAGACTTTCTCCGAACCACAAAACAGAAAGAAACACCGTGTTCACCGAGGAGACGCATCCTGGAGTAACGTGTGCAAAGACCTGGGAGTGCCAAATCATTGTACAAATCGTACAACACTTAATCATGTTGCTCTGCACTACCAAAAGGTAAGCACTCTATGATATCTATGTTTAGAGTCTGAATACTACTCTGGACTTAGTATTTATCAAGGAGAGTGGCAAACATTTATTAAGCTCTGAATGAATTACAGAGCAAAGATTGAGTGAGCAACAGAAGTTTGTTTAGACCTGAAGAACAGTGGATGAATAATAAAAACTGTGCCTTGCACAGGCACACCTAAGTATAACTAGGTGGAAGGATACTGTTTTACATTACAGACAGATGAAAATGTAATGACTACATGTGTATTAAACAGAGAACCATGGAAGTCAGACACAAACCCAAAAATATCCATGTTGAAGGTGATAGTGGGACCTCTGGAGAGAACACATCTTCTTTGGTACGTAAAAACAAAATTACAGGATTTCTTTGATGTTACATATATTGTTATGAATTCAAAAGTTACATTTTTTTAATTGTATTAATGTTTACATGGTTAAACAATCATTTACACATGAATTTATGGTTTTCTATCACTTGTAGTGTAGTGGTAACTCCATAGTGTCGTGGTTAATAATAACACCTAACATGAGACATATTGCATTAATGGATGGAGGCACAAAAACAGGAACCGTTGTTGTTTGAAGGGCAAACGCATTTGGCTCTGGCCACCTACAGTACACCCATTCAAGTCTTTGAGCAGGTACATTAAGATTGTTATTTTTTTATTTCAATTCTGCTGTTTCACTAAAGGAATTTCTATGTTTTGCTTTTTGGGTGTTACACTTTTTTCCTTCACATTTTCATGCAGATTTTAACGTTTACTCTAAAATGTAAGTTAAATCAACCACCAATACCTTTAGCACTGCCTAGCTTGTGCTTCAATATTGTATCAAACAAATATAAATGATGTATATTTGCTACTGGGTGGCTGTGGGTCAGGTTGTAGAGCAGGTATACTCGTCGATTCCTGGCTCAGTCTGCATGCCAAATATCCTTTGGCAGGATACTAACCCCAAGTTGCCCTCTGATGCGCTCATCGGAGTGTGAATGTGTGTAAATGTTTATTAGTTTCACTTGATTTTAGAAGTGCATGTATGAGGTGTTGTGAATGTGGTATGTTGTACAG